>NC_091727.1:21137500-21737500 GCF_042477335.2 Ovis canadensis | reverse complement strand
TGTTTCTTTGGAAATTTGCTAAAGAAGAACTAAATGCCCAAATGTATGCACTGTGGCATTTCCGATGTTGAATGACAATGAGCAACCTCTGTGTGATAGCCATTTCCTCCTAGGAAATCTTTCTAGGATGTAAAACTTGCATCCCATTTGTGGTGCTTGAGACAGAGTGATTTGCCCTCCATTAAACATGCTTTGCAGTTAATCCTCTCAAAAGTGCATTCATAAGCCAACTGAAGAGCTCTGTGCATTAAGAGATTTGGTCAACGACCATGTTTTAATGACCATCAGCTCACCAAGTAGTGGAGTTCTTTTACCTGCAAATTTCCCCTGATAGGCCTTGCTTTAAATATGCAGGCGCAGGGAGATGAGCTGGGGAGGCAAGCCAAGAGGAAACAGTGTGAATTATCAGCACGTCAGAGCCTTGGAAATTGGCAAGCCCGCTTCATAAGTAGAAATATCCCTTAGCAGAGGCCATCTGTCTCATATTCCATGTTGAGTCTTTTACCTGTCCTTTTTAAGCAACAAAATATGGCACAGTAGGAACTTAGCCCCCAAAGGACAAGTCTTCAAGAATAAATTAATGACTCCATCTAAAAGGACTCCAAGTACTGGGTATTAGTTGGGAACCAGAAAGACTGTCCCTACCATACCCTTAAAACCTGATTTAGCATTTTCTCACCACACATGTCCCCACCACTACGAAATACCCAAGCTCAGCTTGGTCTCCTCTGGCATTATTTTTGTAATCTTTCTTTGCTGTTGTTCAGTCACTAAGTCATGTCTGACTCTGGGCTTCCCTGTCCTTCACTATCTCTCAGGTTTGCTCAAACTCATGCCCATCGAGTCAGTGATGCTATCCAACCATCTCATCCTCTGCCACCCCCTTCTTTTTATATTTCTTTAGTGTTGGTCAAATAGTTTCATATCTTGTGGAAAAACCTGAATGAATATTTCAGCCAACCCAGTACACACTCAATTATGCCAAAAATAACAACAGCTATCTATTACTATAATTATATAATTATAGCTATCCTATGGGATTGTCAAACCTCAAAGATAGAGGTTTCAAGAGCATGAAAAAGAATGACTCCCCATTAAAACACCACTGTTATTATTGTTTTATTGTGTTTTTAGCACTGATACTCCAGATCCCATTCCCAGAAATTGTGACTGAACTGATCTAGGTAGAATCTGGGCACTGGGATGTTTTTAATCTCTCCCAGTGATCCCAGTGTATAACCAGAGTTGAAAACTACTGACATACCACAACCTCCCTCATTTTACAGATGAGGAGCCTGAATCAAGAAAAGCTTAACTGACCTTCTCAGGGTCACATGGCTATTTGGTACTGTCAAAGAAGAAACACAGCTGGACAGTAGTTATATCTGTAAAAGCAGAATTTGTTCAGGACTGTTGCAAGAGGGGAAAAAGAGACCTCAGTATAGAACTAGGCTTGATTCTGAATACAGCATGGGCAAAGGGAATTTTTAGCCAAGGAACAGGGAGGGAGTCAATGGATGGAAAATTACTAAGAGAAACATCAGGGTAAGGTGAGGAAGGGCTAGTTCTAGCTAAACCCACCTAACAGGATACTTGCTGAAGACACGGCAGAGTGGTCACACATCACGGGCAGGGTGATTGAGGAGGACGAACCTGATCATATATGGAGCATGATCTCTGATCAGGAACGGAAGGTAGGGCGGGATGGCTCTGGTTAAAATGACTTGGCAGGGTTCTTCCCAAAACTGGTTTTGATAAGTAAGTACAAGGTGGGTCTTTAAGAAGGGAGAGGAGACTGACTGCAGTTCGGTCAAGCAAAGACTATTCCTCAGCATGCCACAGCTTCAAGTCCAATACTGGTAATCCTACATTGCTTATGACCCTAACGTGTCTTCTCAGTAAGGTTCTATCTGACAACACATTACTTATCTTCTAAACTAACTGTATTTTTCACCTACAGGAAGGCCTTGGAAAGTAAGAAAGGTGGCCATTCCTTGGGTGGTAGGTAACCCCTGAAGGGCAACAGAGTCCTCGGTCTAGGGAACCTAAGAAGGGTCTAGGACCCAAAGATGATTTCTTGGTCATGGCCAGTAAAGCACTAGTGGCTTGAATGTTAACACCAGAAGCACATGTGTCCCAGGGCTGTCCCGGTGCAGGCTTCCCTGCCTGGCAAACAACACAATGGCAGTTAGGAAATGGACAAGAAAAGCAATGCTTACTAGAGCCTGTTCAGTATCTAGGCCTTGGCTTTGTTAATTTCTATTTCTCTTCATTCTGGATTATGGATGTTAAAGTATGAAAGGTGAAATCTTAAACACAAATCCGGTGATGTGGCAGCCTCACCCCAGCGCAGGCCTATTCCTGCCTCCAGGTTTTGATCATCTCCCTCCCTTTCCAACAGCACACTCCCACCTCCTCCTGCTTCCTCCCTATGCAAAATTCTAACCATTCATCAAGGTCCTCTTTTGTCTTAACAAGCTCTACCTTGAAAATTTTCTCTTGCCTGTGAACTATCACACTGAGTCAATATCACACAGTTCAATATTTAATCCAATTTAGAAACTCAATTATGAGCTCCTAAGGGTAGGGAACTGCAGGAACATTTTTCTGTTTCTAATACAACACTAGAATAGGCTGAGCACATATCAGAGTCTTGAAAACAGCTCTGGGTTAGTTTATTTGGCGATTACTACTTCTCAAGGGGGAGGTAAAGGGTGGGATAGTGAAGGACAGAGTATTATGGTAAAGCTAGGAATAAAAAACTTAATAGGTAAATAAGCATTATAAGAGTAGATTGAGGAGGAACTAATATAATGAGGAGGAAATAAGCATGTAAAGAGACAAAACCTCTACTCCAGGGAGCAAAAGTGGGCCTCCTGGAGATGAGCATGGAATGGAAAAAGAGTCCTTAAAACCCTCATTCTCAATTCACACAGAAAATATACAAGGAGAGCAGAGAAAGTGCTTTCTTCCCTTTGAATTCCAGAGGGAAAATTCATTTACTGTCTGTAATAGTTACTTCCCTGGTGGCTCAGATGGTAAAGCGTCTGTCTACAATGCGGGAGACCTGGGTTCGATCCCTGGGTGGGGAAGATCCCCTGAAGAAGGAAATGGCAATCCACTCCAGTACTCTTGCCTGGAGAATCCCATGGACAGAGGAGCCTGGTAGGCTACAGTCCATGGGGTTGCAAAGAGTCGGACATGAATAGTTTGGATTATTGCTCAACAAATAATTCTTCCCCTCCTTGTCTCCCAGCCAACTGTGGATTCCCTATACTTCCTTGCCTCCTTGATGTTAGATTTCACCATGTGACTTGCCTTGAACAATGGCATGTCAGAAGACGTGATGCAACCAAGGCCTTGCATGTTGGGCAAATGTGCCTGTGTCATTGGGCTTGGCTTTTTCATTCCAATATTCATCAATGGAAATACCATGAAACAGCCACTACAACTTTAGCCTGGGCCCCATAAAGACATACCTGGAGCACACCTGAACCCAACCCTCAACTTGGAGCCCAGTCCAGTCAACTCACAGCTTGAAGAATAGCCACTTGGCCCTAATCAGCCAGACCATAATGAACTTACAGACCTCTGCTGCTGCTGCTGCAGCTGCTAAGTCACTTCAGTCATGTCCGACTCTGTGCAACCCCATAGATGGCAGCTCACCAGGCTCCGCCATCCCTGGATTCTCCAGGCAAGAACACTGGAGTGGGGTGCCATTTCCTTCTCCAGTGTATGAAAGTGAAAGGTGAAAGTGAAGTCACTCAATCGTGTCCGACTCTCAGCAACCCCATGGACTGCAACCCACCAGGCTCCTCCATCCACGGGATTTTCCAGGCAAGAGTACTGGAGTGGGGTGCCACTGCCTTCTCCATACAGACCTCTGAACAGGAGAATAGGTGCTCGTTGTTATAAGGCACTGAGTTTGGGGGGTGTCTGTTATACAACATTGTTGTGACAGCAGTTGGATAATACACCTGACATAGTCTGAAGGGGAACATTGGGTTCAATGCATTGAAAAGGAATAACACAGATAAATTCATTATCTGAGTCTCACACACCTGGTTTTATAGCTTACATGACTCATGGTCCTCTAAGTTAGAGCCAGCTACAAACAAAGGTCTATGAGAGAGAAAATATCTTCCTGTTCTTATGAGCATTTTCTTCAATATTAGCTCCAAAACTTCTACAGAAAGGAGCTTTAGAGAGATAATAAGTGGGGGAGGGAGTGGGCTACAGAGAGCATAAATTTCTATTTGCAAAACATTTTAAGTGAAAAATGCAACTCTCCTCCACATCAAAGATGGGAGGTGGACAACAGCAATGAGGAGGGAGGTTGGGAAAAGTCCAGATGCTACCCTTTGGGTCATGTGTTTCTTCCTCCATAAGAACCCACAGAAGGAAGGTAGGTAAGCACACACAGGTTTCAACAAGATTTGTCTGATCCTAGAACAAGGTACCACACTCACAATGTTCTATTTTAGGATTTGAAGAAACTAAAAGTCATAGGGAAAACAAGAGGGAAGAAAAAATTGAAAGTAAAGATAAAAAAACTAAAGCATTTAGAACTTTGACTCATTGGAAAAGACCCTGATGCTGGGAAAGATTGAAGGCAGGAGGAGAAGGGGATGACAGGATGAGATGGTTGGATGGCATCACCGACTCGATGGACATGGGTTTGAGCAAGCTCTGGGAGATGGTGATGGACAGGGTTGGTGATGGACAGGAAAGCTTGGCATGCTACAGTCCATGAGGTCACAGAGAGTTGAACATGACTGAGCAACTGAATTGAACTGAACTGAACTGAACTGAATTGATTCTGAATTGATTCAGAACCTTAATATCCCTGCTCAGTAATATACCAAAGCACCTTTAAATATATATATATATATATATATATACATATATACACACACACACACACACACACACAGAGACATAAATGCATATATACTGTTTCAAAAGATAATGTTCATGATTGAACATCTCTATATGTATATATGCATTTATATGTTTATGCATTTACATGTATATATAAAGGCAAAACTCTTCCTCCCACCCTGTCCCATATTAGTCTAGTTGCCCATCTCCTAAAGCCCACAGGTAATCACTTTTATTAATTTCTCAAATATATTTCCAGAATTTCTTTAGGCAAATAGAAATGCTACACTCTAATTTTCTCATTTTTAACATAGATAGCATAGTATACCCACTATTCTGTACCTTTTTTTTTTTTTCACTTCATAATATGTCCTAGAGATCTATCCATTTCAGGACACAGAGAACTTTCTCATCATTTTTTAATAGCCACATAATATTCCATTCCTTGATTGTTACCATGGACTTCTGGACTTCCAATAACACTGTGTTATTGCTTGAGTGATTACAAGTTTTATATTTCTTAGAGATAAATGGTTTATCACTACATTTATTATAAATGGGATAATAATGATTCAAACTGAAAATGTGGTAATTACAGGATGAGTTTTATGGTGTCTGAAAACAATTATGAGATGCTGGGAACCTCAGTAAAAAAAAATTCGAGAATCCCGAAGACGTCTTGGCAGAAAATGTGAATTTAGGAGTAAGAAACTCCTCTGGGAGGACCAGCATCACGAAACAGAAGAAAAGTGGACCCATAGTAATGAAATGCCCACAAGATGTGAGCTAAAACATCTTGTCCTTAGGTTTTAAATCTTTTCCTAGGGAGCAAAGTACATTGGGCAAAGCAAAGTCCTGCCTTTTGTTTTTTATTCGAGTTCTGTGGATTTGACTGTTTTCACAAGTCTTTGGGGGCCATGATTTCTCTTGTTCTATTGTCTCCCAGGGCTGGGATCAGGTCTGGATTTGTCTGTTTAAACTTGCACTTTCATGATACAAGTGAATTTATTTACAGAACAGAAACAGAATTAGAGAACGAACTTATGGTTACCAGAGGGGAAGGATAAAGTGGAGGGATAATTAGGGAGTTTGGGATGGACATGTACACGCTGTTATATTTAAAATAGATAACCAACAAGGACCTACTGTATAGCACAGGGAATTCCATTCAATACTTTGTAACAACCTAATTGGGAAAAGAACTTGAAAAAGAACAGATACATGTATATGTGTAACTCAATTGTTCTGCGGTACACCTGAAACTGAAACAACACTGTTAATCAACTACACTCCAATATAAAATAATTTTTTTAAAACTCACTTTTATAAGATCAGGTTCCTTGCTTTTCAGAAATTGTGAGGCTTTTAAAATAATATGTAAGTTTATTTATTTGTTGACTGTGGTGTCTCTTTGCTGCTGCACATGGGCTTTTTCTGGCTGTGGTGGGGGCTACCCTTCATTGTGGCGCATGGACTTCTCATTACAGTGGCTTCTCTTGTTGCAGAACTCGGGCTCTAGGGCATGTGGGCTCAGCAGTTGCAGTTCCTGGGCTCTGGAACACAGGCTCAATAGTCGTGGTGCTTGGGCCTAGCTGCTTGGTTCTTCACCACCGAGCCACCGCAGAAACCCTGTGAGGTTTTGACCTCTTTTATAAAGTTGTTCTTCATTTTGGTGATTCATTTGAGCAAGTGAAACAGACTATTTCTGTGATCCAAATTTGTGGTTCATCATGTCTTCCTAGGACTGGTGGATCCTAGAGCGTCCACAGATGATCCATTCCCTAAGCTAATATGCAAATGTGTATATGTGTATATATGCATGTATATACACACACCTCCCTTCATGGTCATCAGCTTTCATACAAGTTACTGAAACCACTTTCTGAACCACTGGCAGTCATGGGCTAGAATTCAGCATGAATTCCACCATGTCACATGGTATGAGTCAAGGAATAGGCTTTACTGTGGTAGATGAAGAGAAATTTACAAACCAGGGTCAGCCCCCTATCCTCTTATTATTCCATAGAGAGACATGCTGAGTCTTGGACAGTCTGCCAAATATGCAGCATAGGTTTATATTTCACTAGAGCAGGGGTTCTAAACCAGGAATGAATTGTGCCTTGGGGTCATTTGGTAGTGTCTGGAGACAGTTTTGATTGTTATAACTGTAAGGGGTGCTTTTAGCACCTAGTGGCTAAATGCCAGAGTTACTGTTAATCATCCTACAATAGACAGGTATGTCCTGTTGGTGTCAATAATACTGATGCTAACAAACCCTACCCTAAGGGACTTTTCCCAATATGGAGGTCTTTCTCCAAGTAGATTCAGAATTCCACGAGATCTGCTCTGCTAATCTTGCATCCTACAGTAAGATAGGCACATTCCTACCTTCTGATATTGCTGCTGTTGTTGTTTAGTCACTAAGTCATGTCCAACTCTTTGCAACCCCATGGACTATAGCCCGCCAGGCTCCTCTGTCCATGAGATTTCCCAGGCAAGAATAGCGGGGTGAGTTGCCATTTCCTCCTCCAAGGGATCCTCCCAACCCAGGGATCTAACCTGCATCTCCTGCATCGCAGCTGGATTCTTTACCACTGAACCACTGGGGAAGCCCCCCTCTGATTTTCGTTCTCCCAAAAGCAGAACCTGAGACAAGGCTCTCATGACATGGCTTGCATATAAACACTTTACTTTAGAAAGTGATCCCAAGGAAGAGAAAGAAATGAGGACATTGGGAAGACTGAACCAGGGAGGATGGAAAGCCAATCTAAGGGCACATTATTAAGGTACCATCACTGTGAGCAACTGGAGCTCAGTCTTCCTGGAGACTCCCTGAGGGGCCGTGTAGAATGCACCTCAGGATCATCGGCCCTAGGGACTAACATTTATCTACTGACTGCCATTCCATCCAGCAGCCAAGGATTGTCCCATGGGAGCTAACACCCTTAAGGTCTGTGCACATCATCAGAACACAGGCTGCAAGGAAGCCTTGGGTCAGCTCACTGAGGCAAAATGTTGTTAGGTTCCATCTGCATAGAGCAGCTTGCCACCACAGGCAGATATGTGAGCCAAGAGGATACAGGGCTGGGCACAAGATACTTCAATACCCTCAGTGTAGCAGTTTATTTTGCAGTAGGGGCCCTGTGTTAAGCTCTCCCTACTGCCCACCATTCAACCTTACAGATAGAAACAAGCAATCAAGCTGTTAGCAATTTTTTCTAGCCAAGGGTGAGGCGCTAGCCTGGAGAGAGCCCAATTCTCTTTCCTGGTAACGTTCCATTTCTATCTATACTGGATTTTTTTTCCCCAATGCCTCCTCAGGGGCGACTTCAGGATGCCCCAGCTGCTCAGAGAGCACCCTGGTGGGGCTCTCTTCTCCATCCTTCATCCTTAGGGCTCCTCTTAAAGGAGGAGGGGTGGCTGTTTCAGCCACCGATGTCACCCTGCAGCACCCAGGCTTCCACTCTCACAGTGAGTCCACCACTCCAGGATTTCCAAGTGTCCAACTTCTCCAAGTCCTTGTTGACTTAATATGGACAGGGAAGCTACTGAAGCCCCAGCTGTTCCTGGGCTGAGCCTGTGGGCTTGTGCTGTCAGGCCCTGTGGCGACTCAGGATGAGGCTGGTCAGCCAGTGGCCTTCCCTCCTCCCAAAGGACCCTGCTTTCCAGCCCTCCAGATACCTGTTCTGCACCCTCAGGAGGGTTATCTATTACTTCCAGGGTGGTCCAATGGACCCTTCTCTACTGGACAACAGAAATTCTCTTCACCTGCTGTGCTATGTGGATCTGCTTCTGGTTATCACCCATCATGCTAAAAGTCTCAGAACAAACTCCACACTGTCACACCTGAGAGAGAAAGTGGAGACTCACTAGGCAGGAACATTAAGAAAAGGCGGGGCAGAAGTGCCCTCCCTCCCATAACCTGCCTGGAGAGGCAGCCCAGAGACAGGGCAGGGGTGTCCATTCCAGGAAAAAGACTCTCACCCTTCACTCTCAATCTCAGAGCAAATATGAGAGCAAGTGGACCTGACAGAGAGAGTACAAACGCACTCCTGGGCACCAAGTTATCTAGACTTGGGTCCCAGTTATTTGTAGGAGTTGCCTGGAACCACCAGCTGGCAGGTATATGGAGCCTCAGGGGGCCCATGGGAAGCTATGGTCACCTTTGTCCAGGTTTGGGAACCTCTAGTTCCATGGGAAGCTGAGCTTGGGAGCAGCAATCCCACTGGGAGAAATGGCACTGACTAAGCCTGAATCGACTATTATATACAGAAATGTAATATTGTCAGAATGTTCCCTCACTCTCTCTCCATTTCTGAGAAATATAATGACTCATTTCACAAATTATACAGCATGTTTCCATATTTGTGTAACTTCTATTGAGAAGAAACTGGTAAGTTGCTTTGTATTTAGTTGCTGCTTAGTTGTCTTTATTTAGGGACTATTATAGCCATTTGCTTTTTAACAAATGAGATGACAGGATCAGACTTATCTTTTAGAAAATAATTTTATGAACAAGGCTAGAAAAAGTATTAGTAAATATTAGGTACCCAGACACTCCCGCTGGGAGAAAGAGGACCCCAGTCCAGTTAGCTCACTGCCTAGAACACCCAGAATCAGCCACCTGGGTCACTGTTGTACCATCCAGCTTCTAGCAAAATACTTTGCAGAAACCACTGCAAAATACTCATGCCTTAGCAATGTCTTGGTGAACTACTTCAGCTAGCAGTTCTAATTTCATTGCTAGAAACGCCCTCACATTCATGTGCACCATTCACTTCTTTTTCTTACAACATTTTCCTTACTCTGCACATAGACACCAGCTAAAAACCTCAGCTACCTACACAGATTGCAGAAAAGAATGTGACTCTTAAGTAGACATATTTCCTAGGAAACTAGTCATATGAGCATCCAATCCCTTCAGAAGCAACAAACACAAATAAATAAATAAGAGAAATTAACTATCCTTGCACAAAAATTCCACAGTAGAGGTACTGCGTTGTGAAAACACAACCTAGGAGAATCAGAATGGGCTAATGCTGACTTTCAATATCAGCTGGGAAACAATGGGAATAAACTGACAAGCAGAACGCTGCCTCTGTCCACAGTTTCTCTCCAGCCACTACTGCATCCATTCATTTTCTGCCATGATAACACCATGCCTCCTAATGTTTGCTTTGCCACCTTTATTTTTCCCAATCAGCTGGAGCAATCCTCTTGCAAAGAAAGTAAAAGCAAATGCCTGTTTAGGAAAACACAAAGAATGCTTCCTTGGTCTAGACAGACATGTGCCGTCATCAGCTCTGACAGCAGCCTTAGAAAAGGAGGAGCTAGAATGATTTCTTTCCATTCTCAGAGAGAAAAAGAACGAGGGTGTGGAGGAGAGGGGGAAGATACAATTATAATTATAATACATATTGGGGAGGCTTCCTCAAATAAATGAGGTAGCGAAAAAGATCACCATTGTGTTTGAACACAATGGATTTCCAGTGTGTTTATAGCACAGAAGAAATAAACACGAGGAACTGCAAGTAAACAAAACTGCAAATGTCATTCGGTCCTGAGGGGGTGCCGCACCCCGCCCGCACGTGGGAAGAATCGGTAATCACGTTTTCCCGCAGCCGGTGGTTAACAAATCAGATGGCAGCCCAGGGCTCCCTAGGTATCACGGTGTGCTAAAAATAACCGCCTCGCCTCCTTATGTAACCCGGAGGCAATCTCATTCCGTTTCTAAATTCAGAGCCCTCGGCAAAGGCCAGTCTGGTGGGGAAGTGGTTGGTGGTGCCAGTTAGCAGAATGACTCATAGAGCTCAGCTAATAAAAATTAAATTTATCTCTCTCTGGAATAATATATGAAGTGATACAGGTATGGGAAGCATTTCTAAGAGCCCCAAATAAGATAAAATAAGCTCCCTTATTGCAATCAGGGAGGGAGAGGATGGCTGAAATTATCTTGTATTAGAACCAAAAATCATATTATGTTTATCTGGCAATCTTATGAAGAGGAATTCTGAAAGCATCAGCTTGCAGCCACTGCTTGCAGACTGTTTATACATCTGGGTCAGCAACTGGGTTCGCGTGACAATTTCTGAAGCAAAAGCAAGATTTACAGACTTTGAAGTTTTCCATTAAACAGACACCCACTCTCCTTCTCTGACCCTTTCCCGCTGTTCATCTCCTGTACCAGCTCTATAAGCAAGTTCACAACAGAACCACACACACAGAGAGCATATTACAAAAACATCTCTCCCTCATAATATACTAGGCTGGTTAAGTAAGAAAATCAGCTTTGTTTCTAGTCTCTCACCACAAATTATTATTTAGCCTGGTCAAGCTTCCATTTATTCAGCCTGCACATCACCAGGAAATTCTAGTGGCCAGAACTGTTCTGCAGTAATGTTCCACAATAACAAAAGCTCATAGTGGTGGCTGAAGTGTTACATATCCCCAAGCAGTTTCTGAATTATGACAGGACAGTTTTCTGGTTGCAAAGAAATATATTAAGGAACTTTGAAAACTGCTTGCCTGTAGATGAATGAGAGGGATTTTCCATGGGCTTCAGAGTTTGAAAACCTGGGTTCAAGACGAGACTCACTCGCAGTTCACTTTGGGATAATTTATTTCAACTTTCTGAGCTTCAAAAGTCCTCACCAGTAAAATGGAGCTAGTAATACTAGCAAAGTATCATAAATCAAATGAGATAATATATGCAAGAGTACTTTGGAAATTCTAAACTCTATAAAATTGTTCAGTTTTATTTTTTTATGCACTAAAGCTTATACAGAATATAAAATTTTATCTCAGCATAACCCTTTCAATAACCATTCCAGAGAAATACAAATTCATTGTACTTAATTTATACATTTGTTCATAACAAACTTGGAGATGTGTCCAAAATAGAGGAAAACATTTGTCAAATTCATAACTTGTATTTTTATTTACACATCCATTCCCAAAGCTAATGATTTATTTAAATATAAGCATCTTCCCCAAATACAGCCTGTAGGGAAATGAGAAAAGAAGAAAACACGATAGTAACAACATTTAATATTGTCCTTACTTATTCCAAGCTCTTGCTCTGCACTGTTCTAAGTACTTTATGAAGAGCAATGCATTTAACCCTCCTAACAATCCTCTCAGTTGTTGTTGTTTAGTCGCTCAGTCGTGTCTGACTCTTTGTGACCCCATGGACTGTAGCACACCAGGATTCCCTGTCCTTCACCATCTCCCTGAGCTTGCTCAAACTCATGTCCATTGAGTCAGTGATGCCATCCAAACGTCTTGTCCTCTGTCATCCCCTTCTCCTCCTGCCTTCAATCTTTCCCAGCATCAGGGCCTTTTCTAATGAGCCAGCTCTTCACATCAGGTGACCAAAGTATTGGAGCTTCAGCTTCAGCATCAGTCCTTCCAATGAACACCCAGGACTGATCTCCTTTAGGATGAACTGGTTGGATCTCCTTGCAGTCCAAGGGACTCTCAAGAGTCCTCTCCAACACCACAGTTCAAACGCATCAATTCTTTGGTGCTCAGCCTTCTTTATGGTCCAACTCTCACATCCATACATGACTACTGGAAAAACCATAGCTTTGACTAGATGGACCTTTGTTGGCAAAGCGATGTCTCTGCTTTTTTATATGCTTTCTAGGTTTGTCAAAGTTTTTCTTCCAAGGAGTGTCTTTTAATTTCATGGCTGCAGTCACCATCTGCAGTGCTTCTGGAGTCCAAGAAAATAAAGTCTGTCACTGTTTCCATTGTTCCTACCCTCTAAGTAGGTACTATTATTGGTTTCATTTTATAGGTGGGGAAACTGAGGTGCTGAGAGGTTAAAAATGACTTTTCTGAGGTTGTTCAGCATCTGAATGACAACTAAAAGTCCGAAAATCAGAGTTAAGACCTTGAGTGTGGGTGTTTAACCACTTGGCACATTGCCTGAACCTGGAATCCTCTTTTCCTCACAGTGAGGATGCAGCTTGCCAACCCTGAATTTGATTCAAGATTCAGGAGGGTCCCAGATAATTGTCAGTATTTCCTGTTAATGGTATAGAGACACTGCCTGTGGAACTTCTTCCTCAAGGTTCACATTAGCCAGTGATAATATATGCAGTCACAACACAAAATGAAGCTCTCCCAGGCCAGCAAGACCAAACCTTTTCTTAGGATCAAAAGTAGGATGCTCTGCTGGAGTCTCCTTTCTACACATCCAGTCCTCTCTCTTCTGTGAAATTTCCCATCCTTGATGAAATAAATCAGGAATTTACAGTGTAGTGAGTGCAAGGCTTTCCACCATTCCAGAGGTGAGAAGGAACTCATCACAATAAAGCCATCCCGCACTTTCCAAGAGTGTTTCTGACTCCACAACATGTAAAGTTCACAATGAAGGGCCAGTGTGACTGAAGTACTAAAAACACTAGATAACAAAACTAACCTGGGGACTCAGTTCTGTCACATCTCCATCGCTAGTAAGGAGGGGTGAGAACTTTATTGGATCATTAATCTCAGAGCTCCTCTGTCACCATGTGTAAAATGCCCATTGGACAACTTGGAAGCTTTTTATATAAAATTCCACTCCTGTAAAGACACAGACTTGACTTAAGCCAACAAAGAAGCTGAAAAATAGAAATGTACACGTAAGAACAAATGTGAGTGAATATAATGGACTCTCTGGTTGGGTTTTAGAGCTATGTTTGCCTCCAGGGCTCAACCTTTCTCAGGGAGTTTCTTTCCCAAAGGAAATCCCTCAAATTACATGGACCCTGAAGACAAATAGGACTCTCAAATCCAACCAGAAAGCCCATTACATTCATCTCCTACTCTCAGGAGAGTCTGCCAATGTGATAATGAACATTCGCAAAATGTTAGCGTAACTATTTCCAGTAGCCAAGACATGGAAGCAACCTAACTGTCCATCGACAGATGAATGCAGAAAGAAGATGTGATATATGCAGACAATGGACGATTACTCAGCCATAAAAAAAGAAAGAAAGAATGGCATTTGCATTGACATAAATAGACCCAGGGATGATCCTAATAAGTGAAGTCAGACTCAGAAAGACAAATATCATATGACATCACTTATATGTGGAATCTAAAATATGACACAAATGAACTTATTTACAAAACAGAAATAGACTCACAGACAGAGAAAACAGACTTATGGTTAGCAAATAGAAAAGGAGGTGGGGGGCATAAATTAGGAGTCTGGGGTTGACAGATACAAACTACTATATACAAAATAGATAAACGACTAGATTCTATTATACAGCATAGAAGCTATATTCAATAACCTTTGGAAAGCAATAAAGGAAAATAATATGAAAAAGACTGTGTATATATATGCATAAGTGAATCACTTTGCTTTATACCAGAAGCTAACACAACATTGCAAATCAACTATACATCAATTTTTTTTAAATGTGAGCCAATCCTAGCATACAATACTCTATCGGCTCTCCCCTTTAAAATTTCAGTCAAGCCAAAGCAATCTTGAGAAAGAAAAACAGAGCTGGAGAAATCAGGCTCCCTGACTTCAGATTATACTGCAGAACTACAGTACTCAAGACAGTATTGTATTGGAACAAAACAAAAATATAAATCAACAGAACAGGACAGAAAGCCCAGAGGTAAACCCACCTGCCTATGGTCACCTAATCTATGACAAAGGAAGCAAGACTATACAGTGAAGAAAAGATAGTTGCTTCAATAAGTGGTGCTGGGAAAACTGGACAGTTACATATAAAAGAATGAAATTAAAACATTACTTAATACCATACACAAAATAAAATCAAAATAGACTAAAGACCTAAATGCAGTGCCAGATACTATAAAATTCTTAGAGGAAAACATAGGTAGAACACTCTTTGACATAAATCGCAGCAGGATCTTTTTTGACCCACTTCATGAGGTAATGAAAATAAAAATAAGCAAATGGGACCTAATTAAACCTAAAAGCTTTTGCACAGCAAAGGAAATCATGAACAAGATGAAAAGACAACCCTCAGAATGGGAGAATATATTTGCAAACAAACCAGCTGACAAAGGATTAATCTCCAAAATAAACAGCTCATGCAGCTCAATATTAAAAAAAAAAATCCAATCAAAAAATGGGCAGAAGACTTAAACAGACATTTCTTCAAAGACATACAGATGACCAACAAACATATGCAAAAGTTCTCAACATCACTAATTATTAGAGAAATGCAAATCAAAACTATAATGAGGTATCATCTCACACTGGTCAGAATAGCCATCATCAAAAGATCTACAAATAATAAATGCTGGAGAGGGTGTGGAGAAAAGGGAACCCTCTTACACTGGTGGTGGCTATATTGATGCAGTCACTAGGGAGAACAGTACAGAGATTCCTTAAAAAAAACTAAAATCAGAATTACAATCTGACCCTGCAATGCCACTCCTAGGCATATACCCTGAGAAAACCATAATTCAAAAAGATACATGCACCCCAATGTTGACTGCAGCACTATTTACAACAGGCAGGACAAGGAAGTAAATGAAACGTCCATCAACTGAAGAATGGATAAAGAAGATGTGGGACACATACACAATGGAATATTACTTATCCATAAAAAGGAAAGAAATTATGTCACTTGCAGACACGTGGATGGACTGAGAGAATGTCATCCAGAGTGAAGTAAACCAGAAAGAGAAAAACAAATATCATATATTAATGTAGATATGTGGAATACAAAAAAAAGGTATATTAGGTCTCACTTGCAAAACAGAAATAGAGGTACAGATGTAGAGAACAAACACATGGACACCAAGTGGGATAAGGAGGATGGGATGAATTGGAAGATTGGCATTAATATATATACAGTACTATGTTTAAATGTCGACCTTCACTCTTGCCATCTCCTGTTTGACCACCTCCAATTTGCTTTGATTCATGGACCTGACATTCCAGGTTCCTATGCAATATTGCTCTTTACAGGATGGGACCTTGCTTCTATCACCAGTCACATCCACAACTGGGTATTGTCTTTGCTTTGGCTCTATCCCTTCATTCTTTCTGGAGTTATTTCTCCACTGGTCTCCAGTAGCATGGACTGGAATGGGTGAATTTAACTCAGATGACCATTATATCTACTACTGTGGGCAGGAATCCCTTAGAAGAAATGGAGTAGCCATCATGGTCAACAAGAGTCTGAAATGCAGTACTTGGATGCAATCTCAAAAACGACAGAATGATCTCTGTTCGTTTCCAAGGCAAACCATTCAATATCACAATAATCCAAGTCTATGCCAGTAACGCTGAAGAAGCTGAACTTGAATGGTTCTATGAAGACCTACAAGACCTTTTAGAACTAACACCCAAAAAAGATGTCCTTTTCATGATAGGGGACTGGAATACAAAAGTAGGAAGTCAAGAAACACCTGGAGTAACAGGCAAATTTGGCCTTGGAATATAGAATGAAGCAGGACAAAGACTAATAGAGTTTTGCCAAGACAACGCACTGGTCATAGCAAACACCCTCTTCCAACAACACAAGAGAAGACTCTACACATGGACATCACCAGATGGTCAACACCAAAATCAGATTGATTATATTCTTTGCAGCCAAAGATGGAGAAGCTCTATACAGTCAACAAAAACAAGACCAGGAGCTGACTGTGGCTCAGATCATGAACTCCTTATTACCAAATTCAGACTCAAATTGAAGAAAGTAGGGAAAACTGCTAGACCATTCAGGTATGACCTAAATCAAATCCCTTATGTAGCTAATTCAACTACCCCCAAAACGGGAAATTACAAAGAAGAAGAAGAAAAAAAAAAACCAGACTCTGAGCAGCCAAAATAGATTCTGCCAAATACGTGCATAAAGCTCATACATTTTACTCATAGAAAAGAGCCTCATTCGTGTCCTCATTCAGAAACTATGTATTCTAACTTGATACTGCTGTTCCAACAAACTTAGTTACCTGGTTGTCACATTAAAAACAGAGACAGAGAGAAGAACAGCTGTAAATTTGAAGGGGAGACTGGTCGAAAGAGACATACTGACTGGGATAATAAGGAGAGAAAAGACACAGCAACTTAAAAAGGGAAATCCGAGGTAGCAATCAAAAGATACAGTAATGGCAGGCCATTTAAGGGATGGAAGCCCCTTGATTCCATCAGTAGGGCCTGAAGACTCAGCACTACCATGGCTAGTCATGATGATCCTAACTCATCCAAAACATTTGAACCATGTTCAGAATTCGTGAGTAAAGAAATAAGAAAGGATAGAAATGCTTTATTAAAAATTTCCATCAAACAATTAACATGAAATGTTGACATGCATACAATCTTCCTCTAAATGGAAAATTTCTTTCACTGGACCATATCATTTCCTTAGAATGTCAGCACATTTTTTGCAATGCACCATAGGAAGAACTTGCAGCAACAGCATGCAAATTAAGACAGCCGGAAGAGATACAGAAATAGGTTTTAGGGTATGCTCTCTAGGCAAGGTTAATGGAGAGGCTGAATGTAACTAGGAAGGTCATAAATGATGAGACAGGAGAAGGGAGAACATTTGCAGTTGGAAAGACATTATCATTTTAGATACAAAAGCCCTGAAGTGATGAGAACATTATCAAAGCTCTGAGATCATAATCAAAATCCTTATCAAATCTAAAGAGATGCTATCTCTGAAATTTAAATCCCTGCACCTATTTGTGAATTCTTGAGACTGCAGCACCAACCCCTAGGTTCTCAAAGGATGCTTAAAGGTCTCTGGAAGATAGCAATCTCCTACAAAATCCCCAGTTCCATGCTGCTTCTGTGTGAAGAATTCCCACGTGGGATGCTTGCTGTTAGACCACCACCTTTAAAGGTAGGTGAGCAAATGAAACAGCCAGCAGAGTTTCGGGGTGTGGAACTTGGCTGAACGAATCTTACTTCACACTTTAAGCTGGCTGAGAAGCACTAGGCAATGTGGTGCTTGTTTTGTGCCACCAGGGCTGGGAAACTCAACAAATCCTAATACATACAAACATTTAGCTGAGTCCACAGTATAAATGCTCTTTATTTCCTCCTAGAGGTGCAGAATATTGATTCAACTGCTATCCTTGGGCAGAGAGACAGAATTAAGATTTCATCTATTTGCCTTTGTACAGAAATCCTTTCCATCCAATGGGGCATGAAGGAATGACCTACACAAGTGGGGCCTGGTGTATTTATCTTTCTTTCTCAGATATTTATATTTTCCTTAGATATGTGTATAGATACACTATAGCTTCCCTCATGACTACACTGAACTGAAAGAAGTTGGAAAGCTGATGGAAAATCCCCTTACAGAAATCCCTACTGTCACACAGCATCTCTTACTGAGTTGTTCACTCCTCTAACTGTCTAGAAAATGGCCTCTTCCAGTGAACAAAATGGCATCTCAAGTTGCTTGAGATGTCTAATGCACCTCCTTCTACCAGGCAATCTGTTCTCTTTTCATATGGAGCATTGGCTTATTATCCTTAATTCCATGCTCACATGGTTTGTTACCTAGGCAACAATATTCCTGGATCACAGATTAGTCAAGCCAAAATTTCCATCCATCTCTGTGAATCAAATGGAGGGGTTAATATGATCAAATATACCAAAAGTGACTTTCAAATAGTTATAAAAGGAAATTGGTAAAAATAGCTAGAATCTCAGTGCTCAAAAGGAAGGTTGACGTGTGCAACAAGGTGCTTACGCAGTTGTCAAGGCTTACTGAGAAGATTTCCACAGGCCAGCTGACTCTCTCCAATTTAAGTGCAACCAAGAAGGTGCTAATAGTTGTCTGGGGACTTTGTTCAGCTCCTTGTAGGAAAATATATGATGTTCTATCCATTTGAGATCTCCCCAAAACAGATCCTGAGTCAAGGATTTGGGTATGAGTAGTTTATTTAGGCAGAGAAGGTGATGGCACCCCACTCCAGTACTCTTGCCTGGAAAATCCCACAGACGGAGGAGCCTGGTAGGCTGCAGTCCATGGGGTCGCAAAGAGTCAGACTCGACTGAGCGACTTCCCTTTCACTTTTCACTTTCATGCATTGGAGAAGGAAATGGCAACCCACTCCAGTGTTCTTGCCTGGAAGGAAATGGCAACCCACTCCAGTGTTCTTGCCTGGAGAATCCCAGCCTGGTGAGCTGCGGTCTATGGGGTCCCACAGAGTCAGACACGACTGAAGTGATTTAGCAGCAGTAGTTTATTCGGGAGAGGATCCCAGGCAGGCAGAAAAGGGAAAGAAGTCAGCAAGAGACAAATGGACTAGTCAATGCTATGGGAAATTGGGGCACAATCCCACTGGAAACCCTCTAGAAATAGTATGGAACCACTATTCAGAATCGTGTGAATGACAGCAAGTTTATCCCCTTAACCCTATGCTGTCATGGTTGAGGGTCACTCCCGTGCATGAACTCCTAGGCACTTTCAGCCATTTTACTAACTTCTCCGTGCTTCAGTTTCCTCTTCTGTAAAATAATTCCTACACTGGGATGGCTGTGACAGTTAAATGAGATGATCTTTATAACATGCTTATAATGCCTAGCACACCCTAAGCCATCACTGAATGGGGAGTTGGGGGAAGAGAAGGGTTTGAGTGGGTTTGTAGACTAAAGGTATGGAGACGATGGAAAGTGAGATGTTTAAATAAGTTGGAAAATGACAACCAAGAGGGAGAGAAAGGGGATGAAGTCAGAAATTAATAGCATTACACTCACCAGGGAGTTCTGTTTAAAACTCTCTAATAATGATTAATTCTATTGTTTTATAATTAGCTGTTTATGGGAATTCCCTAGTGGTTCAGTGATTTGGACTCGGCACTTTCACTGCTGGGGTCCAGGTTCAATTCCTGGTTGGAGAACTAAGATCCAACATGCTGTGCCATACAGGAAAAAAAAAAAAAAAACTGTCTATGGGTCTATATTCCTACATCAGACTCAATTCCTCCATGAACCTGTACTTGTTGAGTTCAACCTATGTGTCAGACACTGTTCTAGGTGCTGAAGCAGTGAACCAAGTGTCCTCACAGAGCTTATGATGGAGTAGGGGAAATACAGGCATAAGTAAAGACATACATAAGAGGAAAGGCAGCCATGAATGAGAGGAGGAAAAAAGAAGATTATGGCAGCAGAGTGGAAGGGGAGGATGATCAGGGAAGGAAGGCTTTGTTGATAATCTGACATTTGAGCAGAAACCTGATGAAAATGGAGGAAGGGGTGATGTGGATATCCTGGAAGTAGCATTTTAGATAGAGGGAAAAGCAAAAATAAAAGCCAGGAAGCAGCACTGAAGAGTCTGAGGACAAGAGTGGAGGCCACTAGGGTGGCCAGTGGGGCCAGACTGCACAGAGCAAGGGGGAGCTGTCTGAGCTGAGGTCCAAGAGGGAGCAGGAGGATGAGGTCACTTAACGCGGGGGCTGGGGGTTGGGAGGAAGTGGGGTGGGAGGGGATCTCAAAGTCCAGCGCACAAAACAACTGCAACGGGTGCTTTGAAAACTCATGGATTCCAGGCTGCGTTGCAAACAAGTTTAATCTGAACCTGAGGGCAGAACCCAGACACCAGATCCCCAGGTGACTGATGTATAGCAAAAGAGAACCACGGACCTAGGTCTTTGAAGGCCATTTTACAAACCTTGGATTTTACTCCGAGAAGGAAAGCCACTGGAGGGTTTTGAGCAGACAAAGAACATGATTTGTATTTTCAAAGGCCGAGCCTGGCTGCCTTATGGAGACTAGACCAGAGGGGAGCGAGGAGTGACACAGCTAGACTGGTCCAGAGGCAAAGCACTGTCTTAAGACAATTACAGACGTCAAATTAATATCCCAAAGACATTCTCTCTGCCTGAAACCTCTTCCTCCAGATATGTGCATGGTTTATCACCATAGTTCCTTCATAGGGTTGCCACATAAAAGTTCAGGATGACCAGTAACATTTTTAATTATGGATAAACAATGAATAATTTGCAGTACTGCATAAGATACACTATACTAAAAAATTATTCATTGTTTATCTGGTATTCAAAATTAACCGGACACTCTGTTATTTTGTTAAATCTGGCAACCCTACCTTTAGCACTTATTTAGCCAAGGCTCTCCCTGAGTATCAAATATAAAAACTGAAGCACTCTCCCTCTGTAGTATGGACGACACTACCGGTAAGTTTTCTGGAGAAGGAAAAGAAGTTTAGAAAGCTCAGTTCTGATTTTCCCCCCCTCGGGGCATAGGAGCTGAGGTTATCTGCTAAAATTGTGAGGGGCAGAGTTCGGCGGAAAATTCAAGGAGAGAAACAAATGTTTAGAAACTCACAGCAGTGAGATGGGAAAGTGAGTGCACAGCAGAAAGCAAAGAATGGTTAGAGTAAGAAGGACCTAGCTGAGACTGACAAGCGTAATGTGTCATAATGTCACAACCAGGTAGACTTGCAGTTATCTCCAATGGGGCTTAGAGGCCTAGGATTATGAAAAAGATACACATAAATGAGTGTGAGCAAAGGACTGAGCTTTGAGAGAGCAAGGATTTTTTGTTTTTCATCTTTGTCTCTGTTGTGTACTGTACTAATGTCTCATCAAATATTTGTTGGAAAAATGAATACATTTTTTTTATGAGAAAGAAATGAAAGGAAGGAAGGAAAGAGAGAAGAATGGAGGGAGGAAGGAAGAGGAAGGTCTGTTTGAAAGCATCAGAGATGCTAAGGTAAACAAAATTCTAAAAAGGGGAAGTTGCAGAGAACTGAGCTGGTATTCTGCATCTGCTGATTTGAGGGCAACTGGCAATTCTAGCCAAGGGACAATAGTCTGAGAATATAGGCTTTTCCCAGAGAAACGACTTCTACTAAAAGGCAGAAAAACAATCAGAGTTCTGATGGTCTAGGATCCCAACCAGAAGGAAGGAACAGAGATCTGAGTCGCACACTTCCCCAGTTTTCCCCTCAAAATATCTGCTGAATTTTGAAGCTGCACAAGACAGGAGTCAAGAAGCCAAGCAAAAAGCCTCTAAAAAGCAACTGTACTTCAGTATTTTTTTTTTTTATGAGGAGGAGACCAAGAGCTTGGTATCAATGACAGAAGAGGTGCCGTAAAGAATACTTCTGGTTCTCAGTTAGAACCCTTGGGGGGACTATACTGGAGGGGCACAAAGCATACAACTGGTAGACACTTGAGAAAAGGCAACCCAATCTTGGATCTTTTTATCTGATTAAATTAAGATAATCAGTTCCCACCCCAGCCCACTCCCATCTGCCTAGAAGAGAAAAAGATAAAACCTCTCTGGGGGGAAAATGACATCATCTAGTCCCTCTACAACTTGTCATACAATATCTGACATTTAATCAAACACTATCAGAAGACACCCCAAATCAAGAGGGAAATGGATAATATTCATTGATACCCACAGATTATCCAGATTTTAGAATTCTCAAGCAATAACTTTGACACATCTAAGATTAGTATCTTTCAGAAAAAAAGGAGAAAAGAGACAGAATAGATGAAAAGATGGAAAATATCATCAGAGAAATGGCACCTCTAAAAAGGAATCAAATGGAAATCCTAAAACTTAAAAATACAGTATTTGAAATTAAGAACTAAATAATTGCATTTAGCAAGAGTTCTGCTGCTGCTCCTGCTAAGTCGCTTCAGTCATGTCCGACTCTGTGTGAGCCCATAGACGGCAGCCCACCAGGCTCCCCTGTCCCTGGGATTCTCCAGGCAAGAACACTGGAATGGGTTGCCATTTCCTTCTCCAATGCATGATAGTGAAAAGTGAAAGTGAAGTAGCTCAGTCGTGTCCGACTCTCAGCGACCCCATGGACTGCAGCCTACCAGGCTCCTCCGTCCATGGGATTTTCCAGGCAAGAGTACTGGAATGTGGTGCCATTGCCTTCTCTGTAGCAAGAGTTAAGACATAGCAAAAAAGAGGATTCATAAATCAGAGGATAGCTCAATAGAAAATATATAAACTGAAGCACAGAAAGAAGAAAAGAACAGAAAACACTAAAAGGAATATAAGACATGTATGGAAAAAGTAAAATAGCTAACACACAGTTGCAGAGAAACAGAAAGACAGAATGGGGCAGAAACAATATTTGAAAAGGTACTGTCTGAGAATTTTCCCAATTGGTGAAAAGCACCACAGATTCAAGAAACTTCATATACCCCAGAGAAGAGAAATGCTAAGAAAAACAAAGCTAAGCACATAATAGAAAAACTTGTAAAAATCAAAGATAAAGAGAAAACCTTAAAATCAGAGGTTAAGGTAAAACATTAAGATCTATAGCTAGCTTCTCTAAAGAAGTGATGGAACCCAGAAGGCAAAGGAAGTGACATTTTTAAAGTACTGAAAGGAAATAACTGCCAACCCAGAACTCTATATGCAGTAAAATAGTCCTCAAAAAATGTAAGTGAAATAAAGATGTCTTAGAGCAAACACAGAGAATTCATCACCAGCAGGCCTGCAGTACGAGAATACTAAAAATACTTTTTCTGAAAGGAAGAAAATAACCTCAGAGAGAAACATGGAAACACAGAAAGGAATGAAGAACAATAAAGAGGTAAATATGAAGGCAAATAAATGAGTATTAAATATAGAAAATGACAAAGATTTTCTTGTGGAGTTTAAAATGTATAATTAAATATGACAGTAATATCTCAAAAGGCAGAAAAGGGAGAGATAAAGTTCAACTCCTCTAAGATCTAGCATTGTCAGAGAAGTAGAAGTAAAAACTTATGTTAAACTAATAAATCAAAGCATGCCATAGTCTCTAGAGAAACCATTACAAGACTAGCAAAAAGATATGTGACTAACAAGATAATCAAGGGGAGAAACTGAGTGATAGAAAAATACTGATTGCCTGAAGGAAGTTAAGAAAGGAGAGACAAAGGATCACAGAACAGGTAGATCGATTAGAAACCATATAGTAATATGGGAGAATATAAACTCGAACATTTCAGCAATTGTATTCAATGTAATTGGTCTTAGAGGATTAAAAAATCAAATATCAAGTATATGCCTATAAGAGAAACATCTTGAATATAAGGACACATAAAGTTTGAAATTATAATTATTTTAAAAAGATATACTATGCACACAATAACCAAAAGAAAGTTAGTTCTGCCATACTAATATCAGAAAGATAGATTTTAAAGCAAAAAGCAATATTTGAGATTAAGAAAGATAGTTTTTACAATAAAGGAAGAAAGGATTTAATGAACCAGGAAGATATTAAAAGTCTAGAGCCATATGAACCCAATAACACAGCTTCAAAATATGTCAACTAAAAATTGACAGAACTAAAAGCAGAAGTAGATACATCCATTATCATATTATCAGAATTAAATGTATTTGGCCATTTAAGTAATATTTTACTTTAAAGCATTTTCCCAATCTATTCTTTTTCTTTCACTCTATATACATATTACTTACATTCTGCCATCTCCCCCCCCCCCTTTTTTTTTTTTGGCTGTGCTGCGCTGCATTTGACATCTTAGTTTCCCAATCAGGGCTCAAACCTGCATCCCTGCAGTGGAGGCACAGAGCCCTAACCACTAGGTCACCAGAGATTTCCCTATTTTGACCTTTTTAATAGCTTTATACCAAATGCTACTGTTTTAAACTGAAAAATTAAATAACAGAAATACATTTAACAGTATGATGATGAATACTAATAAGTATGATACAATCAACTCAAATCAAGTCGTAGAGTGAGGTGAGAAGGAAGTATACTAATTGTATCATTTCTCAAAGATTAATAGATAGTTTAAGAGATTATTATTATCTATTACTATTATCTATTATTAATAGATAGTTTAAAAGATTAATAGATAGTTTCTAGAAAAAGAGAGAAATAAAAGCATTAATGACTTTATAAAGCTAGCCACCAGGGCTTCCCTGTTTGTCTAGTGGTAAAGAATCCACTTGCCAATGCAGGAGATACGGGTTGGATCCTTGGTCTGGGAAGACAACATCTTCCCTACTTGCTGCAGGGCAGCTAAGCCATATGCCACAAGTACTGAGCCTGTGCTCTAGAGCCTGGGAGTCACGACTACTGAGCCCCTGTTCTACAACTACTGAAGTCCACATGCTCTAGAGCCCATGCGCCACAACAAAAGAAGCCACTGCAGCGAGAAGCCTGTTCCTCCTTGCTGCAACTAGAGAAAGCCTGTGCACAGCAACAAAGCCCCAGCATAGCCAAAAAGAAAGAAAGAAATATTTTTTTAAAAAGCTAGCCACCAAAACAAATATATAAACATTTCATTTCTAATTATCAGAATAGTCACCCAAAAAAAAAAAACCAAGAAATAAAATTACCAAAAAGTAAAGGATTTTTTATAGATATAGAAATAAGCAAGAATAAGATGGATGGACTTCTGCTTCTGATAATAACAGATCAGGTAATCTGGATACACTCTCCTACTAAGAACCACTAGAAAAATATAACAAAAGATTTTTTCAATCTGCCCAAAGGCCTATAATGTTAACAAAGTAGAGAAGTATTACCTGGACAGGATCCAGGGGAGAATGGATACCCTGCGAAATGAAACCTGCGGATAGATTCTCTCTTCCTGGGAATGTTTGATGGTCCTGGAGGGGACAAGTGGGGGCTGAGAGCTAAGTAAGAATTCAGTCAACCTGGTGGAACTAAAGGAACAGACACTGGTATCTGGGAGCCACCAAGAAAGACAGAGCAGGCAGGGGGGAATTAGTTATTCTTCCTCACTTAGGGTTGGATCTTCAAAGATCTGCACCCTAAAATTCGTGTGACCTGAAAGTACATGGACTATGTTGGGAACTGCAGATCATCTTTTAATCCCCTCAAGCCCTGAAATTGGACAGAGGTGATCAACACTGCTAGTACCTCTGGGCATCTGGCAGAAACAAGTGGGAATTTTCTCTGGAAGAAAATAGCATCATCTTGGGCGTCAAATTATTTCTACAAACAATTTTTCAAATACAATGTCTAAAATGCAAACGAAAGTAAATAGGCCAGAGACAAGGCAACATGAATTAAAAGCAGCAGGAAAAAATAAACAGAAAGAGAATAACAAGGGAGGATGTTAGAGTTCCCAGATAAACACTTTAAATAAATATGCTCAGAGAATTCAATGACATAAAAAGCAATTGCAGCAGAGAAAAAGAAACTATACAAAAGAACCAAGGTCCTTCTCCCAGCATGAAACATCTGCATGTTAAGTCCAAAAACAAGTGGACATTCTTGTAGCACTGGTATATAAAATTTTTGATTCACTTATTTAACAGGCATTCTTGAGCTAGTTTTCTGTATAAGCCACCACTAGATGCTGAGGGAGGTAGGAAGATAATAATTTAAAAAAAAACAAACAAAACAGTAGTACCCTGCTATCAAGGACTTCATAGCTTATGGCTAGATTTAGTTATCATACATGTTATTCTATTCAAAACATCACTGATTGGTAATGCCCTGAGGCTCTATTTTGGTTTTTTCCTAAGGTAAAGAAAAAGGAATATGTCTTACTGTTTAAATAGTCTGATCCTAAATATATCCTGTAAGGAAGTTTCTAAAGATGGTTGGATGGGAGGCCATCATTATTGTGGTGTATATGAGGGCTGATCACCTGAGTCTGGAATGGCGAGACATGTGCCACAATCATTCATACTCCACAGCACAATGGCTTCCGTCTAATTATTATGATCACTCAGGGCTTTGGGTCAGCACCATCTTTCAGCCCTCCTAAGAAGCACAAGAAACTTGGTCCCATCTATATTTGAAACTCTATTGATTTTGGGGCTGCTGAAAGCAATATATTTCTTTTCAATTTCTTTAAAACAGGAAACTGCCCAGGCCTCCTAGAGAAAATAACCTATTCTCAATGCCGAGAGGACACTTGAATTAAAGTGTAAGTTACTTAACTTCCATGATAAATATCCTCATAGCAAATATGGCCTTGAAAAGTTTCCATTTGGAGCCTGGGAGGGAACAAAGTCATTTCTTAAAAGTGTGAACTTCTGTAAGGCAGAGTCATGAAAAAAGGGGATGAAAGCCAGTCTGTTGAAAGACAACACATCCTACCAATCCCCTTGATAAAAGGACAGCAGGAATGTGGAATATCAGTGTCCTCCTCTACCATTCCCCTGGTCCATATTCCTGAATAATCAGGTGTCCCAAGGGTATAACTCCAGGCAACATCTCTTAGGTGGTCAGGTAGTTGTTGGGTATGTTACTATAGATGCATTCCACTTCTGGAGTCAATCCGTAACTATGGCTCCTAAATGTTTGCAATTCTAATGGTCTGGATGATTGCATGTGGTTCTAACAATACATGCAAAGCAAAGCCAAAATGTTATCCAAGATCAGAACAAAACAACATACTCTCCTAAAATAAAAGACATATGAGCAAAAAAAAAAATGGTGGCTTCATATTTAGACTGCCCAAGTAATTTTCTTACAACTTCTCTTCTGTTGATTAAAGAACCACAATCCTTGGTATGTCCACCATAGTTAAACTGAAGGAAATTTTGTTCTGGATGATTTCAATGGCTTATGGTGCTGTTTCCCAGGCCTTTCCATTTTCATGTAGGGTGGTGACTAGAAACATCAGGTGGGTCCTACCTAGTACACATTGTTCTTGTAACAGTACTGGGGAGGAGGTTTCAATTCAGGATTTGCTAAGATGTTAAAAATTAAGTATTGAATTCACAGTACAGGATAAACTTAGCTCGGTTAATGGTTAATCATATAAGTAAGCAACTCTAACTATTGGGTGTGAATAGTCACACAGAGGTTCAAAGGGATTCTGGTTTAACTGCCAATCCTTTTTCACTAGGATGGGCTTTCCTGGTGGCTCAGAGGGTAAAGCGTCTGCCTGCAATGCAGGAGACCTGAGTTCGATCCCTGGGTGGGGAAGATCCCCTGGAGAAGGAAATGGCAACCCACTCCAGTATTCTTGCCTGGAGAATCCCATGGACGAAGGAGCCTGGTAGGCTACAGTCCACAGGGTCTCAAAGAGTTGGACACGACTGAGCAACTTCACTACTTCCTTCCTTCCCATTGCTTCTGCAATACAGTCCTCTCTCATCGTGTTACTGGAGCACTGTCCACAAATATATTTCTGTACTGCCCAATGCTGGTCCAAACTGGCCCATGCCAAACTGGTCCCGCCCTTATGTCAGAGGTGAAATATTTGAAAAGTAGTCTCAGTTTCCAAATGGTGACATATCAAAGTTCAATATTGAAAATTCACACCCTCCATCACATGCATTTCTAGGGCCCCATTTCTATCACTATTTGCTAGTGCACAGATCTGTCCAAGTGAAAGACATGAAGGTTATAACTATTCTGCAGTATGAATGAGTCCTATAATACTTTCTGCCAAGTCCCTGGAAGACAGAGCCACCTCCAGTGTGTCTGCAGGGGTTCTGTAGACCTATCTATCTTCAGATGGGAAAAGAAAAAGACTTGGCAAATTTGAGCTAAAAGCAGGCTCTTGAGAAAAATGTTAAAAAGCATTTGCTTGCCCCTTCTTCAAAGATAGATTATTTTGTAACCCATTACTCTTCTTTTTAAAATATTTGAATCTGATTTATTTTTTTAACATATTGATAGACTGACATTCATAGATCACATGGTCTCTAGTTGCCATCTGGGGCATGTTTTTCTAGTTAATCTTGAGTGAAGTTCATATTTTACAACTATAAATCATGGTGGGGAGGGGGTTCTCTTCAAAAAATGTTCTAAAACATCACAGAATGTTCAAATCCACTTTCTTTATAAGAAATGACAGTGAAAAGAGGACATCCTTGATTTCTCCAAGGAGCCCACATTAAGGTAGAAGGCAATAATGATTTTACTTAAATCTCGAAAAGTCAAGCACAAATATCACCGTAGGCAGAATAATGCCGCCACCCCCAAAATGTCCATTTCCTAACCCCTAGAATCTCTGAATATGTTATGTACATAGCAAGATGGAATTAAGGTTGCTAATCAGCTGACCTGGAAACAAGATCAGCTTGAATTATGCAGCTGAGCCCAACATAATCACACATGTCTTTAAATAGAAAAGTGGAAGGCAGAAGATCAGAAGCAGAGAGACGGCATCATCCGGAAGATTCAGTCAGCCATTTCTAGCTTTGAAGATGGAGGAAGAGGTTACAAGCCAAGGAATGCACGTAGCTTTGAAATCTAGAAAAACTGAGGAAAGGCCCTGGTGCCTTTCTTCCCTGGTGCCTCCAGCAGGAATTCAGACTTTGTTGTTTAAAGCCAGAGAATTTGTGGTAGTTTATTATTGCTGCAAATTAAAACAAGTGTTGAGATGCTTTGTGGCACTCTGGATTTCGTTGAGGCTGCCAGCCACTTTAAGAAAAGCTGGCATGGAAGACAGTATTTGTCAGTAGTCATGCATCGTCTAAATAATTCCCATGTTTCTCAGTATACTACTATGGCCAGCCAGTCTTCCCCTATCATAAGATATTAAATGATTTGCCCCCAACACAGATTGCTGCGCTCACCCCTGGAGTTTCTGATCTGAGGTGATGACTGAAAATTTGCATTTCTAACAAACTCCAAAGCAAAGCTGATGCTACTGATCACAGGATCACACTTTGAGACCCACTAGTCTAGTGGACTAGAAAAGCATGTAAACAAACAATTAAAATACAGTGTGATAAGATGATGTAATCGTACAAAAGGTACAGTAATCAACAGCGTAGAAACATCAAAATCATGCACTTGGTTGGAGAAAGGTTTTAGAAAGAAGTGATGTTTCTGTTGAAGCTTGAACAATGTAATTTAAAACAGAGAAGACAAGGAAAAGTGGATGGGGAGAAAACAAGTAAAATATCTGGCAGAGACAAATGTGTATGAAAAGACTTGCAGGAGGGAACTTTTTTTTTTTTACAACTGGACAAAGGGATAACCATGGGTAAGTGGTGGGAAATGAGGCCAGAGAGGGAGACAAGTCAGATACAAAGGCCTTTCTGTGCTAAGCAAAGGAATTTGACTTTATCCCAAATTTTAGAGCTGTATGTTAGTGTCCATAAACAGACTTACATGTTAAAGGGCTTCCTTGGCAGCTGTTCTGGATGAGTGAGGCTGATGGTGAGACCAGAAGCAGGGGAAGCGTTAAGAAGGTACGTCCAGCAGTCCTCAGAGAAGTGGCGAATGTGTGCACTGTGGCACAGGCAATGGATTTGATGGCATAGCTGCAAGAGAAGCATAAAAGTAGCATCTACAGACCATGGTTACCAATGGAATACGAGCAAGTGAGAGAGGAGCCGTGGAGGACTAGAGGATGATCATTAGCGTTCCAGGCTATATGCTGAGTTGGCTAAGGGAACCATTCATCCAGAGATGAAACACTCCACAAGGAGTCTGCTGGGTGGAGGTAACCATGCAGGGATGGATGCCTGGGGGGCTGAGGTGCCTGGATTATACCCAAGGGAAGTAAGCCAGATAACAGGTGTGAACAGCTATGAGTTGCTAATATTTCAAAGCACAAAGTAAAATTTAATGGGCAAAGTAAATCAAAATGCTTACTTATATGAAATTATAGACTTACAGACTTTTTAAAAGAAGCAAAAGTAGCTTTATTTTCATAGAACAGCGTATGGCACCCTCTCTCTCCTCCTTGGCCTAGAGCATGGTCAGCCCCTCTCAGAGTCAACAGCGCTGGGAAAGAAAAAAAGAGAATAGGAATGGACACCAAGTTAAAATCATTTACTTGTGATAAAATACACCTAATGATGATTATATTGACTGAAGTAGGTGCTCTTACTCAAAGCACCTGTTCTGGAGTACACTGCTCCTCTGCTCTGTCCCCTCTACAGATACATATGGACTGATGTATACATTCTGTCTTTACCCTCAAGAGAGAACCAGATTTGGTGACGTCAATAAAACACAGGCAAAGTGTGGAGTAAACAAGAGTTAATGTTTTCAGTTTTAAGCAACCATACATATATATTACATTAAGAACCAGAACCTAAGTAATGTATGTATATTAAGCACTAACTAAAATATATCAAATTATGATATGTTAAAATGCAAATAACTCATGTGGTTTTAAAAGATAAAACAAAGTTGATGCTAACAAATTTAATGTGAATGATTTATAGAAGAGAGAAAAAGTGGAAACTTAAAACATTTTTAACAAAATACCATCTAAATACATATAGAATGCATACAAAAAAATCACCTATAGAACTACAGATAATTCTTATTTTTATTTATCCTTTCCTATGTTGTATAACTATTAAATAATGAGCATGTATCACTTTTTAAATTCAGTTCAGTTCAGTTCAGTCGCTCAGTCGTGTCCGACTCTTTGCGACCCCATGAATTGCAGCACGCCAGGCCTCCCTGTCCATCACCAACTCCCGGAGTTCACCCAGACTCACGTCCATCGAGTCCGTGATGCCATCCAGCCATCTCGTCCTTGGTCGTCCCCTTCTCCTCCTGCCCTCAATCCCTCCCAGCATCAGAGTCTGTTCCAATGAGTCAACTCTTCTCATGAGGTGGCCAAAGTACTGGAGTTTCAGCTTTAGCATCATTCCTTCCAAAGAACACCCAGGGCTGATCTCCTTCAGAATGGACTGGTTCGATCTCCTTGCAGTCCAAGGGACTCTCAAGAGTCTTCTACAACACCACAGTTCAAAAGCATCAATTCTTCGGCGCTCAGCTTTCTTCACAGTCCAACTCTCACATCCATACATGACCACAGGAAAAACCATAGCCTTGACTAGACAAACCTTAGTCAGCAAAGTAATGTCTCTACTTTTGAATATGCTATCTAGGTTGGTCATAACTTTTCTTCCAAGGAGTAAGTGTCTTTTACTTTCATGGCTGCAATCACCATCTGCAGTGATTTTGAAGCCCCCAAAAATAAAGTCTGACACTGTTTCCACTGTTTCCCCATCTATTTCCTATGAAGTGATGGGGCTGGATGGCCATGATCCTCGTTTTCTGAATGTTGAGCTTTAAGCCAACTTTTTCGCTTTCCTCTTTCACTTTCATCAAGAGGCTTTTTAGTTCCTCTTCACTTTCTGCCATAAGGGTGGTATCATCTGCATATTTGAGGTTATTGATATTTCTCCTGGCAATCTTGATTCCAGCTTGTGTTTCTTCCAGTCCAGCGTTTCTCATGATGTACTCTGCATATAAGTTAAATAAGCAGGGTGACAATATACAGCCTTGAAGTACTCCTTTTCCTATTTGGAACCAGTCTGTTGTTCCATGTCCAGTTCTAACTGTTGCTTCCTGACCTGCATACAGATTTCTCAAGAGGCAGGTTAAGTGGTCTGGTATTCCAATCTCTTTCAGAATTTTGCAGAGTTTCTTGTGATCCACACAGTCAAAGGCTTTGGCATAGTCAATAAAGCAGAAATAGATGTTTTTCTGGAACTCTCTTGCTTTTTCCATGATCCAGCAGATGTTGGCAATTTGATCTCTGGTTCCTCTGCCTTTTCTAAAACCAGCTTGAACATCAGGGAGTTCACGGTTCACGTATTGCTGAAGCCTGGCTTGGAGAATTTTGAGCATTATTTTACTAGCATGTGAGATGAGTGCAATTGTGTGGTAGTTTGAACATTCTTTGGCATTGCCTTTCTTTGGAATTGGAATGAAAACTGACCTTTTCCAGTCCTGTGGCCACTGCTGAGTTTTCCAAATTTGCTGGCATATTGAGTGCAGCACTTTCACAGCATCATCTTTCAGGATTTGAAACAGCTCAACTGGAATTCCATCACCTCCACTAGCTTTGTTCGTAGTGATGCTTTCTAAGGCCCACTTGACTTCACATTCCAAGATGTCTGGCTCTAGATTAGTGATCACATCATCATGATTATCTGGCTTGTAAAGATCTTTTTTGTACAGTTCTTCCATGTATTCTTGCCACCTCTTCTTAATATCTTCTGCTTCTGTTAGGTCCATACCATTTCTGTCCTTTATTGAGCCTATCTTTGCATGAAATGTTCCCCTGGTATCTCTAATTTTCTTGAAGAGATCTCTAGTCTTTCCCATTCTGTTCTTTTCCTCTATTTCTTTGCATTGATCTCTGAGGAAGGCTTTCTTATCTCTTCTTGCTATTCTTTGGAACTGTGCATTCAGATGCTTATATCTTTCCTTTTCTCCTTTGCTTTTTGCCTCTCTTCTTTTCATAGCTATTTGTAAGGCCTCCCCAGACAGCCATTTTGCTTTTTTGCATTTCTTTTCCATGGGGATGATCTTGATCCCTGTCTCCTGTACAATGTCATGAACCTCATTCCATAGTTCATCAGGCACTCTATCTATCTGATCTAGGCCCTTAAATCTATTTCTCACTTCCACTGTAGATTAATAAGGGATTTGATTTAGGTCATACCTGAATGGCCTAGTGGTTTTCCCCTACTTTCTTCAATTTGAGTCTGTAGTAAGGAGTCTGTGATCTGAGCCACAGTCAGCTCCTGGTCTTGTTTTTGTTGACTGTATAGAGCTTCTCCATCTTTGGCTGCAAAGAATATAATCAATCTGATTTTGGTGTTAACCATCTGGTGATGTCCATGTGTAGAGTCTTCTCTTGTGTTGTTGGAAGAGGGTGTTTGCTATGACCAGTGCATTTTCTTAGCAAAACTCTATTAGTCTTTGCCCTGCTTCATTCTGCATTCCAAGGCCAAATTTGCCTGTTACTCCAGGTGTTTCTTGACTTCCTACTTTTGCATTCCAGTCCCCTATCATGAAAAAGACATCTTTTTTGGGTGTTAGTTCTAAGAGGTCTTGTAGGTCTTCATAAAACTGTTCAACTTCAGCTTCTTCAGCATTACTGGTTGGGGCATAGACTTGGATAACTGTGATATTGAATGGTTTGCCTTGGAGATGAACAGACAACATTCTGTCATTTTTGAAATTGCATACAAGTACTGCATTTTGGACTCTTTTGTTGACCATGATGGCTACTCCATTTCTTCTGAGGGATTCCTGCCCACAGTAGTAGATATAATGGTCATCTGAGTTAAATTCACCCATTCCAGTTCATTTTAGTTCACTGATTCCTAGAATGTCGACGTTCACTCTTGCCATCTCTTGTTTGACCACTTCAAATTTTCCTTGATTCATGGACCTGACATTCCAGGTTCCTATGCAATATTGCTCTTTATAGCATCAGATCTTGCTTCTATCACCAGTCACATCCACAACTGGGTATTGTTTTTGCTTTGGCTCCATCCCTTCATTCTTTCTGGAGTTATTTCTCCACTGATCTCCAGTAGCATATTGGGCACCTACTGACCTGGGGAGTTCCTCTTTTGGTATCCTATCATTTTGCCTTTTCATACTGTTCATGGGGTTCTCAAGGCAAGAATACTGAAGTGGCTTGCCATTCCCTTCTCCAGTGGACCACATTCTGTCAGACCTCTCCACCATGACCCGCCCGTCTTGGGTTGCCCCACAGGCATAGCTTGGTTTCACTGAGTTAGACAAGGCTGTGGTCCTAGTGTGATTTCTTTTTTATTAAAACATTTTTAAAAATAAGGCTAGTTTCCCTAATAAACTATCCTTCTCTTGTGGCTCAGATGGTAAAGAATCTGCCTGCAATGTGGGGGACTGGGTTTGATCCCTGGGTTGGGAAGATCCCCTGGAGAAGGAAGTGGCAACCCACTCCAGTACTCTTGCCTGGAGAATCCCATGGACAGAGGATCCTGATGGGCTACAGTCCATAGGGTTGCAAAGACGCAGACACAACTGAGTGACTATTGCTTTATTTTCCCCTAATAAAAAAATAAATGTATTTTTAAAATACATTTTTAAGTATATTAGAAACTGAAAACCCAAGATTATGCAGACATCTGTCCCTAAAACAGATGATTGTTCAAGAGCCTCTCATTGTCTAAAATGCAGCCAAGTGGTATCCAAAGTAATGTCAGTCTTGGTGACAGACATCTGGGCTTATGCAGAGCTGAGGGCTAATAGCTTGCTCTCATGTGACTGCAACTTATGGCAGTGGTGGAGGGGTAGTCTGGACTAAACAGGGAAAAGAAAGTTTTAGGACATCAATTTTAAAAGCCACTTCAGAGACTTCCCTGGAGGTTCAGTGGTAAAGACTTCACCTTCCAGTGCAGGAGTTGTGGGTTCGATCCCTGATTGGGGAACTAAGATTCCACATGCCTCATGGCCAAAACACCAAAAGAAAAAACAGTAGCAATATTGCAATAAAATTTGATAAAGACTACAAAAACAAATGGTCCACATGAAAATAAAAATCTAAAAACATAATATAGTAAAACTTAAAAACAGAAATAAAAAGCCAGGCTTCCCTGGTGGCTCTATGGTCAAGAATCCATCTGTCAATGCAGGAGACACGAGTTTGATCCCTGATCCAAGAGGATCCCACATGCTGCAGGGCAACTAACCCTGGGAGCCACAAATATTAAGCTCACATTCTAGAGCCCATACTCAGTAACAAGAGAAGCTACCACAATGACAAGTCTGAGCATCGCAGCTGGAGAGCAGCTCCTGCTTGTTGCAACTAAAGAAAAGCCCTCACGTACCAACAAAGACCCAGAACAGCCAAAAAAACACTTTTTTAAACAGTAAAATTATAGAAATAAATAAAAAGCCACTTCAGATTGTTGAGAACCATGAAAGGATGGGGTTAAAAGGAGGAGATTTCTCCAAGGAAGCCCATGCTAACTTGAGCCTCCTGAGATGCAAAGATAAAGGATATGGACCCTGGTGACTAGGACTTTCTATATTCCCTGAATACAGAGCTGTTGGCCATAAAGCAGAGCAAAATCATCAAGGTAAGAGTAGCCACCATGGCTCAGCTGTTGCACACATAGCTCCGACGACAGAAGATCCCAAGACACCAATTCAGGAGAGAAAATCTGGAGTCAAGATTCATGCTGACAAGCACAAGACTTGGCATACAGTCCTTAGTCACACCAGCAGTATATGTAATATCTGCTTAAGCTAAATCCTCCACAATTTGTTCAATGTTACCACACAGCTTATTGAAGGTTAATCATCCTTATAACTTGGATATTAATGAGAAAACTAGGAAATGAATTGTGAAGATGACAAAACCTGAAGAATTTAGCATATTAAACCCTTCCAAAAGTGAACTCTCCCTATGTCTCAACATCAGATATTTGTAATTCATGTCTTTAAAAATACCTCTGCTGTTGTTTAGTCACTAAGTCATGTCTGAGTCTTTTGTGACCCCATGGAATGTAGCCACCAGGCTCCTCTGTCCATGGGATTTCCCAGGCAAGAATACTGGAGTGGGTTGCCATTTCCTCCTCCAGGGGATCTTCCTGACCCAGGGATCGAACCCACATCTCCTGTGTCTCCTGCATTGGCAGGCAGACTCTACCACTGAGACACAGGGGAAGCAAAAATACCTTACATGAGAGCAAATCTTACTTGTAAAACTGGATGGTAATTCTCTGACCACAGTGGGAAAGAGAGGGCAAAAATGGCCAGTTAGCTATCACTGTGCAACAAAGCATCCCAAAACCCCGAGACTTAAAACAATAGCCATTTAAATTATTGCTCGCAAAACTGCAGGTAATCTGGGTGGTTCCTCTGCTCTTAGATGAGTTCCTGAATGGGTCTGCAGTCAAATGTGGGCTGGGTTGGTAGCTCTGCTAATCTGGGTGACTCACCCACGTGTTTTGAGTCTGGCTGACTTTAGGGCGGTCTACCATGGCTTTGAATGGGAAAAACCAGCTCTCCTTAACATGTTCTCTTCTCTTCCGGCAGTAAGCCAAGTTTGTTCTCATGATGACAGAGCTCTGAGAGACAGTAGAAGGATACAAGGTCTCTAGACTCAGAACTGCCACTTCTACCATATTCTGCTGGCCACAGTAAACACAAGGCCATCCCATAATCAAGGAGACGAGAAAACTGACTCAATCTCTTGATGAGATGAACTGTGAGGAAACGTGGAAAGGATGTATGTATAGAAAGCAGTGTAGAAGTGAAGCCAGTTTTGCAATCAATCTATGGCATGCATAAACCAAACATAAAATCCAAGTCGAATATTAGGGGAAAAAGTTAAAACACAGCAAGTGATGGTCAATGAAGTAAGCAATCCATCTCTTTCCATGATGACATGCTAAAGAAAAAAATAAGTCTCACTCATCAGAGTTTGAAAAAGGGTTCTTTATCTCCACTTTTCCTAGCCAAATAGGAAGTCCATTTATATCACATTTTTCCTGAGTCTGACCTTGAATGATGCTTAAAACATAATTGAGTTCTTCCTCTTGGAAATGAAATATATCCATTGACTATGTTTTAAAGAAAAAATGTATTATTTTATTCAACATAATGCTGTTGGAATTATGAGATGTGCCAAAACCTGGCACTTTTCAGAATGACTCAGAAAAAAACTATGCCAGGAAAATTCCAATTCCTGAGGCATTTTTTCCTAAATTGTCCAATTAATTACCTACTTCTTCACCTTCCTTAGTTTTGTAGACACAATACAACATGCTGCCTTTTCCAAACTGTGATTCCTGAGCCATTTGAAAATCAAGAATATCTGGATCTGGAGTAATAATAATAATGATAAAATATTTAACAAACACTATGGCCTGGGCACTGACCAACCAGAACATAGTTTGGCACAGGCTTTTGCTCTGCTGTTAAGTGCCACCCCCTCCTCTCCGCTTGCAAGGAGGGATGAAAGATGCCTCCTACATCACCTCCCAGGAGAGAGACACTTTAATGACACCCTTGGGATAGCAACATGTGTGTTCTCTGAAGCATTAAGGACACTCTAGACTGTTGTCTGGAAAATCTAAGCTGCAGGAGACAGGCTGACTAACTTCTCTGACAGCTGAGGAAGAGGGAGCTGGCAAGACTGGGACTGGCCAGCACTGTCCAAGTTTCCTAGGAAAGAGAAAGTACCTCTCATGGGTCAGACATTGCCCCTGCCTAGCTAGTGCTGAGGTGCACTTCTGTCCTGTCCTGAGGGACTAGCTGGAGGGATGAACACAGGAGAGAAGCTGTAGGAATTCTCAGGGGCTGAAGAAATAAGAATTAACTGGAAAAGAGGTGCACTCATCTTAATCAAGGGAACTACAGGGAGAGATCCGGAGCAACGTGAGCCATTCTTATCAGCTACGAAAGTGCCTGTGAAAGAACGAATCAATTCTTAAAACCTGTAGTCACGCCCATAAAGCACTAACTCAGGTTCATCTAGTACCAATCAAGTAAGAGTTTTTTCTACTTCCCTCACCTCTCCTTTGCCAATCCCTTTGCACTTCAACAGGGGAGGACCAAGACCTCTACTTAGTGAAATAGGGGAGAAGAAGTGAAAGCAAATGTGGATAAGGCAAGAAGTTGACCACAACTTCCTCCCCCAGCTGTTAGCTCTTCCACCAGCCACAGTGGGGAAAGGCCTGGCTCTTAAATCAGTTCCAAAGTCTGATCATCACATTAGACTGGACATTTTAATTATTGACCATAGGGCTTTCTATCATCTAAGAGTACAGAGAAAAGTCATGAGATGGCCCCAATTTTCACCTGGGACAAAATAAAATGTAAAAAAAAAGGAAACAAAAATTAAATTGTTTTACAATTATATATCACTCTTTGTCTTTCTCTGATGGACCAGGACAAAGACCCACCTCTCTGGAAGATGATATTCTCATGGATAAAACAAAAATAAGAAAACAGTTAATTAGATAATAATTAGTGATAGTGCCATGAAGAAAAACAAAGTGGGGTGAGGAGGTATGGAGAGACAGCGGGGGGAGGAGGGGTGCTGTTTCCCGTGGAGTAGCAATGAAGGAGGAGAAGGCAATGGCAACCCACTCCAGTGTTCTTGCCTGGAGAATCCCAGGGATGGGGGAGCCTGGTGGGCTGCCATCTATGGGGTCGCACAGAGTCGGACACGACTGAAGCAACTTAGCAGCAGCAGCAGCAGCAGCAGCAATGAAGGAATTTCAACAGGAACATGAGTGAGAAAGTCAGCCACCTGAAGATGGTCTTGGCAGAAAAAAACCGTGAGTGCAAACTGCAGAGGCAGGAATCAGCTTGGGGGTCTGAGGATCAACGAAAAGCCTGTGTGGCTACAATAGAGGGAATGAAGCAAGAAGGGTAGGCCATGAGTTTCGGGGATCCACTAGGAGTCCAGTCGTATGCTGTCATGAAAAAGGAATTGGCCCTGAAGTGCAGTGCGAAAGCCTCTGAGGGCTGAGCTCGTCCTCCAGTGGTTGCCCTGGCGGCCGAGAGAACAGACTAGTGACCAGTGATTACATCTGCCAGGCAGCAGCTTCCAAATGACCTGGGATACTTACTGAAAGAACACAGTACTAAGCCCCATCCATGCCCTGAACGTACTGAACCAGAATCCCATGGGAGTAAGGTAAAGGCCACTATTTTTAGCTGATCCTCCAGGAGATTCTCTCCAGATGTCAGAATCAGGAATCACTACCCTACATTAGGGGGTGGCCATCTTATGAGAGCTCACAGAATTTTTGCTCGGCATTCAACTTAGGCTCTCTGAAATGTCCATGTTTTTATCTTGACTCTTTGCTTTAAACACGTTTCATCCATCATTAATCATTGTGCAGGATTTTCCTGTTCAGTTTTGGAGGGGTCCAACTTTAACTAGGGCTTTATTTTACTATTTATTCGACCTTCATTTTCCCTTTTACTAATATTTATTTTTATTTTTTATAGATATGATTTTTTAGTATTTATGCATCCATTTTATTGTTTTTAAGAATTAAACTGCCATTTCAGCATCTTCAGAGTAATAGAATGCATTGTACATACATATAATTTAGACATATGCCTATTCCAGCTTCAAAGTCTTCTCTGATATAAAGTGGGATTCACATTATTTTTTTCCGTAGAGAAAGACACATTAATTTTATCTTTCTACCCACTTCAAACAACTGGATGAGTTCACACCTGATGCCATTTGAAATTTTTGTCTCCTACAACACATTCACCTGATCTGCTTTGCTGCATAACATATACTTCTAACCCTAACAAAAAATAATTTTTAAGTCTACCTCTTTTAACATGTGGGCATTTTATCATGAAACTGATTTTTTCTTCTTTTGTCCAATACATTAAGTGGTTTCAAACAATGTTCAACCATTGTGAATTTCAATAAAGGCAGGAGACCTCCTCATAGATAGTTGAGAAGACTTTAGTGAATTTGACTGTTTTCTTATTACAGGAAACAAAGAATGGTATTGTATCTTAAGAGAAATATTTTGACACTTTCTAAACTTGGGCAAAAAAAGGGATCAAGTTTGTACCAGTCCAAGTACCTACAATACTATGACAGAAGCATTTACCATCACTATTTCACACTACCTCAGTCTCCTAATAGCAAAGCTTTCTCACTAGAAGTATTGTATTAACACTGGACTCTCAAATTGCCAGGTGTGAAAAATCACTTACTTTAAAAAGAAAGTGTTAGTTATTTCAGGCTAGTCAAGGTTAAAATGGCCATTTATATTATTTCTAATTTCAGCTTTAAGCTCAGAGATGTGCTGGCATCTGATCAGCCAAAATGAGAATTTGTTTTGCCTATATCCAACAGAATAAAATGATAAATTAGCAATAAGTCCATCCTTTGCCAAAAAGAAATATATTTCAAATTTATATAAACTATATAATAAATCTGGAGAAGGAAATGGCTACCCACTGCAGTATTCTTGCCTGGGAAATCCCATGGACAGAGGAGTCTGGCAGGCTACAGTCCACAGGATCACAGTCGGACAAGACTGAGCAACTAACACACACCATTAATGGGGGAAAAACTTCATGAGAGTTCATTCAAATGACACATAATAATACCCCAAGAACACCAATCTATATATATGAACTCTGTACAAAGTGTAAGTGGTCACCTTAACAGAAATATAACAAGTCCTTATAATGCAAAAATTAATTCTAAAGGCACCTTATGAGGTGATGAAATTCATATAACTTAGTCATATTCATTCATATAATTTACCTTTCTCCTCTCTAATACAAACTCATCTGGCAGTTTTCATTTAACTTCATGCTAAAATGTTCCAAATTTAGAATCCTTACTAATGAAAGAAACAAACAAGAAATAAGTTTTCGTTTTTTTTTTTTTTAATTTCAGGTTAGAGGGAAAGCACATAAGAACAGGAGCAAACTACCATGAAACAAGGAATTATAACAAAGTCTCTTCAACCCTAAATATTTAGTTTAAGACAATGAGCAGAGTACCACACACTTCATCAAAATGACACTATTTAAACTGTGTTATAATATAATATTACTTTAGACAAACCAGTGTGGAGCATTAGGACTCCAACCATTCTCAAAAACAGGATTAACAAGTAACAGCATCCCCACCAGCTTAGGGCCTACAGAATCCATTACTTCAGTCATATTTTTGCAAGTGATTCAGTAATGCCTTTCGACATCACAAACAGAAATCTATCATAGTACTAGAATTTTGAAGTATTTTGGTGCTTCTGAGGCTGCCTAAAAATAAGAAGGCATCCAAGCAAAATTCATTATATACTTATTATTCCACAACATTTTAGTACCTAAAATGTGAAATCACTCTCTACCATTTACCTGTCTGCCTTACACTATATTCTAGGTTTTTCCTTCCGAGATTTTTATTGCACTTTGGGAAATTAGAGGTAAAACATAGTTTTAAAAAACAGGATGTCAAATCATTACACTGTACACCTTAAATGTATACAGTGCTGTACATCAATTACATCTCAATAAAACTAGAAGGAAAAAAAACTGTGATTGTGCTTAAATTCACAGAAAAATAGCATGTTTACAACCATACTGAACTTTAATCCTTTTACACAGGTTAACAAAATATGTTACAGAAAAAATCTAAACAAACACAAAACTTTTGAAAGCAGAACAATGCAAGTTTATTTGGGGAACTCAAATGATAGAAGATCACCTCCAGGTCAATTCACCATGCTAAAGGAAAAGAGTTGTAAAAATACAGCTATGCTACACTGAGCCATTTATCCACACTATAGTATAAAACTGGAAATAAATCCTAAAGCCAAGGTTTCAAATCACTTTAAGAGACAAGATCCTAAGTGTTTTCTTGCCATCTCTGTAAGAGGTGCTTTTCCTTCCCCGAACAAAGGTTAATTGAAAAGTTGATTCAATTTAAGGTTGTTTTTTTTTTTTTTTTCCTCATTAGCTCTTCAGTTCAAAACACTATGATCAATGCCAACATGTTGTCTAATCTGAGTGTTGTGATCCAGAAAGTGGGATTGGGGAAGCTGGACCTTGTGTTGGTGGAGGAGGTGAAAGTCCTTTTGATAGAGGGCACATACCAGGATTTGTTCCATTCTGTTGTGCAAATGGGAGGGTCAGCGTTTCTTGCTCTTCGGTGAATTGGGGTAAGAGTTAAGACTGTGATGGTTAGGAGGAGATTCATTTACAGGTGGACCACCATTTTAAGATAGAGGAGATCCTGGAGGAGGAGGAGAAGGATACAAAGAAGGTGGCACCAGGGCAGAAGTATATCCAGGGGAAGAAGTTACTGGTGATGGATGAGAAGTCATGGGTGGAGGTAACACTTGAATATAAACCAACTGAGGAGGATCTGAATCCTGGTGAGAAAGTGACACTGGATGGCTTACTAGTGGTAGAGGAGATGTGGGTAGCGCATGTTGCTCTGGATGCACCATAGAAGGGGGCAATACCTCTGGTTGGCTTTGACAGTCAGGATGCTGGTGAGCAGGTGCTGGGCAGGAGGTGAGAGTTCTTCGGCACCAGAATTTGAGTCACCCTGAATATGGGCGATTTGCAAATTGCTGTGTTCCCTTGCTGAAATACTAACGATTTCCGGATGGACCAAAGGAGGTGGAAATTGAAAGTGAAGTCGCTCAGCCGTGTCCGACTCTTTGCGAGCCCGTGGACTGTAGCCCACCAGGCTCCTCCATCCATGGGATTCTCCAGGCAAGAATACTGGAGTGGGGTGCCATTTCCATCTCCAGGGGATCTTCCTGACCCAGGGATTGAACCCAGGTCTCCCACATTGCAGGCAGAGGGCTTTAACCTCTGAGCTACCAGGGAAGCCCAAAGGAGGTGGAGGTGGCACCAATTCTGGGGAGGAGCATGAAGATCCTCGTGTGGCTGGTTTCTGAGCTTGTGTGATACACATTATACAGGAGGTGGTGACATATTGGTGCACAACTCTGGTGGAATATGGCTCCTATGGTCCTTGTCTAGCAGCATTTCAGGGATTTCAGTTGTTGGTGAAGCAACACAAGGGTGAACTTTTTTAGTGGAGCACAGGTAACAAATTTTTTAGCTCTTTAATTGTGGTATTTGATATGAGCTTCTAACTCTCTTTGAAACAAATAAGTTTTCCTGCACTGTTACCCAATGCTACATAGGAAGATAGAACCTTGTTGTATGCTCCTCAATTTGCAGCATAGGAATACTACAGCCCAGACATATCTCCGACTTTTTCATATAAATTAGCACAGTAATAGCAAAAAGCATGCTTGCACAAATGTAAAAAGGCAAAACAGCTGTCTCAAGAGGTCTTACAAATAGCTGAGAAAAGAAGAGAAGTGAAAGGCAAAGGAGAAAAGGGAAGATATACCCATCTGAATGCAGAGTTCCAAAAAAATAGCAAGGAGAGATAAGAAAGCCTTCCTCAGTGAAAGAAATAGAGAAAAACAATAGAATGGGAAAGACTAGAAATCTCTTCAAGAAAATTAGATACCAAAGGAACATTTCATGCAAAGACAGCACAATAAAGGACAGAAATGGTATGGACCTAACAGAAGCAGAAGATATTAAGAAGAGGTGGCAAGAATACACAGAAGAACTGTACAAAAAAGATCTTAATGACCCAGATAACCATGATGCTGTGATCACTCACCTAGAGCCAGACATCCTGGAATGTGAAGTCAAGTGGATCTTAAGAAGCATCACTATGAACAAAGCTAGTGGAGGTAATGAAATTCCAACTGAGCTGTTTCAAATCCTAAACGATGATGATGCGAAAGTGCTACACCCAATATGACAGCAAATTTGGAAAACTCCGCAGTGGCCACAGGACTGGAAAAGGTCAGTTTTCATGCCAATCCCAAAGAAAGGCACTGCCAAAGAATGTTAAAATTACTGCACAATCGTACTCATTTCACATGACAGCAAAGTAATGGTCAAAATTCTCCAAGCTAGGCTTCAACAGTACGTAACCAAGAACTTCCAGCTAGATTTAGAAAAGGCAGAGGAGCCAGAGACCAAATTGCCAACATCTGTTGGTTCATGGAAAAAGCAAGAGAATTGCAGAAAAACATCTGCTTCATTGACTACAACAAAGCTTTTGACTGTGTGGATTGCAACAAACTGTGGAAAATTCTTAAAGAGATGGGAATACCAGACCACCTGACCTGCCTCCTGAGAAATCTATATGCAGGTCAAGAAGCAACAGTTAGAACCCGACATGGAACAACAGACTGGCTCAAAATTGGGAAACGAGTACGTCAAGTCTGTATATTGTCACTTTGCATATTTAACTTATATGCAGAGTCCATCATGTGAAATGCCAGGCTGGATAAAGCACAAGCTGGAATCAAGATTGCCAGAAGAAATATCAATAACCTCAGATATGCAGATGACACCACCCTTATGGCAGAAAGCAAAGAGGAACTAAAGAGCCTTTTGATGAAAGTGAATGAGGAGAGTGAAAAAGCTGGCTTAAAACTCAACATTCAAAAAACTAACATCATAGCATCTGGTCCTATCACTTTATGGCAAATAGACGGGGAAACAATGGAAACAGTGACATTCTTTATTTTCTTGGGCTCCAAAATCACTGCAGATAGTGACTGCAGCCAAGAAATTAAAAGATGTTTGCTCTTTGGAAGAAAAACTATTACCAATCTAGACAGCATATTAAAAAGCAGAGATATCACTTTGCCAACAAAAGTTCATCTAGTCAAAGCTATAGTTTTACCACTAGTGATGTATGGATGTGAGGGTTGGACTATAAAGAAGGCTGAGTGTCAAAGAACTGATGTTTTTTAATTGTGGTGTTGGAGAAAACTCTTGAGAGTGCCTTGGACTGCAAGGAGATCAAACCAGTCAATCCTAAAGGAAATCAACCCTGCATATTCACTGGAAGGACTGATGCTGAAGCTGAAGTTCCAATACTTTGGCTACCTGATATGAAGCGCTGACTTCTTAGAAAAGACCCTGATGCAAGGAAAGATTGGAGGCAGGAGGAAAAGGGGACAATAGGCTGAGATGGTTGGATGGCATCACTGACTCGATGGACATGAATTTGAACAAGCTCCGGGAGATGGTGATGAACAGGGAAGCCTGGTGTGCTGCAATCCATGGGGTTGCAAAGAGTCTGAGATGACTGAGTAACTGAACAACCACAAAGATTTTAATAGGCAAATAACATTTGTCACATAAATGAACTGGTAAATCATCCTTTTCCCCTATCATGTTTATCTTAATGTCCTCCTGAATGCATTCAGGAAATGTTTTCTTTCTTCCCAACAGTTCATCCCCTTTACCATCATACCACCCTCTATCGTTACATTCAAATTCTTTCTCAGCAGCAGGTGACCAACAAATTCATAGTCCTTGAGGTTTGAGACACAGATTGCTATTGCTCACCTGCTTGGAAATGAGCTTTGAAGGAATTCATCTTGGAACCTCAAGGCCACCAGACAATCCAGAACTCTGAGTACATGGCAGACCATTGTCAGCATCAGTGTGATCCACGTTTGGCATTCGGCTAAGTAGGCACCTGGGAGTGGAAGTCAGACCCTGAAAGGGCAGCAAGAGCTTCCCCTGGAGCCCGGGAGGCAGGAGTTAGACAAGATTAGATCAGGTCCTGCCCCCGGCTCTGTAGCTTTGACTTCCTTCCGAAGGGTTTCCTCTCCTTTCCCCTGCCCCATCTCACTACTCTGGGAAGGAGTCAGACAATAGTTTGGACAAGCAGGGAAAGAGCTTCACTGTTGGGTTTGCTAAGACTGCTCTTCATGTGCCAGGAAAGTGGCCTTTAACTGGAAAAAGAATGATGGAGATGGGGGAGAGGAGTACAGAAGCTGCCAAAAGAATAAGTTCTCACTTATGAGAGCACTGCCTTCTGAGGCTGCTTGGCTTATTACTGTCCTGTTGCATTCCTGTAACTGCCTTATATCCCTCATGGTATGTGTCAGGGTGTGTGTCTGTCTCTACATGTGTATGCATTCTGGCATACACACACCTCTAAGATTTTGTAATAATGTAATGAATATAAGATGACCTTTGGAGGTAGGGAGCACTGTATTTACCTTATCAAGGAAGAATCATATAAAAAGTAGTGAACATGGTAATTTGACATTGCTAGACATTTGCTGTTCAGGCTTAAAGAATGAATATGGATATTTAAGTCAAATTTCCCCAGATCTCACCTTCTGGCAAGTAGAAACTGTACCACAAAAACAGCAACAAACTGTATTCAGCTCCACCCCAGCCATAATTTTGGCTCCTCTATACCTTAGGGGGTGGTCTTTCTTTTTGGCTAACTGTCAAGTCTCCCCAAAAAACACTGATCAATCAAAGTTATTTAGACTCACTGCAACATAGAAGACCACTACCTTAAAGTCTAAATAGTGTCTCAGAAGAGGGATGGCAGGATAGGGTATTAAGGGCTGGGCTGGGTGATTTTAGGGCAGGTCTTGCAAGGAGAATTGGGAAGATTTTATAACATGACAGCTAAAGATAGGCAGGCACAGGGAACTGAGGATATTGACCTGAGTATTAATGGGCAATATGTTATTCTTGTTAAGTAAATTCTTTTGCTTGACTCACAATTTTATCTTTCAGGAAAATGTGCTTCCTGGAACAAGTAGCTAAGTTTGCTTCTTCTCAGAAGTTTTTTGGATTTTTTTTTTTTTCTTTTTAGCCACAGCCTGACATGCAGGATCTTGGTTTCCCCAACCAGGGATTGAACCCAGCCCCCTGCAGTGGAAGTGTGGAGTCTTAGCCACTGGACTATCAGGGAAGTCCTCTCAGAAGTTTTTAACATAAGAACAGAAAACTATGCCCAGGTCAATTGTTGTTTTACAGGGTGACAAGGAATTATGCTGGTTTCCTTTTCTCTGGCTTGTTAGGGTGTTGTTACATCAATGGTGAAAACACAACAATGCCCAGATACCCACCAAAGGTACCAGTGCTCACTAATGCCCAAAGGAAACAATACTTACTAAAGGTGCTGGGACATCCAAGAACAAACATGGACTTCCTTGCCTCTTTTCTTTCACTCTATTACATGGGCTACAAAGCACTTCAGATTAACGCTTGCCAATGTGTTAAAAAGATTTTTCTGAAATTGCTCCTTTAGTTTTTTGCTTGCTCTTAATTATTGTTTCCCTGGCAAACACTGAGGCAGTGCAAGATCACGGTGGCTGGTTTAAATTTGAATAGACAACGCCACACGCCTCTGACATTCTCTCCCAGTTCTGAAAACTTTTCAGTATTCCAGCAATGCTGTCTTCTCTTAGGATTCATTCACTCCCAGGAGGCAACTTCATTCCTCATGCAAATAAATTTATGGGCTCATCTCCTAGAGTCTCCCAACACATCTAACCTGCCTAAACTCTAAGGACAACACATTTTATCCTCTCAAATCAAGCCTTCTATTGCATGTTGATTTAAATTATAGACAATTTGAAATTTTGTTGGCTTAAACAAAAAGCATTTCTTTAAATAAATCAAAGTGGTTCTTATTTACTAAGCCATGGATGTTCTGCCCGTTATAAACAATATACCAGAATTCTAAGTAAAACCTAAAACTTAGAGCATTAAGGCATGTACAAATATTCCTGTTTTACAATTACAATGACTTGTTTCCAGGCTATTTAAGAAGGTTCCATTTTGTGTGTGTGTGTGTGTTTTAGTGATATACATATAATTCAAAACTTGGGCAAACCTTGAGAGACAGTGAAGGACAGGGAAGCCAGGTGTGCTGCAGTCCATGGGGTTGCAAAGAGCCAGACATGACTGAGCAAGTGAATAACAACAATATAATTCACAAACAATGACTATAAAGGGGGAAAAGTCTGTTGAATAAAATGTTCATAACCTATTTTCTCTTCTTTCCTGGAACTAGTGTTTTCCTGTCTAAACTGTGACATTTCTCATATGGCAGAATGTTGTCTTTACATGTGACCCTGGGTGAAAACAGCCAGCTCTCTTTCCTAGTTGGCTAAATTTGCTTTTGTTGCTCATCAGGTCAACTTCAAATTATTTTGGAAATAAATTCTAAGTTCGGCCTTTGAGTCATGAAAGCATGTTTCACGATAGACGAGCAGTGATAACTTCCAGATGACCCCCACCCGGGAGCTGCTCTGGTTCAGCACTTGGAGAAGCCTGACTCGAAAGCCTTTAATAAATCCTTTTTTTTTTTTTTTGGTTAAATTGTTGATAAGATAAAGGGTACTGACCGTCCATTTATCCACATCTGATTTAAGAGGCTGTCTAGAAAAGCTGCCTTCACAAACATATCCTTATTTAGTGCCTTTAAACAAAAAGTTAAATGGGCTTCCATCCAGCTACCTCCTTCAGGGCATTAGAGACTCTGTCCTTCAGTCTCACTGCTCTTAAAAGTTGCTAGACTTAAATTCAGTTGACAAAAGTGAGATTCAGTGTCTGTCTGCTTGTAACAGTGATTGGATATATAAAGGGTTAAGTTTGGATGTTCAAGAGAAATCGGACCTTTTGAAATCGCTTGGATTCAGGGAGGTTTGTTACAATTCGGCTGCCTCCAAAAAAATCTAAATGAGGTTGACAATGAAGAATTATGGACTGCACAACGCAGAAACATCAACGTGCACAATTAACGCTAGGAAACAGGTTGAGACATCTCAGCTCAGGCCACCTGCCATCTGGCCCAGAAGCAGTCATTCTAAGCAGAATGACACCAAAGGTCGACGGGAGCAGGCGCCTTAAGTCCCGCTGCTGGGCTCCTGGATTTTATTTCTTGTGTAAGGGAATCTGATCTGTCATTCCTCTGGCTCCTGTGGGCCTTAAATTCACATAATCAACATATCACTGCCAGAGACTTAGTAAGAGCTGAGGCAATTTAAAGGTGAGTGGAGAATAATCATGTTCCCAAGCCAGATGCCTTCAGTTCTACAAAGAAATAAAAAGTCCATCTCAGGTTCCAAAAAGTAAGCCAAATTGCCCCAGTGAAAAAGACTTCCGTTCTCATCCCACGTGTGCCAGTAGCTATATTTTACATCCTGGGAGGGCTGGCCATTTGCAAAAGTTTAGAGAAGTGTTTCTCAAAATGTGGTCCGCAGACCCCTAGGGATTCCGAAGGCTATTTCTGAGGGTACTGGGGGTCAAAACTATTTCCATAATAATATTAAGATGTTATTTGCCTTTTCTACCATTTGACATTTGTGATGATGGTGCAAAAGTAACGTGGGATAAAACTGCTGGCTTCTTAGCACGAACCAAGGAAGTGACATTAAACTATAAGAGTAGTCACTGTATTTTTTATTAAGAAAATACTGATTTCTCTTCAGAATGTACTTGCTGTGCGTTGTGTCCAACTCTTTGTGACCCCTTGGACTGTAGCCCACCAGGCCCCTCTGTCCACGGGGGCTCTCCAGACAAGAATACTGGAATGGGTTGCCAGGCCCTCCTTCAAGGGATCTTCCCAACCAGGGGATTGAACCTAGGTCTCCCACATTGCAGGCGGATTCTTTGCTTTCTGAGCCACTAGGGAAGCCCCAGAATACTGGAGTAGGTAACTATCCCTTCTCCAGGGCAACTTTCTGACCCAGGAACAGAACCAGGGTCTCCTGCATTGCAGGTGGATTCCTTACCAGCTGAGCTACCAGGGAAGCCCAAGAATGTACTTGATGAAGCTCTAAAAATACTCATTTTACTAAATCTCAACCCTGAATCCACAACTTTTTCACATTTTGTGTGACAAAATGGAAAGTAAGTACACATAAAGTACTTAGAGGGCATATAAAGTACAGTGGCTGTCTCAAGGAAAAACATTCATGCCATCATTTGAGTTGGAAGGTGAACCCTCTGCCTTTTTTTTTGTGAAACGTTACTTTCACTTGAAAGAACTGACAAACTATGACTATTCAAACTTGGGCATTTGGCAGACATTTTCTGAAAAATGAACAAAGTTAGCCTGTCACTTCAAGAATAACAACTGACAGGATTTGATGCCAATTAGAAAATTCAAACTTTTGAATAAAAATTAGAATTTTGAAAATTCTGTATCTGCCTCCATGATCCTGGCAGCTTCCCAGTACTAAAGATTTATCTGATGAGATCAGTGGTAATTAATAATGAATGTAATTTTTGAAACTGTATAATGAAATGTGTCAACCCTTAGAAGTTCTGCATAACTCAGTGAGCCAATATTTTCCAAATGACCAATGGTTGAAATTACAAAATCATACATAATTAAAAGACCCACTTAAAATCAAAACAGCAGTGGATATGAGTATAACAGAGTATGAAAACTTCATTGCTGTTTCAGATTTCATATTGCAACTAACCTTTAAGAGACTGCCATTTGTTGAGTTTGGTTTTGTTTTAAAGAATATTCACAATTATCTGAAAGGCTATTCTAATACTCCTCCCAACAATACATCTGTATGAACCTAGATTTTCTTCTTAAAGTTCACCAAAACCAAACATCACAAAAGACTGAACTCAGAAAAAGGTATGAGAATACAGCTGCTTCTATTAAATTAGATATTAAAGAGATTTGCAAAAATTTAAAACAATGATACTTTTCTACCGTTTTTTTCTTTTGGAAAATATATTTTTCATACAAATGTATAATTTATGTTAGTGTGTAATGGCTCATTATTATTATTATTGTTAAATGAAATAATATTTTATGCTTCTTGATATTTCACATAAACAAAAGCTCTTTACGATCCTGAATGATATCTAAGAGGGTAGGGGAGTCCGGAAAATAAAATGTTTATTAACTGCTATTCTAGGTGATCTTTAATGCTCTTTTACCTTCCCTCTCAGAGACACTGCTTTCCCCACATTCATGCCCCTAAACTCAATCCCATCCAAATCAAATTGCCCAGAAGGTTCCAGAATTTCATTTTCAAAATTACCTGATGGTGACAAGAAGAAGGGAAAGAAAGATCAAGATCATTTAAATGCTAAGCACTGTGCCATGAACCTAATACATGGTATCTCATTTAATTCTCACAACAGCTCTGTAAGATAATGATAATGATATGACCAAATAGTGAGGCAATGGGACATAAGGGGAGTCAGTGTTATTGTGAGGGTCAGCAAAACCACATGCTCACTAAGAATTATCTATAGACAAAATAAATAAAAACATCTTACAAATACCACAGTAAATTTCAAATAAATGTGGGTGTTGCTATACCTAAAACTTCATTGTAAAGCATTATCAAATTCATGAAAGCTTTGATTATTGCTTTTTTAAAAATTTCAATGAATCATGACACAAATGTGAGAGAGAAAATAGTTTCTGACCATGAAAATGGAACAAAGCAATCCCTGCCTTTGAAAAACATTGAGAATCACTGCACTGTAGCATTATAACTACACTGAATCCACAGCAAAACCACAACTTTCAGGACAATGCTACACTGTTTAGAGTGATAGCCTTACCACTAAAAAGCCCACTTTTGCCATCAAAGTATTGAAACCTCTAGACAGGGAAGTCAGTACACACAAATGAAAAGCCAACTAACAGCCCGGTACAGTAGAGAGTTGGATGAGGAAAATAGATACAAAGTGCTGGAAGAATTCTGGAGACATAGAGAACTTCTGGCCAAGATGATTTTGGATGAACTAAGACTAGATCTTTAAGGACAGAATTTAAATGGGCACAGAAGACAGTGACTAGGGAAGCACATGGACAAAGACAGATGCAGAAAGCAGGTGTGCTCAAGGGCAATATAGTTGAATCAATCAACTTCACATAAGGAAATTCATATAAAGGCTCATATACAGTTGGGAAAGGGAGTTTAGGACCAGATGTCGAAGGGTCTGGATGGGTTAATGAGGAATATACACTTATCCCTCTAGGCCACTCAAAACCATCAAATAAAGATTAAAAAATGAAAGGGAGCAGAGTGTAGTATAGATTGGCAAAATGGGACAGGAATCAGACAGTTCTGTGAGGAAGCATTCACAGTTCAGGATGAGATCATTCAGGTCTGAGTGATGAGCATGTGGGAGACCCTGAAAGACCAGAGTTTGGTGGCTAACTTCATGGGAGTAGGTGAAGAAGAGGAGGGGAAGGGAGACGTCCTCAGGTTTTCAAGCCCTAAAGATTATCATCTGATCCAATTAGGAAGGAACCACTTGGCCGGGGGCACATTGGCTTCCTCAACATCCTCAGATGTTTGGCCCTGGTCCACCAGAGGGGCTGAAGCCTGTGTTTAATAACATGGGGGAGTTTTGTCTTCATCTGCAAAGGTAATCAGAACAGTATCCTGAACTCATTACTAATTAATTCTTCAGCCTTTTGGGAGACACTTGCCCCTCCCCACCCTGTGACAGTAAGACTTGAATTTTAAGGCTGCAGCTGCCCACTCACTACCCCAGCCCACGTCCAGACTACTCCCCTCACTGAGCAATTCTGCTGGACTTCCTCGGGGTTTTTAGACCAGCATGCCTTTGGACTTGGCCTGGCTTCTTGAGGATGCTACCTTGGATTGGAGGCCTTGATTTTGTACTGACATCTGGGCTTTGTGATCCATGACTCAACTGTACTCGGCTTTACTCCACAGCTATGGGTAAGAAGCATCTGCCTCGACTTCCTCTGTTGCTCCCACAGGCCCTCTTTAATTCTACTTTTTCCTCATCTGCTGGAGAGCAAGATCAACTGGGCTTTTTGCATAGCAGTAGGCTCAGTTCTAAAGAGTGCTTGGCAATAGTGAAAAGGAAGTGGATTGTAGAAATAAGGAGAAGGACAAGGAAAAAACTAAAGGCAAACAGTTTCAGCCTGGAGAAGGGGAGGGAGGGTGGCATAATGATGAGATAATCGTCCTCAGGTACAGAAAGGGCTCTGCTGGAGAAAAGAAACCTGGCTGTCCTCCCATCCAGCCAAGGACAGACCAAGGGCTTAGCTACAGCACAAGGGATTTACAGAAGATAAAAGAATTTCCTGGACAAATACGGAAATGGGTTTCAGAGGGGTTTTGTGTAATTACTTTCTCAGGAGGTGGCTAAAAATAGCATAGCTCCTCTGATAGCCAGAAGGTGAAGAGGTGGATGCGGACAAGCAGAAGGCGAACCTGGGTCCCTTCTTACCACCCCTTCCATAACTCCCCTTTCTTTTACTGTAGGAACAGAGATTCTGCACTCTCTCAGCCACCCATGGAAGAACTGTGAACCTTTCTCCAAAGCAAAGGCTCTTGGTCAATTCCTTATATTTTTAGAAAACAATCAGCAAGTAAAGCTATTGCCTCAGTGGTCACCAGAGCACTGTAGTGGTGATAAATCCAAAAGCCATACAGGCAATTTCTGACTAAATGATATCATAGGCAGACTAAAAATTGTTTCTTTAACTAAAGGGTTGCATGGCTGGTTTTTAATTAGAATGGATTAATACAGTGTTCCCATTTATTAAAAAAAATCAAAACTGAAGGGAAGGAATTGCAATTAGGTAATTAAAATAAGGAAAACATCCTCCAGATCCTCTCCCACCCAAATATAATGCTAAAAAAGACAGGGAAAATTAAATAAAACTTTGTTACTTTTTATATACCTTTATAATCTCTGCGTTTAACATGTCAAGGGTATTACATAGTTATAAAAGTTCCTAGTGTATATGTTTTTATGTACATGTGTATGTTTATTCACAAGTGTATACCTGGTTTTGTACCTATATAATCATATAAGCACATGCACAGATTGCTTTTTGTTTACAATAGTATATGACAATGTAGGTACCACATTTTTTGTGGTACCAACCTATACAGGTACCACTTTTTTTTTTTTCTATTTCCAGAATGGTATTAACACAGAGGTCCTCAGATAAATAACCATTTCCTTCTCAACTGACTTACTTGGCAAAATCAAGAAGTTTGCCTGATAGTGCACAAGAAAACCTACGTGATTCTCCACTGAAAAAATATGAAATGTTTCACTGAGTCTTCATTCTAAGAAGCAATGATAAGTAACTGGTAATCTTTCCCTTGTTTGTTGTGGCAACATCCTTTGACCTATGTAACTGTAGAAAGGAGTTAAAAGGGGAAAGAAAAGCAGGAAGAAGGCTGTATATGTTTCATCATTTATTGAATTAAAGGTTTTACCTTTTTATGTATGTAGCACTATGCCTCCATATTAACGACAAACCCATCAATTTACTGAGTCCCATCAGAACAATTCTGTCTCCTCAAGAGCTTTCATATCTGTCCCCAACTCTTCATCCCATTCCACCTCTCCCTTGGATTACTGTAATGGCCTCTTAACTAGTCCCCCAGGCTTCAGTGTTATTCTTCTCCAAGTGTTCTCCACACCATCACCAGTTTACTCTTCATTAAACAGAAATCGAATTGTGTCAATGGTCTGATTTCAATTGTTCAGTGGTTCCCAGATGCCTAGAGGATCAAGTCCAGACTCAGAAGTATAATCCTTTAAGGCCCTTCTCCATCTGGCCTCTGCCAAACTATCCTGCCTGACACTAACCCCTCCTGAGCCACTCTTCAAGCTCCAGCTCTAGGAAATAATTTCCAGCCTAACCCAACAGGTTTTCACCGCCACCCCACCCCCTCAACGTCTTCATGTTTTCCAGCAGCCTGGCCTTTCTGCCTGGAGCTCTCTCTTCTCTGCTTGCTCCCTTGGTTGTCTCCAATGGACGCTATAAAACTCAGGTTCAACTTCATCTCTTCCAAGAGACTCTACGCTCAGTCTCATCTCTTACATACATTCTTATGACAACGGCAGGATTACCCAACAGTACCAGAAAAGAAAGAGCTCAAAAAACAAGTAGAGAGGGCTTCCCTGGTGGCTCAGTGGTAAAGAAATCATGTGCCAGTGCAGAAGACACAGGTTTGATCCCTGATCCGAGAAAACTCCACATGCCACAGAGCAATTTAACCCATCCACCACAACTGCCGACCCTGTGCTCGAGAGCCTGGGAGCTCCAGCTGCTGAAGCCTGCGTGCCTAGAGCCTGTGCTCCACAAGAGAAGCCCCCGCAGTGAGAAGCCCGTGCACAACTAGACAGTAGCCCTGGCTCTCCGCAACTAGAGATCAGCCTATGCAGAAATGAAGACCCACCGTGGCCAAACACAAAGCAATAAAATTTAAAACTAATATGCAAAGGCTTTTGAAAGAATCTAATATTCATCCAAAAAAAGCATCAAAGTAGTTATCATGGGGAAAAATCTGAACTAACGTGAACTTTCTTCTATTTATTTTACTGTTATTTTTAAAACTTTATAGTGAAGTATACATATATAAAAGTGTACAAATTGTTAATATAAATAGCTTCCAGATCAAGAAACCTAATATTACCAGTAGCTCAAAAGCTCCCTTGTGGGACCTTCCAGTCACTCAAATGGCAACCATTCCTGACTTCTAATAGCATAGATTAGTCTTGTGTATCTTTATGTTTCATATAAATAGAATCATAAAATTCAGCTTCTTTCATTCAATATAATGCTCATGATAAACACTCATAATGTGTGTAGCTGTAGTTCCTTCATTGTTATTGTAGACTAATATTCAAGTATTTACTTACTCTACTGCTGATGGGCATCTGGGCAGCTTCCAGTTATGAACTATTACAAAAGCGCTCCTCTGAACATCTTCTATAATGTCTTCTGGGTAACATATGTGTGCATTTCTGTTGGGTAAACATTAGGTTGAACAATATGAAATTGCCAGTATTTATTTAACCATTTTGACCTATTAAGATGGCAACTTATCACTACCTAGAAGTGGAATTGGTGAGTCATAGGTTACATGCATGTTTCGCTTTACAAGATACCGGCCTAATCATTTCCTGCAGTGGCCATACCAATTCAGAATCTCATCAGCAGTATATAAGAGTTCCGTTGGTCTACATCCATTTTTATTTTAGCCATTCTGAAGGGAGGGGTATATAAATGAATTGCATTGTGGTTTCAACGGTTATTGAAGTTAAACACCTTTTCATATATTTGTTGGCAGTTTAGATATCCTCTTCTGTGAACAAGCTCAAGTCATCTACCCAATTTTCTATTGAGTTGTCTGCCTTATTAATCTATTATTATTTAGATTTCACAGCTGACAGCATTGTAATTCTTTCATTGCTCAGCTCTAGAAATGTTCTTATCCAGTTCTATGCCCAAAGAATCCTGTGTTCACCTCTGTACTATGATATACTACACTGTTGAAACTGTTATTTACATATCTACTTGTCCTTATGAATTGTTAAGTAAGTTTTAAATCGCCAAATAATTGGGAGTTAGAACTCTTATTCATCATTGTATTCCCACCCCTAGAATAATATCTAGCAAGTGGTTCAATAAATATTCCTTCGGTTAACGGATATGCATTTAACATGGTATTCTTCATAAATTCTTATTAACTATCTTTATACTCCTTTGTCTAAGTTTACTCCAGCAAGGAAAGCTATGTGAAATACAGCACTCTGCCCTTTCTCTACCACTTCACAAAAGAATAGCACTAGTTGAAAAAGCACAAAGACAAAGATCAGAGCAAAGCAATAGCACTTTTCTAGTTAATGACTACAAATAATAAGCAATAAAAATCTCATATAGTTGAAAAGAAAAAAATCAAGATCTTAATAACTTAAAAGGGAAAAGGCATTGATGGGCAGGCAATTTACATCAAGAGAAGTAAAAAACCAAAGAGCTAATTAGTAAAATTAAACAACCAGTCACACTTAATATATTTAATAAAGTATTAGTAAAGTTGAGATTAATGACACCTAGAACTTATCAGGTTCTACAAAATGTAGCACCTTCTTACATTCTTCATTATGCTTGCCATTATAGTTACTGACTCTCACATCCACTTCCCCAAGTATATCATAACTTTCTTATGGACAGGACCTTTTCCTGATCCAGTTCTGTTATAAAATGATGTATGTACCCTCATACAGACAACCTTGCTGAAAAGTAATTTGTCAGTAAATTTAAAACTTTATACATGTCCCCTTTGGTCAATAAATTCACTTGTAAGTATTTATTCTAATGGAAACAAGAGGACAGGAAAAAATCTACACATTAAGCTATTTATCTCTGTTGTTTACAATGGGTCCAAATCAAATCAATAATAAAATTCTAACAATAAAGAAATGATTGAATAAATTGTCACAGGAACTCTAAAGATTATGCTGCCATTAAAATAGAAGATTATTAAACACCGTGGATGCATGCCAATACTATTAAATGAAAAAAAACATGCAAAACCCTATTATGCTCTAAGATTATACATATAATGGTACATGGATCCAGAGAGCAACAGGGAAAATGACAAATCAAAAAGAAATAATTGGAAATTTTAAGGTTCTTGGATAAAAAGCGTTTATTAAATGCTGTTACCATGCATTCGTTCATTACCTCCCCAGCTGTTCTCCTAGACACAGCCACCAGAATGAGTGCCACAGCCTCCAACTGGTCTTCCTACTTCCTCCTTTGTCTAGGCTCAACACAGCCAGAGTCATCCTGGAAATCACCAGTTAGATCTTGTCACTTTTCTGCTCAAAAGTTTCCAATGTCTTCCCATCTCACAGAGTGAAAACAAGTTCTTAAAATGGTCTATGTGGCCATCAACCATCTGAATGGTAGTTTGCATTCTGACGTCATCTTGTGCCTTGCTCTTCCTTGTCTCATTCTGTTCCAGCCACACTAGCCTCCTTGCTCTTCCACAACATCCTAGGGATACTCCGACCTGAACATGGGAACGTTTTATTTTATGTCGAAGCCAATCTTATTTTTCTTAGCTATTTTATTATCACAAGTATGCATGAGCATTTGGTATTTTCCATTTCTCCTAAAGCCAAATAATTTAGTCTTTGGAGGATTCATTTGAGATGAAAAGAAACTATCTCTGTGCACCTTGCAGTGTTAACGGGAGAATGTTAGGGTGGATTTGTCATATATGGTCCAGAAGAAATTTTTACGTAACAACAGGGGCCAAGAAAGATGAGGAGGGGAAACAAAAGAACACTGGTAACTGTGGTTATATCTAAGGAGGTATAAGTTAGGTGCTCTTGCCTGGAAAATCCCATGGACGGAGGAGCCTGGTAGGCTACAGTCCATGGGGTCGCTAAGAGTCGGACACAACTGAGTGACTTCACTTTCACTTCTCACTTTCATGCATTGGAGAAGGAAATGGCAACCCACTCCAGTGTTCTTGCCTGGAGAATCCCAGGGACGGGGGAGCCTGGTGGGCTGCCCTCTATGGGGTCACACAGAGTCGGACACAACTGACGCTACTTAGCAGCAGCAGCAAGTTAGGTGAGGGGACAGACTCTAAAGTGAAAGGCCCTCACATCAACAGGGTTCCATGGAAGACATGCAAAAGTATTTCAGGCAAAACCGTAAAGTCTCTGAGACTGGGAAGGTAGGAAAAAGCTTAGGAAATTGGAGAGACAAAAAGAAGTCCAGCGTAACTAGGAAAAAAGCGATGGAGACATAGCAATGGAAAAGTGGAGAGCTTGGTCATGCAGGGTCTTTAGGTCAGGGTAAGTTGTTAGGATTTATTGTAAATGCAATGGAAAGATCACTGAAGGGTTTTAAAACAAGAGAAATGACAATGCTGTTATCATACTATTGTTTGTGAACCCTGGGGCTAAAGTCACCAAAGTCTTGGATTAATCAAAACCCAGTATGACAGCTAGCACTCTACCTCATGTGTTGTAAGCACATCTTAAATGACAGCTGATTTTTCTTCTTTTTCTATAGTAATTATTAGTTCAAAAAAATCACCAATGGACCTGAGTGAGGAGGTACCTTCATTATTACTCGTGTTTGTAGAGTAGTTTTAATATGCTGAATGCTTTAAAATGGTTTTATTCAATGCTTACCATAAAATTAAGGCACTCAGCTTTCAGTTCCTAAAAAACCATTTATGCTTAAAAAGTCTTTTGATTGATTTCCTCCCAACAACCTATGTGCACTAACTCAAACTCAATCTGCGCCAAACCCTGTTGTGTGTGTGCAAATAAGAGTTGAAATGTGAATCTCCAAGGACTGTGCTTGGCCTTTGTTGATAAGTAAAAGTTTCCTCCAGAGCTTTCATGACAAATCCACCCTAGCATTCTCCTAGACGCACTCCCCAGAAACTCTGGAAGGTGGACAGAGACACATTCCTTTCATCTTAAATGAATTCTCCAAAGACTAAGTTATATGGCTTAAGGAGAAGTGGAAAATACCAAATGCTCATGCATGCTAATTTTATTAACATAACTAAGAAAAAATAATATTGGCTTCTGCGTAAAATAAAACCTCCCGGTTTTTAATCCAGCAGTTTAAAGGAAGCTTTAGGCTCTTTAGTTACAGATATTGCTGGGTGAAGGCAATGATTCAATAGAACTGCAGCAGCATTTCTTTCCAAATAAATTTTTGTTACATTTTTCCATTGGAATACAAAATGGAGACTTCCAGTAACTCAGACATGGATCAACTTTCCCCCTCACAAAAAAAAAAAAAAAGATACTAAAAATATAAAAAAGGCCATATGAGCAAAAATAACAGACTCCCTCCTAGAAGCAAGCTGAAGTGGCCTGCAGACTACCAGAAGGCTTCCGGCCTTGGAAGCTGTAGGCAACAGTGAATGTCAGTGTGTGTGATGAGGTGACAAACAGGGTGGTGGCTGGAAAGTCTTAAACTTTCACAGGCCCTCAAGTACCCACAGGCACAAACAGGGCTGAACACAGGTAAACTGTGGAGGAGTCTAACAACTAAACTGGGACATCCCAGCCCGGAAATCTAGGACTTGAGGTCACCACAGCTATATGTTTGCCTAATGGAGCAAGCGGATAAGACTGGATTCAAATCTGGCCCTGTTGCTTGTGAGCTAAATAATCATGGGCAAGTTATTCACCTCCTCAACCCTTGGTTCCCTTACCTATAAAATGGGGATAACAATAGGTGTCTGAGTTACCTTAATGATGAAATCAGATAAGATACACAAAGCATTTAGTGGATGTCAGGCAGATGGTACATGTTTACTATATGATAGATGGCACATCCGAGAAGAGTAGCTTCTGGACAGCTTTCTGAGGGACTCAAGATGGAACGGTCATCAGGTACAAATACTTGTAAATTCATATCTCCTTCAGTTTTTTTCTAACAGGTGACTATGAAACACAGCCTGAAATCTTCAGTAATTCACAGGTCAAAGCAGGTTTGGAACACCATTCCAATTGCCTGGTAGAGCATTGGAGAATGAGCTCTGAAATCAGACAAAAACAACTTTATTCGTTGTTCCTCCAGTTACTAAGATGGTCTTGGCAAGTCACACAGTTATTCCTCAGCTGTCAGGTGGAAACAGTAACCCATATTTGCAAGATTGTTGTGAGGACTGGCTATAAATCATGCAAGACCCTAGTGGAGTACCTAGGACATGGCAGGTATCAAAAAATGTTAGCCGTTTTCATCATGATCATTTTTTAGGCAAAAAAAAAAAAATCATTTACAAATGCCTGGTCAATCACGGAAAAAATTTGCCCTGGGTTATTGTCTTCATTCATCAAATGTCAATGGCGTGGGAGGGTAGCATGACTGTTACCAGGGAACGGAGTCCACTGACTTCTAAATCAGTTTGGAAATTGACAGAGTCCACTTCTAAATGATAAACTGTACTGTTCTTTTTGCTTAGGACATATGCAGACATTTCAGCCTAACTGCCAGCATAAATGCTACCTAATATTTTTGGTAGCTTTTACATTGTGGAAATCACTGCAGATGGTGACTACAGCCATGAAATTAAAAGACGCTTACTCCTTGGAAGAAAAGTTATGACCAATCTAGATAGCATATTCAAGAGCAGAGACATTACTTAGCCGACTAAGGTCCATCTAGTCAAGGCTATGGTTTTTCCTGTGGTCATGTATGGATGTGAGAGTTGGACTGTGAAGAAGGCTGAGTGCCAAAGAATTGATGCTTTTGAACTGTGGTGTTGGAGAAGACTCTTGAGAGTCCCTTGGACTGCAAGGAGATCCAACCAGTCCATTCTGAAGGAGATCGGTCCTGGGTTTTCATTGGAAGGACTGATGCTAAAGCTGAAACTCCAGTACTTTGGCCAGCTCATGTGAAGAGTTGACTCATTGGAAAAGACTCTGATGCTGGGAGGGATTGGGGGCAGGAGGAGAAGGGGATGACCGAGGATGAGATGGCTGGATGGCATCACGGACTCGATGGACGTGAGTCTGAGTGAACTCCGGGAGATGGTGATGGACAGGGAGGCCTGGCGTGCTGCGATTCATGGGGTCGCAAAGAGTCGGACACGACTGAGCGACTGAACTGAACTGAACTGAACTTACATTGTGGATTTTAACTTAATCATTTAGTGCTTCTGTCTCTGAGAAGTTACGTCTCAAGCCAGAATTAATTCGAATGGTACTTTTGTGGCTTGTACGTGGACGCTCATCTTTGTTTCTTGGACTCTGAGCCTCACTTTCTCTTTTAAATGGAGAAAGCATAAAACATGAATATGAAGAAGAGCATTTTTCAGCTCTCATTGAGAGGATAACAGGCAGGAAGGCTGCTGCTGCTGTCACTTCAGTTGTGTCCGACTCTGTGTGACCCCATAGACAGCAGCCCACCAGGCTCCCCCATCCCTGGGATTCTCCAGGCAAGAACACTAGAGTGGGGTGCCATTTCCTTCTCCAACGCATGAAAGTGAAAAGTGAAAGTGAAGTTGCTCAGTCATGTCTGACTGTTTGAGACCCCATGGACTGCAGCCCAGCAGGTTCCTCCATCCATGGGATTTTACAGGCAAGGCTAGGGGCCCCCAAATGGAGGAAATAGGCTGTAAGTGTCAGATGTTTTTTATCTCTCTCTTAAGCAGCAGGAGGAAACAAACTCTAAGTGTCAGATTATTTTTCCCATTCGCTACACAAAATTAAAAGGAGGTTTCTTTTAAAATTCTGTGTTGCCATGAGGACACCTGGTTCCACTGGAACTTAACTTTTTTAGACCTTGAGCTAACAAATGTGTTTATCTTATGGAAATGTTTTTCTTAAGCTATGTTAATGATCTATGTATTTACCTCAGACTCTGTCTTTCTTCAAGTCGCCTAAGATTCAGAACTTACTTGACAAATCATGCAAACGTTTTCTTAAGCTATGTTAATGAGACTAGGTATGTGCCTGGAAACCCACCTTTCTTCAAGATCCATGTTAATAGTTTTATGGCCCAGGATGACTCACCTTGTGCCAATGTTATCTCAAAATGCATTTGTGGGTGAGGGGCCTCTCTGAGTTTTGAGACATTTCCTTTCTCTAATTAGCAGTCTGCTAGTAAGTATATAACTTCCTGCTAAAGACTAACAGGGGTGTACTCTTTCTGCCCCCTTCTAATGTCTATGTCAGAAGCTTTCTCTTTCTCTTTTATACTTTAATAAAACTTTGTTATACAAAAGCTCTGAGCAATCAAGCCTCATCACTGGCTCTGGATTGAATTCCTCTCCTCCAGAGGCCAAGAATCCTGATGTCTTTCAGGGCTCATCATCAACCTTCCATAATGAAGGAAGAAGTAAAAATAATTTTCATAGAAATTCTCTAAAAATCCTGGAAGACATAGCACATATTAATTCATATTTTATTTACTGTCTCAATGGGATATATTTTAAAAAGCTTAGACCATACTGTAAATCCATGGCATAGCCACAGAGTCTTATATTGTTATCTTCCTAATTGAGACAATTAACAAAACAAAATACACATTCAAATGAAACATGTAGCTAAACCATTTATAAATAACTAAAATTATAGATCAGGTTTTCATTCACTGATCACAAATTATGGTAATGCTTTTGTGGCGCTCATTTCCGGGCTCACTTTGGAGTGTTTATTAAAGCACAGTATTGTCATATCACAGGGACTATCTCATTCTCATTTTCTTATTTCCAATTCTAAAGGGGGTTAAATTATCCAATTAAACTGTTAATTAAAAAGACTCCTACAGAATAAACTGCAGGCTACCAATGGCATTTAAGATTTTTCATTGTGCTGTGCTCAAAAGCAATTTCCTGAATTCAGAAGAGCTCCATGTTACTGGCCAGTATTTCACTTTAGAAGGTATGGCTGGTATCACCACGTAATAGACAAACCCATTTCCTCTCCTCTCTGGGCCCACAGCTAGACTATATATCCCAGCCTCCCCTGCAGTTAGGTTTGGCCATATGACTGAGCACTAGTCAATGGAATATGGGCAGAAGTAACATAGATAACTTGTTGGATTAGACCAAACCTTCCATTAGGTATCCTCAATAGCCTCTTCCCCTTCACCAGCTTCGTGTGGATGAGCATACCATCAATAGCATTGAAAATGGCAGAATCATATGGAAGGAACGTTGGTCTCGATATCAACAACTGTAGGAAAGAAGCTCATTGATGGTTAATAACCATTTTGTATGTCATGAAAACAAGACATTAGGTCAAACTAGGTTAAACCATTGAGATGATCTCTTTCTACATGTAGTGTGATCTTAACTAACAAAGAAAGCAATTGGATTTGAGGGACATGTAAATACCTTAAGCCTAAGATATACATCTAAAAATTGAAGTAGACTGAATATCTCATAAAATCTATCAAATTGACCCTAGGAAGAGAGATTCTAGACTTCTTTCCTCCATCTCCCCAAAGCCTGTCCTTCCTGTCCATGCCCCAGAGATCACTCATAAACTCAATCATTTCTATACATCCTTCCTCCTGCCACTACCCTACAGGCAAAAAGTCTTTTTTCAAGGATCAGCTCAGAAACTAGAGTAGACTCTCTCAGAGGGGCACTAACAGGTCATACTGAGACACTTATTACCTACCAGCTCTACAGTCTGTCTGATGTCTATCTCCTGTACATAGACACTGTGGTATACCTACTATAAACCAGTAGTTTTCACATGTCTGAATACATCAGGAAGATGTTTAAAATAATCAACAGGACCCAAAAATCCCACTGCTGGGCATACACACCAAGGAAACCAAAATTGAAAGAGACACATGTACTCCAATGTTCATCGCAGCACTGTTTATAGTAGCCAGGACATGGAAGCAACCTAGATGTCCATCAGCAGATGAATGGATATGAAAGCAGTGGTACATATACACAATGGAGTATTACTCAGCCATTAAAAAGAATACATTTGAATCAGTTCTGATGAGGTGGATGAAACTGGAGCCGATTATACAGAGTGAAGTAAGCCAGAAAGAAAAACACCAATACGGTATACTAACACATATATATGGAATTTAGAAAGATGGTAATGATAACCCTGTATGCAAGACAGCAAAAGAGACACAGATGTATAGACGGACTTTTGGACTCTGAGGGAGAGGGAGAGGGTGGGATGATTTGGGAGAATGGCACTGAAACATGTATACTATCATGTAAGAAATGAATCGCCAGTCTAGGTTCGATACAGGATACAGGATGCTTGGGGCTGGTGCACGGGGATGACCCAGAGAGACGATATGGGGAGGATGGTGGGAGGGGGGTTCAGGGTTGGGAACTCATGTACACCTGTGGCAGATTCATGTCACTGTATGGCAAAACCAATACAGTATTGTACAGTAAAATAAAGTAAAAATAAAAATTTAAAAAAAAAAAGTCAACAGGGGACTCTACTTCCTCTGTCAGTCTAATACCAAAATGCCCCCCGAGGGAAGTTAGTATGAATTCTATGGTATGCTTCTGGATTTGTCTGGACTCAGGCAAGGCAGGCAGGCTTTCATTGTCCTGTACCACTCACTTGTTGTCCAAAGGTCACCAGGGGATGAAAATGGCAGGCACTTCCAGCTCTCTGGAAGTACATGGGGCACAGAGGCTCCAGTAGCATGAGGGCAGCCATCCTAGAGATCTACAGCCAATGAGAAAAAAAAGCACACAGAAGGTGAGGTTAGGGTCCCCAGTAAAAGGGCTGGGATCTGGGTAGAGAGAACTCTGATAGCATCCACTTGAGGAGAATTGAATAAATCTTTCTCTGTGCACCAAACCACAACCCAATGTCCTTAGAATTTCATCACACTTGCCATCATACAGGGTGACTGTAGCAATTTATGTGTCTGTTTACCATGTTAGACCAGACTGTTCACTGAAGCTGAAACTGCACGTGATCTGCTTAAATACAGCTAGTTCAGTGACTTAAATCAAATGGTGGTCAGTTACTATGTACTGAATGAGTGACCATAATCTGACTTGATGGTTAAAGAAAGGTGACAGCAAAATAGAGATTGTTTGGTTTGACATTAACCGTAATGTTCCTTGTCACTTTTGCAAGACCAGCCATACCATGGTTGATAATCTCCTCAGAAGCCTCTCTTTTCCTCATTAGGAATATAACTGCATAAGCAATAAACCATATCCATTTATATCCTGGAAGAAAATATAATGACCAACTCTCAGATCTCTCATTGTCTACAGAGAAAGTTATTGCATTCAAATCTCACTTTCCTAAACCAAGAAATCTAGTCCACTACAGTGCTTTGTGTACTTTTAGGCAAATATTGTCTAAAATAGAACTGAGTATGCTAGTGGATGGAATCAATTTTAATATCATTTTTAAAAAGAAAGGAAACAGAATATCTTCAACTTTTTATTGTCCTTAAAACTATCGTTCACATTGTTTCACAAGTAAGGGAAGAAAATACAAAGACCATTTAGATATGAAATGCATAATCCAAGAACACCTTTCTTTGAACCAGTGGGGCACTGCCACTGGCAATGAGAATGGTGTTGCTTGAAATAATCATATATTCTTCCATAATTTAATATGTAACTGAGACATACGGTTAAAAATATCAAGGAAGAAGTCTATCAAATGCTAAGTAATTATAGAAATACTGCTGGAACAAATGTATTCAGAAATGGGGTGACCTAAGGGATGAAGGTTAATGCAAAGGCAAACAGCCCAAAGAACAAAGGCTTTAACTCTCCTGACTGGGGTACTTAAGAAGCAATCTTAAACCTCTCCACTGATCTGGTACAAGCATAACCTATGTGGCAAGCTACAGTTCCTAGTTGCTTCTTAGTGATGCTCTAGGGCTAAATAAGATAAAATTTATGTGCTGTGCTTTAAGCTCCATTGAGGAAAGGCACTGAATAAACTTAAGGATAATTTATGAATCCTGAGCTTGCAGTAGTCACTTCCAACTCCATCTCATAAAAGGAAAAAAATGGAAATAGGAGGCCAGTGCTGTGTGGTTGGTAAAAAGCTCAACAAACTTTGGGCAATGATGATAAGCCAAACAAGACCATTTTATACACATAAGAACCTTGTCTAAACCAGGAGAATTTCACAAAAACCTAACGCCTTCCATTTCCCAGGCAATAGTTCATTGGCAGAATACCTGGTATATGAATCAGAGAAGTGTGCTATGGCAGTCATAGTCTGAGATCCAATACTTAATTTCCTTTTAATTTAGCATAATTATTTTCGTAAAATTTTATGGCTCTCCTCCAGTGGATGTGCTTAGCAAGAACTGCCAAAATCCTGGATTCTCTTCAGAGTCACATCCCTAGGCCAGCTCCTCCTTTCCCCTCCCCTGATTTCCAGTCGCATTTTACCTTCTTCCTTACACCACTTAATCGGTGTCTGACTCTTTTCTATTAGTCTGTATTGAAGAGAAGGGACAATAAGAACGTACTCTGAAAATCTGAACAGGAACATGAATTTGGAAGTTCAATCTAGAAAATTGTTCCAGCAAGTCGTGGTGATTTGAGCTACTTTAGGTCTATTTTAACAACAGCCATCCTATCGACAGCTTGCAGTATAATTGAGTTACATCAAGTAAAGTTAGTCAAGACAAGTAGCCATATCACTTAGAAACTGTGCAGGCCTCAACTGTTCACCAACCAGTTTTCCTAAACCATTAAGTGACTGAACAAGTCCCATTTCCAAAGCCATAATTCTACACTTTTATCAAACACTTTCTCTGACCGGCAGGAATGTGTTTAATATGCTGTTTATGTAAGCCTTAAAAACTTTAGCTGATTTTAAATGTCCAGATATAGGAATGAAACAAGGAGAATCTTCTAAGTCTAAACTAAATCAGAATGATTCCTCTAGAGAAAAGACATGGAGGTTTCCAGCACCCTTAACTGCTTTTTTGAAAATGCAAACTAAGGTGATATCAAGTCATGGTTAAGGCGGAAAAGGTAGCTGCCCTTCAGGAGTTTATCGATTCAGAGAGGAGGAAGTCAAGGGGAAAATCACTCTCCACTGACTAATGCACTGAAATTGTTTTCCTCATGATGGTGCCCCTGCATTTTTCTCCCCTACATTCCCATAGTTACAAAAGGACATAGTGTGTGTGCGCGCACACACACACACACACACACACACACACACACATTGTTTAATGACAAATCCCAGGGATGTAAAATGGCTTCCTATGGTTAGCCTGAATTTGTCATTATGCTTTTGAGATTTTCCTATTGACCAGCTTAACCTAGAACCACACATACAAGGAATAATGGGAAGGGGGGATGGCTATTTTAAAAAGCAAAACTGCCAGGTAAGCACTTTAAGGCTGTTACAATTTTATCCTGCAGACACACTCTCTAATAAGACATGGAATAGTTTCCTTGAAAGGACAGAGTTCTGAGGATCGAAAACATAGTAATGCTCTTTCTTATAAACTCTTTAGAAGAAGTCTTTAAGAGTAAACATTATGTTTCTTTGGACTATGCAGGGAAGTTTAAATTCAGTCAATAGATTCTAACATGTCTTTAATCAAAAAATTTTTCAAAAAGGATTTTTAAAAGAGGTAACTGAGCCTCAATGTGGGGTTTGTCCCTTTGCACTCAAGGGGAAGGAAAGCCATACATTCCTAATAGGGAATTAGAAAATCATTTTTTTTATGCCTACTCATTTCAGAAACAGGAGAATGCACATATATGAGGATAACAAGACAACCAGAAATTAGACTGAAGAGAAGCATCTAGCAGACGATGTAATTGCCAAGGTTTGAACAGAATAGATCAAATTTTGGAGATTTTGTTTCCTACTGTGCCTGCGGTTGCATGACTAGGAGTTTTGACTTCTTCTGGGGCTTACAGATACAGCCTTGTCTTACTATTTGATAAACTCAAGCCTTCACCAAGCAGTCTTTTCTGCCAGCTTTGTTCATTATGACTTGAACAGGGCAGTGGGCTACATCAGATACAGGCTATGAGGCATGTTTTCATCCCAAGAGACTCCAAAGCTGAAGGCCAGAACTTCATCAAATACTGTCAAATAAGGATTCAACCTATTTCTGATTTAACCACCTTAGAGTTAATCAATGCTATGACGGGATGGTGCAGGAAATCAGACAGTACAGGAAGACCTCCCAGGTAGCCTCGCACATGTCCACACCACTGAGGGTTGCTAGTGTAATAGGCTGATTTTTTTTCTGGATATATTCTACCTATAGGGCCCCTGCAAAGCTGTAGATTAAAATGGTACCTACCGCTTAGCTGCAACTTATACACTAAACTGGACAACAGCAACAATTCAGCAAACAACATTTTAACAAAAGCAGCCTGGAGACTTAATTGGCTTTCTAAAGAAATATATGTGATTCGATTTTTTGTATTCCATTTTTTTAAGTCTTACAACTTTGAATAATGTTTAGATCTAAGCAATACCCAAATACCAAAGATGCGTTACAATAAACATCTTCAGGGGAACATAGGCCTAAAGCAGTAGGTGATGAGCACCACGCAGCTCTCTCAGGATGGCAGGAACCAACAGTCCTGCTACCAGAGTCGGCAGGATTCTGCGCCTCTGTTCATTGTAGAATTGGATGGACAATTAAAAGCTTTCTGGAATTCTTCAAAGTTGCTAACTGCACCATTGACCCTGAAAAAGATATGTCATAGTCCATGTCATTTAATTCTTACAAATCAACAGGTTCTGAATAAAACTCTAGCAACCTATGGCTTGATAAAATAGTCCATTCATTTAGTCTATTTACAAGGAGATAACTGAAGTCCAAAATGGTTAAGTAGATTTCCAAGAAAATTAACAGAGCTGAGACTAGAACCAGACAAATGCTATTAGTCTTCCAAATATCTTTACATTCCTATAAACTGTAGGGTTTACAATTCTAATAAATTGTATATATGGTGGTACATTGCTATAAATTTACAAATTCCTACAAACTAAAATTTACCAATACTTAGCTTTTCTAACTATTTTTTAATTTAACTTTTTATGGAACATATAACTGACGTAGCATATGCACATTTAAAATGTAAAGTTCATTGAGTTCACATGTATACATCCATGTTATTACCACTCAGATCAAGACATGGGATATTTTCAGCACCTAGAAGGCTCCTGCGTATGCCCTAACAGTAGTACCTCCAAGCATAACTACTAGTCTGACCTCTGTGGCCACAGATCAATTCTACCGGTTTTTTAACTTCACATCAGTGGATCACACTGTATGCACTCTTTTCTCTCTGATTCCTTTCACTCAGTATTACGTCTGTAAGATTCATTCATGTTGTTGCTATCTCTAAATTATCTTTAAAGAACTCATTCAATCCACAGAAACACTTTCTGTAAATTCCTATTATGCTTGCAGGCTCATATTTACCTAGAATTTGGTTCATGCAACAGTAAACTAATGAACGGTGTCTAGTTGCTACTGATGAGTAATGCTTTACTGGAGTTAGCTCCAAAATCTGGTGTTCTTGCAAGTTCCCTGCTTGACTGCAGTAGAGACTACAGATTCCTACTCAGCACTTTGATTGGAACTGCCTTTTGAAAGTGGTATTTCCATTGTGTGAATTCTGCTACACTCAAAATCTACAGTTAGTGCAGATATCACTAACAAGCTAGCAAAAAAAAACCACCCCCCTCATCTATTTCTTACTCAACTGCATGTTCAAAAGGCTGACTAGAGATAGCATTCTTGGTCAATCACTCTTTCTTCCCTAATGATTTTGTTCCCTGTGGGCATTTGAATGAATATATCGGCTTGTAATTCGAAACCCCCATAACCTCTTGTGTGTCAGCTGGGATGAAAGAGTTAGACACAACTGAGGAACTGAGTGCACATGCGCACACACACACACACACACACACACACAGGGAGGGATGCAGATTTCACACACGGTATGATTCACCCTGGGCAAGTGTGAAGGATCAAATTTAGCTGACAGGTAAGTGCACTCTGAAAATTATCAGTTAAAATCCAACATTATAGGCAACAAGTTAGTGAGAGGAACTTAGTTTCTAAGAACTTATCTGTTGAGTAATTAATCTACTGTGTGATTTCATCTGCATCATTTGTCAGTGGAAGCACAGTTTAGCCTATTAGAGACTGTCAGCATTCTTGACAGTTTATTTCAGTGGGGGAGAATTTCTAACATATTGATTAGATTTTTATGCTATGGGGTAATTTAGAGTCAATTTCTTAAGAATTTCTAAGGCAAGGTTTTGGGAATAACATTTCAACATATCGAACTTTTAGATGACTTTCCTACAATATGCTAATGGATTCATTTAAACATTACATATAAAGATACCAAGAAATAATATGTTCTGAGCAAAGAACAAATAAATACAAATTACTGTGTTTCTTGGATTTACTATTATAACTCTGTTCCTTAGGACAGAAAATTTCCCTCAAACTATGCTAGAAACCTAATATGGGGTAGGTAATAGTAATCTTAATTTTATTTTTACTTAATATTTTATACGTTCTGACAATTAAGATGGTAATTCATTTCCCGTCATATATAAGCAACTGTTTCAAAATAAGACTCAAACTAAAAGCTAAAACGTAGTGCTTTTGCCTCTAGATATGAATTACAACAGCTAAATGCCACCATATATCCTCCTTTGTGTTCAGCGCTATTCTGTAAGCGGGCACTCATTCATGTCTGTTGGCTGGCTGCATGAAAGAACAAGAGGCATTAAATAGGATCTTCCACAACACAAATTAAACCAGAGCTCTAGGTGTTTTAAGGCATAGTACATAAGAGCTCATTTGTATCTAAAAAAAGACTTTTTTGGTCAATATTTTTTTAAAAGTAGGTGGCTGGATAAATCAAACATGCCAGTTTATGGAGCAGCCATGGTGTACTCATGGCACCCATGGATTGCTGTTTTTCAAAAACTGGAAGATAATAAGTGGGAATTACTACTAAAGCTATGATTTGGATTCTAAATTACCTTTAGAGTCTTGTATAGTCTCATAGATCTCTTGATACTAGAGATGTGTACAAAAGCCTACTACAAAAATTTAGGTGAGAGAATACTGGCTAAACCAGCTTCCTACTAATTAAAGAAAAGGCGCTTAGTTTCTGCTTGGCCAGATTTTTTTTTTTTTTTGTCTGTGAAATGGAGCTATCACTGTTCACAATGCAGGCTGTTTTTCAGATCACCTATTCGTAGAGCCCTGGAATGGCTGGGGAAGAGAGGAGGTGGAGATGCACAGTTAAAAAGTCGTGTCACCCATATGCCTATTTACCTAAACTGAGGGGGGCTGTGAGCACCAACTTGGATTTGTTCTCGAGCAGCTTCTGGTCTGTAGGAATTGCACCTCACCTAGAAGAAAAAACATCCCAATGATTATGCTTTCATTTCAATCACACATTGTCTACTGCCTTAACTGCTTCAAATCACACGAAGAGTAATTTGGGACTCGATGGATGACAAGCTGTTTTAGTAGATCAGATAAACCTTCATCAGTACTAACATCTATTATTCCAATCCTCAGAGTAGGTTTTATCACTGTGAATACTTTCACTATTTGAGTAAATTAAGACAGGTTTCCAGACAAATGCTTTAAATGAAGAGAATAACATGTGTGTCCAGGAATCAACCAATGTATTCATTCAATTAACATAATGTTTGGAATAGCCGTTATCAAATTTAACCATATTCATTTGAATCAGTAAAATGAATCACTCATCCATTACTGAGTATGGTCATAAGCGGGAAGGATTTTGCACCCTGGGTGCCTTGTTTGCTTCATCCTAGTTCAGTCCTTGGATAGGAGGACACTGTCCCATCCCCTTTGAAGTTAGGCATGGCTATATGGTCACTTGCTCTCACCAATGAAATGTGAGCAGAAGTGACATATGTCACTTCCTTGGGGAAGCTTTAAAAATCTGGCAGAACTTTTAAGAGTATTAAAAACAATTTAGGATGCTACATTAAAGGCCAGTGCACATTTCCTCCCTATTCCTTCCCTAGTCCTGTAGTAACCATGGAAGCACCTGCAAGATAAAGACTCCAAAACCCAGGTCCTGAGTAGTAACTATGAGCAGAGGCCCACTGCTGACCCATGTTACACATGGAACATGAACAAGAAGAAAACTTTTCCTTGCACTGCTTATTCATGTACCATAACCTACTTAATCCTGATTTGAAGTGTATCTTGAAATATGATATAGCTTGAAGTATGAATAGAACCAGGACACATGAATATGATGGGGGGAATTCCAAGTGGAGGAAAAAATGGAAACAAAGACATATTTGAGAGGAAAGAAAACAAGACATTCAGCTTGGCTGGACTGAGTGGTGCATAGTGGGCAGCAATGGGAGACCAGGGAAGGGTGAGGATGGGGCCAGATTTCTGGCCTGAGCAAGTACTGAGCAAGAGGCTACCATATTTAGGTTAACGTATTGCTAATCTTGTTTTACAATACTTAAATATTGTTAATGAGCATGAAGGGGATTAAAAATATATTTTCAAAAGATTTACCTGGCAGGGGCACAGGAGTAGGAAGAAATGAGAGACTAGTTCGAAGATTATTTATGGGCCCCAGGAAGAATCTCCATGAATGTCCACTGAATGAGAAGCAATGAGAAGAAAGAAGGAGGATAAGAACATCTAAGGAAAAACTGACAGAAACTACGGGGATAGAGGCAGCAGCAAAGGTGATACGATGCTACTGCTTTTGGAGAAGATAAACCATCTGTGGTTTATCCAAAGTGGTTCTGAATTTGACTCTAAAGATGTTTCTGTAATGGGAGTACTTAACTTCCTCAGAAGCTAGCTAAGATGAAGTTGTTTCTCACAATCAATTCCACCTCACTTTTTCTAATGTTATTTCTTCTTGCATTATTATATAGTACTGTCTTTGCTTCATATATCATTTAAGAGATTTCTAAAAACATATTTTTGTTCTTACCGTTTTCCTAGTACCTTCTCAGGAGACAAAATAATTTTCCTCCTTATGAGCAGACTTATTTCAGTGCACAAAAGGTTGAAAATCTCATTCTGCCAGTAGGGAAAAGCTCTAAGAGAAATTTCTCATTAGTAATATAAAATCACTTGCCATTTTTCTTCTTAATCTCTTTAAAGTAAGTCATCTATAGTTTGGAATTTTATTTGGAGACATTTCAAAACTGACTGCAATGTTAATATCAGTTAGTTTACTTCATCTACTAAGATGGAACTTAAGTAAGTAAGTAAGAACCTAAACAAGAACTGACGGACCTTGTACTTTGTCCTCTAGAGCATGGGACAGCAAACATTTTCTGTAAAGGGACAGATAATAAATATTTTAGGCTTTACAGCCTAAAACTGTAGCACAAAAACAGCCATAGACAATATGTAAAAACCATGGCTGTTTTCCAATACAAAACAGAGAGCAGGCAACATATGGCCCATGGGTCCTAGTTTGCCAATCCCTGCTCCAGAAAGTTCTATCTATATTTGCATGCTTATTTTGGATATCTGACCCAGTACTGACCCCAAAGAAAGTCTCCTTAATTGAACTGTGTTAACCTCATCTTTTTCAAGCAATTCGTCTAAAAACGTCAAGTGTCTTCAATATACCCAGCTTCTTTGTTGGATGCTATGGAGATAAATAAGAAGTGTATGAAGATACACAAGCTAGATGAAGATACACAAGCTATGAAGATAAAAATCTTCAACATTTTGATAACAAGGTAACTGCATAGTAAAGAAGATAAGTGCAAAGGAGTTGGAGATGTTTTTTTTTTTAATGAGAACTGGAATCCATAGGGAAGTTTGTGGAAGATGTGGAAGAGGTAAAACTTGACATGGATCCTAAATGGTAAAGATGGAATTGAATAATCTGAGGGGGAGAAGTACAAAGAGGGTCACTTTGCAGAAGGCAAATCTAAAGCAAAACCAGAGACAATGATGAGCATGACATTGTAGAGTGGAAGTGAGGACACCTGCCGAGCTAAGGGTGAGTCTGGTGGAGCTATGGGGATTTAGAGCTGGTTGGGTAGAGTTGTATAAGACTGAGGAGAACTCTGAAAGACATTTGATCTCAATGTGGTAGGCACCTGGGAGCCACTGCAGTTCTTTCAGCAGGTCAGCTATGAAATAAAAATGGTATTTCAGTGGCATGTAAGACAGACAGTGGTGGAAAGAAGCCAAATCAGGAAAACATGCCATAAGGCTGTTGGGATAATTCAAAGTAGAAGAGATGGAGGCTTAGTCTACAGATGACAAGACAGGGTAATGGGGAGAAAGAGAGGCTGAATCTGAAGAACAGTGAATGGGATGAAACATCAGCTTTTGAGACACGTGCCATATAAATGAGGATCCTGATCCTGAAGTCGCTCAGTTGTGTCCAACTCTTTGCGACCCGTGGACTGTAGCCCACCAAGCTCCTCCATCCATGGGATTCTCCAGGCAAGAATACTGGAGTGGGTTGCCATTTCCTTCTCCATAAATGAAGATAGATCAATCAAATAAGACCTAAGAGTCCAGGTTCTCTAACCAGGAAGATCCAAAGGCTGACGGTGAGGGTATGTTGATAGAAGTCGGAAAACTAGAAAGGAGAGTCACTTTGTTGTTGATTACACTTTTGCTGATGTCAGGTTGATAAATGATCATTTATTTAAGTGTCATGTCAGCTTTAAGAGATAACAAAACCCAGACAGATGAGAATCCTTTAACTGGAGTCAACTGAAGAAGACATGGAAATTAATGAGCTTGCTGCTAAGTCACTTCAGTCATGTCTGACTCTGTGCGACCCCATAGATGGCAGCTCACCAGGCTCCTCTATCCTTGGGATTCTCCAGGCAAGAACACTGGAGTGGGTTGCCATTTCCTTCTCCAATGCAGGAAAGTGAAAAGTGAAAGTGAAGTTGCTCAGTCCTGTCTGACTCTTAGTGACCCCATGGACTGCAGCCCACCAGGCTCCTGGCGTCCATGGGATTTTCCAGGCAAGAGTACTGGAGTGGGGTGCCACTGCCTTCTCCAATTAATGAGCTTACTGAGGAGTGAATGAAAAGACTTAAGAACAAAAGATTGTATTGAGGAAAACCTCTGTCTAGTTTTGAGCATTACAGATACAGATTTGCCTACTGTGAGGCCATGCATCAGGAACTTCATCAACCCAACCCAGACTTGTTTGAAAATGAGGCCTACATATTCGTGACATAAACTAGGGCAATAACAAACAACAACTGGCACTTGCATCATTGGCCAGATACTCGAACTCAGAATTGTGCCTTATTTAGGGCACATCTTCTTTCAGTTTCTGCTCAGAGAGCCCATTAAACTCGCAAAAGGGTGATATGACTCTCACCTTTGCTGCTGTTGTTTGCAGCTCTAGTACTCCACGTGTTCATTTGGCAGTTGGGAACATAGACTTGAGGGACCCGCAGGTTGAGAGTGGTGGGATCAAGTCAGCAAATGAGGTGAAGGAGGAGAAATGCAGGAAACGACAGAGCCAAGAAAGACTCTAGAGAACGAGTCACTAGAAATGGTTACAAATAGTATCAAATACATTAAGAAGTCAGGATATACTAAAGAAATATCAAGTGAGTCACCACAGGGCTGGTAACTCACTTGATAAAAACACCAATAAGCCTCGATTCAATCAGTTAATTAATTATATCCCATAGAACAGGAAGAACATGAAATTTATCCAGACAATAAGCAGCAAGATATAATTTCAGCTAAAATCAAAAGTTATATCATTAAACTTTTGTTCCAGACCTTTGACCCAGGAAGCAAGCCAAAGTCCCACATTTTATCTCTGAGGCCCCTTCCTCAGTCTTACTCACATGAGCATAACTCATGAAGAAAAGCTGGTTGTTGGTGAATTCAATGCCTGGTAGGAGAGGCTCCTCAACTCCCTGCCTCTTGTCGTTTATCCATTTTCTGTAAGCCTGGGGAGAGAAGTAGAGGAGGTGACCCTCTGCAATAATGGCTTTCCTCTTTCCTCCTCCAGTACAGATATTAACTATATCCTCCCCCACGTGCAAAATGTATCCTGTCAAGCTTTCCTTTAAGAAAACCAACATCTGGAAATGCAAGTCAATGGTGTGTTGCTTAACAGTGAGATGGGTTCATCTGCAAAAAGACCATTCGCTCAACAGATACCAAAGCAGCTGGGCCAAAGTGGGCACATGTTAAGTAACATCCTTTCCTCCCCCCGCAAAACAGCTATTCTTTCTATTCCTACCAGGGAACAAATAAATCTAACACAATGGCAAGCCCTATGGAAATAAATCTTGGGGCCAATCTATCAGCAAATTTATTTATTTTGCCAGGTAAGAGAGAAAACTATAATCTTCAATCACCATCATTTTATAAACTGAAGTATATTTTAATTATAATTAGAGGAAGAATATAACCTCAGAATAACAGCTTGCTCTTGCCACTGAATATATACAGCTTTATGAATACCTTTCTACATCATCCTTATGTGTTTTGCTTAACCACGGAGCAGGGGATAAGGAAAACATTATTATGGACTTCTACCTGGCCCACTATATGTGAAACACTAGCCTCTGACTGTAATTTAGAAGCTTAGTATTTTAAGAGAAAATTGTAAGGAGGGTTGCATAGAGTATACTCAAAGAAACTACGAACCTAGCCCCAAGAAAATTTCTGTGGCATGTTTTAGGACTACACTAAAAGTATCCTCTGAAAAGTATCTTTTAACTACATGATTCTTAATAACAAATATTACTGTTAGGGTGACTTTATTCTCCAAAAAGGAAAAGGAAAGAAATGCAGCTCTACTCATATAACAGAATATAACAGTCAGTGGGGAAATATAATTCAATTTACGGAAATTCACAGAATTTATAGAAATCTAACTCCTCAAGAAAATGCCTGTAGTGTAAACTGAGGTGCACCCAAATGGTTTTTTATAGCTTAATTTGTAAAATCACAGCAAACATTGCAGTGCATACCCTAAAAGCTTGTCGCAGCCCTCCATTATCGGCAATATTTTCTCCCAGTGTCCTCTTCCCCTTCACCTAACAGAAAGAAAAAGAAAAAATAAGAGTGTTTCACAGCCAACCATCATTCAGCAAGAGGCATAAATATGATAGCAAGAAAACAGTGCCGTATTTTAAGGAGAAAATTGCATTCAATACATCAGAGGTAGTCATAACATATTATGAGATGGCAAACGAACCCCAGCAAGGTGCTCCTGAATATAATTTCTATTTTATTATGCTACACATTTCTTTCTCACCCATCTCTCTATTCTCACCAATTTAGCCAGCTCCAACAAAATGTTAACATATTCTGAGTGACTCTGGTTTAATGGAGACAAAATAGAAATGTCAACATACAGATTATTTTCTCTGATTAACTCACATAATTTGAGTATTCTTTTTAGTGAGCTTCTGTTTCCAAAAATCTACTATCCATACAGGAATAAGGTTTTAACACAAACCACTACCATTTTACCTTCAGCAATTTTCATGAAAAATTAAGAAGAGGATAGTTCTCATGGGGAACAAAAATCCAATAGAAGTGCAGACCACAAGGTCAAGGTTTGCAACATGTATGACAACCAGCCAAGCACAAGGAAGAAATTCTTCCAAACACTTGAGGATTATTTCTTAAACCCTTAAATAGGCTAGAACAAAAAGTATTCTAAACCAAGACAGCCACAAGCCAAACTCCAACCTCCTGCTTGTTTTTGTACAGGCTGCAGGGCCAGCCTGGGTTTTACATTCTTCAATGGTTTGGAAGAAAACAGAAAGAAGGATAATGTCTCGTGGCATGTGAAAACTATACAAAGTTCAAATTTCAGTGTCTATAGCTCAATTTCTATGGGAACACAGGCACGCTGTGGCTGTTTGCTTCCTACAGTGGCAGAGTTGAGTAGTTGCAACAGACCTTGCAACTCACAAAACCAAAGTTATTTACTGTCCGGCCTTTGACAAAGAGAGTTTGCCAATCCCCGTATCAGAGACAAAATAATGCCCTATAATAATAAAGAGGTCTATGTTCGAATCCCTAGAACCTGTGAAAAGATGACTTTCTGCAGCAAAAGGCACATTTAAAATATGATTACATTAAGGATCTTGAGATGGAGACATTAGCCTACATTATCCAGGAGAGTCCAGTGTAATTAACTACAAGCATCTATACAAATGGAGGAAAAGGAAGTTAGGAGAGGGAGTGTGTCAGGGTGATGCCATGTGACAAGACCTGACCAATCATTGCTGGCTTTGAAGAAGAAAGGGAGCAGGAGCCAAAGAATGTGGGCAGCCTCTAAAAGCTAGAAAAGACAAGGCAAAAGATTCTCTCCTAAAGCAGCCCTGTGGACACCTTGACTTGAGTTCACTGAGACCTGAGTCAGAAATACAGAACTGCAAAATAATACATTTGTGCTGCTTCAAGTCACTAAGTTTGTCGTGATTTGTTATAGCAGCAACAGGAGACTAATACACATAGTTCCGAATTTTCAAGCTACAGATCTTACCAACTCCTTATTTTTAAGATAGTCCAGTCACCTGGGTATCAGGAAATACCCATGAATAAGAACAAATCTTCAGAAAACACTCATCTCTATAAGCACCCAGGATCCTCCTAGCTTCAGTCCCCCAAAGTTAGCACTCCTGCTTTGCCTACCATCTTTCTTTTACTACAGTCCTATGAGGCAAGTGCTGTTATCACCACCCTTTACTTAACCAATGAGGAATCTAAGGCTGAGAGTGTGCGTCACAGGTGTCACCTGGTGTTGCACCAGATCCCCTGTCCCACCAGGACTGTGAACCCATCCCAGCAACTGCTACAGGCTGAGGAAGATTAAGCTTAGCTTAGAGGAATCCAGTCCCCTGGAGCTTGCTGGGAGATGATACCAGTTACCTTTCAGTGTGCAGTGAGAACAGTCCAGCCCCTCATCCCAGGCTGAACAATTTCTACAATGCAACTCATGCTCCAGAATCCTCTAAGGGATGATACTGAGGCTAAAATTCTGAAACCAGCATGTTTTCCTTGTCACCTTACAGGTTTCTCCTGAAACTACTTCTATGGCTGACTCCTTTATCTAAGAAACCCCTTCTCAGGCTCTGTTCTAATGGACCTGACCTAAGAGGGATGCAGTGAATTCACATTTCACAGGGATTCGAACTCAAGTAATCTCTGCCCAGAGCCTTTGCTCAGACAGTAACATCTGCCTGCAATGCAGGAGACCCAGGTTCGATTCCTGAGTCGGGAAGATCCCCTGGAGAAGGAAATGGCAATCCACTCCAGCACTCTTGCCTGGAAAATCCCATGGATGGAGGAGCCTGGTAGGCTACAGTCCACGGGGTCACAAAGAGTTGGACACAACTGAGCAACTTCACTTTCACTTCACTTTATGTTACCTTCTCAAGTCTTAACTCCTTTTGACTCTACTGCTTCTGTTTCTAACCACTCGTGCTCAAATTGAATCTCCTTCCTTGTTCCTCTAAGCTTTTCTTTTAGAGGTCTGAGGAATAGTTTTACCCTTCAGGCTCCTCCCGCTCTTGACCACCTCAGTAAACCATTCGGCCTCAAGGGTGCCTCTCAGAACTCATAGGCTGCTGAGAGCCTGTTTCTCTGATGCTCCACTGGAGCTCCCCCCAGTCCACAGCAAAGAATAACTCAGGCACAGAGGACTGGGCTCCACAGATGAAGCTAGAAAAATACAGCATGGCCCTTTATATCCACAAAGGAAGCCATCGCTTCTCCTCAGGGAATGAGAGCGAAGCCGTTTTCTGATGGGTGAATGGATTTATGCTGAGACAGGCATGCCCTTTCTAGCGTCCTTGTTGCAAAGGTACACATTTGTCAGAATTCAGTTTCGGTATCTGACACTTTGGCCAAAATGGATGTTGTACAACAGTCCCCGCCCAACTCATCACCCAGGTTTCAAATGATGTAAAATAAGAGAATGATATGGGAAGAGTAGGGGTTTTGGAGTCATACCAATGTAAGCTCTAATGTAGATTCTACCATGGGTTTTAATCTCTTTGAGCCTCAGTTTCCTCATATGTAAAATAACCTAGTAATATGAACACCTCTCAAACCATTATGAGGATGAAATTCATTCCAAGTGTAAAGTCTAATCTCCATGCCTGTATATAATTATCACCAGGAAATATGTATTCCCTTCCTCCAAGAAAATTGCTCTTCTATTGTTTTTTTTAGCCACTATTGTTTGTTCTCCCCTGGGATGGTGTACCTACGAGTATGTCACAAAGTATTAGGAATATTAAGCGTAATTCATTGAGTACTTATTGCATAGCAGGCATTGGGCTGGTGCTTTACGTTACCTCAGTTATTTAATTCTTATGACAAGCTAATAAAGAGTTAGAAAATAGTTACCCATTTCACAGATAAAGTCTCTGAGACACTGGAATGTTAAATAACTTGCCTAAGTTCAAAAAAACTTACACTCTGCGATTGGTTAAACCAAAATATGGACCTGTGTCTGACTCTAGAATCCTTCCCCTATGCTTTTCTTTTCTTTTTTTTTTTTTTTTTTAATTTCAAGAATACTTTGCTAGTTTTCTGGATGGATTTTCACCATGTGATAACCCCTGAATTGAAAACAGAAACACAAAAGTATCTGTTTTAGGTCTTCCCATGACATTGTTGTAGACATTTTAAAAATACATGGGCAGAGAAATGGCTTTCCAGGGCACTGATGGAGGAGCTAGAGATATAGACTCAAGGATACAGATGCTGCTTTCATGTTCCAGATAAGGAGTGCTCTCCCTTGTGCTGTACATAGATCAAGAACCAGCAGAACCAACTCAGTGTTTAGAAACATTCCCTGTAAAAGTGCATGGATTTTTTTACCTAAATTCTTCTGGAGTGGTGAAATATAGCTCAGCAGACTAGACTTGAGGCATAGTGAGGTTTCAGGTGCTCTCCCAGCCCCAGGAAGTTATTGGGTAGCGGACATGCTTAACTGATGTACCAAGAGACTCTAAGGAAACCCCGTGTACATACATCCATCTACCCTGGTTTTGTGGGGTCTCCTGCTCTTCTTAGGTGCTGTGCCCTTGACTAGACAAATTAGGAGCCCAAAGTTTTCACAGTGTTTTAGAGGATCTTCATGCAGACCCATAACCTACCAACAATTCTTCATTATTGGTCTCATTGTCAAATATAGTGAGAGAAATCTGTGTCTTATAATTATGAAAGCAGGGACAGAAAATGCAACTGGAAAACTACAAGAAAAAAAAAAACAACTAATAGTGGTGGAAGGGAATGGAAGCTAACCTGATCAAACCAGCAAAATAAGAAAAGGGAAAAGAAGTAATAAACAATGTATAGGAGATAAACTATACAGAGAAAACTGTAAAAATCATATTTGAAAGCCTGAAACAAAAACCAAACAGATGGAAAGATATACCACATACTTGAACAACAGGACTATGACAGAAATGCCAATTACATGCATTTAATGTGATTTAACTTAGAATCTTGGGCTTCCCAGGTGGTGCTAGTAGTAAAGAAGACATATGCCAATGGAGGAGATACAAGAAACGTGGGTTTGATCCTTGGGTCAGGAAGATCCCCTGGGAGGAGGACATGGCAACCCACTCCAGTATTTTTGTCTGGAGAATCCCATGGACAGAGGAGACTGGCGGGCCACAGTCCATGGGGTCACCAAGAGTCAGACACACAACTGAAGCAACTTAGCATGGACACACACAACTTAGAATCATAATGGGATTTTCTTGGGGAGTGGGTAAAGAGTGGGTAAAAGGATCCTGGAATTTATACAGAGGTATATTTGCCTGAGAATGGCCAACCATATAAAAGAACAGTGAGGGAGAGCTTGTATTGGCAGATACCAGAAAAATCCATACAGCCACAGTAAAAAATGCACTGGTATAGAAATCAACAAGTAGATCAGCAGACTAGAATATATAAACCAGAAATTTATCTCAGTATATATGAGATTCTAATATTTCACAAATATTCAATTCAGTAAGAAAAAACATATTTTAGTCAGTGATACTGGATCAATTTATCCTTGAGGAAGAAGATAAAAGTGAACTTTCATATTAAACTCCATAGCAAAATAAGTTTCACATGCATGAATATTTAAATGCAAAATGACAAAACAATTAAAAAAAAATCCTTCCCAGTAAAGCTGCTGCTGCTACTGCTAAGTTGCTTCAGTCGTGTCCGACTCTGTCCGGCCCAACAGTCAGCAGCCCACCAGGCTCCCCCGGTCCCTGGGATTCCCCAGGCAAGAAACTGGAGAGGGTTGCCATTTCCTTCTCCAATGCAGGAAAGTGAAAAGTGAAAGTGAAGTCGCTCAGTCATGTCCGACTCTTAGTGACCCCATGGACTGCAGCCCACCAGGCTCCTCCGTCCATGGGATTCTCCAGGCAAGAGCACTGGAGTGGGGTGCCATTGCCTTCTCCATCCCAGTAAAGCTAGGAGATTTCATATATGATATAGAATGGAAATATATAAAAAAGAGGTATCTTTTGACTCTATGGAAATATTTAAATTTTGTTTGTCGAAAAATACCATATACAAAGTACAATGGATGAGAAATATATTGAGGGGGAAATACTATAATATAAATGACATAAAATTTTAACATCTATAATATTTTTAAAGTTATCATAAATTGACAAGGAAATAATACATAAATGTTTCTCCACACATCACTGGTACAAATGTGAAATATTATAACTTCTTAGGAACAGTAGGAAACTATCCTATAGGAAAAAAAAGAATATATACATAATAAGAGTATTTAGTGCCACAGTATTTATTATGGAGAAATAATTGGAGACACAGTGTAACCCCTCAACAAGACATTAGTCAGTTGTGTTAGACTAGGGGTCCCCAACCTCTGGGATCTAATGCCTGATGATCTGAGGTGAAGCTGATGTAATAATAGAAACAAAGGACACAATAAATGTAATGCACATGAATCACCCCAAAACCACATCCCCCACCCCATCCAAAGAAAAACTGTCTACCTTGATACTAGTCCCTCATGCCAAAAAGGCTGGATACCGCTGTGTTAAGAGTACATTCACACCATGGACTTTTAGGCAGCCGCTGAAAACAATGAAGTAAAGGCAGCTGTGTGGTGTACACACGTGTGTATGTGTGTGTGCGTTTATCTCTATGTGAGCCTGGGGAAACGTGTATCAGGCTATTGAGATGGATTATAGGTGGGGAAGATAAAAGCAATGAGAGGGAAAGGGAAAGGCAGTAGAGGTGAAGACAAAAAAGGAAAGGAACAATATTTCACGCAGAAAAAGCATGTATAAAATCAAATTTGTGTCTTTATAAGAATGCATATAAGTATATATAAGAGAAAATCAATATTTTTAAAGTTTTTTTTTTCTCAAACTTCTTTATCTAAGAGCTCTTAACCACTTCAGAGTTATTAACTCAAATTGTGGCATGTCAATGAGAGTTTGCTGTGTGGCTCAGGAAACTCAAACAGGGGCTCTGTATCAACCTAGAGGGGTGGGATGGGGAGGGAGATGGGAGGGAGGTTCAAAAGGGAGGGGATATATGTATAGCTATGGCTGATTCATGCTGAGGTTTCACAGAAAACAGCAAAATTCCGTAAGGCAATTATCCTTCAATAAAAAATAGACAAATTTAAAAATTAAAACAAAATTGTGGCATGTGTGCTCAGTCGTGTCCAACTCTTTGCAAGCCCATGGATTGCAGCCCACCAGGCTCTTCTGTCCATGGAATTCTCCAGGCAAGAATACTGCAGTGGGTGGCCATGCCCTCTTTAAACTGGTGATTTTTTTTTTCAATGAACTAAAGCTAAGCAGTAGTTTGGAAAGAAATCTTTCTAATGATACAGAGTTTAGATTTTTGAGAATTTTATTATTTATCTTTGCTGCACAGTTTTCCGTACTAATCTGAATCTAGGAGAACAGACTAATGTTTAGGCCTATAATTCTCAAACTGTAACTTCTATCAGAATCACCAGAGGGCTTATGAAAAGACAAAACGCTTGACTACCAGGCCCCACCCTCCCACCTACCCCTACACCCCCACTCCCCAACTCCAAGATTCTGAGTCAGTAGGTCTGAATTAAGACTAAAGAATTTGTATTCCTGACAAGTTCCCCAGGGAGTCTGACACTGTTGACCTGGGAAATATATTTTGAGTATCAGTGGTCGAAAGCAAGCTAGCGTCTACATGAGGAAAAATGACTCACAACATGTCCCCTTCACTGCAGTTGTACTCACATTTAAGCCAGCTTTCTTCCAATAATAGTTGCTATACTGGTTAATCATGCACTTTGTTTTTTCCTTAAACTTTTCTTCTGAATCCATAGACCACCAAGGATCCAGGTTTCCATTTTTATCATATTTTCGACCTGGCCAAAAGGAAAGTTAAAATATATTTGCATTATTTATGGAAACAAATAAATTTCTTCATCTTCCCTTTCCTTCACTTCAGCAAGCCTTGAAAACACAGTCCCAGTATCAGGGACCACTCCTGGAAGCACTTCCTGCTTTCTCTCCAGTGTCACAGGTTAATTAATTGTAAAAAGTGAGGAGAAGAGAAAAAGGTCTGAGGAAGTTCTGTACTTCTAAGCAACCAGGATACTTTAAGGTTTATCAACTTATGGCATGTACCATTCTTGACCAATCTCAGATTGTTTCTACCTGCGCTGACCCCAAATATTCTCTAAATTATGAAACGAAATGGCTGCCTTCAGAAAGCCCATGGAAGGAGTCAAAGCACCACTGCTTGTGAAATTCCAAATGATCCATAGGAACAGCCTCGGTGAGTCACTCACACCCTGAGACCACAGCCCCTGACTCAGCGCTAAAAGGATCGTGTTTCCTCCAAGTTGCCAGCAGCCAAGAGACATATAAAACCTCTCTTATGAATCATTCCACAGCCATCAGTGTAGACGGAAGGCCCATCTGTCCTGCTCTGACAAGGAAGGTTGCTCTAAAAAGAGAACTTGGAACAAGAATGGAAATCTCCAAAATACAATGGAAATAAAGATGAGTTATACATGCTTTTTTGCTACAGGTTCATTGTTCATTTTCCCTGCAGCCCTCAAAAACAACAACAACAACAACAACTCTGGGTGTATCTGGAATATCTCCTATACTCAAGGTTGTTATTGGTTTAAATTTAATTACACAGAGAACTTCTCACTGAGCTTAGAAGAAAGTCCCCAAAGCAAAGGTGTTGAGGAAAATGACCCAGAGCTCTTCAGCAAGGCTGCATGCCACTACCACCCCAATCCCCCCACCCCTGGAGAGCTCCAAGTCACTGTCCTTGACCTGCTAACCAAGAGATCATTAAATAGTTACTGTGCAATGCACTCTTCTAAGTATTGGTTACAGAATGAAATGCCATCTTTAGATTCTGTCCAAAAGGCTGCCAGAAGATTCTGAAGGAGAACTATACTGAAGTTTCCCAGGGAAAAAAGAGCCTAGAACCAAGAGACCACTACTGGCTTTTGTTTCTTAGCTAAGACTCTCCTCTCAGATAACCCAAATGCAGCTCAGAGGATTCAGGTGACTCCCAGGCAGCTACACTTCAACAGGGAGGGGTGGCAAGGGGAGCAAAAAACCTCCAGTGATTAAGGAAAGGCTGCTGGGTGTAAAGAATTATCCAGAAGGAGAGGAACCAAAAGGATCTCTGGCCCTGGGGTAGACATCCAGGAAAGGATGTTGGAGATCTCACAGATATGGAAGAAAGAGGTCCCTCTAAACAGTGTTGCCTGGGGCTAGGCAGTTCCTGAGTCTGCCCTGTATATCACTGTGTGCCAGGCTTACTCTGTCCACGGGATTCTCCAGGCAAGAATACTGGAGTGGGTTGCCATTTCCTTCTCCAGGCAATCTTCCCAACCCAGGGATCAATCACCTGCTTGGCAGGTGGATTCTTTAACACTGAGCCACCTGGTAAGCCCAAAGGAGAAAGGAGTTCTGATTTAAAATGATGACTTTCAAAGGGCAATCGTTTGTTTAGTTTGGGCAATACTCTGCTCTTTTAGCTTATATGTCATCAAGATACACACCATACTCTATATTATGCATTATCAGGAAAACATAGCCTTTCTAAAAGAAATTCTGAATATATGACAGCATGGAGGAAAACAGAGATTAAACACTGCATAAATCTTGAAATAGTGTAAAGGAATCAGTTAGCCAAGTTTCAAGAATCCTAACTGACTCGGCAGCATGTAGAATCATCTTCAGAGCTCACACCTCTGGGGAGAGCATCTCAAAATCCTGAATAAAGAAAGGAAGAGAAGCTATAAAGTCATTCCTATAACTACTGTGGCAGCTACAGCAATTCAGATCTAAATGCAAAACTAATTTCACTGAAATTACAAGGTCTGCTTTAATTCTACCCCATCTCCAACAGGAACAATTATTTATTTATTGCAAGCTAATACAACAAGACATGGGGGGAAGTTTTCAATCAGCAATTATACTGCTTTGGATAATCTTCAGTCTAAGATGATGCCACTCTCCAAAGATAATAGCAACAATTAACATCCATATCATCAACATGACCATAAAAGCATCAGCTTATACACTGAATCGGTACTTACCATTATTATCAAATCCATGTGTAAATTCATGTCCAACAATTACTCCTATAGCACCATAACTCAGAGATCTATGGCATAAATATATAAATGAGTTAAAATTATAAGCATGAATGTCAGAGCATAATTCTTTTTTTTTTTCAATGAAAAGCCAAGACAATCTGTTTTCTACTAACCACATCCACAAAACTGTAATAAAAAAAGTAAACACATCCTTGTCATTGAAGTAGACAAAGAAACTATAATTTCTAATGGTGTTACTATGAGCATATATGAGCCTTAGTTTCTACCCAGTGAAATCAGGGATACGAAAGTGATGGTTTCTAAAGTCCCTTTCAGCCCTGAGGCTTCTGTGGGTATATACACATTCTAACTGCAGTTTATATTTATAAACACCCAAAGCAGTAGCAGGTTTTGAAAAGATCCTGTCAGTAAACATATTGTTTATTTTTCATCTGTGAACCTGTTGAAAAATCACTATAGACTTAGAAGTTAAATTGTTTCCCAAATGTAGACATAAAACAGGAATAGAACAGAGATTAAAAGGGATCACCCTGCTTTCAAAGGCAGTCACATTCCTCTGCTTCTGTGACAGACAAATTCACAGGTGGACAGCAGACTATGAAGCCTGAACCTGATTTGGAAAAGGTGTTAGAGTATTTCTGTTCACCTACAAAGGCGACCGCTGACAATTCCACACACCCTGAATGCGTGTGCCCCTCCTCCCACCAAGAGATAAGCTATTTCCTTCCCCCTTGAAACTGGATGGGCCTTGGGACTTGCTGTGGCCACCAGAATTCAGTGCAAGGGGCCAGGTGTGACTTCTGGGCTGAGGCCTTACAGCTTCCATTTTTGTGGCCTCTTGGAAGTCAGTTGCAGTGTAAAGAAGTTGGAGTAAGGAGCTGGAGATGCCAAGTGAAGCAAGTGAGGGATGCCAAACGTTGAGAGACATCTAATGGACGAGAGAAGCCCAGTCATTCGAGCCAGCCCAACCAAGGCACCAGACATGTGAGTGAAGTCATCTTAGATCCCATGGCCCCAGTCGAGCTGCTCAGCCAATACTATACAGAGCAGAAATAAGCTGTCTTGACTGGAGTACTGCCCCAACTGCAGAATCATGAGCTAACAGTGGTGGCACTTTGTTACATAGCAATAGGTAACTAAAAGAGAACACATAAATGATGTATCAGGAAATCAGTAAGGGGGTTTCCCTATGTATATGTCTAAGATTTTCTCTTTCAACTAAAAGTTCTCTGAAGACAAAACCCTTATCTACTTGATTGCTGCTAAATTCTCTGGATTTAGGACACAGTAAATGAGTAACAATGATTTAACTAACTGATTAACTTGACCATTTCTTGCAAGTGACAGATCAATATGTTACTTATTTTAGTCATTCAATGTGCACATGAGGATTATAGACAACTTTAAATCCTTGTTATAAGGATTCTTCCTGAGATTTGTAATTATACAAAAATATTTCACTTGATTCCTGACATGCAACATCAAAATTACCCAGCACTAGATAGGACCTATAAGTGGAAGGAACAAGAAATTTGAAGCAACATGTTATTACAGGACATAATGATCCTTAACATGCTAATTCCTTGTCACAACTATACCCAAGGAAGTGCTGCAAGATTTAATTTTTCCCCTTGGTGGCAATTCCTTCCTTTGTTATTTCTTTCCGGCAAGGTAATTTGCATTTGAAAAAAAAGTGCTTTCCTACTGTTTTTCCATCATGGCAAACCTTCATTAAAGAAGTGAGAGTAAAATGATGCATTTCAATCACAGAGCTATGAGAGCAGGGTGGGACAAACTTGTAATTCTACACAGAGCTAATTTTTGCAGCAGTACCCCTCACTATGCAGCCTGTAACATTTCGTTTTTCTAGGCCTCTTAGCTCCAAGAATAGTATTCAGTCCTCTACACGCCTCAGTCAATGCTGTTGACTGGATGAATTCAAGGGATGAACCATGGGGGCTTATAGCAACTGCTCTGCAATAAATGTCCCTTAAGAGGGACTGCTCCAAAGAGCTTCCTATTCACAAAGGGTAATAGAGAATTCAGAAAATGATTGAATCATTGTAAGTTTCAATTCTCAGTTACATAATCACAACCCTTTGGACAAGAGACAAAAAGTAAAAGTAATTTTAGATGACTAAGCCTGACAATGATAATGCTTCATAACACTAAATTTGCATCTTTCATTTTATCAATGGACATTATTTAAATTAGCATGTCATAAAAATAAATAAATTCGTATGCCTTTTAAAATGCGACTGGCTGGCCAGAAACAAGAAGACTCCTGCAGAGAAAATCTAGCCCTCCAAAAATAAAATGGAAAAGATGACAATTTGTCCACCTACTCAGTTTCTCTTTTGTTCTTACCACCCAACGGGTTTCACATATGCACAGAATTTGCTGTCAACAACAAAGCAACTGTGATCTCACTCTGTCATCAAGCAAAGGCTACTCTATGCCTGGTGTGGAAATTCATAAAAATCTCAGAGTTACAAGCAGCTTTAAGGTCATCTAGTTCAATTCCTTAGCAGAGGCATAGTTTCCCTCTACAAAAACACCCATTCAAATGGTCCTAAGAGTTCTCTTCTTAGGCGTGTCCAATAACCAGGAGCTCATCCCCTTCTGAGGCGGCCCATTCTCTCTTTGAGTAGTTCTAGATAAAACAGCGCTCCCTAAAGCTGACCTAGAATCTCTCTCCTATCTATTGGTATGGTGGAGTGGTACAGGTGTTCTAGCTGAATACCCTCTGACCTCCCTAAATTTACTAAATAATTTTGCCATCCTAACTTTCTTTCAAAAACATGAAGATGCTTACGAGGTTATCCCTCAAATACTCTCTTCTCAAGTTCTTTCAACTCTTTCTTGTCAGTCATGAATTCGAGGCCAGCGATTTCCAAAACATAGAAAAAAGTGAGATTAGGAACTCTGAATTAAACACATTTAGATAGATTTTTCTTGCAGAACTTCTTGGGAATTTCTACGCTGCTAAGTACTATGATTCTCCAAAAGAAATGGAAGGGAAGGAATATTCACCTCCATTATTACTCCATAGGACACACACTTTGGAATATGCTGTCCTAGGCCATGTAAAATCCTGATTTTTTTCTCTGGAAACAATTCAGCTTGTTGATATCACCACAATTAGACACAACACCCATGAGGGGGCTAAGCTGACCAGTGTGAGGAGAGAGAATACCCACTCATTGGATCTGGAGGAGATCCATTTAAAAGAGATGGATATATGGGAACCCATCTCACTACACTGTGATTCCCATCTCAACAGCATCACCATATTTCTAATGCTAAATGTCCAAAAGATGCTTAATAATTATTGAATGGGTATCTTAACAGAGGATGGATGGCTTCAATGCAAAACATAGAACCCATAGAAAAAAAATTAAAATCTCTCTCTAGCTCAGCATACAGGTGAACATCAACATTTCCTAAGTTTCTATGATTTTGACTTTTATATCAGAAAATCATCTCATTGACACGATAAACAAATTCACTGATCAATAAATTCAAACTCCAACCTGACTATGTCCAAGTGTCCAGCCATATAACCACAATAACAGAAGGTCAGTTTAACTGCTAATGATAAGCAACATCAAAAATTCTAGGACCCTCTTTAGTTTGAAGCAAGCTTAGCAAATATTTAGTCTGTCTTTAACTTTATGGAAATATATATAAATTTCTAATCTTAACAATACAAAAAAATTGATTACAAATATCTGAACACTGATTAAAACTCTCTGAACACTGATGAAAACTGCCGACAAAGGTCTGTCTAGTCAAAACTATGGTTTTTCCAGTAGTCACGTATGGATTGTGAGAGTTGAACCATAAAGCAAGCTGAGTGCAGAAGAACTGATGCTCTTGAACTGTAGTGTTGGAGAAGACTATTGTTGCTGCTGCTGCTGCTGCTAAGTTGCTTCAGTTGTGTCCGACTCTGTGCGACCCCATAGACAGCAGCCCACCAGACTCCCCCGTCCCTGGGATTCTCCAGGCAAGAACACTGGAGTGGGTTGCCATTTCCTTCTCCAATGCATGTAAGTGAAAAGTGAAAGTGAAGTTGCTCAGTCATGTCTGACTCTTAGCGACCACATGGACTGCAGCCTACCAGGTTCCTCCGTCCATGGGATTGTCCAGGCAAGAGTACTGGAGTGGGCTGCCATTGCCTTCTCTGGAAGACTACTGAGAGTCTTTTGAACTGCAAGGAGATCAAATCAGTCAATCCTAAAGGAAATCAGTCCTGAATATTCATTGGAAGGACTGATGCTGAAGCTGAAGCTCCAATACTTTGGCCACCTGATGCAAAGAACTGACTCACTGGAAAAGATCCTGATGCTGGAAAAGACTGAAGACAGGAGGAGAAAGGAATGACAGAGGACGAGATGGTTCAATGGCATCACTGACTCGATGGACATGAGGTTGAGCAAGCTCCGGGAGTTGGTGATGGACAGGGAGGCCTGGCGTGCTGCAGTCCATGGGGTCACAAAAAGTTGGACACGACTGAGCAACTGAACTAAACTGATGAAAACTATGCGGCTGAAACCTGGGATGATATGAATGGATTTTATCCATACAAACTGGTCAATTTTATTTATGCTAATGACAGTGCTTCCCTATTGTAGGCTTTATCGATGCCTGATCCTGTCCCTGGGCACTCACCATTTTTAAGCACACCAATCTGACAGCTTCCAGCTGCCAGCACCTGAAACTAGTTGCCTGAGGGCTTTCTCTGGCCACCAGAGCCCTCTAGGCTTATGCAGGGCAATGCCAGCGAGTTAAAACACCCCGCGGCAGCCTTCAATCAGTTGTAGAAAGTAAGTTGGAAGACAAATACCCCAGTTCCCTTGCCCCGGAGATGAAATTGTGCTGAAGCTTATTGTACAATTTTCCAGCAGAAATGAATTCAAGTTGCCCACAGTAATAACTGGCTTAAAAAAAAAAAGTCAAGGAGAATTTTCCTGGTGGTCCACTGGTTAAGAGTCCACCTGCCAATGCAGGGCACATAGGTTTGATCCCTGATCCAGGAAGATCCCCACATGCTTCAGAGCAACTAAGCCCACGTGCCACAACTGCTGAAGCCCGTGCGCCTAGAGCCGGTGCTCCACAACAAGAGAAGCCACCACAGCAAGAAGCCTGTGCACCACAACTAGAGAGCAGCTCCTGGTCTCTGCCACTAGAGAAAGCCCTCCTGAAGCAACGCGGAGCCAGAGCAGCCACAAATAAATAAGTTTTTAAGTGGAGCAGAAGGCAGATAAGGAGAGCCAGAATGAGATGTGATTATGAATGAATGAATGGTCAGAGTAATGCAACTTTGCTAGTTTGGAAGATGGAGGAAGAGCGCCATGAGCCAAGGAATGTAGGCCACCTCCAGAAGCTAGAAAAGGCAAGGAAACAGACTCTTCCCTATAGCTTCCAGAAAGAAATGCTGCCCTAACAACATCTTGTGTTTAGCACAGAGAGACCCAGGTTGGAGTTCTGACCTATAGAACTGTAACCTAATAAATTTACACTGTTTTAAGCCACTTCATTTGTGATAACTCGTTATGATCATCATAGAAAATTCATCTGACACAGTTAATTGGTTTCCTTCCTTCCCTGTCCCACTTCCTCACTGCCCTGGTGGATTTCCTGGTGTCGCCTCTGAGAAGAACTACTTGCACTTGAATCCTTGTTACAGAATCTGCTTCTGGGAAAGCCCAAATAACAACATTGCCATTGTATTTCTCTTATTTATATATGTATGTGATCCTATATCTTTTTAACCTGCAGAATCATATTCAAATTGTCACTGATCCAAACCAAAATATAAGTGACTACTAAAATCAAGACATTTTTCGTGCATTAAAGCATCAGAGCAAGCAAAAGCACATAATAAAAGTGGTGATATAACTGACAATGATTATTAGAATTCCCACTATGTCTGGAAATTCTGAATTATATGAGTCTACAGTCGGTTGGTATTGACGGCCTCTAAAGTGAAATCCCTAACTCCAGACACTGTCCATTTCTGACCTGTTGTATAGCTACCCAGATTATGCTTCTAAAGACAAACTTCATTATCTCTACTTGCTCAAAAATGTCAGCATCTTCTATTGCCTAATGTCCAGGCTCCTTACTGGAATTCAGAGCACTTCAATATCAAACATCAACCTCCTTTTCCAGACTTCTTTTCTACCATTTCCCTTCAAATAACACTTGGACTCACCAAACTAGACTCTTTGCTATTCTAAAAGCAATTTTCTTCCCTTTCTTCACGTCGTTTCTTCCATTTGGAATGGGTTTAAATCCATCACCATAAACTCAAATCCCAACAGTCCTTTAAGGTTCATGTATTTCCAGTATGCATCAATACATAAGTAAACAAATGCATAACAAATGAAAGCTCCCTGTGTACAGGTTAGCTTTCTTATCCAATCATACACCCTGGTAACAAGCATCAGGAAACGGCTAACATGATGAGAATGGGGACTACCCATGCTGGGTTCCATGCCTTCTTTTGTTTGGTTTTGCTTTTGGTTTGTTTGTTTTGTTTTTTTACTTTATATTCTGTGCTCTGCCAAATATCCTGTTCTTCCTTCCCTGTCAGTAACTGGTTTCTCTTATTAGTTTACTTACCGAGGATATTCTGTTCCCCAAAAGAAAGGCTTCTGGAGTTCTCCTGCTGGAAATCCTAAGAGAAAGACAAACAAACATGACTGTAAGGGATATAGAGATTGATTTGATGATGAGTACCTGACTGTAGCTTTAGCCTTGGAGTTTCAAAGGCCCATCAGAAAGGTACTCCTCATGGAGCTGGGAGCCCTTGAATAGATCCAACTGCCTCTAAGATATTAATTCAACTGAGTTTGAAATCAGTGCATTCCGTCAGTTTCAAGGAAACCATTTTGTGTAGATACATTATGGGCAGTAGTTCAGGCTGCTGTGAGAGGGGTTCCTTCAGACACAGCACGTGAAAGAGTCTTCCAGCTGTCTTGCAGCTTCCCCTGACACAGAAAGGGCTGGCTTCATGGGTGCACAACCAGCGCAGTCACACAGGGCCCCGTGCAAAAGAACCTCACATTGGATTTAACGCTCTGTTGTCACTGTCTGAAACACTTAACAACTTTATGTTTGAATGTGATTTTGGAAGTGGAGACCAAGGGGACAATAAAGCACATTTGTGAGTAAAGGAGCCATGCACAACATTTCGGTCCACAGTTCCTATTACACTCTATTTGCACACAGCATACAAGATGCTCCCTGGAAGCACAGAACTCTGGTAGACCCACAACACGTGTGAATTCAGCAAGATTCAAAGCAAGCACAAGTTAAGTATGTTACGTCTAGGACTGAATAGGCCGGGGTTCTGACAGCCACAGGAGGGCTCTTTCAACTGGAACCAGAATTTGCCTTGACCACCAAAGGCAGCAGTGGCATTCTAAGAACGTGAATAAGAATTCTATCTTATCAGATAGATAACAATTCTATCTTACTCCTGTTACTTCACTGCATTAGGCAACCACATACACCAAAATGATGACATAAAAGGAAAGGGAAAGATAGGACTACCCCTGGTCTCTCCCTTTCAGCCCTTCCTTATTCATCAGTATACCAAAGGTAGAGACTGTTGATAGAATGCACATGTAATAAAAAATGAAGTAAAACCTGCTGAATTAGTTTTATGCAGTGTTCCACCATCCTGACAAGAAGAAAATACATACTCATGTATAAGCTAGAAAATACAAACTATAATTCTGGTGATTCCATAGCTCAAGTAAAAGTTCTTGTATCTGCATTTGTTTTGGCATTGTACAATATAAAGATGAATGGTAAAATAATGCTGATGACTTAAATTTTTAATTTTCCTTACAACTCACAGTACTAAATAGCAGATAAAAAATACTGTGACCAGTCTACAGAATGAGAGACGAAAGCCAAAGCTTTCTATTGCAGCCCCTTGACAGCACTTTTTCCTGCTTTCTGAAAAGGAGGTCCCTGTTTCTTCATTTGGTACCGAGCCCCACAAATTATGTAGCTGGCCCAGGGTACAGATGAGTGCGAGAAATGCCTTGCTGTGCTTTGCCACTGCAACTCACCATAAATTTTGTACCCTAGAGTGGATCCTAGGAGCTGCACTTACAAGTCATTACAACTAGGAATTGCAATGAATAGTAACAAAAAAACATTAGAAAGAGATACTTTCTGCAACATCCCTGCCTGTTACAGGGCTACTGCTCAAGGCTCCTAGAGACTGAAAGCTCTTTCATGAGTTCAAAGGTTTTCTCTCCCTTCTTTTCCTCTCAAAAACCTGTCTACCTCCCCTCCAAGATAGGACATTATGAGTCATGAGGGCAGGAAAGCAGGTTCTTAATTTAGAAGTGAAATATTAATTTGTGCAATTCATATATATATTATTGATATTTTCTTAATAACATCAATTTCGCAATATCAGGGTACAAAAACCTTATTGCACAACGGAGATGGATCCAGCCTGGAGTCTTCTCTCTTTCTGCTGCTTTCACATAATGGAAATTGCATCTGACTCTAGAGGGGTGATGTCAATTAATCTTCATAATTTCCACATTTTCTTAAATATCCTTGGCATCTTTACATCAAAATTCCATCCTCTTTTTGGTGATTACTTTTAGTAAGTCATTCTGACTTGGAGATATATATATATACACATACACATATATATATATGCAAATATATACCACATATATATGTAAATCACAGTGTTTGTATGAAAATTCTGTCTCATATATCATCAAAAAGCAATGATCTTTGCTAATAAGAACAATGATCATAGACCAATGTGATTTAATTATTTAATCATTATGGCTTTCTTGCTTGGTAAGGTGCCCAGCTGGCAGCATTTATGTCCACTGCCAACCCCTTTACAGGAAAGCATCTGACACCTGCCTGAGCCTCCTTTCTGCCACTGTCACTGTTAGAGGCCCCAGACTCGCCAGCCTCAGCCATCATGCTCCCCTGATCATCTATCTGGATCTTCACAGCTTGTCAGGGCCAGGGAACCCCACACTGAACAACACAAGAATCTGATGCCCTTAGGACCATTTAGCTGAAGTGAATGGATTAACAGTTTAAGCTGCATTTTTGGAGATGTCAACTGGCAAGAGTGACAGATCAAATTTCAACAGGGCCAACTCAGTATCTTATCTCATAAAGTGAGTGAGTTCTACTGAGCAAAGGGAGAAGTGAAAAATAATTAAATAAATGGAAATGGGATTCTTTTTCTTTTTCTCTCCCTTTTAATAGGCTTTTCTTATCTTCTCTTGCATATTTATTTTATCTCCTCTTCTTCCCATTTGAGCACTGCCTTGCCACCTATTTCACACTTTTCAAGATTCTTTTTCTGTCTGTATATTTATGGAAGACATTCCTTACAAGGTAAATTTGTATGTGTGCATATGTATGTACACATACATACACATACATATATGAACACGAGAGGAGAGAGGGAGGGAGAGGGAGGAAAGAGAAATTTAACTGTTGGACTGGCAAAAATTAATCAGTTTAAAGGTAATATTGGCCAGGGTGTAGGAAGCATGTTAGTGGGAGTATAAATTGTTGTGAGCATTTTAGAAAGCAATTTAGTCATCTCTTAAACCTTTACATGCCAGTGGTTCTCCAATTTGGCCATGCATCAGAATCACCTTATTGAAATACAGATTACTGGGCTCCACCCTTAGAGTTTCTGAGTCAGTAGGTCCAGAGAGCTGGTTAGGAATTTGCATCTCTAACAAGTTCCCCTGTGAGGCTGATGCTTGGGCAACCACACTTCAAGAACCACTGCCCAATCCCTGGCTCACACGCACTGCAGAGTCATGACTAAATACGTTTATTGCTGCATCGCCGTAACTGAGAAAAGCGTGCAACAAACTAGATGCCCAACAGGAGGGGAATGACGTGATGATATAACCATTTTAGGGACTGCTGTGCAGCAAAGGAAGAGTCAAGAGGTAGAGCTCCATCTTCTAGCATGGGAAACTCTAAGAAATGCTACTGGCATAAGTCAGGGCATAGATACAGACATATAAATGCCATTTATATATTTAAAGTAACCCTCTTATCAGTTTGTGTATATGTATGAAAATTCACACTAAAGGTCTATAAAATACATATCAGAGTGGTCACAGTAGTCATTTATCTCTTAGAGATCATTGGGATTTGGGGTGGTGGGTGGTTAATGGGGCTTTGGACATAAATGTAATGTTTTCAATATTGATTAATCAAAGGTAATCATCTGTAATTAAAATAAACTCTTTTAGACATAAACATGTGTGGGGCTTCCCTCGTGGCTCAGTGGTGAAGAACTCACCTGCCAATGCAAGAGACACAGGTTCAGTTCCTGATCTGGGAAGATTCCTCATGCCCTGGAGCAACTAGGCCTATGGGCCACAACTATTGAGCCTGTGCTCGAGAGCCCAGGAGCCACAGCTACTAAGCCCACGTGTCCTGTGCTCCACAACAAGACAAGCCACGCATCTCAACTGGAGAGTAGCCCCCACTCACTGCAACTAGAGGAAAGCCCATGCAGCAAAGAAGACCTAACACAGCCAAAAAGAAAGAAATTTTTTAAAAAGAAATAAATGTATGTGTGTTACAGAAAATTCTTCCAAAGATTACCCAAAAACAGTTTATAGTCTACTCAGCTTACATGGCAGTATTTTTCTCAAACATTTGTAAATACCAGCAAATTTCTATTTCAAGCAAAAATACAGCTTGCAGTAAAATAATTTCAAACACTAAAATTCTGACAAAAAAAAAAAAAAATACTGGCATTTATATGGGCTTCCCAGGTGGCGCTAGTGGTAAAGAATCCTCCTGCCAACACAGGAGACACAAGAGACATGGATTCCATCCCTGGGTTGGGAAGATCCCCTGGAGAAGGGAATGACAACCCACTTCCAGTATTCTTGCCTGGAAAATTTCATCAGCAGAGGAGCCTGGTGGGCTACTGTCCATGGGGCCGCAAAGAGTCGGACACAGCTATGCACAAACACACGTGCTATAATAACCTCATTATTTGGTAGCAAAAAATTCTCTTTCTCAAATCTACAGGTAGGAAAATCATAAGGCCTGCTTTCAGGCTTTCTACTTGGTCAGCCTTCCATTTTTATTGCAGTTTCTCATAACTCTCTTGATGAATACTGACTAATCTAGTTGCAGTCTTAGCAAAACAGTGACAGTATAAGGCATAGAGTACTTTTGTTTAGGACACAACTGTGAAAGAACTGATCACATTCACTGGGTCAGGTTCAACTCGTTGGCCTTTAAAGTCACAGTTATATCCTAACTGTAGCTACATCTTTCCAGGAAAAGGCAAAAGCCTCAATGTCTCTGGGTTCTAGTATTCACTTTATTAGTGTAAAATCATATTAATTAGGTTTTTTATTATACGTAAATATAGAGAAAAAACTAAAGCTATCCTAAAGCTATCCGTTGTCCTAAAGCTTAGACCCTAGAAAACAAACATATGTCCTCAGGCATAGCAAATTCAAACTATTGAGCTTTATGCAAAAACCCAATGGACTTTTCTGGCCAATCTACTATGCAGAGAGATCAAAATAAAAATTAGTAATTTCTCTCTTTTTTTTCTCACCCCAATCTAGAATTTCCCACTACTATGTTTAAAACTTGCTTCAGATATTTACTCAAATGTCACTTTCTCACTAAAGATTTCCCTAGTGCTTTTTTAAAGGAGCCACGTATTATCCTATCCCCCTCAATGGTTTATATCTCATCATAATACCACCATCTATGGTATCTACATTTTACTTATTGTCTATAAAGTATTGTCTGTCTTTCCCCAATTGGAATGCAAGCTTCGTAACAAAAGGGCTTTTATTTACTTTTACCATTCTTTCACTGCAATATCTTCAGAGTTGGAACAATGCCTGGCATGTGGTAAGCACTCAATAAATATTTGTTGAGTAAATGGAATCTGCACTTTGTGAAACTCTTAAGAGTGATGGGGATTAAAATTACCTATAAGTGGGGGTTAGCCAAAGTCTAAAACATTACACAATATTATTAATACTCTCGATATGCTACTTCTTGAAGTTTGCATATTCAACACCAGAATGGGGATATGTTCCATTGTTCAAAGCCTGGTTTTTGTTTACCTCCTAGATTAGGGACTCTATTGGTTCTATTCCCTTATATTCATAGCCAAACTAGTGTAGTTTTGAGGTTTGCATATTTTTTTTCCAATAAACTCTCAATCAAAAAGCAAATATTGACAAGATAAAAAGACCTGCCCAGCTCTGTGCCAATTCCATCACCCCTATGTCCTCTTAGCCCTCCCTACCACCAAAGAATGAAAGTAGGATATTTTCCCTTTTGTGGTTAGAGCATAGGCTACAAAGAGAAAATCAGACAAAATACTGATATAGATCAGAGTCCTTTGGTCCTAACAATATTGAATGAACTTAATCTCTTTTCCCTACATTCTTTGTATGTTTTCATGTAATTGCCACATTAATTTTAAGTTCCATATCTGCTATCTGTAAGTGTATGGCTCAGAAAGGTTTTTATGTGGCAAGTGTTTTAAAAGCATTATCTTCCAAAGTTTGGTTATTTTTAGGTGTGAAGTTTTTTAATACATTAACATTTACAAATGGTGACTATTTTAAAAATAACTACAGTCAGACTGGCACATCATTTCCTATTGTTTCCATGTTTGGTCAGATTTAATAAGATGGGAGGCCTCCAATTTTTAGTATGTGTGCAAGCGAATGACTCTTTATGACCCCATGGACTATAGCCCACTAGGCTTCTCTGTCCATGGGATTTCCCAGGCAAGAAAACTGAGGTGGGGTGCCATTTCCTCCTCCAGGGGATCTTCCTGATTCAGAGATGAAACCCATGTCTCTTGCACCTCCTGCACTGGCAGGTAGATTCTTTACCACAGCGCAACTGGGAAATCCACACACACACAAAAGAATACATCCATTCAACTTTCAGGAACATAGATAGAACTAAGGATCATCAAACTAAGTGAAGAAAGCCAAAACCTACAAACGTCCTCAAAGAAACTACAACCCAGGGAAAGGGAAAAGGATGTAACTAGAAAAAAAATCCATTTTGTAAAATCTAAAGAGGAAGGTGAATTGATACCAAATCTCTCTAAAGTGTATGTTTAATTGAAATATTCTTGAAATTCAGTGGAGAAATACTGGATACATGGGAGTAGATACATACGTGTGTTGTGGAAAGGGGTTACCTATAAACATGTATAGGTTAATGGGTAAAAGATTTGTAAGATCAGTGGGGGTCAGAGTTTTCAACAGGTCCCCAGTTATTTTGGTGTGTCCTAATTGTGACCTCCCCTGTGAGAATAAGGATTCTCAACCCCAACTGTATATTAGAATCCTTTGGGGAGGCTTTATAAAATAAACCCATGTCCCTGGCCCAGACACATCAGGTCACGATGTCTGGGATGGAGCCCTAAACGTCAGTATGCTGATGCATACTGAGCTTATAAAAGCTCCCCGGGTGATTCTAATATGCAAACAAGTACAGAAATCTCAGTTTAGGAAAAATAAGGAGCTGCTTATATTTAACTTAACTGATGTATATAAATCAGCCCTCTTGTCTCATTCTCCTCTCTTTATTGCTCCTCAACCCAGTACTTGTAACATATGATTAGATATTTGTATTATAATTTCACAGACTATTCTTTCAAAACTGAAACTTTACATGGCTTATAAATTATGATTTTACAAAAGGACAAAAATAGTTTTAATTGCAAGTGCTTTGGAAAATCCAGGCTGAATTCTCACTCTAAGAGAGAATGACTGTAACATCTTATTCAGGATTAGTTCTCATAATCAGATAAGCCAGATACCATTCTTCTAGAAGCTAGGGGGCCATCAGTAGGAACATGGAAATTGCTGCAATTACAAAGCACTTTTGGTTATATTTTTTGCTGTAAAGGGATTTCATTGTCATCACTGCTAAGATTAATAGTGGATTTTTTTTCAATTTGGCATCTTGCAGTAGTTTGGTGAATGCCAACCATCCCCTTTTCAGAAAATATCAAGTTCTAACAGCTGTGACTCATGTCAAGGGATTCAGCAAGATGCCTTGGCCATCTGCTGGCTTCCTGCAGGTAACCTCCTGCCACCATATCCATCAGCCTAGAACTGACAAGCAGAAAGCAGCTTCCAAAATCTGCCCTCCATCTTGAAACCTTCTCTTTTGGCCTTTCTATTCTTTTTGTGCCATAATTACCTCCAGGCTGCAATAAACACATCCTCTTCTTATTTACCAGGGTGACCAACCATTGCTGTTGGCCCAAGCCTGAAGGAGCTCCTAGGATGTGGAGCTTTCAGTGATGAAACTGGGACAGTCCCAGGCAAACCAGGACAAGTTAGCCTCCTTACCTTTACTCTCCCAAGTCTGACCTCTTTTGCATTTGCTCCATTTTTATAGCTCAGCAGTTTTCAAACTTCAGCATGCAGCAGAGGTTTGATAGTTAAAATCTTCTTAAAACATATATTGCCGGGCCCATTGCCAGAGTTTCTTATTTGGGAGGTCAGGGATGGGACTAGGTAAGGTCCGTTTATTACAAATGATGCTGATGCCGCTGATCTAGGGGCCACGCTTTGAGAACCACTGCTCCAGTTCAACATTTGGCAGAGAAAACACAGACTTCCTCCCACAGTGCAGCTCAGTATCTCGGATTCTACTCATGTTCCACCAGGTCATTCCACACACACAATTGCTATCCTAGGTATTCAAAACTGACACTATGGATAGTGATGTTAAGTCCAGGCCTGGGAGAACAGTAGATGCCTCAACAAATGCCTGTGTGGTGTTACTGAGCCATACCTGGGTGTGACTAACATCTTCTCCTTATCAATTAGACAAAACAAGCAAAAAAACACTGAGTCTCTTTATTCATCTCCTCCAGCAGTATCTTCACAATGCCTAACTCAGTAAAAGAAAACCATCTCATCTACTGTTAATGAAGATATAAATTGGTACCACTCTTCTTAAGAGAAGCAGGATAACATGTATTTTAAAACTTCATAAATTGAGCATACCATTTGACTCCGCAATTTCTCCACATCTGGGAATTTACCCTAAAGAATACTCTCATATTTGACAAAGACTTAGCCACAAAATGCATCTCAGTAGTTTTTGCTGTTGTTGTTGTTTGCAGTAGTAGAACAGCCTAAATGTCTATCAGTAGAAAATTAGAGAAATTAAGGTGCTTTTATTAGGTGGAATACTAGGCATGGTGACTGAGAAGAATTCGTAATAAATTTTCTAAAATATTTGTTACAAATTTCAGTGGGGAAAAAGAACAGTGTAATTGGATGAGCTCATGTTTAATTTCAATTTATAAATATGGTAGATAAACATACTGAGATTCAACAAAGGTATTAAATGTAGCTATTTTTAAATTACGATTCACTTTAAAATATTTTTAGCTTATCTAAATTTTTTGAGATTTGGCACAATAAAGATAAAATACTTCTGTAATACGGGTTAAAAACAACTAATTTTTCTTCATGGGAGGACAAGTGAGATTGTGACCATCGTGACAGATGAGGGCGATTTCTGACTCCCGTTTCCTCTCACCATGGCTCTTTTCCAGCTTTCTGATGCTCTCCACACTCTGGCTCATATCCATGTCACTCCTAGAACATGTTCCGCTCACAGCCTGCCTCTTGAGTCAGAAAGTGAGAGTCGCTCAGTTACATCCGACTCTTTGCGACCCCATGGACTATAGAGTTCATGGAATTCTCTAGGCCAGAATACTAGAGTGGGTAGCCTTTCCCTTCTCCAGGAGATCTTCCCAACCCAGGGATCGAACCCAAGTCTCCTGCATTGCTGGCGGATTCTTTACCAGCTGAGCCACAAGGGATGCCCTACCGACTTTTAAAACTGTTCTGTGCTTTCTGCTGGTGGCCTACAGCGAAGCTGCCAGTCTTCTGGCTGGAAATAGCATGTGTCCTGCCCCATGCATGCATGTTCAGAAGCACACGGCAGGTGGTAAACATGTCCCTCTGGGCATGGGTCCTGGTACTCACCATTTCTAGGGATGCCGTGAGACTACAGGGCTCCCCACGTAAAGGCACCTTGTCCCTCGGTGGCACTGCCCAGAATGTCATTTTCAGCTGCCTCCTTGGTCAGGCTCCAAGACAGGAGGCTGTATTAGGACCTCCAGAGTCTTGGACTAGACCAGGACAAGAACGTCTTAAAATAGTCATAGCATTTGTCCCATGACCTTGCTAAGTGCATCACGTACACCATTTTGCAAACTATTTGCAATTTGCTCATGACTTCACCTCAATGCACTTAACAAAAGTTTTTGAATTTCACAGTAAATTTTGTGAAGAAAAACATTTTGGGGAAATGCTGCTTCTGCTGCTAAGTCGCTTCAGCCGTGTCCGACTCTGTGCGACCCCATAGACGGTAGCCCACCAGGCTCCCCCATCCCTGGGATTCTCCAGGCAAGAATACTGGAGTGGGTTGCCATTTCCTTCTCCAATTTTGGGGGAAATAGAGCAAAATATATAACCCATAACCCCCCATCAGAATCCAATGGTTAGAAGATCGGGGCATAACCAAACAGCTCATTCTCACAGACGGCACTCATCAGCGGCTGCTCCAGGCCCCACCCTTGAAGACACAATATTAGCACAGCCACCTGACCTTCCAATCCTCACCTCCTGGCTGTCCCCACATCCAACAATATCTTGCTTCCATATCAAACAGAAACAACCCCCCACCACATGGGAAAGGGCAGAATAGCATGATTACTCTAACATACAATTATATCATGCTTGCAACTTTGTCTGAGTGTGTTCACAGGTACCATTTCATGTAATTCTCACATTTCTTACCCAGCATCAAGCAGTGTAGGGTGAAGATTAAGTCTGTAAAGAGAGAAGCTGCATTATTATCCCAGCTGCGCTAGCTGTGTGCTCTTTCACATGTGATTTGGCCTCCCTGAGCTTCAGTTTCTTCTGTAAAATGGCCCACGATGCCAAGTTTAGAGACCTTCCGTGAAGACTACAGACAACACACGGTAAAGTACCCAGCACAATGCTTGGCACGTTAGTGGTTCTCAGTGAAGAGCAGCTGCAAAGAACAATTATACTCTCCATTTTATGGGAGTCCTGGATTTCCCTGGTGGCTCAGATGGTAAAGCGTCTGTCTACAATGTGAGAGACCTGGGTTGGATCCCTGGGTTGGGAAGATTCCCTGGAGAAGGAAATGGCAACCCACTCCAGTACTCTTGCCTTGAAAATCCAATGGACGGAGGAGTTTGGTGCAGGCTACTATCCATGGGGTTGCAAAGAGTCGGGCACGCCTGAGCAACTTCACTTTCTTTTCAAAGCATCAGTGGAAAAGTTGTGAAACTACTTGTATTATTATTACACCATTATTTGAGAACAATCTTGGGATTTAACTTATCCACTCCCTAATTCTTCTCACAACTGCCACCACCTAGGTTTACACCCTCCCCAATCTTCTCTTGAACCACTTTCCCAACCCCTAGCTGGCCTCAGTGGCCTCAGGAGCCTCAGTCTTTTCCCTCTTCAAGCCATGATCTTTGAGACTAAGACCAAGGAACTGAGACTGACGTTTCTCACCTCCCAAAGAAACGATGTGCTGTGCTGTGCTGTGCTAAGTCACTTCAGTTGTGTCTGACTCTTTGCAACTCCATGGACTGTAGCCTGCCAGGCTCCTCTCTATGGAATTCTCCAGGCAAGAATACTGGAGTGGGGTGCCATTTTCTTCTCCAGAAAGAAAGCTATACCAGTTCCCTATGGCTTGCTCCTCAATGTGGCTTATAAGGTCCTTATTTACTTCTCCTACATTTCATCTCCCATCATGCCTCTCTCCTCGCATCTAACACATGCAGTCTGTCCCCCAGCAATTGTGACCACCTTGCCATCCTCTGTGTGTGTTGTCTTTGTACCAGCCACTACTTCTGCATGTCCCAACCTACCACCTTTGCCTACAGATTTCTTTTCCTTTCAAAGCCCACTCAAATGCCTTTTTCACTGTGAAGCAAACCTTCACTCCCCTAGGTAATTACCACTGCTCTGAGGCTACCAGGATGCACTGCACACCCTTCTGCTGCACACTATGATCTCTTATAAATGACTGATCACAAGTCTCTCTCTCCCGACGCCTCAAAAGCAAGAACTCTTTAACAGCTAAGATTTATTGATTACCTACTACAAACCAGTTTCTCTTCCAAGCATTTTATATATATTACCACCTTTAATCTTCACAACCCTACAGGATAGTTACTACTATTATCTCCATTTTATAGATAATTAAACTGATGCCTAAAGATGTTAAGCAACCTGTTCAAGGTCGCGAGTTATCAGTGGCCAAGTCAGGATTCAGAATCCAAGCCCACACTCTTAACTACTACACCATACAATATTATATAGACCTAGCACTTAACTCAGTACCTGGGGAGTTGTAATGTCTGTATTACTTATCTTTTGCTTTCTAACAAAGCATTCCCCCCAAATAGTGGCTTAAAACAATAAACATTTACTGTGTCACAGTTTCTCTGGGTCAGGAATTCAGACACAGTTTATTTGGATGGTCTGTCTCAGGGTCTCTCATGAGGTTGCTGTCAGGATACCAGTGTGGGCCGCCATCATCCAAAGGCTTGGCTGGACTACAGGACCAGCCTCCAAGATGGCAGGCGCACAGGGTGCTGGTCACGGGCAGGAGGCCCTGGGTCCTTTACATGTGGACCTCCCCACCAGCTTCCTGAGGGCCCTCATGACATGGTTGCTGGCTTCCCCCCGGGTGATCAATCCAAGAGAGCAAGGCAGAAGTCATATGTCTGTTATGACCTAGCCTCAGAAGTCACACTGCCCTTTCTACAGTATCCTATTAGTTACAGAGGTCAGCCTCATCCGGTGCTGGATAGACCACAAAGGAGTGTGACTACCAGAAAGTAAAAATCACTGGGGGGGGGGGGGGGGGGCACTATAAACATGACATGAATCAGTAGAAAAATTACTAAGAATTGCTCTGTCAGGATCTCTTCTACATAATAAGAAGTCTGGATTACGTGGCCATTTGAGTTTCCTTTCTTCGAGCTCCCAAACTATGGCAGATTATTTTCAAATTCTCCTCAAACACACCATCAAGTGGATTCAGGGATTTAATTTCATTAAAGTCCAGTAGAGGCCGCAGGTGAGTATTTGCTAACTTGGCTTCCACTTTATGGTTTCAGGCAGTCAGCAAAGCATGAGAAATTCTACCAGTCTGAAACACAGTTATTTCCTTAACAGCAAAACAAGTCTATGTTTGATTTCAGGATTAATTCTACAGTTTGATGCCACTATAAGCCCAGCCTCTGGACAAAGGCTTATCTTCTTTAGCAGAGTATCTGTGATTAAACTGAGGCAACTAAATCCCTGGCGTATAAGATAATAAAATCATTGGTTTTAGCCCTTAGGCCTCGCTTATTTTCAAACCAAGATTTTATTTGCTTAAAATAAACGCTTAATATGATTTGAGACCTATTAAGATAAAAAACTAATACTGAAATGAGGCACTACACAGATACACTTTGATACGGAATACATGAAGTGAATCTTCTGCTAAACACCAGTCCATATCAGTGGAGATGAGAACCAAATGTGAGTGGCTCCCCACCACGGCTCGGGACCACTGCCTGACTGGACCCTAAGTATTATACTTTGGAACCTGAGGTAGCAACATGCTACAAGGTTCCCTGGATCCCGTCCTCTCCCAGTGCTCTCCACCTCCGACTGGCAAACTGCAGCCCTCTAAAGAGTTCCACTGGAGCGCAGCCACACTCATTTGTTTATGAATTGTCCATGGCTGCAATGGCAAAGTTGAGAATTTGCAACAGAAATCATATGGCTTCCAAAGCCAAAAGTATTTACTATCTGGCCCTTTACAGAAAATGTTTGTGATCCCTCATCTACACTTCTGGCAGCTTGGTCTGAGGTCACCTGTCATCAGCCCATATATCTATGTGTGCTATATGCTATTCTAAACATTTTAAAGGGAGAACGGAGGTATTACTATTTATGTTGAGGTATTATATACATAAAGTAAAGGCAAAATTCTATGGCATATAAAAAAATTATAATAGAACACAGTGAGGTTTTACCAAAGTATCACCTGTGCAACCACTTCCTAGATCAAGATGATGTTTCCATGCCCCCATCTCAGTCAATATCCCCCCAAACAAAGAGCATCATTATTTTAATCCTATCACTTCAACCACAAATTCATTTCCCTATCCCTGAACTTCATATAAATGGAACCACGCATTGTTTCACTGGGCATTATAAGTGAGCAGCATTCTCACACACTGTAGAATGAAGCAGTTTGTTCTTTTTCATTGCTGTGTAATATCCAGTTGTATGAATATACCACAATTCATCCACCTGCTCTCCTGTTGATGGAAATTAGGTTCTTTCCGGATTTTTGCTATTATGAATAAAGCTGCTATGAACATTTATTTGGTCACTCCATGTGGCATGCGGGATCTTAGTTCCCTAACTGGGGATCGAACCTAAGCCCCCTGCAGTAGAAGCTCAGAGTCTTAACCACTGGACCATCATGGAAGTTTACCAAAATATTGTTTTAATGTATAAAATCTTCTGAGGACAAAAGTTCAAAATATCCCTTCCCCCAAGCTTCATATTATGCTGTGTATCCTGTGACTGACTGGCTATCCCAGGCATTACTGGTGGGCATGCCGGGTTTTGATATACAAAACCATGACCCTGATGATATGCTGGCACTTTTCAAATTGATCTTGTTAAATCCTATAAAAAACTCTAACCTCAACATATGGCAGATGAGGACAAGAGGGCTCAGGAAGGAGAAACACCTTGCCCAAGGTCATGCAACTGAATCAGTGGCATACAAGGTCTCTCATCAAAGTTTGGTCTCCTTACTAAAAGCAGGAAGACCAGCTCTACATTTATCACAGAGTTAGGGAAGCACAAGTTTAGGCACTAACAACCTCAGCTTCTTGTCTTCCTGTTTAACCACCTTATCAGTTCAAATATAATTAAATTATGCAATAGCTCCTGAGTATAACTTCCCATACAGCAGATTTAAGTCATTATTATTTCACACTACACTCTGTGTCTGAAGACACTGCTACCTAGCTTGACAAGGGTAGAAAAATAAGAAGCTACAAACACCCTGCAAAAATCTAAGATTGAAAGATGACCACAAGTCATAGGATTTCACATACAAGAATGGATTTGTAAAATCAAACAAACAAATAAAGAAAAACCCTACAGGTTTTCTATTTTCTGCTCAAGTCTCTACCACATGTAGAAGTTGACTTAAATGGCATAAATCAGAAAATGATAATGGGAACTGAGTGAAATTCTCATAAATCACGTTACTAAGTATAGCTACAAATAGATGTGAAACCCAATTAAACAGATGGCCACATGCTGTCAGAATCTGCCCCTAATCAATAAAGATATTCATTTTAGAAAATCACCTCAATTTTCCACTCTTCAGTGGAGCAAAAAGAAGGCAGTTGGGGGTTGAGGGGGGGGGCATCCCAGGAAACCCAGTGGGGAAATGTATAAGAAGGAACTCCACCTGTCTTCATTTGTAGTCCAGAAAATAAGAAAGAGAAGAGAGAGAAAAAGTTACCCATAGGACTCCTTGTCATCTTGCCTGAGAATGTAATTTACAATGAGAGCAAGCACTGGTCATTAGGAAAATAGAAACAGCTTGAATCTCTTAATTAAAATACTGCTTCACATTGTCCATTCCAAACCCCCTCTGCTCCTGAGCCTCATGAAACCACTCAGTTACCCTGAAATGGCTGCTTCTTCGGTAAACCTCTGATAAGATCAGCTCTTCCCAGATTAAAAAATTTAAAAAAAGGTTGAACAGGGATGAATCCAGGAGGCAAAAATATTATTAGGCATACTTAAATCCCCCAAAGAGCAGTAAGCATTCACTGACATTGGAAAGTGAATGTGGAAATATTGGTGAGGAATCTATCTCAATGCTTTTTCTGGCATAAGAACTGATCTATTACATTCACTAGAATGGTGAAAATTCTGTCTACCAATGCCAAGAAGTGATGAAAATGAGAACTGGTGAAAACACTCTGTACTTTGGAACACTCACTGTGGAAACATTGGGTGTTACCTGGTAAAGTTGAGTATTTGCGCAGTAATTCCACCCAATCATAGTATATACTTGAAACACTTGTTTCAGGGGACATGTATGAGAATATTCAGAGCAACACTGTTTAGAACAGTGAAAACCTAGGAAAAGGGAAACTCATAGCTCTGTAGAACAGATAAGTAATCTAGGGTACAGTCACACAATGGAATGTTACACAGCAGTGAAAATGAAAGTCATACTGCCACATGTTACCTGGATGAATCTTAAAAAAAAGAAAGGGATGGAGAGGAACATAGACAAATGCAATGGCATCAGGAATGTTCTGGTTCTTGGATGTGTGGTGGGTTCATAAACATTATTTATTTTATTATATGTTTTCTTGTATACTTTATAACTTTCTGTGTTCTAGCATGCTACATATATTCTTTTCCATGTACCTAGTAAAACATTTTCTTTAAAAATAGATAATTCAAAGAATTTTCTATCACCCAATAAGTTATTCCAAATGATATAATTCATATTATATAAACAAAACCCATATTATTATAAATAGTAGCTATGGGAAACAGATGGGGAAACAGTGGAAACAGTGTCAGACTTTATTTTGGGGGGCTCAAAAATCACTGCAGATGGTGACTGCAGCCATGAAATAAAAAGACACGTACTCCTTGGAAGAAGTTATGACCAACCTAGATAGCATATTGAAAAGCAGAGACATTACTTTGCCAACAAAGGTCCGTCTAGTCAAGGCTATGGTTTTTCCAGTGGTCATGTATGGATGTGAGAGTTGGACTGTGAAGAAAGCTGAGAGCCGAAGAATTGATGTTTTTCAACTGTGGTGTTGGAGAAGACCTTAAGAGTCCCTTGAACTGCAAGGAGATCCAACCAGTCCATTCTGAAGGAGATCAGCCCCGGGATTTCTTTGGAAGGAATGATGCTTAAGCTGAAACTCCAATACTTTGGCCATCTCATGCGAAGAGTTGACTCATTGGAAAAGACTCTGATGCTGGGAGGGATTGGGGGCAGGAGGAGAAGGGGACGACAGAGGATGAGATGGCTGGATGGCATCACTGACTCGATGGACGTGAGTTTGAGTAACTCCGGGAGATGGTGATGGACAGGGAGGCCTGGCGTGCTGTGATTCATGGGGTTGCAAAGAGTCGGACACGACTGAGCGATTGAACTGAACTGAAAATCTAAGTGCCCATGTAACACATGCAGCTTAGCTCTCAACTCAGAGCTATAGCAAAGCATCGTGTTGTATATTTTAAATATATACAATTTTTACTTGTCAATTATACTGCAATAAAGCTGGGGGTGGGGGAAGAAAGCAATAGCGTTTTCATAATAATAATACACTGCCAGCTAACATACTGTTAAATACTATCCCATACCAGTTCCAGTTCTGTAGACACTGTCGTTCCTCAAAGTGGCCACATGAGGGCGACACTAAAAAAAGGTGTGCCTGCTGGGAGTGGGCTATTCTCTCTGGTCAGGGAATCCTGTCAGGACGCCAGAGGACCTGCCACAAGTGGGTGGCCAGGAGGCCTCAATGAGAAGGTGGCATTCAAGCAAGGATTTGAAGGAAGATTTGATCTGCACAAACTCTGCAGATCACTTGGGGAGATTTTCCAAGGCAAAGAGAATCCCGAGTACAAATGCCTGGAAGGAAGAATATTTCGTGGTCCGGGAACAGGAAGGAGGCCCATGTGGCTGAAACAGATGGGGGGCAAAGGCAGCTGATAACAGGCCTCAGTAACAGGCCCCACTTCAAGTAATATGGCTTGTATTCTGTGTGAGGTGGGATGCTAATAATGGGTTTTGAGCAAAGGAGGGACCTGAGACAACTGTAAAAAGCATTAAAATGGCTACAATGTTATATTTAGACTAGATCAAAGGGGGATGAGTTCAGAAGCAGGGAGGCAAATGAGGAGGGTATTAGAGGGATCCCTGGGGGAAACAGCAGGGGCGGGCCAAGGGTAGCAAGTCCTCATAAATTCCATCACCTGCATTCACCAAACAGCAAAGAGACAGGCCTAAAACCATGGGATTAGATGTGCACTTAAAATCATGGGATTAAATGTATACACCATACAAGCGAGGGCATGTGGAGACCAGAAGAGGTGCAAGGGGGGTGAAAAACCAGCAAGGGCATCAGCGGGAATAGCCTGCCCTCCCACAACAGCTCACTGCCCACGTGCGCTCGGTGTCTATCATTTTTTGTCAATGTCTTCATACTTTTACTACACATGGATGGACCTGTGGACAATATATAGAACTGTTCTGCGTGCTTTCCAACTCTTTTTTTATGATGTCTTCCTCCATGTACTCTCCCAAGTTGTTTTTTTCCACACACACACACAGCCTATTATTTGTGAACTTCATCCACATCACTCTGGTCACTCACTGGGCACTGCTGCACGGCATGCCCTTGTGTGAACATGGCACAAGTCATTCATTTTTTTTTGGTGAGCCAGGTAAGCTATTCCCCTTTTGCTTCTATTATAAAGAACACTGCTATGAGCATTCTCATGGGGGCCTCCCCATGTGAGACTTCTCTAGGGCACTGCTTCCCCAAGTATGTTAGCCTCACCTGGACGGCTTAATAAAACAGATTTATGGGCTCCATATCCAGAGTTTATGAACAATAGGTCTAAAGTGGAGCCTGAGAATCTGCACTTCTAACAAGTTCCCCCTCAGGCTCTGTTGCTGATAATCACTGGACCACACTTTGAGTGACACCATTCGGGCACATGTCAAGAGCTTAAATGACATTCATGGAGATGTGCATCCATCTTTGGCTTTTCCAGGTGTTGCCCAACTGTGCAGCAAAGTGGGTGAACCAATTTACATTTCTACTAGCACTACACATCTCTGTCATCAACACTTGGTGCTGTCAGATTTTTTTTATTTGTGGCAATATGATCCTTAATAATGTTTTTAACTTATCATGGTATTTATAATTATGTACCTAATTTGTTGCTGTTGTTTAGTCGCTCAGTTGTGTCTGACTCTTTGGGACTCCATGTGCTGTAGCCCTGCTAGGCTCCTCTTCAATAGGATTTCCCAGACAAGAGCACTGGAGTGGGTTGCCATTGCCTTCTCCAATGCATGGAAGTGAAAAGTGAAAGTGAAGTCGCTCAGTCATGTCTGACTCTTCACGACCCCATGGACTGCAGCCCACCAGGCTCCTCCATCCATGGGATTTGCCAGGCAAGAGTACTGGAGTGGGGTGCCATTGCCTTCTCCAAGCCCATGTACTAGTACATGTAAATAAAAGAAACTCAAGACTTTACATCCCAGGATTATTGAAATCATTTCAAAGCTTTTCTTAACAGCTTCTAAAATCTGCCCAGTTACCTACTTGTTTTTCCCATCAATCCTAGAAATAAAATAAACATCAGTAAGACCATCATGACAGAAAAGTGCAAGCTTGTTCCTTTTTCATGGCCAACATCACTGCAGTTTTATATATTACAGTTGTTTTCTTTTTTTTAACTTAATGGTTATATAAAGCTTGGGCTTCCCTGGTGGCTCAGATGGTAAAAGAACCTGCCTGCAGTGCTGGAGACCTGGGTTGGATCCTTAGGTCGGGAAGATCCCCTGGAGGAGGGCATGGCAACTCACTCCAGTATTCTTGCCTGGAGAATTCCATGGACAGAGGAGCCTGGTGGGCTACAGTCCATGGTGTCACAAAGAGTTGGACATGACTGAGCAACTAACACTTTGTTATATAAAGCTTTCAAAAAAACTTATAAGGTAAAGAAAATGAAGAAAGCTGGACATATAGGCAGGGAAACAAACTTTCTTCACTAACCTACCTGGTCACTTCTGGGGGAAATAAAGAATGCCCTACTCTTAAATCACAGTTCTGCCCATTTTGGAGCACATTAAGGGGACAAGGAGCCAGTACTCACGGATTTGGTTGGTGGATGCACTGTAGAAGGCATTGACAGTCGTTGGATTTGTAAACCACCTGTAGAAAGAGAAACAAACACCACCACGTGATCACCATTATCCAGGCAGGAGTGTGTGAAACACATACAAGCTGGCACGATTTATTAGCAAATAACCAGGGAACAATGAGGAAGTGGGGCATGTGGGGAAATTATCACCTCAGTTAAGGGCTGTTGCTCTGCTCTATGAACAATCTCATCCTAAACCTATCTGGTTATTCACCATTACTGAAAATGGAAAAGGGTACCAGGGCTTCTGAAACAACTTTAATGAAAAATTCTCAAATCTAAAGCGATCCACCCACAGATGGAAACAGAGCAACACACTGATGTTTAGCAGGCCCTGTTCAGTGGGGCCACAGGACAGCTGAGTTTTGTAGCTTGACTTGTCCATTAAAGGCTTGAGACAGGTGACAACACAGAAGTCCGTGTAAAGAGAGATAATAAAGCAAAACCATGCTACCTAGAAGGTGTGCCGGCTCCCAAGGAACATTTACTGATTTTAAGCACCAAAGGTTCTAATGGCTCATCCAGGCTCTGTCACTAATTAGCCAGGTTGTGGTGCACAAGTAGCCTATCTTCTGGTTCAGTTTCTCTATAACACTAAGGTACTGCACTAAGCGATCTTGGGAGTGCCGTCCAGCTATGAAGAGTCTACACTGCATTTTAAATGCACAGGAGGTTACTTAGCTTGGACTCAGCAAATTTTCTCTGTAAACAGATCGTAAACATTTAGGCATTTCCTGGACCAAGAGGCAAAATGAAGGATATTATGTAGGTTCTTCTATAGTGAGAGAAAATTGTCTATCAAGTTTTATTGATGAAAGTGAAAATATAATAATCGAGTATAATTTTTGGTAATATGGACCTATTAATGAGAGGAAAAAATTCTTTAGTGGCAGGAGAACATTACACTTTGAGGTTCAAGGTTAGTGCTTCCTACCATCAAACCGACTGTGAACATTTATCTCTAAACATCATTCTTAGCTTCTGGGCTGTACAAAACCATGCAGCAGGCAAGATTTAGGCCTCAGGCCATAGATTGCTGACCCCTGACTTTATGCCTGTGATTTTCAGGCACTGCCCTTTATGATTAAAACCAAGTCTTTGTCTTAAGCTAAAGTACTCAAAATAAACATATAAATCCTTTTTCAGAACAATCTTCTTACCAATTTATGTCTAAAACAGTAATTCCATCAGACTAATAATTTATGTCAGACTAACATGAAACTGGCAGGAAATCCAAGTGCTCATTCTACTTGGTCCACCCATACCTTCTCCTCTTATAAAACGCCCATGACGGTCAACTTGTTAGTATCATTAGTAGCAGTAGTGGCAGCAGCTAACACTCTCTGAGCACTTATTATGCCCTATGCACTTTCTAGCCACAGGTTAATAATTCCTAGTTTCTATGGGGGGAAAACCTATCTCACAGGAAAGGACAATGAGATTGACAAACACTATATAGTTGCACAAGGTCTAGTCTGTCTGACTTCAAAACAGTTTTCTTCACCATTATACTGGAGACAACACTGGAAATCAAGAAAGAGTGCCTCTTGTCAAAGCTGAAACCTATATTCATTTGCATAAAATATATATATTATTTGCCTTCAAATTTAGGATTCGTGTTTTAATAAACCCTAACGTTTTACACAAATTTACTGGCTGGCTTAAGAAAGCACATTTACTGAACTAATGTCAAAACTTGTAGTTAAATATCATTAAGCATCCTCCCAAAGATGTCCATGCCTTCATCTCTGGATCTTGTGGATATGCTACATTGCATGGCAAAAAGGACTCTGCAGGTGTAATTAAGGTCAAGGAGCTTAAAACAGGGAAATGATCCTAGACTATCCCAGGACCATCCCCATGGAAAAGAAATGCAAAAAGCAAAATGGCTGTCTGAGGAGGCCTTACAAATAGCTGTGAAAAGAAGAGAAGTGAAAACCAAAGGAGAAAGGGAAAGATATTCCCATTTGAATGCAGAGTTCCAAAGAATAGCAAGAAGAGATAAGAAAGCCTTCCTCAGAGATCAATGCAAAGAAATAGAGGAAAAGAACAGAATGGGAAAGACTAGAGATCTCTTCAAGAAAATTAGAGATACCAGGGGAACATTTCATGCAAACATGGGCTCGATAAAGGACAGAAATTGGATGGACCTAACAGAAGCAGAAGATATTAAGAAGAGGTGGCAAGAATACACAGAAGAACTGTACAAGACAGATCTTCATGACCCAGATAATCAAGATGGTGTGATCACTAATCTAAAGCCAGACATCATGGAATGTGAAGTCAAGTGGGCCTTAGAAAGCATCACTACGAACAAAACTAGTACAGGTGACGGAATTCCAGTAGAGCTATTTCAAACCCTGAAAGATTTTGCTGTGAAAGTGCTCCACTCAATATGCCAGCAAATTTGGAAAACTCAGCAGTGGCCACAGGACTGGAAAAGGTCAGTTTCCATTCCAATCCCAAAGAAAGGTAATGCCAAAGAATGCTCAAACTACCACACAATTGCACTCATCTCACATGCTAGTAAAGTAATGCTCAAAATTCTGCAAGCCAGGCTTCAGCAATATGTGAAGGGTGAACTTTCAGACGTTCAAGCTGGTTTTAGAAAAGTCAGAGGAACCAGAGATCAAACTGCCAATATCTGCTGGATCATCGAAAAAGCAAGAGAGTTCCAGAAAAACATCTTTTTTCTGCTTTATTGACTATGCCAAAGCCTTTGACTGTGTGGATCACAAGAAACTCTGGAAAATTCTCAAAGAGATGGGAATACCAGACCACCTGACCTGCCTCTTGAGATACCTATATGCAGGTCAGGAAGCAACAGTTAGAACTGGACATGGAACAACAGACTGGTTCCAAATAGGAAAAGGAGTACGTCAAGGCTGTATATTGTCACCCTGTTTATTTAACTTATATGCAGAGTACATCATGAGAAACACTGGGCTGGAAGAAGCACAAGCTGGAATCAAGATTGCCAGGAGAAATATCAATAACCTCAGATATGGAGATGACACCAACCTTATGGCAGAAAATGAAGAGGAACTAAACAGCCTCTTGATGCAAGTGAAAGAGGAGAGTGAAAAAGTGGGCTTAAAGCTCAACATTCAGAAAACAAAGATCATGGCATCTGGTCCCATCACTTCATGGGAAATAGATGGGGAAACAATGGAAACAGTGTCAGACTTTATTTTGGGGGGCTCCAAAATCACTGCAGACGGTGATTGCAGCCACGAAATTAAAAGACACTTACTCCTTGGAAGGAAAGTTATGACCAACCTAGATAGCATATTAAAAAGCAGAGATATTATTTTGCCAACAAAGGTTTGTCTAGTCAAGGCTATGGTTTCTCCAGTGGTCATGTATGGATGTGAAAGTTGGACTGTGAAGAAAGCTGAGCACCGAAGAATTGATGCTTTTGAACTGTGGTGCTACAGAAGACTCTTGAGAGTCCCTTGGAGTGCAAAGAGATCCAACCAGTCCATCCTAAAGGAGACCAGTCCTGGGTGTTCACTGGAAGGACTGATGCTGAAGCTGAAACTCCAATACTTTGGCCACCTCATGCAAAGAGTTGACTCATTGGAAAAGACCTTAATGCTGGGAGGGATTGGGGGCAGGAGGAGAAGGGGACGACAGAGAATGAGATGGCTGGATGGCATCACCAACTCGATACACATGCGTTTGGGTGAACTCTGGAGTTGGTGATGGACAGGGAGGCCTGGTATGCTGTGATTCATGGAGTCGCAAAGAGTCGGACACGACTGAGCAACTGAACTGAACTGAACTAATCCCAGGCTAGCCTTATCTAATCACGCACATCCTTAAAAATGAGGAACCTTCTCTGGCTTGAACCCTAGAGATGCAATAGGAAAGAAAGTAAGAAGAGATGTTGCAGAACAAAAAGTTGGGGAAATTCCAAGGGCAAGGTGGATTTGACATGCTGTGGCTGGCTGTGAGAGGCAGGGGCCACAGCAAAGAGCAGACAGAGTCCTCTAGGGGCTAAGAGCGGCCCCCAGCTGACAACCAGCAAAGAAGTAAGAACCTCAGTTCTACAACCACAAGGAACTGGATCTGCCAATGCTTGAAAGAGACTGGAAGAGGGGTCTCCCCAGGGGCTCCTGCTAAGAGCCAAGCCAGCTGACATCCTGATTTCAGCCTTATGAAAACTGGAGCTGAGAAACCAGCCAAGCCATCCCACATTTCTGACTTACAGAACTGTGAGAGACCACATTTGTTTGGTTCTGAATTGCTGATAAGGTTGTGATAATTCATTACAACAGCAATGGGAAACTATTACACAAAGAATCCAGCGTTTTTATGTCTGCTCTGAGTCAAGAGGGAAGAATCCAGATGCCTCTCAACTTGGCTTCTAAATCACATTGAGCTGAACCACAGCATGTATCAAAGATGAAATGTATTCCTAGAACTCATCTCTACTCTACCCATTCCTCCCAACTCCCCTCCCTTTAGCAAAGAATAAACTTTCAAAACATTAGGGTAAGAGCCATGTAGAAACAATGTTTCTAACTTCTAGGGGACAAAGGCAGATAAAACAAAGAAATCAAACAACCAGATGGAGCCTGATGGGGCCTCTGAAGCTTCAGTAAGAATTACTAAAACATTTTGTATGAGATGCATGATCGAACCTTTCCTGATTTCCCAGAGTTCCCTGACTCTAGGATGTATTTGGAGCCTTGGAGATATTAAGCAGCTGTACTAACAGAGCCTACCAGTTGTGGATGCTATTATTTCTTCTCCTGGGATAGTACCCATACCAAGTCTGTCTTTAGATATTTTGTAAAATCTCCCTAATTATATCTGAATATATCATATATTTAGTTGTACTATTCTCCAATATAACGTGACCTGTCTTGGTTTTAATACCTGTTTGTAATTTTTTTATATTCTTCTCATTAAGAAGTGGACTCAAGTTTTCTCCTCTTGATTATAGGCTAGCCTTTGTGACTCTCTTCTAAAGCATAAAATGCAGCAGAAATAATACCACATGACTTCCAGCAATCAGAGAAGAAAAAGAAATAAAAGGAATCTAGATTGGAAAAGAAGAAGTAAAACTCTCACTGTTTGCAGATGACATGATCCTCTACATAGAAAACCCTAAAGATACCACCGGAAAATTACTAGAACTAATCAATGAATATAGTAAAGTGGCAGGATATAAAATTAACACACAGAAATCCCTTGCATTCCTTTACACTAACAATGAGAAAACAGAAAGAGAAATTAAGGAAACAATTCCATTCACCGTTGCAATGAAAAGAATAAAATTTTAGGAATAAATCTACTGCAATAAAAAGAATAAAATATTTAGGAATAAATCTACCTAAAGAAACAAAAGACCTATATATAGAAAACTATAAAACACTGGTGAAAGAAATCAAAGATGACACAAATAGATGGAAAAATATACCATGTTCATGGATTGGAAGAATCAATATAGTGAAAATGAGTATACTACCCAAAGCAATCTATAGATTCAATGTAATCCCTATCAAGCTACCAACAGCATTTTTCACAGAGCTAGAACAAATAATTTCACAGTTTGTATGGAAATACAAAAAACCTCGAATAGCCAAAGCAATCTTGAGAAAGAAGAATGGACCTGAAAGAATCAACCTGCCTGACTTCAGACTATACTACAAAGCTACAGTCATCAAGACAGTATGGTACTGGCACAAAGACAGAAATATAGATCAATGGAACAAAATAGAAAGCCTAGAGATAAATCCACACACCTATGGACACCTTATCTTTGACAAAGGAGGCAAGAATATACAATGGAGAAAAGACAATCTCTTTAACAAGTGGTGCTGGGAAAACTGGTCAACCACTTGTAAAAGAATGAAACTAGAATACTTTCTAACACCATACACAAAAATAAACTCAAAATGGATTAAAGATCTAAATGTAAGACCAGAAACTATAAAACTCCTAGTGGAAAACGTAGGCAAAACACTCTCTGACATAAATCACAGCAGGATCCTCTATGACCCACCTCCAAGAATAATGGAAATAAAAGCAAAAATAAACAAATGGGACCTAATTAAACTTAAAAGCTTTTGCACAATGAAGGAAACTATAAGCAAGGTGGAAAGATAGCCTTCAGAATGGGAGAAAATAATAGCAAATGAAGCAACTGACAAAGAATTAATCTCAAAAATATACAAGCAGCTCAATTCCAGAAAAATAAATGACCCAACCACAAAATGGGCCAAAGAACTAAACAGACATTTCTCCAAAGAAGACAAACAAATGGTTAACAAACACATGAAAAGATGCTCAACATCACTCATTATCAGAAAAATGCAAATCAAAACCACAATGAGGTACCATCTCACACCAGTCAGAATGGCTGCTATCAAAAAGTCTACCAAAAAAAAAAAAGTCTACAAACAATAAATGCTGAAAAGGGTGCAGAGAAAAGGGAACCCCCTTACACTGTTGGTGGGAATGCAAACTTGTATAGCCACTAAGGAGAACAGTGTGGAGATTCCTTAAAAAACTGGAAACAGAACTGCCATACAACACAGCAATCCCACTGCTGGGAAACCAGAATTGAAAGAGACACATATACCCCAATGTTCATCACAGCACTGTTTATAATAGCCAGGATATGGAAGCAACCTAGACGTCCACTGGCAGATGAATGGATAAGAAAGCTGCGGTACATATATACAATGGAATATTACTCAGCCATTAAAAAGAATGTATTTGAATCAGTTCTAATGAGGTGGATGAAACTGGAGCCTATTATACAGAGTGAAGTAAGTCAGAAAGAAATATACCAATATAGTAGATTAACGCATATATATGGAATTTAGAAACATGGTAATGATGACCCTATATGCGAGACAGCAAGAGACACAGATGTAAAGAACAGACTTTTGGACTCTGTGGGAGAAGGTGAGGGTGGGGTGATTTGAGAGAATACCATTGAAACATGTATATTATCATATGTGAAATAGATCTCCAGTCCAGGTATGATGCATGAGATGGGGTGCTCAAGGATGGTGCACTGGGATGACCCTGAGGGATGGGATGTGGAGGGAGGAGGGAGGGAGGGGCAGGATGGGGAACACATGTACACTCATGGCTGATTCATGTCAACGTATGGCAAAAAAGAAAACCTGCAATACTGTAAAGTAATTAGCCTCCAATTAAAATAAATAAATTATTTTTTTTTTTAAAATACCACATGACTTCTAATCCTAGGCAATTAAAGATGATACAAGCTCCCCCTGGTAAACACATGTGCACCCTCAGTCCTTTTTCGGGAAACTTGCTCTTCAAAATTTCTTGCTCAATCAGCACACCACAAAGAAGCCCAGTACACATGGAGAGGCCAGAGCAGGCCTTCCAGACCACAGCCAGCATCAATCATTCTAGACTAGGAGAGGAAGCCTCCCATGTGACTCCAGCCCCTGCCACTGTCTGACAGCAACTGCAGGCAACACCACGAGCAAGAAGCACCCAGCTGGGCCCAGTGACCACCAGAGCCATGCTAGAGAAAAATGAATAATTATTGCTGCTTTAATCCTCTAATTTTGGGGGTGATTCATTACACAGCAAAAGGTAACTGAAACACTGAAAAACTGCCTGTCCATGGATAAAGTCCTAGCCAATGGGTTGAATTTCTCCAGAAAAGAAAAAAAAATGTTTTATTTGCCCAACACAGAGGTTTTAAAAGTACTGAACCAGAATTCCTTCAAATGAGGCATGCAGTCAATCCTAGTTCTCCATGGTCTCCGTCACTCCCTACCATGTCTAGGTCAACATGTGTTAACTGATTGGGCCCTGAAAGCATATGAGTTTGCACAACTTACCTCCCAACAAGATTTTAAGCTCCTCTTGGACTAAGACTATTGCCTAAGTGGTATAAGCTGAGCAAAAATTCATTAAAATCTATTTAAATCATTGCATTGCTATGTATGCATGCGTGCATGCTCAGCCGTTTTAGTCGTGTCCGACTCTTTGTGACCCTATGGACTGTAGCTCGCCAGGCTTCTCTATCCATGGGATTCTCCAAGCAAGAATACTGGAGTGGGTTGCCATGCCCTCCTCCAGGGGATCTTCCCCACCCAGGGATCAAACCCATGTCTCCTGCATTTTCTGCAGTGCAAGTGGAATCTTTACCGCTGAGCCACCAGGGAAGCCCATCGCTATGTATACATCTACTTAAATAAACAAAGGGTATCATTCAAGTGCTTTAAATTCTTTTTGTTATGTCTTTACCATGTTCCTACAGTCTGTATTTGGGGAAGGATTTAGTAGATGAGGTATGAAAAAGGTCTCGTATAAATTTCAAAAATATATGGAGATGAAATTGTACTGGACAGTGGGATATGTGAAAGGAATATGATGATGAAATGCAAAAATCTAAAGGAAAAGACACTGATACTCTGATTTATTTGAACAATATAAAATAGATATATGTCAAGCTAAAGTTTCGCATTTTACCTATTAACTCTCAAAGATAGTCTAGGGGAATGTGGAATGGGAAAACCATAGAGTATTTACTGCTTTATTTCTCATATCCTGCAGATTGCATCCGTCCCATTCCATGCTGCGGCTAATTCTGGGCAGGACCATAATCTGTAGAGACATTTGATGTATTTTTACAAATTTTTCAGAAGCTAGAGGAAAAAAGAAAACCAGACATGTCTAGTCACAGTAGAATGAGAGTGAGTTAATAGGGAGGCTGGCTTAAAATCACTTCTGTCAAAGAAAGAGGATCCTAAGGGAAAGAAATTACTTTTGACTCAAGCTGAGCAGTGAAGTAAATCCTCTATTTTTAAGCAAGCTGATGAAGTGACAATTCTGAAAACCAACCCCTAAATATGTACCTTCAGGGATGACCACCCAATTAATTTCATTCTTGCTGACATTCCCCATCGTGTTAGAAACTTCTTAACGCACATCAGTGCAGCTAAAATGGATTCCATGAAAATGAAAGATAAAGGGTGTTTATCTCCTGTACCCACAAAGAAGCAAAACGTTTATTTCAGAGCTTTGTGGAAATATAACCACGATGTGCTGTTCAAAGAAAACCAGTGTAGTGGAGCTACTCCAGAATCATCCTCACTCAATTAACTCCTGAATTTGCAGACCTAAAAAGATGTCAATTACAGTTACCAGGTATCATGAAGCTAAAATTCGCCACAATGCCTGAAAAGGACCCACCCGAAATTTCTTATTAAAAAAAAAAGTCTATCCTACCACTGTACCATGCAAAGAGAATCTTAAATTTCTTAATGTTGTTTTCCCTGAAATAAGACATATGGTCTGAAGAATGACTAGCACTGCACTGGTTTTCATTCCAGCAGAACTTTTCCAGAAACATTAACCAATTTAATGTTCTTGTGAAAGAGGTATTTGTTTTCATTGACAGAGAAGGAAAAGACACAAATCACACAGTTTGCTTAAGCCCACAGTCAGTCAGCACTTTTCCGAGGCATAAATATTAAAAAATAGTCAAGGCCATTAGAGTCTTACAGCCCATCGGCATTTTAGGATGATGTTTAAAATGGCACATTTAGGAGTTTTTAAATTAGCAAGCCAGGCCTTGCTACACATCCAAATGAATAATGACATTTTGAAATTTTAAAAATTAACTTGGCAGCATCTCAAATATAGAAGAAACCCTGAGAAGACCCTGAGAGTTCACAAAAATACTGGTGAGAAGCTTGAATTTTTCATAAGTTGCAAAAACAAGAGTTTGAAGTTATCTGAAGTAGACCTGATGGGGCAGAACACTTTACTTATTACATGTAGCTGCTCACTGAGATACTAATATGTGAAGCTGTGAGATTTGAGAAGCTAGTTTAAGAATCCTAAATCTAAAATTTCTGTTGAATAGTTCAGATTAGAATGAAACAGGCAAGATGCCCTGAAAGATACTGTGATGAGAAGAGAAAATGAAGGACAGTGGGGCAGCTGGCTACACATCAGCTATGCATCATTTCCAAAGAAGTTCCAAAGCCTTCTGCTTCCTTTCTTTGGGCTTCTGAGTGGAGTCAGGGATAGGTAAGCGGAAGAGTTCAGCTTCAGGCCTACTCCTTAAAGTTAAATACTTTTACTTTGCAGATGGATGCTGTAAAAAGATTTGAAGGGCAGAGGGCAGGAGGGCTAGATGGGAGCCCTGGCTAAGAGGGAGAGGCAATAATCATAGCCTTAAGCCAAGGGATGGTCAAGGGCCTAGAGTATTTCCTAGAGGCCGGAACAGAGGTGGGAGTTGGAAGAGAGAGTAATGAGAGACCCAGAGAGCATAAAAAAGCCAGTGAAAAATCTGGAGACCAGAATTATCAGCCAAGGATAACACATGGGCCATGAAAAAAACATTGGGCCACAGAAGTCAGGCTCCCAGCTATGACATATGAAAAGGTCAACAAATCCTTTCCACCAAAACCAGGTATAAAAATGGACAAAATTGTCAACAAGCAACCATTTTAGGGCCCTGGAGACTGACTGAAGGCAAGCAACACATTGAAAAATGGCCAGAACTTAAGAAGAAGTAGAACAGGAGTCTGTGGCCTTCTTGCCCGGGACTCCTCCCATCCCTCCCAGTTCGATCAGAACTTATTTGACTATGATAGGACTGGCTGGAAAATCAGCAGCTTTGCTGCCACAGGGGATGAGCTCACTTGGGGTCATGGTAGAAAGCTGCAGCTCTGTCAGCTAGAAGTGATAAACTTGGTAGAAAACAAATGAGGAAAACCCACACCTTTGTTCCCCTAAAGTTACAGTTCCCATTGGGGAAAGTGATAGAGCAGCCAGAAATGTAAAAGGGAGATAGTGTAACTGAAAGAGTCACAGAAGCGTGGATATAAGCTCTCCACACATCCCTGGCTAGGTGGGAAATTAGGCATGTGTACAGGGGAGACCCCACAGAGACCAGTGGAAAGTAAACTGCAAGGGTGATTGCGAATGGCTTGTGACTTGGAATGCACTCCGAACTCCGACACAGATCAACTGGCAGAGGACTAAGCTATGTAGACACAGAGACCGCATTCATGAAGTGAGGCTAAAAAACAAAAATAAGAATTTCAAAAGTGAGTAGAGACATCCATGGCCACAAACTGTAGCCAAGACAGATTCTATAGAGTAAGTCCAGGAAAATTACTTTTTAAAAAACCTCAGAAAAATAAATCAGAATCCACAGTTGCTACAATACATGATCGAAAACGTCATTTTCAACAATGACAAAAAATAATGCTAGAAGAAAAAGTGTACAAAAGGAAAAAAAGCAATCAATAAAAACTGACTGAGTGAGCCCAGATGCTAGATTTAGCAAAGACTTGAGAGCAGCCATTGAAAATTATTAGCTCAAATAATTAAAATAAACTGTATTCAAACAATTAATAGAGAATATGATGACAAATGACAATAAAGAATCTTAACAAAGAAATAGAAACTATTTTTTAAAAAAGCAAATGGAACTTTTGGAGTTGAAAAGTACAAAAATCAAAACAAAAAATGTGTTAATGAGTCAAAAGCAAATTTGAGAATGCAGAAGAAAGAACTGGTAAATTTGAAGATGGCTCAAAAGAAATTACCCAATCTGGAGAAGACACAGAAAACAACCTTGGAGAACTGGGTCACAGCAGAACAGAGTACAAATATCAACAGGCAGAACGGAAAGTAATGTAAACCTGAGCTGAAGAATTTCTCAGTTGTAAGCCTCTTGTTCATTTTGTAAAATGGGGCTAATAAATAGAACCAACACCTCACAGAATTGACTAGAGGATAAATATGAATTAAAATATATAAGTCACTTTCCAGAACATTATAAACATATAATAATTTTTAGTTCCTGTCATCATCATGATCATTGAGAATCACAATTGGCCCTGACCCCAAAAGTTTCTAGTGAAACCTCCCCACCTGTAAGAAGTTTTCTACCAGTAGCTGGGAAGAGCGGTATAAATCACAACTGCTACTGAAGGAAAATAACCAGAGCTATCAGTTCTTTGATATGCATTAGCTCAACAAATATCCTAGAGTTATCATAACCACAGGCATACCTCAGAGATTGTGAGTTCCGTGAGAGATCGCCATAATAAAGCAAACATCACAAAATTTTTTTTGGTTTCCCAGTGCATATAAAAGTTACATTTATACTATACTGTAGTCTATGAAGTGTGTGATGGCATTATATCTAAACATATATATACCTTAATTTAAAAATACTTTATCATGAAAAAAATGCTAAACTTCATCTGACAACAGAGGGTTGCCACAAAACTTCAATTTGTAAAAAATGCACTGTCTGCAAAGTTTGATAAAGCCAAGTGTAATAAAATGAGGTGTGTCTGTATACAATTATTTCTACATTTGTAATCATACTTTATATTTTAGATATTTGTTTTAAGATCTTCAAAAATTTCTGCCTGAGTGTGAAATTCTAGAGCAATTTATTTGTTTTTATAAATATATATACACACACATACTCACAATGAGATCTGGAAATGATTTGAACATTTGTATCTTAACTAGCCTTCTTTTGATATGTATTGATGCTAGGAGTGGGGAAGTCATAACGAGATTGAACAACTGATTCATACAACATCAGAAATAAGAGTTGCTAAAAGGTAACACAGATTTTGCCAAACCAAAATAATTAGCAAGCCAGCTACTCTGACTTGAGGGGAATTACAAAGTTTGATCTAAAGAGACTCCACTACCCATCAACATATTTATCTATTTCACTTTTAATTTCTTCTTTTTTTTTTTACTCACTCTGTTTTGGGAACAGCTTTTCTCAGCCAGAAGAAATCAGTCTGTGCTAAATACTTGCGGGTTTGCAGGACGTTGCCAAAGTAGTCAGATTCTGAAAACTTGATCTGAATAAAACAAACCACAACCATCACTGTTCTAAGTGTAAATAAGAGATGGCTCTAAAAAAAAAAAAAGAATTCAGCACACAAAAGAGCGGCCAGCAGAGACACTGCACTCCTCGCATCATCTCTCAGCCATCACGGGTTAACCAGTATTCACAAAACCATGAAATTTCACCTCAGTGATTTTTCTCTTAAAATAAAAAGCTCAAAAATCAATATGGTCAATTCTGGATTACATTTTTAAAAAAATAAGAGAAGCTGCACTAATTTACAATGCATTTCATTTGCTTTATAACTGAAAAATCTACTTTAACCTTTACAGAACATATTAGGTTTCAAATTTCTTTGCCCACATGACTTCTTAATCTTTTTTTAAAATGTGTACTTTATTTATCTGTTATATAGGTTCTTCGAATAACACTCAGTTTAGTCAGCTGAAACCTCGTTTAGTTCATAGATGATAATTTAGCCAAATGGCAAAATCCAATTTATTGTAATCAGTATTTGTTCATGAATGGAAAAAAAAATGAAAGTGATTCAGACTGATTTTCTACCCTAAGAGTCACTAGAATAATTTAATTATTAACTGAAATTATCTATCAACACTCAAAAATTATCTGGTCACTAAAAATTCATGAAATGACAGAAGCAAAGCATATATAGCTTACATAGAAAAACAGGAAGTTGATAGCTCACAACAATGCTATCTATTAAACTAGGGAAAAAGACATAATTGATTCTTGAGTTCCTTTTTGTTGTAAGGAGAATGGCAGACAGTTTTAATTCTATAGGCACTATCTATAAAACTAGCAGTACTTAAATATTGTAAATAGTATCTGTGTAACAGTAAAAGCAATGGTTTGTAGTGCTCCCTGATACTTCGGTTTTAAATATATTAAAATGTAGTGAATAAAATAAGGATAATACACATTTGAAGAAGCAAATAATCCAGAGTAATCATATTTTATTAGCTGTAAAATTTTTGTAAATTTAAGCCATGATATTCTTAAAAGCAAAAATTAAAATACAGCAAATGAAGGTATATGAGACCCAGAGGCATCACATCACAGATACGAATGAATATATACAACTTGACAGTTATAAACTTGACAACAGTCTTGTTTGTTGGCCAATGTCTGGCTCAGGTTTCTCTTTTCCCTAACATATCATGGATATTCATTTTGTCTGCAGAGTAACTTTTGTTACTCATCTTAGCTTAACTTTAATTACTCATCTTAGCAATCCTTCCAGGGGACCAAGCCAATATATACAGAAAAGAATAAAACAACTAAAGCCACAGAGAGTGAGAAAGGCAGGAATGAAAGGATCAAATCCTGGCATCTTTGGCAATCCAGCTGGCCAACAAGTTATAGAGATAAGACTTCAAATTGTCCCTCCCTCAATCCTCTTGGGCTTCCCTGGTGGCTCAGAGGTTAAAGCGTCTGCCTGCAATGTGGGAGACCTGGGTTCGATCCCTGGGTCGGGAAGATCCCCTGGAGAAGGAAATGGCAACCCACTCCAGTATTCTTGCCTGGAGAATCCCATGGACGGTAGCCCACCAGGCTCTTCCGTCCATGGGGTCGCAAAGAGTCCGACACGACTGAGCGACTTCACTTTCAATCCTCTTAGGGGTGGTGGCTGATAAATAAACCAAGGTATAGTCACCTAACAGAATACAGCACAGAAGTCTAAACAAATTGTCTCTATGTGTAAACATGAAATAATTTCAAAGGCAATGCTGAGAACATTAGACTAGTTGTATGCATTAGAGAACTTTAAAACTTTAAACTAATTAAATAATACTATATGTTGTTTATGGGCACATATGTATGTAGCAGAAGCATAAAGAAATGCATGAGAATGAGAAACACTGAATTCAAGAGAGGATATCTAGGGAAGAAGACAGCCTGGGGGGAAGGAGACAGGCAGGGAAGGACATTAGATCAAGGAGGATTACACAAAGAATTTCCAATGTATCTGCTTTATTCATTTAAAATGTATGCATGCATGTATACAGCTAATATGGGAAGTATGTTTGATATATGTTAAAGCTTGAGGTGTTCAAAGTATGATTTTATATGCTTTTTTGATGTTTGAAATGCTTTATAATAAAGATGAATCTTAAAAATCAATTGCATTTTAGGTAGATGTTTATACTCAGCCTCAGATGAAACAGAGTAAATTCCTTGTTCAAATAAATGACCTTAACTAGCAATCCTAATACATTCCCAGATCACACAGTTAAAAGATGTGTCCACTGTTCAATTATTTTTTAGCTTTCGTTCCCAACACAGCTCTGTCAGAATTTTTAGAATATGATTGCAACTGATAGAAAATTCAGATATGTTCTTGGGTTCAGAGCATGTTCTGGAAAATGCTCCCAAAGGAATTTCCTTCAAATATACTAACTTTTTTTGTACTATCAATGGGGTCACTTGTTACTTTTAGAAGAGTTTGCTAATGGTACTTTCCTGTTCCATTTGGGGGAAAGAAAAAAAAAAAAAAAAACCCTTGACATGCAGGTTGTTCTACAGCTGTTAAACGCAAAATTTGCTTTAAAGAAAAAAGGAGTTCCAAGTCTAAAAATACTTTAAATAAATATGGTCCTACCATAGCCATGGAAATGATCATGGAGAACAAAACTTGGAGGCAAATAATGACAATGTGCCAACAGCTTACCTATGTTCAGAGGATACATTTTAAATTGTTTTTATTATTAAACTGAGCATAGCTTCTATTTCTTAGCCTGGTTTGGTTCATCTATTCTATTTATTCAATGGAAATCACAGATAATGCTGCTGCTGCTAAGTCGCTTCAGTCATGCCCGACTGTGCGACCCCAGAGACAGCAGCCCACCAAGCTCTTCTGTCCCTGGGATTCTCCAGGCAAGAATACTGGAGTGGGTTGCCATTTTCTTCTCCAGCGCATGCATGCATGCTAAGTCACTTCAGTTATGTCTGACTCTATGTGATCCTAGGGACAGCAGCCCACCAGGCTCCCCTGTCCACAGGATTCTCCAGGCAAGAATACTGGAGTGGGCTGCCATTTATTCAATGGAAATCACAGGTAGTAGGCGACAATTTTTACCTTCTCCTGTAAGACAGGTTGAGTGTTTGGGGATAGGAAAGGGCCATATGGGAAACAGAGATGGAGGGATTATGGAACCTGGCTAAGTCATTCAGTCCACATCATTAGGTTCCTATTTCAATGTTATTTTCACTGGCCCTAATAAGAAAACTGATGATTCAACAGAAAGAGCACAGGGAGGGAGGAGGAGAAGCTGTGATTAAATAAATCAGGGTACAGTTTACTTACTGTCAGACAGCTGTTAAAATAATGGTAATGAAGGCTATGGAAGACAAGGACAAAACAATCTATCGACTGTAAAGGCCAGTGTACAAAATTATATATAAGCATCAATTACAGCTATACAAAAATGGAAAGACAAAATAACACACTAAAACAGAAGTATGTATTATTATGTTTGAATACCAACATTCAGGGTTTTTTTCATTCCTTTTCTCTATTTCTCAAATTTTCCATCATCTGATAATACTGTGATAATTTCAAGTATTTCACTAGGATCCTGAAGGAGAAAAAACTATGAAACCTAGCAACCACTGGGAAAGTTCTGCTTGTTGTAGAGATAGCAATAAGAATGAATGTGCATGAATATTTCAGAACCACTTGTGATCTTCCCCCAAAATGTTTTAACTTTGAAAGTGACAATAATTGGCTCAAAAGTCTCTTGTCCTTTCAGTTACTGGTGACAATCTAGGTCAAGTTGATAATGACTTTCAATCAATTGTATCTCCCGACTTTTATTGGGGCTTTCATGTCATTTTTTAAGCATAGCTGTCCAGAAGATAAAATCTAGGGGAATCTGACTTTCTCTTGGTGGACACCCTATCCTGGATGCTTAGCACCAAATGCAACAGACTGAATAGAAGAATAAAACTATTACCTTTCTCAAAGGTGTGGAACACATGATAAGGGCAAAACAAGGCAATGTATTCAGCTTCTCTGTAGGATCAGTAAATACAAGTTGATAAGACATTTGGAGAAGGAGATGGCACCCCACTCCAGTACTCTTGCCTGGAAAATCCCATGGATGGAGGAGCCTGGAGGCTACAGTCCACGGGGTCACAAAGAGTCGGACACGACTTAGCAACTTTACTTTCACTTTCAAGATACTACATGAGCCAACGGGAAGTACAGATTCTAAACTACTTTTTAAGTTAACCCATTCAAACGTACTCAGCGATATATCCAGACACCTCTAGGAAAGATTTTATTTTAGGCAGCAAAGAACTGTGAAAACGTCAATGGAATCCAGATTTTAGAATTATGTTTTCCTTTATTTAAATAGCAAAGTAATATGCAAGATCGCTGTGTTTAGATGGCTTTGCTGTAAGTGGTTATGTATGTATACATATATACACACCTACATACAGGGATGGTGTTCACAATGTTTAACAACCTATATATACAGAACACTGCGGAAGATAGAATTCCCACAAACAGCCACGCAAGGGTGACTCTGAGGGAGCATCAACTACCACACCAACCAGGAACCAGATGAAACCAGACGGCCCGCTGCCACCACTGGGGATAAAGGGAAGTCTCGGTCTGCTGTAGCCAGCGGAGCACTGAAGATGGAGGCTGGTGTGCAGGAGGGATGGGGGATGGGCTACAAGGCTGGTGGGCACCAGTGCACCTCCCTCCAGTGCCCATTCTTGCCTTTCCAGGGCCATGAGGGCCAGAGATCCCTTGAGACAGCTGGCCACAATGGTTCATTTTGTGTTTTTACCAAGGAGTACAGAATGGTTTCAACAACCTGTTTTTCTAGAGCACTCCACCTAAGCATCACCTCACTCTTGCATAGTGGCAGCAGCACTCTCTGTCATTTATGCACACATAAAACATATTCACACATAAACACACATATCTCACTGGTAAGAGTAGACCAAGACCTGCCCCAGAGAACATTGGGTTCCCATATTACCTAGACATCTCTATTCACATATTTATGTCTATGTATCAAATGTATGTGTGCATCACTCACCAGAAACACTGATCTCTGAAAAATTACCCACATCCTATTCTCCTAAGTCTGATAGCTCAGCTGGTAAAGAATCCGCCTGCCATGTGGGAGACCTGGGTTCGATCCCTGGGTTGGGAAGATCCCCTGGAGAAGGGAGAGGCTACCCACTCCAGTATTCTGGCCTGGACAATTCCATGGACTGCATAGTCTACGGGGTCGCAAAGAGTCAGACACGACTGAGCGACTTTGACTCACTCAGTTCTCCTAAGTAAATGGATGCCGGCTATGATTGTGACTTGAGCTCCTACTGTAATTCGCCACTGGCTTTCACAACAGTGAGTGATGCGCCTAATGGGCTGGATTATTTACCTGTTGTCTCTCAGATACGTGCATGCCCTTTTACTCGGTTCTGTAACGCTGGGCTGTGAATCTGAAAACCATGTTTCCCAGGCGCCATTGCCAGTTGGCTTCCTGCCAATAGGAGGCACTGAGGGAAATCAGCAGGTGGCAGGAGGGGAAAGGATGCTGTGTTTGTTCTCTGCGGTTCCTCTTTCTCCTTTCTTCCAGCAATGATTCTGGAGTGGCAGTTCCTCCTCTGCTCTCGATGATACCACCACCTCCTCCCTTTTGCATCCCTAGACACAAGGGAGATCACTGCTTCCTGAAAAAGTTATTAATCTCTGGTTTACCTCACCTTCCAACCTATTTCCTGTATTAAATCTCCTCTCTTTGAAATAGCTAGTGTTGTTTGGCTTTCCTGACTGATACAGAAATCTCCCCCAAATTGGGAAAAACTCATTCTTGTGTCTCTCTCCATTAAGGAGCAGTGAAGGTACACTTTATAAGGTTTATTTGAATGTAGACTGGTATCTTTCTTTTTGCACTGAGTAGCAGGCTTTCCTGTACACTACTGGTGTGTGTGTGTTAGTCACTCAGTCGTGTCTGACTCTTTGCAATCCCATGGACTGTAGCCCACCAGGCTTTTCTGTCCATGGAGTTCTTCGGGCAAGAATACTAGAGTGAGTAGCCATTCCCTTCTCCAGGGGATCTTCCCGACCCAGGGACTGAACTTGTGTCTCCTGCATTGCAGGCAGATTCTTCAGCATCTGAGCCACCAGGGAAGCCTGTACACTACTGGAGGTTCACACAGAGGGCATTGCCTTTCTTGCTCTTTTAAAAGACTACAAAAAGACTGCTGCTCAGAAATACTTTGCTGGCTATCTTAGTTTACCCTGTCATGCTCAGAAGAAACATTTTTTTTTCTAATTCTTTACATTTTCCTGTGAGTTCTTTTCCATGTGCTCTTATCTCCACATGACCCCAACTTCAGTTTTCAGCCTTTCTCCTTGTTGTTGCTGTTGCTCAGACACTCAATTGTGTACAACTCTTTATGAACCCTCAGACTACAGCATGCTAGGCTTCTCTGTCTTCCACAAATTCCCAAAGTTTGCTCAAATTCATGTCCATTGAGTTCATGATGCTATCCAACCATCTCATCCTCTGCTGCCTTCTTTTCCTGTTGCCTTCAATTTTTCCCAGCATCAGGGTCTTTTCCAACGAGTTGGCTCTTTGCATCAGGTGGCCATCAACCCTTCCAATGAATATTCAGGATTGATTTCATTTAAGATTGACTGGGTTGATCTCCCTTCAGTCCAGGGGACTCTCAAGAGTCTTCTTCAGCACCACAATTCAAAGACATCAGTTCTTTGGTGCTCAGCTTTCTTTATGGTCCAATGCTCACATCCATACATAACTACTAGAAAAACCATAGCTTTGACTAGACAGACCTTTGTCAGCAAAGTGAAGCCTTTGCTTTTTAATACACTGTCTAGGTTTGCCATAGCTTTCCTTCCAAGGAGCAAGCATCTTTTAATTTCATGGCTGCAGTCACCATCCACACTGATTTTGGAGTCCAAGAAAATGAAATCTGTCACTGCTTTCACTTTTTTTGCTTCTATTTGCCATGAAGTGATGGGACCAGATGCCATGATCTTTGTTTTTTGAATGTTGAGTTTTAAGCCAGCTTTTTCACTCTCCTCTTTCACCCTCATCAAGAGGCTCTTTAGTTCCTCTTCACTCTCTGCCATTAGAGTGGTATCATCTGCATATCTGAAGTTGTGGATATTTCTCCCAGCAATTTTGATTCCAGCCTGCGATTCACCTAGCCTGGCATTTCGCATGATGTACTCTGCATATAAGTTAAATAAGAAGGGTAACAATATACAGCCTTGTCATACTCCTTTCCCAATTTTTAACCAGTTAGTTGTTCCATGTAACATTCTAACTATTGCTTCTTGACCCACATATAGGTTTCTCAGGAGGCAAGTAAGGTGATCTGGTATTCCCATATCTTTCAGAATTTTCCACAAAGTGTTGTGATCCACACAATCCAAGGCTTTATCAATGAAATAGAAGTAGATATTTCTCTGGAATTCCCTTGCTTTCTCTATGTTCCAATGATCAATTTCTCCTTGACTTTTATCTAATCCATTCCCCAGTCCCTATCTTTCCTTTTGTGTTTGTGCCTGATAAATCACATTTTTACTTGCAACAAATAAAGTAAACTGCTTTTCATTTGCAACAGCCTTTCCTGTTCAGAGTTTGTATTACCAGAAATTTCTCAGAGGCCCTATAGTAGTCCTTATCTACATATTTCTCAAAACTGAAAACACAGTCCCATTGTGTATCAGCAATACTTTAGTCCTTTTGCTATTAACCTTGGTGACACTGTTACTATCTATCACACCAAGCATCCTTCACCTATTTTCAGGTTTTCTTTATCAGTTTCTGAACAGAAATGGATTTTTTGCTTCTTGCATTTGTGTTTTTTTCACTGTCTTTTTTTAAACTGTTAGAAATTCTGTGGTGTAATTGTGTCTATCTCAGTAATGAGTCAGATGAAAGCCATTTCTTTACAAAAGTACTTCAAAATCTTGGTGTATAATGTCTTCAGTTCAGGCTGTGGAGACACGAGGAAATATACCTAACATTGCATCCTGTCTGGCGTCTTGTCTCTTTTCACAAAAGGTACTACATTTACTGAACTCTTAAATTTGGGGCATTCACTTTAAACAGCAGCAGACTGCCAACAAAACTTGATCAACTAAACACTGTGAATGAGCCCTGAATGCTATCTTATTGGATTAAGGCTTGAGACTGTTCCATCTGTGCAGCCTCTTAAATCAATTTCAGGCACATGGATATTATATGTGTTAATCTGTAATGACTTCTCCAAACCAAAATAATTTACTATCGGAAGGGAAAATTGAAGAAGCTATAACTAACACTTCTAGAGTGCTTCCTGTGTGCCAGGACCAGTTCTATATGCTTTAATTATGTTAACTTATCTGAGCCTCCTAGCAGCCCTGTAGGCAGGGACTGGTCATGGACAGAGTTGGTGATGGACAGGGAAGCCTGGTGTGCTGCAGTCCATCAGGTCACAAAGAGTCAGACATGACTAAGCAACTGAACTGCATTGAACGGAACTGAAGGCAAGGATTATTACTATCTCCATTTTAATATGAGGAAACTGAGATGAGTAAACTGAGGCACAGAGATATAGTATAACCTACCTCAGGTCGCACAGCTAGAAAACAGAAGAATAGTGATTTAACTCCAGACACTTTGATCCCAGGATCCATGTTCATAACCACTACAACAAACTGCATCTCAAATCTTCTCATCTGCATTCTTTTTTAAAAAAATATGTATTTTTGGCTGTGTTGAGTCTTAGTTGCAGTGCACAGGACCTTTCACTGCAGCAGTGCAGGCTTCTCTCTAGTGCACACAGAGCACATGGTCTCAGCACTTCCAATGTGCAGGCTCAGGAGCTGTGGTGCACAGGCTTAGCTGCTCCATAGCATGTGGGATCGTAGTTCCCCAACCAGGGATCGAATCCACGTCCCCAGTATTAGAAGACGGATTCTCAACCACTAGACCACCAGGGCAGTCCCCTCCTCTGCAGTCCTGACTTGAGATGTTTGCCAGTCACATGTAATTCTCCAGGTTCTCCTGCTGAGGTACTTTGTGACCTGGTGATACTCTTCTTAGCAACAATAGTTCTCATTGCTGCTAAGTTACAGCTATCATTTATAGGGAGATGACTTATGTGCCAGACATTATGCTAGGTGCTTTTACACTTAATTAATCTCATTTAAAAGATGCTTGCTCCTTGGAAGAAAAGTTATGACAAACCTAGACAGCATATTAGAAAGCAGAAACATTACTTTGCCGACAAAGGTCCATCTAGTCAAAGCTATGGTTTTTCCAGTAGTCATATATAGATGTGAGAGTTGGACTATAAAGAAAGCTGAGGGCTGAAGAATTGATGCCTTTGAACTGTGGTGTTGGAGAAGAGTCTTGAGAGTCCCTTCAACTCAAGGAGATCAACAGTTCATCCTAAAGGAGATCAGTCCTGGGTGTTCATTGGAAGGACTGATGCTAAAGCTGAAACTCCAATACTTTGGCCACCTGATGTAAAGAACTGACTCATTTGAAAAGACCCTGATGCTGGGAAATATTGAGGGCAGGAGGAGAAGGGGATGACAGAGAATGAGATGGTTGGATGGCATCACCGACTCAATGGACATGAGTTTGAGTAAGCTCCAGGAGTTGGTGATGGACAGGGAGGCATGGCGTGCTGCAGTCCATGGGATCGCAAAGAGTTGGACATGACTGAGCAACTGAAATGAATCTCACTTAATCTTTTCAACAATAATAGACTTGGCTATTATTATCTCCAGTCTTTAGATAACGAAAAGGAAGCCAACTGAAATTTAAAAACTTGCACAAGCTCAAATAACTAGTAAGTGGAAGTGCCAGAATCACTCCAAAGGCTGTGCTCTTACCCAGTTAACAATATGACCTCCATCCCTTCACTCATCTCAACCCAACCAGCTCTGGGAAAGCAGTTCCCATCCACTCTTCAGCTCACTCCTCTGTTCCTCCAGCAGGGGTGCCTGACAAGAACCCTGCAAAACCCATTCTCTGATTACAAGCAGAGTTCCCTAGACCCAGATTTCAGTCCTGGCTCTGATGCTTGGAGGGCACTGAGGAAATCAATTAACTACTTTGAGTCTCTATGGCCTTTTCTGCAATACCCAGATAAATACCATTTATTTCACAGGTTCAGTGTGGTGTTTAAAAGATAATGTACATGAATGTGGCAAATGTGTCAGTATCTTTCACCATCATAGTCATAGTGAGATTTTTCAGGATCAAAACAATGTGTAATAAGATGGGCTGTCAGAGCTCTGGGATACTGTGAAGCACAATTATTTTCCTCTACAGCAACTAGATCAATACTTTGGAAGGCCATATCTTGGGAGCCCAATGGAGAAACTTTCAAATTAAAGTTTTCACTCACTTTTGGATGATCTTATAAAATTCCAATGTTCATGTACAAAGTTAGGATTGCTTGTTAAACCACAATCTCAGGAAAGAGCTACATTACAGAACAATAGTTATTTAATTAATTTTTTAAAACTACTTTTTCAAGAAAATCTAGTGAGTGGTAAAAAGAGCGGGTTTTGTGATGAAGAAAAGTTCTTTGCCAGAATTATCTGTAGGAAAGCAAGTGACAGTGGTTATGACTAGAAAGGCCTGCAACAAATGTATCTACTGAAAAATATATGTCCCATAATATTAGAATAAAAATGATTATTTCTCCATCAGAAACTTACTATAAATATACAGTCCAATTCACAATAAATTATAGAATCATATGTATATGCACTTAGTTTGCCAAAACACTCATAAAGTTTAATGAAGTTAACTCACAACAGGCAAGATTTATTACTAATCATTTACTATGAACGAAGCACATAGACTATTTAACAACAAACATCATATATTCACCATTAGAACATGTACATTAATTGTAAAATATTCAGTTTTCTTAACTCTTTCCTTTATGATCAAATTAGACCAAATCCAAAACCATTTGCTTTATGGTACCCACTCAGGTACACATTCTTTCTGACACTTGCTTTATTGTGAATCTGCTCTGAATCTTATGATATGTGTGGCATAATGAGGCTCATATCTAGCCAAGGAATGAATGAAAAGTTGGTGCTTTATGGCACAACCAGATTTAATTGCCTAGACTTGGGTTAGTAGAAAGGCATGAGACCAGTACAACTTGCCAGGAGGAAAAAAAAAAAAAAAGAAATATAGTAAATTTAGCACTTACTGCCTTGAGGTCTTCATTAATGTGAGTATCATTCATTATAAACTCAGGATAGCCAACTTTTGCCAAAACAGCTCTTGCCTATAAAAAGGGGAAAAAAAAATGATGTCAGAATTTCAGCACTTAAGTCATTAATAATCACAGGATGTAAGAATGTAACCTTCATCTGAAAACTCTATTTACTGAATATCTACTATATGTAATCAACTGTGAAGGACAAGAAATTTAAAAAAATCTAAGTCCCTTCCCTCAATATGTTAAAAGTATAGTGAATGTAGCAAAGAACTATATAATTGAACATAAAGGTTTAGATACAGACAATATTATCTATAAATAGATAACTGCATTTATAGACAATATTGTTAATGAAGTCCAGAGCAGATACTATTTCCTCATGGGGAAAATGCTTAATGGAGAAGGGGATCAAACTGAGTCTCAGAGAATGGCTGGGATTTCAAAATGCAGAACTAAGAGGAAGGAATTCCAGGAGAGAAAACAGCAGGGGCAAAGTCAAGGAAATGAAAAACAAAGCGTACGCCAGAGAGAGGGTGAGTAGTTGCACGGAGCTGGACTAGAAAGCACAAATGGTGGACAGAAAACAATGCAGCAAAATCAACTTCGACCTGTTCCCACGGTTTCCCAAATGCCATGCTGAGAAGTCTGTGTCTGATTTCACAGACAAGAGAGAACAAAGTATTTTTAGCAGCAATAAAATGAGTCACCCTTCAGTGAGATTATCTGTGCAACCCTGGGAATGATGGCTAGGATGCCAGAAAAATTTGAGGGAGGGGGTCTAGACTAATTGAAGATGCATCATAACCATCCTTTTGATAGACATACCACTTATTCCCTGTTTTGCAGGATACAGGAAATGGATAAAGGAAAAAGCCGTCTCAGGTACATACAAGGAGGCTCCACAGCAGGGATGGGCAAACTATGGCCTCTGGGCCAAATCTTCTCTCTGCCTCCCCACCCCCCAGCTGTTTCTATAAATCAAGTTTCACTGGCACAGAGCCATGCCCACTCATCTGCATGACTCATTTAGATGGCTGCTTTTACACTATAATGGCAGAGTTGAAGAGTTGGGAGAGAAACTCTGTGGTCCACAAAGTCTCAAATATTTGCTCTCTAGCCCTTTACTTTAAAGAAAAGGTTTGCCAACCCTTGCCCTCAAGAAACTGTCTCCTCCAATCCCCCCAATTCAGGGTTTCACCAAAACGAAAGAACAGCTTACTCAAAGAGTAAGTACAATGGCAGAGCTCTGGCCAGATCCCTTTTATCACTTCAGCACATCTCTCTCCAGGATCTCTGTTCTTCCTTTCTAAAGGCAAGCACCTGAGACTCTGAAGGCCTGCCCCAGGGTTACTAGGACACCTTCTGTGCACTCAAAACAGCTCCTTCCTTGCGAGTTTATCTGCCTTGCGCCCCCAGCTCCACTGGCGGCCAAGCAGCCCTCAGCCAAAGACTGACTATAGCAGGAATGTGAAAGTCCAGCTCCTTTGCTTCAGTTCAGGATGGAGTATAAGGTATAATTTGCGTGCCAGAGTTCCCTGCAGGATCAGACTATCTGAGACTTCCCCTGAAATGGGACCTGGGTCCATCTCTTACCCTTCCCAGTCTGGCTTCCCTCTTTCCCTTGCTGGCTTCTCCTGGGAGCACTTGCTGAATAAATCATAAATCATTTGAATGTGAATCCTCATCTCCAACTCTGCCTCAAGAAGACCCACTGTAAGACACCAGGCAATCCCAAACATATTGATTTTATTCCAGCAAAGCTAAAACCATTGCCCTTTGCACACTGCTCTTAGTAATGAGTCTTTTTTTCTTTCAACCCTTTCAATTTTCCTTACTCAAGAAAGATAGTACGTTTTCTTTATCTTCCTTGAGATAATTCAAATATTAAATGTCAGCAGAAACTTGAAACTCCAGACTCGGAAAAGATTTTACAAGTGCCATAGGACACAGTCATAATGGTTTTGCTATTCCAGACTCAAATATAGCACAGATCAAATTTTGTCTTCAAAGCCCTGTGAGTTACACTGAAAGCCTGATGTGACCCAGACAGCAGATAACTAGAGGTTACAGCTCTCCCCCAACACCGAACAATACAGCATATGTCTCTAGGTTACCTTCTTCCGAAACTCTTCTAATATTTCCCTCATTGTGTTTAATTCCTCACTGTGTTTTATCAGCTAACCACAAGTCATATATATAACTATAACAAATAAAGAGCTCCAGATAGCGTCAAAAAAAAAAAAAAAAGGAATATACAAGCTGAGTCATCCACAATTGTTTTCTGAACACCGCTCTTTCCATAGCATGCTGGTGAATTATGCATTGTTTTTCAAATCTCACACTCTGGGTCCCCCACTGCACTACAGAGCTTCACAGAATATATTACCTTCTGCACTGTATATGCAGGTCATTGAATCCTTTTTTATTATTTAGCAATACCATGATTTGAAGAGAGCCAGAATAGAGGTATAAAAAAATCTCCATTCATCTGCTAAGAACACAAAGATAAAGTAATAATACTAATAGCAACACTGCCAACACTGGAAAAGAATACTTCTTCCCCCAAACTGTGCTGTGTTGTTATGCCTCTATTCAAACTCAAGTCATCCCTGCCAGTCAGCCTGTTGTCACTTCCACATCTTCCCACCCCATCCCATGCTACTCTCCCCTGAGAAGCCTCCAAACCCCATCTCCCCAGGCCCCTTGGGACCTGGCTCCAGGTCAGACTTTGTGAATGAAAAGCATTCACAGGAGACAGGAGGAGTAGAGGAGGAGACACCAGTTATTCACTCACAGCCAGTAGCTCTGGGCAGGCATGGCGCATCTGCAGGTAGCAGATAGAACACTTGGCCAGCAGCTCCCACACGCTCTCTGCAGAAGACCCCTATGGGTATGAGCAGCAGAGACCATGGGCAGGCTCTACACTTCACTGCTCAGCCCTCCTGATGACTGTATAAGCCTCCAAATCCCTGTGTTACACACCTTTCCGCTTGACACACTTAGAAGGGCACCCACTCTCCAAATAAACTCTGAAAGACCCTTTAAAGCAAATAACTGATGGACATCACTTTGTAATTTTTCAAGAATGGGAAGAAACGAGGCACCAACAGCTTGATGGCAAAGCATTAGTGAGGCAGGCCTGAAATCAATTACTCCATGGGTTATATGGAAAAGAAGGAAAGGCAAGGGCCACAGCAAATACTGAGAGAATGAGGGGATAGATGGATAACAGACTGCACGTTATATCCTGCAAGAAACATTTCCCAGGCTGTTTGTGGCTGATCAAAAACTCCAGAGTCTTCCATAACCAGTACGTGCATTTAGTTCAGTTGAGTCGCTCAGTCGTGTCCCACTCTTTGCAACCCCATGGACTACAGCACACCAGGCCTCCCTGTCCATCACCAACTCCCGGAGCTTACTCAAATTCATGCCCATTGAGTTGGTGATGCCATCCAACCATCGCATCCCCTTCTCCTGCCTTCAATCTTTCCCAGTATCAGGGTCTTTCAAATGAGTCAGTTCTTCACATCAGGTTGCCAAAGTATTGGAGTTTCAGCTTTAGCATCAGTCCTTCCAATGAATATTCAGGCCTGATTTCCTTTAGGAGGGACTGGTTGGATCTCCTTGCAGTCCAAGGGACTCTCAAGAGTCTTCTCCAACACCACAGTTCAAAAGCATCAATTCTTCGGTGCTCAGCCTTCTTCACAGTCCAACTCTCACATCCATACATGACCACAGGAAAAACCATAGCTTTGACTAGACATTACTTTGTTGGCAAAGTAATGTCTCTGTTTTTTGATATGCTGTCTAGGTTGCTCGTAACTTTTCATCTTTCCTTCCCATTCTTTAGAACTCTGCATTCAAATGGGTATATCTTTCCTTTTCTCCTTTGCTTTTTGCTTCTCTTCTTTTCATAGCTATTTATAAGTCCTCCTCAGACAGCCATTTTGCTTTTTTGCATTTCTTTTTCTTGGGGATGGTCTTGCTCCCTGTCTCCTGTACAATGTCACAAACCTCATTTCATACTTCATCAGGCACTCTATCAGATCTAGTCCCTTAAATCTATTTCTCACTTCCACAGTATAATCATAAGGGATTTGATTTAGGTCATACCTGAATGGTCTAGTGGTTTTCCCTACTTTCTTCAATTTAAGTCTGAATTTGGCAATAAGGAGTTCATGATCTGAGCCACAGTCAGCTCCTGGTCTTGTTTTTACTGACTGTATAGAGCTTCTCCATGTTTGGCTACAAAGAATATAATCAATCTGATTTCAGTGTTGACCATCCTGTGATGTCCATGTGTAGAGTCTTCTCTTGTGTTTTCGGAAGAGGGTGTTTGCTATGACCAGTGCATTTTCTTGGCAAAACTCTATTAGTCTTTGCCCTGCTTCATCCATACTCCAAGGCCAAATCTGCCTGTTACTCCAGGTGTTTCTTGACTTCCTACTTTTGCATTCCAGTCCCCTATCATGAAAAGGACATCTTTTGGGGGTGTTAGTTCTAAAAGGTCTTGTAGGTCTTCATAGAACCATTCAATGTCAACTTCTTCAGCATTACTGGTCGGGATATAGACTAGGATTAGTGTGATATTGAATGGTTTGCCTTGGAAATGAACAGAGATCATTCTATCATTTTTGAGATTGCATCCAAGTACTGCATTTCGGACTCTTCTGTTGACCATGATGGCTATTCCATTTCTTCTAAGGGATTCCTGACCACAGTAGTAGATATAATGGTCATCTGAGTTAAATTCACCCATTCCAGTCCATTTTAGTTCGCTGATTCCTAAAATGTCGACGTTCACTCTTGCCATCTCCTCCCTGACCACTTCCAATTTGCCTTGATTCATGGACCTAACATTCTAGGTCTCTATGAAATATTGCTCTTTACAGCATCAGACCTTGCTTCCATCATCAGTCACATCCACAACTAGGTGTTGTTTTTGCTTTGGCTCTGTCTCTTCACTCTTTCTGGAGTTACTTCTCCACTCTTCTCCAGTAGCATATTAGGTACCTACTGACCTGGGGAGTTCATCTTTCAGTGTCCTATCTTTTTGCCTTTTCATGCTGTTCATGGTGTTCTCAAGGCAAGAATACTGAAGTGGCTTGCCATTCCCTTCTCCAGTCGACCATATTTTGTCAGACCTCTCCACCGTGACACGTCCGTCTTGGGTGGCCCTACATGGCATGGCTCATAGTTTCAGTGAGTTAGACAAGGCTGTGGTCCATGCATTCCTATCCCTTATTCACACAGACCTCTAGAAAGTGCTGCACATGACAACTGGACTGCCTTCCTTAATAAAGGAGGCTTAAATGCTCTTTACTACCTGTGTGACAGTGAGCAAACTATTTAACTTTTCTGAAGCAAATACCGCCTATTAGCTATCCAATATCCACACTCCTTCTTAGGGTTGATAATGGACCCAACAAAAAACTGTTGCATCATCCAGCTTCCTTTGCAGTTAAAGGTGGCTACAGGATGAGATTTTGGCCAATGACATATAACTAAAGGTCCTTGTTGCACTGCCAGGAAACTGTTTTAAAAGATGAAGACTCAGCTGGCATGTACTCTTTGCTTACAGTCCAGGGTTTTTCAGCCTTAGCACTATTGATATTTCAGGCCAGATTATTTTTGTTGTGAGCTGTCTTGTGGGTTGTAGGATGTTTAGAAGCATCTTTGGCTTCTACATACTAGATGCCAGTAGCAACATGCCTCACAAGTCATGACAACCAAAGATGTCTTCAGATATTGTCAAATGTCCCCTAGGGGTAAAACTGCCCACTTGGTAAGAACCACTGCTTTAGCCATATCTCTTCTTCCTTTCCACAATGCTGATGCAATGGCAGAGATAAGGCAGCCATCTTGTAATCACAGGGCAACAAACATGAAGAATAAGTCTACATGCTAAAAATAGTGGAATAAAGAGTTGGTGCCATCTGGAGTCCACCATATCAGACATGAACTGCCTCCCTTTCCCCACTATGACATGAGGAAAATAAACTCCTAGTTATCTGAGGCATTATATATCATGTTTTATATCACCTGTAGCTCAGTGTAATACTAACATGGTATCCTTTTCATGAGACATAGCCTGAGGAAAAAAGCAGTACCTATACTTCATTGGGTTATCTGCAAGAATTCACAATGACATGGCATATGAACCACATTTTTATGCCTTGGTCCAGAGTACATGATGAATAAATTTTGGCTGTAGTTTATACAGAGAAAGTAGACACATAATGTCTTCCAAGGATCTGGAGTAGCGCTGTTATGTACCTGTCTGGAGGGTCTTTCAAGGGAACTCAGGCCAGGTTAAATCCTTAACTAAATACCTTGATTACCAGAGGGAATAATGTCACTCTTTTTAGTCATAGGTCAAGTTTTAGGGACCCACACAACATAGTAAGAGAGAAAGGCTGTTGAAGCAACCCTGCAATCAGTGGAGAGACAGATGGGCCCATGAGATTCTTGGAGCACAGTAGAAGATTTCTTGAGCAAAGCCAGACTCTAAGCATGAGCCAGGAGAATTCAGGCTGCTCGCATTCACCCCAAATTCTAAGGACTCTTCTGAGGGCCACTATTGGCACACCTCACAAAATGGACCTAAGAAACATTATGAACGCTAATCTTAGCAAAGATCAAAGAAAAAGCTGCCATTAGTATTCACCATCTTGGGTTCTGTTTTCCCATCCCTTCTCTTTCCTGTATCCATTCATCCCAGTACCCAGGCCCTGTGCGGTCATGCCTTCTGCTCTCTGATCATATCCAACACTGGCCTTTCACAGCAATATTCTATGTTCCAAAGTCATCTCCCCTTTCCCATCTCATCAATCAAAACTGTTATTCCCTCAAGGCAGCTGTCACTGGGCCTCTAATTTGTAATAAAATGTGAGTGACTAACAGCAATCTAATGTATTGACTCTAAAGAAATATCTGTATTTAAAAGAGTAGTTCATTAATCAAAGTGAGAAATCAAATTAGAAGGGAGGTTTCTGTAGCTGAGGGAACCTTCTTTCTGATACTACTCAAATCAGGCTAATGGGCTATTCCATTTAATCCTCCTTGTGTTCTCCACATGGAACACAGTGCTGGGCATACAGCAAGTGACCAATGCTCAATAAACACTGATTTTCGTAATGTGTAATTTAGTTGATAAATCCATTCTGATCAATGGCAGTAATCATATCAGAAAATATAAAAGGTTATAGTTTAACACATGACCAAAAACATCATTCAATGCTGCTCCCATTAAGGCATATATTTCCATATAAAGAGATCTTACCGAAAGAGATGGAAAATGAGGGGAAAAAAGAAAGACACTTTCTGAGAACCTAGGAAACTGTCTGGAAAATGCAGCAATGTTTTAAATCCCTGGGACTAACTCTTGATGGGAACCAAAAGTGTATTTTTTTAATATAAGCTATTTCAATCAAACAACAAATATTTATTGATAATGCCCTTGAGGCTCAGGCCTCTCCTCAGTTCTAAAGGAATATAAAAATATATAAGATGAGCCATAGTCTCACTGTATTTGTATTAAAAGATGGAAGAGGAACATTCTATGCCAACTTGCTGTAATCGCTACTATGAAAAATGAGCAGTAGGCTTAATTATCTGAATCTCTCTGTTTCTCAGTTTCCTCATCTGTAAAATGTGGATAAAAGTACTTCTAATACCAGTGTAGTGAAATAGAGAGTTGAAAGAAGTGTTTGGATAACAAAGGAATTGGGAAAGTATAATTTTGGATTACCTAGATCAGGGATTAATAACCTTTTTCTGTAAAGGGCCAGATGGTAAATATTTTCAGTTTTGCAGGCCATATGGTCTCTGTCACAACTATTCAACTCTGCATTATACCTGGGAGAGCAGCCATGGACACCACATAAATGAATGGCTGTAGCTGTGTGCCAATAAAACTTTATTTATAGACACTACTGAAATTTCAATCTCACATCACTTTTATGTAACACGATATATGCTTTTCTTTTGACTTTAATTATTTTAATTGGAGGATAATTACTTTACAATATTGTGGTGGTTTTGCCGAACATAGACATGAATCACCCACGGGTGCACATGTGTCCCCCCGTCCTGAGCCCCCCACCCACCTCCCTCCCCACCCCATCCCTCTGCGCTGTCCCAAAGCACCAGCTTTGAAGGATCGTCGTTACCATCTTTCTAAATTCCACATATAAGCGTTAATATACAGTATTGGTATTTCTCTTTCTGACTTACTTCACTCTGTATAATAGGGTGACTTTTTAAAAACCATTTTAAAATGAAAATCCTTTCTTAGCTTGGGGACCATACAAAAACAGGCAGCATGCTGAACATGGCTCAAAAGCCATAGTTTGCTGGGCTGACACAGATAATTCAATGAGGATAAACTGTTCACTGAGTTTCCTCAATTAATGGCATGGAGCCTAGTACACAGTAAGTGTTCAACATCACTTGCTAAAGTGATCCATGCTGAACAGAGTGGGGTGTGTGTATATGTGGGCATGGCTTAGCTATTTTTTTTTGTTTTTATTTTGTTCTTTGCTATTACTAGCATGTACATGCAACAAATCTTAGTTGCTTGGGAGTTTATTCTGTGCCCTAAAGTTCTTAGAACTAGAACTTTAAAAATCACAATTAATTTTTGTGAAGACAACAGACAGTTCATGAAGATTATTACTTTGAGAGAGAAAGAGAGAGAGAGAGAGAGAGAGAGAGAGAGAGAGAGAGAGAGAGAGAGAGAAGCTATCATAAATGAACCCAGGAAGAGGAAAAAAAAAACCTACAGGGAACACTGAAAACTTAAAACACAACATGACTTAAACTCTCAAGTCACCCCTCCTTCCCAGAATTTTATACAACAGCTTGATAGTGCTACTGGGAAGAACAGAACCAAACAATCCTACTTTGACTATGAGCTCTGAAACAATATGTAGTTTTTACACAGATGACCAAACTGATTTAAAGATAGGTCACTTGACTGCTTTATCTGGACTTTTCAAAGCCACTAAGTATTAAGCTGATCGGCAGAATCAAGACAGAAAGCTCATTTGTTTTAATCCCTGCTGACTTGGCTATTTAGGAGAGTCAGGAAAATTCTCAAACATCTTGCATGTACTACATCAAAGGAATCATTTTAATCACTTAATGCAACAGCTTTGTGTTGCCTCTGTAGTTAAGTCACTTAGCATATTTTTTCCTTTTTTTAATTTAACTAACTTAAGGGAAAAAATGGAACAACTGATGATCAACTGCCCTTTTACAAACAATTTATAGCACAACTTTCTTATGCCTGCAACGGCTTTGAAAGCTTCAGTTGGGCTTAACCATGCCAAAGTCTCATTTTCCCTGATTGAGTTCTATAATAACTATTAAACATCAATCACAATTCTGAGCTTTAAGCACCGGAAGTTCAGGAGATTGTACATGAATTACACTATCCTTCAAAACAATAGCTATTTCCATAATGCCAAACAAATGACTGACTAGTGTAGATGTCTTGGCTGAAGATATGATCCTAAGCAGAGCTAACAGTATTGATGAAAATTAGCCTGGAGAACATGTTTTAATATCCTTTGGGGCTTTCTGGATTCCACAAATAATAACAACTCAGTTATCTGACAAATCAAATTTTAGCTTCTTGATAAGAATGGCAATGATTTATTATGAGTCTTCAAAAACTTTAATTCTGCAAATTGCTTTTGGGTGGGGTTCCCAGGTTCATGCATCACGTGGAGGGGAAGACAGATAAGCGCCCCCATGAATCATATGGCTTTTTAAGCTCAAGTCACAGTTCTGATTGTATAAGAGCTGGAAGACTGGAATGCTCAGATCTCAGGTCTTCCACCCTTAACTCTGCCTGAATCATGTCGCAGTATAGTGGACAATGGCCTTCTCAATCCCTGGGTTGTAAAAATCCCCTGGAGGAGGAAATGGCAACCCACTCCAGTATTCTTGCCTGGAGAATTCCATGGACAGAGGAGCCTAGTGGGCTACTGTCCATAGGGCCTCAGTGAGTCAGACACGACTTAGCAACTTAGAATATAGTAGACAATGCCCCCTTCTCTCCGATATGGACAATATTCCAAGAAGGCATGTTCCCAATTACAAAGCAGCTCCATCCATCTATCCATCTTCTCCCTTGAAAATGCCTATTCCATTTGTCTTGAAGTTGGGCAGTTTTTCCATTCCAAAACAGGAAACTACTCTGGTACAGGTAAATGGTCATTTAGCCACACTGGGACTCAACTGTTTCCTGGTATCATGGTGATAGCCCTCTCCCTTGAGTGAGCCCTGTACCCAACAGAGATTAAAAAAAAAAAAAAGAACATTTGGATTTTCTTTGTAAATAGATGGAGCAGGGAGTAGCAACTGAGTTAGGAACCCAAAACCATCCTATGATTAATCCATAAAACGGCACGTCCCACTGATGGTAGGGGCAATATACCTTAAAATAGTGGCAAAGTGTGCAAGTCGCCCAGTCGTGTCCAACTCTGCAACTCCATGGCTCCTCTGACCACGAAATTCTTCAGGCAAGAATACTAGAGTAGGTTGCCATTCCCTTCTCCAGGGGATCTTCCCCACCTAGAGATTGAATCTGGGTCTCATGCATTGCAGGAGGATTCTTTACCATCTGAGCCACCAGGGAAGCCCAAAGTAGTGGCAACTCTCACATATTTCTTTTAAAGTTGAACAGGAAAGTGGCCAGATCATAGAATTTTTTTAAAAATCAATGTCTTTTTATTACCTTCAATTACATGTGGTAAACTGCTCACAAAGTTTTCACAAGTAGAACAGCTGCTAGACCTGTTCAAATGAATAGTCTAAGCTTCAATTAAGCAAATCCATTTGTCCAGACATAGCCAAGATGATAAAAGCCTGAGGGCCAGAACAATCCTATATTATAGTTAGGTTTTTATATGGGCCAAAGTAAATGGTACTCTTCTCTGCCCCACATGAAAAGAGCTCTACGTCATGAGTCAGCAAACAAAAGCCAACAGGCCAAAACAAGCCCATCACCTATTTTTGTAATAAAAAAAAAAATACTGCATTTTGGAACATGGTGAAGGAATCCAGAATACACCATTGCAGTATAAAAATTACTGTGAGCTAAAGACATTTGAGAATCAACAGATACAGGAAGAGGCTTCTCTGCACTTCCCTCATCTGCCTAAAAGCAGACCTTCTTAAAGAATTCCACTGTTATAAATCCCCGATAAGGGAAGCTTCTCTTACCAGGGGGAAGAGTGACTCCTATCACCAGAGATGAGAAGTCAGTGCCAGGATAAGAAATTACATAAACAGATCTTACTAAATCAAACCTTACCTTCCACTAGTTTCTCCCATATATTTCTCACTCATTTCCCACCATTTATTTATTGTTCCTTGTAATCCTAACTCGCTCCCCTTTTAAGATGGTATATAAGGGCTATGTATAAATTAAATATGCTACAAGGATATACTGTAGAGAACAGAGAATATAACCAATATTTTATCATAACTATGAATGGAGTATACTCTTTATAAATTGTCAACCACTATGTTATACACCTGAAACTTATATAATATTATGAAATCAACTGTACTTCAATAAAAAATATAATAAAGTTTTTTTTAATAGATGATATATAAAGCCTAAATTCTCACTGCTTCATTGAGCTACATCTTCTGTGAGCTCCCAGATACCTATGGGAATAAATTTTGTCTTTTCTCCTGCTGGTCCATCTTTTGTCAGTTTAATTCAGAGACCCCCAACTACTGAGCTTCTAAGGACAGTAGTTTTTCCTCTCCGACAACAGCCACATTCATGTATTTATGGATTGTCTCTGCCCACTTTCATGCTCAGGCTGCAGAGTTGAGTTGTTGCAAAAGAGACCATAAGGCCCCCAAAGCCTAAAATATTTACTATCTGGCTCTTTGCAGAAAAATTATGCCAACACCTCTTTTACATAAGAAATTTCCAAATTTTTCAAAACTAACAGTAAAGATAGCAAGGGAAAAACAGGGACAAAGGTAAACCTTCTCTGACAGTTTCATCAAGATATAAATGTGATTAAACTTATAATAATGCTTCATGCTTTCTTAAGGTAAATACCTGAATTCTAAAAGACAGTCAGCATACAAATATTAACCAGAAATGGGAATACAATGGAAAAATCAATGTACTTTTTGAGGAAAAGAAAAAATGTACATAAACTCCTAAAAACCATTTTCAAATGTCAAGATTCAAAGTGTTCAGAAACACACATTGAACACCTAGTCCCTAACACCTAATGTTTCTCAGATAAATTTAATCAGCTACTTAATCCTCCTGCAATTGTTAAATTACTTAAACCAGAGGCAAGTTGGAGATCAGGTTAAATAACATATTCTATTCTCTCATCAACAGTCCAACTGACCAGGAATTGTCCTCATTTTTTCTACTGAGGTTTACATCTGATATGAACAATTCTTTACTAGCCTGAAAAAACTTCAAACTACCTTCCTCATAACTCAAGGGAGAGACAATAAGATACCTGACGAATTATTAAATTAGGTAAATATACACTGTCATACCGTTTTTCTTTAAGATGGATGACATAGAGTCAATGTCCATACATAATGCTTGTTCCTTTGACTCTAGAGTCCTGTGGTTCAGAGCTTCTCAAACCTCCACCCTTAAACCATCAGTATCACTTGGGAGCTTGCTAAAATGCAAATTTCTGGACCTACCTTGGACCTACTAAGTCAGAATGTCTCTGGGTTGCAACCCAGGAGTATGCATTGTAACAAACCTTACCTTAAGGCAGAGTTTCTCAACCTTGGCACAAATGAATTTTGGACAGATTAGTCTCATTTGGGAACTAATGAGATTAGTCTTATTTGGGAACCAAGGAAATATCACATGCAAAGATGGGCACAATAAAGGACAGAAATGGTATGGACCTAAAAGAAGCAGAAGATATTAAGAAGAGGTGGCAAGAATACAGAAGAACTATACAAAAAAGATCTTCATGATAACCACGATGGTGTGATCACTCATCTAGAGCTAGACATCCTGGAATGTGAAGTCAAGTGGGCCTTAGGAAGCATCACTACAAACAAAGCTAGTGGAGCTGATGGAATTCCAGTCAAGCTATTTCAATTCCTAAAAGATGATGCTATGCAAGTGATGCACTCAATACGCCAGCAAATGTGGAAAACTCAGCAGTGGCCACAGGACTGGAAAAGGTCAGTTTTCATTCCAATCCTAAGGAAAGGCAATGCCAAAGAATGTTCAAACTACTGCATAATTGCACTCATCTCACATGCTAGCAAAGTAATGCTCAAAATTCTCTAAGCTAGGCTTCAACAGTACATGAACCATGAACTTCCAGATGTTCAAGTTGGATTTAGAAAAGGCAGAGGAACCAGAGATCAAATTGCCAACATCTGGTGGATCATCAAAAAAGCAAGAGAGTCCCAGAAAAACATCTATTTCTGCTTTATTGACTATGCCAAAGCCTTTGACTGTTTAGATCACAACAAACTAGGGAAAATTCTGAAAGAGATGGGAATACCAGACCACCTGACATGCCTCTTGAGAAATCTGTATGCAGGTCAGGAAGCAACAGTTAAAACTGGACATGGAACAACAGACTGGTTCCAAATCGGGAAAGGAATACGTCAAGGCTGTATATTGTCAACTTGCTTAGTTAACTTCTATGCAGAGTACATCATGAGAACTGCTGGGCTGGATGAAGCACAAGCTGGAATCAAGACTGCCAGGAGAAATATCAATAACCTCAGATATGCAGATGACACCACCCTTATGACAGAAAGTGAAGAAAAACTAAAGAGCCTCTTGATGAAAGTGAAAGAGAAAGAGTGAAAAAGCTGTCTTAAAACTCAACATTCAGAAAACTAAGATCATGGCAACTGGTCCCATCACTTCACAGCAAATAGATGGGGCAACAATGGAAACAGTGGCAGACTTTATTTTGGAGGGCTCCAAAATCACTGCAGATGGTGACTATAGCCATGAAATTAAAAGACGCTTATTCTTTGGAAGAAAAGTTATGACCAACCTAGACAGCATGTTAAAAAGCCGAGACATTACTTTGCCAACAAAGGTCCGTCTAGTCCAAGTTATGGTTTTTCCAGTAGTCATGTATGGATGTGAGAGTTAGATTATAAAGAAAGCTGAGTCCTGAAGAATGGATACTTCTGAACTGTGGTGTTGGAGAAGACTCTCGAGAGTCCCTTGGACTGCAAGGAGATCCAACCAGTCGATCCTAAAGGAGATCAGTCCTGGGTGATCATTGGAAGGATTGATGTTGAAGCTGAAACTCCAATACTTTGGCCACCTGATGGGAAGAGCTGACTCACTGGAAAAGACCCTGACACTGGGAAAGATTAAGGGCAGGAGGAGAAGGGGACGACAGAGGACGCAATGGTTGGATGACATCACTGACTCAATGGACATGGGTTTGGGTGGACTCCAGGAGTTGGTGATGGTCAGGGAGGCCTGGTGTGTTGCGGTTCATGGGGTCACAAAGAATCAGACATGACTGAGCAACTGAACTGAACTAAACTGAACTGAGTGAGTGAGTAAGAAGGAAAAGGTGCTGGGACTGGGGAGACTGGGAGACTGAACTGAACTGAGTCTCATTTGTGTGGGTCTGTCCTGTGCATTGTGGGATGTTGAGCAATATCCTTGACCTCTATCCACTGGATGCCAGTTGACTCTTCCCCCTTACCAGTTGTGACCAAAAAAGTCTCCAGATCTTGCCAAATATCCCCTGGGGGTACAAGAGCACCTTGGCTTAAGAATCATTGCTATAGGTGATTCTCATGCAAGCTCAGAGGGGAGACACAATCTGATCTGACTATGGTACTGGAAAAGGTCAGTTTTCATTCCAATTCCAAAGAAAGGCAATGCCAAAGAATGCTCAAACTACAGCACAATTGCACTCATCTCACATGCTAGTAAAGTAATGCTCAAAATTCTCCAAGCCAGGCTTCAGCAATACGTGAAGGGTGAACTCCCTGATGTTCAAGCTGGTTTTACAAAAGGCAGAGGAACCAGAGATCAAATTGCCAACATCCGCTGGATCACCGAAAAGGCAAGAGAGTCCCAGAAAAACATCGATGTCTGTTTTATTGACTATGCCAAAGCCTTTGACTGTGTAGATCACAATCAACTGTGGAAAATTCTGAGAGAGATGGAAATACCAGACCACCTGACCTGCCTCTTGAGAAACCTGTATGCATGTCAGGAAACAACAGTTAGAACTGGACATGGAACAATAGACTGGTTCCAAATAGGAAAAGGAGTGCGTCAAGGCTGTATCTTGTCACCCTGCTTGTTTGACTTATATGCAGAGTACATCATGAGAAATGCTGGACTGGAAGAAACACAAGCTGGAATCAAGATTGCTGGGAGAAATATCAATAACCTCAGATATGCAGATGACACCACCCTTAAGGCAGAAAGTGAAGAGGAGCTAAAAAGCCTCTTGATGAAAGTGAAAGAGGAGAGTGAAAAAGTTGGCTTAAAGCTCAACATTCAGAAAATGAAGATCATGGCATCTGGTCCCATCACTTCATGGGAAATAGATGGGGAAACAGTGGAAACAGTGTCAGACTTTATTTTTCTGGGCTCCAAAATCACTGCAGATGGTGACTATAGCCATGAAATTAAAAGACACTTACTCCTTGGAAGAAAAGTTATGACCAACCTAGATAGCATATTCAAAAGCAGAGACATTACTTTGCTGACTAAGGTCCGTCTAGTCAAGGCTATGGTTTTTCCTGTGGTCATGTATGGATGTGAGAGTTGGACTGTGAAGAAGGCTGAGCACCGAAGAATTGATGCTTTTGAACTGTGGTGTTGGAGAAGACTCTTGAGAGTCCCTTGGACTGCAAGGAGATCCAACCAGTCCATTCTGAAGGAGATCAACCCTGGGATTTCTTTGGAAGGAATGATGCTAAAGCTGAAGCTCCAATACTTTGGCCACCTTTACAAAGAGTTGACTCATTGGAAAAGACTCTGATGCTGGGAGGGACTCAGGGCAGGAGGAGAAGGGGATGACCGAGGATGAGATGGCTGGATGGCATCACGGACTCGATGGACGTGAGTCTGAGTGAACTCTGGGAGATGGTGATGGACAGGGAGGCCTGGCATGCTGCGATTCATAGGGTCACAAAGAGTCGGACATGACTGAGCAACTGAACTGAACTGAACCTATCAAGGCATCTGGACCCACTTGGGAGAACTCCTGATATCATATTACCCATTCACAAGAAGGGAGTGCATCCATTTCTTCAATAGTCCTTGCTTGCTAGCTCAGTCACTTCAGTCGTGTCCAACTCTTTGCGACCCCCCTGTAGTCGGCCAGGCTCCTCTGTCCATGGGATTATCCAGGCTAAATACTGGAGTGGGTTGCCATTTCCTTCTCCGGGGGATCTTCCCAACCCTGGGATCAAACCTGTGTCTCCTGCATCTCCTGAATTGCAGGAGGATTCTTTACCCATTGAGCCACCTTAATGCTTACAAAGAGCGGTGCTAGGCCCCACCGCAGAGCCGTTGCAGCCCTTCCCGAAAAGGCGAGGGGGTTCTGCCCATATGCTCTGGCAGTCACCACAGTGGCCACTGAGCACTTGGGAGGGGCAGCAGCTGGGGGTCCAGTACCCCAAGGCGCCTCAGTATTCCTTAGGCACTTTATTCATGGTCGCCACTATCACGCCATTAAGGGCACTTGATGGAAAAAACACCATGATCTTGTCTCCCATCAATTTTTTAATGTGCCTCAGGCAATTGCAGTTCATCCTGATGTCTGGTCAATGTCACTTAAATCCCAGGATGACAGAGGCAAAGAATTAACAACTGGAAAGTGCTCTGTGACTATAAGTCATGATAGAAATACACCCCCAAATCCCAGAGATCAAGATCTTAGAACATTAAAAGTTCTAATAACTTTTCTCTGAGTAGCTTGGTAAAATCTATTTTTAAGAAGTTTGAGGCAACTAAAAAGCCATGTTAATACAATTACAGTTCACTGAAAAATTAGCATGCAATCCACTTTGAAAGCTAAAATCAGTCAAAGCAGGGTAATATTGCATTTAATTATAAAGATTAATTCAACCTTCATTTATTTGTGCATGTGTTTGGTCTTTTCATTTTTAACACAACACCCGAGATTCAAACACTGTCTGGTAAAAATGCCATACAAGTTTCAGTAACATCTATTAAGAGTTGCAGATTTCATTTCAAAGTGGAAATGACAAAAAGACAAGGGGAGAGGGGGAAGGAGGCAGATAGAAGCAGTGGAGACTCAATTTAATAATGAGGTTTCCACCAAGGTGATAGAACTCTGTCCTTCTCTCTATTTCATTCCCTGCCATGTCACCTGCACAAACAGTCCTAAATAACAAGTCCTGTCCTCCCCATTTACAGTATTTTCTGAAACAGCCAGATGAAGATTCAAGCAGTGTTGTGCACAACAGTGTGAACTCTGATTATGAACTATGTCCACCATACTTTTCAAAGGAATGTTACGTCTTCTTCAAAATTTGGCTTTAGTCACATGGTAATTAAGTTGATCACTTTCTTCATCATAATATCTGTTGAATATTCAATCTTTTACTGAATGATTATTAACTGCCAAATAAACACCACAGACTTGAAAACATCTTTAAAAATTTTTTTGAGTTCCAGTTTCATCCACCTCATTAGAACTGATTCAAATGTATTCTTTTTAATGGCTGAGTAATACTCCATTGCGTATATGTACCACAGCTTTCTTATCCATTCATCTGCTGAGGAGGGAGGGGGGTTCAGGATGGGGAACATGTGTATACCTGTGGCAGAGACATGTTGATGTATGGCAAAACCAATACAATATTGTAAAGTAATTAACCTCTAATTAAAATAAATAAATTTATATTAAAAAAATTTTTTTAGTTCTAACAAAGTACACAAGAAGTATACAAATCAAAGATTTGTTTTTAAATACACACACACACATGAACCTGCACAAGCGACTCTGAAACAAGATTTAAAATACTCATAGCACACAAAAGGCTCCTTTGGGTGCCTTTCCAGTTAATAAGCGATGCACCCTAAAGATAACCACTGTTCTGACCTCTATCTCCAGAGATTAGCTTTGCCAGTTCTTGAACTTCAAAAAAAATGTGTGTATTGTTCTGTGTCTGGCTTCTTTCATCTCAACATCACATCTGCGAAATTCATCTGTGTTTTGTGTAGCAGGAGTTAAGATATTATAGTTTAATATATTCATTCCTGTCTTCAAGGAGTTCACAATCAGACACATGGAGAATGTAAGGCAAAAATGGAACAAAAAACTAGAAGAATGCAGAGGATAGGATGGGATGGGATGGATTCAGATAGGATGGGGAAAAGGGAAGGACCTTGTGGAAAGGACATCTTCAAAAAGGAGATTTCATAGCTAGACACAATTAGTAACAATAGAAATAACATATTTTAATAATAACAAAACTAATGTCTTTGTTGAATTTTAACTATGGATCAGGTACTGGGCTAAGTGCTTCACTTCCTCATCAGATTCAATTTTATTTTACTACAGCACTATCAGGTGAGTGGCAGGAGACAGATAAAAGGAAATGCAACCCAAAGCCATCCTCTGCCTTCACAATTCAGACTTGGTCATTTATTCTGGGATGCCCATGGGGTACAATCATTTATTCTGGGATGCCCATGGGAAACAAATTTTAGCTTTTTCTTTGCTCTAATTCTTAAAAGGCAATCTAGGGAAGGAAATCAGAAAGGCCCCCTATACTGAAGACAAAGCAATATGCCACAGCCCAGGGACAATATGGGCTGTTTGTAAACAGCAGAGCAAATGTCATTATCAATTATTCATCATTCAACAAAGCCAATAAGTAACCACTACACAAAACCACTTAGACTTCCCCAGTGGCTCAGCGGTAAAGAATCAGCCTGACAATGCAGGAGCCAAAGGAGATGAAGGTTCAGTCCCTGGTTCAGGAAGATCCCATGGAGGAGGGCAATGGCAACCCACCCCAGTATTCTTGCCTGGAGAATCCCATGGACAGAGGAGCCTGGTGGGTTACAGTTCACAGGGTCACAAAGAGTTGGACGCAGCTAAAGCAACTTAGCATGTGCACATCCAATATCACTTAATTCTTACTCAAACTTTAGCCCAACAAGAGAAGAAAGCAGCAAGGTGTTGGTCAAAACCCTGAGAGTAGGAAGGCTATAGACCATGTTGGTAAGCTACGGCCTGCAAGCCAAATTCAAACTGTTGCCTGATTTTGCGAATAAACTTTTACTGACACACACTCACATCCATTTGTTCACATAATGTCTAGAGCTGCATTTGTGTGACAACAGTAAGATTGAATAGTGTGGCGGAGACCATATGGCCTGCAAAACCCATAATATTTACTATCTGGTCCTTTAAGTGAGAAGTTTGCCAACTCCTGCTCTCCACTCTCACTAGTCAATCTGTGGTCCATGGGCCACAGGCATCAGCCTCACCTGAAAACTCACAAGAAATGCAAAATCTCAGGCCCTCCTCCAAACTTATTAAGAACCTGCATTTTCACAAGGCCCCTGGGAAAGTGATGTACACATTCAAGTTTGAGCAGCAGTGATCTAATAAGGCTCTGCTTCTTAAAATTGGCTGCTTGTTGGAATTGCCTAAGGAGTTTTATTTTGTTTCTTAAAATACCAATAGCCTGGGTCTAAGGCTGAAAAGTTTGCAAGCGCTTCCAGCTCTTCCTCACAAGGTCATACAGCACCCTACACAGCTCTCATTCTCATCAGTTGCTGACAGAGGACACTCAAATAAGCACTCAATGATTAGGTAGGGTTTGGCAAGTGAGGAGAGAAGATCGGAGGGAAAGGATGCTCTCCTTCCTCTTCTACTCTGTCAAGTTTTCTCATTTCAAGATTTCCCTCTCTCTGACAAGCTCCTCTTTTGTAAATAATTTTTAATGGAAATGAGAAATTACTTAGGACAACTCATAGGACTTCTTTAGAATATGACTTTTTACAGATTTATACAAACCACTTTGCCAAATCTTACTTTTCATTTTCAAAAGCCTGAAAGAACAAAAAAAACTATTCCATACACCTGTCCTATAAATTCATTTTATAACTTAACATGAGAATTAAGCAAAGGCTCTTTTCTGCAGCCCTGAAGGACACAGCCTCAGCACTGTCCTTGACTCTGCTCTGCTTTGGGACAGGTCCATTCAGCTCATTATTTAATCCTTACAAACCCCTGCAAGGAGACTCTTGTTAACCTGCACGGTGATTTCAGTGCTGGCAATGCCAGAATATACCAAAGGCAGCAGATCTGTCCCCTTTACCTTTGGTCGGCAAGGACACAGAGCAAAGCACAGCCCTATCCAATGCTGAGGGTCTTCGGTTATAAAGTACAGGAAGTCAGAACCCTACGTTCATCAGTGAATTTAAAACACTCCCTCTCATCTTATATAAAAATAAACTCTAAATGGTTTAAAGATCTAAATACAAGACATGACACCATAAAACTCCTAGAAGAGAACATAGGCAAATATTCTCTGACATAAATCACAGCAATGGTTTCCTAGGTCAGTCTCCCAAGGCAAAAGAAATAAAAGCAAAAATACACAATTGGGACCTAATCAAATTGAAAAGCTTCTGCACAGGAAGCTATCAACAAAACAAAAGGACAACATACAGAATGGGAGAAAATATTTGCAAACAATGCAAGCAATAAGGGATTAATCTCCAAAATACACAAACAGCTCATGCAAAAAACCAAACAACGCAATCAAAACCTGGGCAGAAGACATTTCTCTATAGAAGACATACAGATGGCCAGTAGGTACATGATAAGATGCTCAATATTGCTAATTATGAGAGAAATCCAAATCAAAACTACAATGAAGTATCACCTATCACCAGTCAAAATGATCATCATCAAATAGTTTACAAATGATAAATCCTGGAGAGGGTGTGGAGAAAAGGGGCCCTCCTACACTGTTGGTGGGAATATAAACTGGTGCAGCCACTATGGAGAACAGTATGGAAGTTCCTTAAAAAAACTAAAAATAGAGTTACCATATGATCTATCAATCCCACTCCTGGACATATATCTGCAGAAAACTCTAATTTGAAAAGATCCATGCACCCAATGTTAGCAGCACTATTTACAATAGTCAAGACATGGAAGCAACCTAAATGTCCACTGACAAATGAATGGATAAAGAAGATATGGTGTGTATATACAATGGAATATTAATCAGCCATAAAAAAGAATGAAATAATGCCATTTGTAGCAACATGAAGAGAGATTATAATACTAAGTGAAGTAAATGAGACAGACAAAGGGAAATAACATGATATCACTTATGTGTGGAATCAAAAAATGATACAAATGAACCTACTTGCAAAACAGAAATATACTCATAGACATAGCAAATAAACATAGTTACCAAGGGGGAAAGGGAAAGGGAATAAATTAGAAGCTTGAGATTAACAGATACACACTGCTATATATAAAGTAGATAACAAGGATCTACTACATACTGCAGGGAACTATATTCAATATTTTTAAATAACATATAATGGAATGGAATCTGAAAAGGAACACACACACACACACACACACACACACACACACATAAATGTTCATAGCAGTTTTTCTTGTAACAGCCCCAAACTTGAAACTGCTCAGATGTCCTTCAACAGTTGAATGGTTTAAATAAACAGTCATGCATCTGTATCATGGGATACCACTCAACAATCAAAAGGAACAAATGATTAACACATACCACAAGCTGGGGACAGATCTACAGGAAACTATACCGAGGTGGGGAAAAGCTTATCTCCAAAGGGTAAAGACAGTGTGATTCCTTTATGCAGTATTTTGAAATGTTAAACTTCTGAAATGGAGAACTGCTTAGTGATTCAGGGATAGGGATGGGAAGTGGGTATATTATAAAATGGTAGCACAAGGTGCTGGAACTATTTAGTGTCTTGACTGTGGTGGTGGGTACATAAACCTGCATGTGATAAAACTGTATAATGTACACAGAGGAAAACTGGGGAAAAGTGAAGGTCTGTGGATTATATTGGGCTTCCCTGGTGGCTCAGAGGTTAAAGCGTCTGCCTGGAATGAGGGAGACTTTCGATCCCTGGGTCAGGAAGATCCCCTGGAGAAGGAAACGGCAACCCACTCTAGTACTCTTGCCTGGAGAATCCCATGGAGGGAGGAGTGGATTATATTAATGTCAATTTCCTGGTTATGACTTATATTGTAGTTTTTGAAAATGCTGCCACTGAAGGAAACTGGGTAAAACGTGTATGAGATCTCTCTTTATTTCTTACAACTGCTTATAAATCTAAAATTATCTCAATAAAAAATTCAGATTAAAAAGATGTGGTATATAGATACAATGCAACATTATTCAGTCAAAAAAAATGAAATATTGCCAGTTGCATGCAGTAACATGGATGGACCTAGAGAATATCATACTAAGTGAAGTAAGCCAGAGAAAGACAAATATCATATGATATCACTTATACATGGATTCTAAAAAATAATACAAGTGAATTTATTTACAAAACAGATTCAAACTTGTGGTCACCAAAAGGGAAAGGTAAAAGAAGTGGGATAAATTAGGAATATGAGATTAACAGATATATACTACTCTATATAAAATAGATAATAGTGTTAGTCACTCAGTCGTGTCCGACTCTTTGCGACCCCATGGACTGCAGCCTGACAAGCCCCTCTGTACATGGAATTCTCCAGGCAAATATACTGGAATGGGCTGCCACTTCCTTCTCCAGGGAGATCTTTCTGACCCAAGGATCAAATCCAGATCTCCTGCATTGCAGGCAGATTCTTTACTGTCTGAGCCACCAGGGAAGCCCAAAATAGATAAACAACAAGGATTAACTGTATAGCACAGGGAAATATAATCAGTGTTTTAAAATAACCTATAATGGAAAAGAATCTGGAAAAATATGTGTAACTGAATCATTTTGCTGTATACCTGAAACTAACAGAATATTATAAATCAACTACACTTCAATTTTTTAAAAAAGTACAGGACTTCCCTGTGGTCCAGCAGTTAAGAACCTGCCTGCCAATGCATGGGACATAGGTTCCATCCCTGGTCCGGGAAGATCCCACATGCCACAGGGCAACTAGACCCATGTGCTCTGGAGCCCATGCTCTACAACAAGAGAAGCCATCACAATGAGAAGCCCACACACCACAATGAAGAGGAACCCCCTCTCACCACAACTAGAGAAAGTCCCAGGGCAACCAAAAATAAAATGAAATTAATACAGGGAGTCAGTGTCAAGAGTGTCTAAACTGAAAATTAAGTTTATTTACTAAGAAACTCAAATGTAAAACTGGGAAAAATGATTTGTGTACTAGGATGGGGTTGGGTCCCTTCTGACTTAGTCCAGTTCTAGGCCCTAACATGTATTAGGTATTTCTTATACCTTTGCAGGAAGGTTTCACAGACTGAGGCTGAATCCTTTCGGCATCACAGTTCGACAATAATTAGGTTTACTCAAACAGTTCTCTAAGTCACTGTGCTAATATATGCTGGGTTTGAACTAGGAAAAGAATAAATCAGTAATATGAAACATGTTAACCAATCTAACAGGAAAACAGGGGGAAATTTTAATGATACTTGGGGGTCAGGTGTTAAAGAGCAGGTAAAGATAGTTCAAAATTCTCTATTGTAAACAATGAAAAACTGAACACAGATGAGAGAGGCAAAGGATACAGATTGTAGGTAGGCAGTGGCCAAAGATGGCTGCCAATCATGCCTTCCCTCCCTGTGTGCTCACACTGGTCCTCATATCAAGAGATGGAGTCTTTCTCCTGCCCTCAAATATGAACTGGCTGTGTCCCTGACTTTGACCAAAAGAATGTAACACAAGAAACATTCTGGGGCTTCTAAGACCAGAACTTAAGAAGACTGTCAGTTTCTGCTTCCTGCCTCTTGGAGACTAAGAGCACCACACCACTCTTCTGGAGAAAGATGCCCCATAAAGAACACTGAGGCGTTAGACACAAATAAAGAATCCACCTCACGTGTTCAGCCATAGCCACCATCTAACTGCATCTGCCTGACACACTCCAGATGAGACCAGCCAAACAGCCCCAGCCAACCCACAGAATCACGAGAAATAATAAAATACTTGGTGCTTGAAGCCAGCAGGTTTTGAGGTGGTTTGTGACGCAGCAGTAGCAGTAGATAACCCAAACACAGACCACTGCAGTAGGTGAGTCATTCTCCCTGCACAAAGAAAACTAAAACCTGCTCTCTTCCCTCTGGCCAATTGACAGGTCCAGAATCATCAACTCCAATTAAAATAAATAAGTTTATATTTTTAAAAAAGATAATTTAAAAAAAAAACACAGAACAAAACCCCAAAATTCTCTATGAGGAATCAATCCTTCCATAAAATCCTTTTTTTTTTTTTTTGGTAAGGAATTTTGTTCATTTGAAATGTTAAGAATGATAAATATTTCAAATCAAAATGAGGGAATTCCCTGGTGTCCCAATGGTTAGGGATCAGCACTTCCACTGTTATAACCTGGGTTCAATCCTTAGTGGGGGGACTAAGATCCTGCAAGCTGTGTGGCATGGCCAAAAAATTAATTAACTAATTAAAAATGAAAAATAATACAGAATAAATTAATTTTAAAAAATTTTAAATCAAAATGAAATTGATTTTGCACAGCTGTCAGCACTTCTATCAGAATACTTTGGCTGTGCCATTTCTTCCTACCACTGCTTTCTCTAACTTTTCCAACCCCAAATCTTTACCTTCTTCCCAGTTTCTTTTACTCTTTCTTCTCTTGGTATCAGGTTGTTTCTCCAGCTCATCAGTGAGATTCTGTCTATCACTCCCTCAAGCCCGCCTTTACCCAGCTGTGCTAGGGTCTAGAAAATGACAACTCAGGACACCAGGTTAAATACAATCTCTCTCTCTTCACCCGTTTTCCACTATCTGCCTGTCCAGCCCTCGGGTTATTAATGGAACTGCCATTCCCATACAACTGACGGAGCAGGGCCAGCAGCCAGATAAGGGGGGAGCCGCTGACAGCAGCAGACACAGCCCCAGACATAGCAGATAAGTAGACACGTCGTGGCTATTAGTTTCATCTTAGGCCAAAGAGAAGAAGCATCACAAAATAAACACAGAGAACTCAAACATCTCTAATGAACTGTTTTCCCATGAAATTAAAAACCAATATATCTAAACTGATTCTTCTTATCAAACCAAACTAAACATGTATTTGTTAGTGAATTCCTAACATACTCAATTTGCATTTGGACCAAAAAGGAATAAAGACAGGCATTAAACCTCTCCCCAGCTCCATCCCATGAATAAAAGTAATAAACAGTCTTCATAATTTTTAAAAAGCAGCTCTCTCCCCTGAGCTTCTGGAATTTCAGTCTGAGGCTATCACAGTATATTCCAATTTCTTTCAAAGTCCTACAACCAACAAATCCCACAAGCCAAAATAACCCAACACTGTTACAGTACCACATTTAAACTATTACTGCTTGTTCATATTGTTAAGATTTTTTGAATATTTACTATTGCAAGTTTCATCTATTAACATAGTTCCAGTGTTAAAAGTTAGTTCTATTTCTTGATACTAGCATTGATTATTTTAATGTATGGCAGGGTCATGCACTAGTTATATACTTCTTACTATTCTTGATGAGAATACAACACTGCAAAAATTTTCAAACATCATAGAATATATTACATGTATATCCACTGACATGAGTGAGTGCCCCTTACAAATGATAATTCACATAAACTTCTCACTCAAACTTCTGCAAATCTGCTTATTACTGAAATTCCGTCTTTCAATTCGGTAATAAGTCTCTCCCCTCTCCCATGACAATGACAACAATAGCAAAAAATTAATATATTGCTCATTGGTAGAACTAATTAAGGCAATGATTTATAAATTATTCAAGACAGTCTGTGATTTAATAGAAATCAAACTTTAAAGAGGATATCCTGTGTCAGGGAACAAAGATGCTATCAGAAATAACTAGAGTCAAAGACAAGATGGTGGGGGAGTAGATGGGCATGGAGAAACAACTGGAGTCATGTCAAAATTCTCTAAAGTAAGAGATTCAAGTTGGCCAAAATGGGACAGTCTCAGCTAAAAAATAATGATTGCCATGAATCTAAACAGATCAAATACATAAAATTCCCTGAGTCGGGGCTTCCCTGGTGTCTCAGATGGTAAAGAGTCTGCCTGCAATGCAGGAGACCCGGGTTCATTCCCTAGGTTGAGACAATCAACTGGAGGAGGAAATGGTACCCCACTCCAGTACTCTTGCCTGGAGAAGTCCATGGACAGAGGAGCCTAGCGGGCTATAGTCCATGGGATCACAAAGAGCCAGACGCAACTGAGCCACTAACACTTTCACTTTCCCTGAGTTTATCATGATATTTAAAAATGAAACTCCTTTGGTACCTTTGGAGATAGTAAAACACGAACTCATTGTGAAAATCCATAAATAAAAAGACATTTATGCTGCCTTTTGGCAGTTTATATCAGTATAAGCTGTATGTCAGTGTAATCAAGTGGTTTATGAGAGAAAATCTTTTTTTTACAGAAATATTTCAGCTAATAAATGCAGAAAGAATGACAGAACTGGAAAATCACCCACTGCAATTCTTGCTGAACTCATGTATCTATGCACTGTACCACTGACCACTTAAATGACTTAAAGAGCAGTTTTCAACCCTGGCTGCATATTTGTACCTCCTGGGGACCTTTAAATACTGATGCCTGGGTCCCACCCCCAGAGAGTCTGAGCTCACTGGTCTGGGGTGTGGCCTGAGCATTTGGATTTTTTAAGCACCATAAGAGTGATGTGAAGGTAGAGTCAAGAAAGAGGACCACTGCCTATCATGAAAGGTTGATGGGTAAGTTAAAAATGAAGGATTGATCTGATAATTCTTGAACCCACTAATCAACCTTTTCCTTGGAAGTGGGACAAAACAGCACCATGTGCCTCTTGGTGGGCTGCATAGGAGGCACACAGTGCTGCTCATGAAGTCTTGCAACAAAAGAAAATTGAATCTGAATCTAATCAAACCTCTAGACTGAACCCCCAATTTACAGGAAATGTGGGGGACAGAAGAACATGTTAAAAGATAAGGGTAGTATATCATCAGCCAACAGTGCTGAAAATTCTTCCAGACAAACAGCACAATTTCTTCTATAAATCAATTTCATGGATAAAAGTGAAGGGAGATTAGGATTTCCCCAGTGGTCCAATGGTTAAGACCTCACACTCTCAATGCAGAGGGCATGGGTTTGATCCCCGGTTGGGGAACTAAGATCCCACATGCCACACAGTGTGGCCAAAAGAAAAGAGGCAGGGAAGCTTTTAAAACTTTTAAAGCCTTAAAAACATCATCTCATCCCTTTTAGTCCATTCCCCCACTTATAGCCTCAGAAGGAGAAAATCAAACCATTTTAGCATTTCTGATAGGTCTTTCCTGTCTTCTCTTAACATCATAGTGTTTATTTATAACTGAAAATCTCTACACCCCAAATACAGATTATTCCATTGAAGTGACCCCTGGAAATCAGTCCTGAATATTCACTGGAAGGACTGAGGCTGAAGCTGAAACTCCAATACTTTGGCCACCTGATGTGAAGAACTGACTCATTTGAAAAGACCTTGATGCTGGGAAAGATTGAAGATGGGAGGAGAAGGGGATGACAGAGGGTAAGACGGTTGGATGGCATCACCGACTCGTTGGACATGAGTTTAAGTAAACTCTGGGAATTGGTGATGGACAGGGAGGCCTGGCATGCTGCAGTACATGGGGTCACAAAGAGTCGGACATGACTGAGTGACTGAACTGAACTTAACTGACCCCTGGAAGAGAAGAACTGTGGTCACTGGTTCATTAATGGTTCATTCAGAACCCAACATGGCTTCCCTTCTTAAAAGTTTTAAGAGGATGATGACAACATTTTGGAACTAGACAGAGGTGATGGTTGCACAAAATTGTGAAAGTACTCAATGCCACTGAGTTGTACACTTTAAAATGCTTAATATTATGTTATGTGAATTTTACCTCAATTAAACAAGGGAAAAAGGCAAAGCTAGGGGAGAAAAGAACTATGAGTCAGAAATGGTCAAGATTTGAAGGCTGTTTGGAAGACAGACTCAACAGGATTTGAGTGCTTCCAGTTAGTTGGCTGGGAAGTAAAATGGAGATTTCTAGTTTGGGAGTCTGAAGAGCTGGCTGTAAGCCACAGACTGATTTAATCTCCACTGAGAATAACACAGGACCAAAGAAGGAATGGGAGCCCAATGAATGTTCGATTTCCTCAAGTTCCCACTTTTTTTTAACAGAACAATAAAGCAGAAAATCACAGAACACCCTAAATATAGTGTAATTGGATCATATCAAGGCATTGCTAAAATGTCTTTTGACCTCCTTGTAGGCAAAACGGATAAATCAGATGACAGTTCCATGAAGCTGTTTAAAGTAGAATAACTGGACTAAACATCCGTTGGTTAGTGAACTGATAGGCACCTAACAAAAGACCTGCACAGAGCAGGTTCTCTATGAATCTGCTCAACAGATAAATCTAAAGACTCCAAAGGATGAGTGAATAGGAACATTCCAGGCCTATTGTGTGAGAATGCTCATTAATAACCCAGAAAAAAGATCAAACCAAAAAGTGGATTTATCTGGGACTTCCCTGGTTGTTCAGTGGTTAGGACTTGGCACTCTAACTGCCATGACCCCAGGTTCAATTCCTGGCTGAGGAACTAAGATCCCACAAGCTGTATGCATAGTGCAGACAAAAAAAAAAGTGGACTTACTAAAGATTTGAGATTTTTAAAGGTCTTTAGAGATGCCATTCTATGGAATTAATCCTAAATTTGGGGGGGAAGCATTATACACAAGATGTTTATCATAGTAATATCAATGATAGCACAACCTAAATACCCAACTATGGAGAAATATTTAAGTGATCTCCTGTATAACCACTGGAAGACTATGCAATAACAGTGAAAATTCTTTTATGAAGACTATGAAAAAAAAGAAAAAAAGAAAGAAAAAAAGATTGTGCAATAACAAGAGAAATGCTTAAAATATGAGAAAAAAGAATCAAATTTATATATACAGCATTTTTCAAGCCTATGTACAGGGAAAAAATACAAAGTGATATATCAAAATGTTAGCAGTGGTTATGTTCGTGTGATGGCACTAGCAATAATTTTCTTTCTACTGTTATACTCTACCTTCAAGATTTTCTTTAACAAGCATAGATTTTTGCAGCAAAAATAATAAACATACAGGAGATCCAGAAACATACACTTTTTAAAAACCAGAGCCATGACCAAAGCTAAACGGATTTTTAATATGAATTAATGTAAAGTTCTAGGATGAGGGTTTAACAAAATGCCAAGCTTATGACAGGAGCAATAGGGCTTAATGACACTTCTTGTGGGATTTAAAAAAAAAAAGACCTAGAAATTAACTGTCTGTAAATTCGTTATGAGTCAACAGTGACATGACTGAGGGGAAAAGATAGCCATAATATAAACTTCCGATTTCCAATATAATTTGTATGCAAAACAAAGGCAGTAATAATATTCCCATTGTGCTGTGCAAGTTGGACCATATCTAGAATATTGTGTTCAGCTTTGAACTTGAGCTTTCAAAAAAGATGTTGAAAAGCTGGAGAGCAGCCAGCAGGATGAGGCATCAGAACCACAGCAGAGAGCAGTGAATCCCACACTCCGGCAGCTTCAGAATCACCCAGAGGGCTTATACTAAAATGCAGGTTCTTAGGTCTCCTCCCAGAGTTTCTGATTCTATAGATTTGGGGCGGGGCCAAGAATCTGCATTTTCAGCTAGTTCCTAAGTGAAGTCCATGCTGCTGGCCTGAGGACCATACTTAGAGACCGACTGGCCCTGTGGATGAAAGCACAGACTCTGAAACCAGACTGCCAGGGATTGAGTTCCAGCTCTGCCACCTACTGGCTGTGTGACCTTGAGCAAGCTTGCTTGCCCTCTCTGTGCCATAGTTTTCTCACCTGTAAAATGAAACAACTTGAGCATCCTCATACAGGTATCATGGTTTTGATGTAGTTAATATATGTGAAGCATTTACAACATCTACCTGGTATATTAGGCTTATTAATTTAATGAGGAACATGAGAGACGTTCTATCTGATACAGGAAAACATTTAAACACCTTCAAACACTGGAAGGGCTTTCATGTGGAAGGTATATCCCACAGAGCTCCTGGGGACAGATATGAAGTCTAAGGGTGGAAGTGCCCAAGAAGGAACCTTCGTATCCATAACAAGGACTATTTTAGAAGCTGAAGCAACAATGGAGTGGGTGGCCTGGGTGGGTTCTGAGTGTCCCAGTACTTAATCAGGGCAGAACTACCAAAAAATCTGCAGGTGAGGCTTGGCCATCTGGGTTTTAACAAGCCCTCCAGGGGGTGTCACTGCAACTCAAGTATGAGAACCAGTGGCATCTAACACTGTCCAAAACAACATTTCCACAAGGGTTTATCTAGAACACCAAAACTCAATTGAAATAACCCCACTCCAACAAGGTATCAGGTAATTGCATGCCTCTGGTAACTATGTGCAGCAAACTACTGCTGCTGCTGTTTAGTCGCTCAGTCGTGTCTAACTCTGTGACCCCATGGACTGTGGCCCGCCAGGTTCCTCTGTCCATGGAGAGGGTAGCCATGCCCTTCTCCAGGGGATCTTCCCGATCCAGGGATCGAACCCACATCTCTTGCTTGGCAGGTGGATTCTTTACCACTAAGCCACCTGGGAAGCCCTTTCAACAAACTACTACTTACACCAAATACTTGCTTTTGTATTTAAAAAGTGTATTACAAAGATAACACTGAACTTGTTCAAAACAAGAAAATCTAAAATCCACAGAGAAAAAGGCAAGGTACTCCCATCCCATCACCCTCTCAGGAGGGGCTGCTCACTATTAAGTGCCCTGAAAGGACTACAGAGAAGGACAGTGTTCTGAAAAAAAGCATTAAAGCATCTAAAAGTTAAGAGGGCCCTCAGAGGAAAACAAAACAGCCTGGACACACAGAACCTATTTTCCCACCTCTCAGCAGCCAGTGCGGCCAAAGTCCCCCCTCCTGCTCAGGACAACAGTTCAGAAGAGACAGCTGAGCACACTTGGAAAGCCTTTCTCATGCTCCAGGCGCTCTTCTAACTACTTTAGGTATATTAACTCTTCATGACAAATCTCTGAGGTAGGTACTGATCTCACCATTTTACAGATGTGAAAACTGAGGGTTGGAAAGGTTAAGTCATTCCACAGCCAACAAGCGGTAAGCATGGACTTTGAGCCACAGCAGTCTTTCTCCAAAGTCTGAAGGCTTCTGTACCATACTTTCTGTTGGGGCCAGTGAGGCAGAGAAGGAACAAGTGGGAAGGCCACTACCTTGGCCTGACTGTGCGCATGGCAGAGACAGAGACGCAGAGCCAGAGAGCGTCAGCAAGCTCAAGATGGCAGCCAGTGTGAGCCCGTGATCCAGGCAAGGTGGGGGGAGACCAAAAGATGGGTCACCTGCCATTTTGTCAGTCCCTATGTGTTCCTGGCCGGGCACCAGAGTGGATGAACGAACCAGCGTGACGGCAATCTTAAGTACCTACGCACACAGGCTTGAACCTGTCACAGGCAAGAGCAAGGAGACAGTTTGACAAAAGCCCTTCCCTTCCTTTTCTTCCACAAAGCAATTTAAAAGGAATATGTGAGATGAGGCAGAAGTGAAGGTAGCAAAGGAAAGTGACAGCTGGAGGCAAAGTTGTTGGGTTTGATAAGGAAGGAAGAGCCAAAGGAGCCATGCTCCCAGGCAGCAGGAACAAGGGCTGTGACAGGGGACAAAGGTGGAAGCATGGGCACTCCCCACGTCAGTGCCCTCACTCAGGCTGTGTGGGCTCAGAGATTCCTCCTCTAGACCCACAGGATCGCTCTGTGTCCCCATCACATGAACACTTCTCTCCATCGTCTCGGAATCCCTATCACTGTTGTGCTCTCCTAGAAGTGCAAACAATGGCTCATCTCTGAATCTGCAGCTCCGAGTCCAGTACCCGGCCCGCTGTTGGCTCCAGATACATCTGCAGGACTGAATGTACTGAAGTGGTGCTAGCATCCAGATGAAGTGACATGCACTGTCACCTTAAGGAGAGGGAGGACAGGAAAAGTCACACCCCAGAGGCTGTCTCCTAGGTGGGAAGCCCCCAGGTGCAGATCCCAAGACAAGGACTAAACCGCAAGCAGTTCATCTGGGATGTGAAAGAGACACCAAACACTACAAGAGGACCATGAAGTCCATGAAGAAAGACACACACTCCACTAAGCCTATCTCATGGAGCCAGCGGGAGCGAGAGCAGAGCACACTCAAGGGAGGAAGGGGCTGTGGCAACCCCCATCAATCACATCAATCATCAGTTCCCCAGTCCACTGAGCCCTCTGTGGGAGTGGCCTAGCACACTCCAGTGGGAAGACAAAGCTGTCGGGGAAATACAGATGCTGGCAGGTGAAGTCAGAGAGATGAGCAGTGAAATGGTAATGGCAACGGCAGAGGGTTCCCCTCCCCCAGCTCACCAGGTCTGGGGTGGTCCTGAAAATCTGCGTGTCTAAGGAGTCCTCAGTGAGGCTGCTGCTGGTGGTCTAGAAGCACACCCTGAGAATCACTGGGCTTGGATGGGGGCAGGACACCCACATGGGTGGTAAAGACTAGATGTTATTGTTGCTCTCTAGTTACTAAGTCATGTCAGACTCTCTGCAACTCCATGGACTCTATCCTGCTGGGCTCCTCTGTCCATGGGAATTCTCCAGGCAAGAATACTGGAGTGGGTTGCCATTTCTTTCTCCAGGAGATCTTCCCAACCCAAGGATCGAACCCACGTCTCCTGTATAGCAGATGGATTCTTTATTGCTAAGCCACCTGGGAAGCCCCTAAAGACCGGATATACCTGGGGCAATTCCAATAACTAGATCTGAGCAGAGACTAAAGATAAAGCAAACCAGATTTACACCCCAAAATATGCCTCTTTGACATAAAAATTATTTTGAGCTGAAGGCAACTAGGCAATTGAGAAGCAACAGATACAAGAAAAGCTCCTGCCCTCCCCCAGTTTGCCTAAAAGGAGGAGATAACTTTCTAAAGATGTCCCTCCTGCCACCTCTACCAGGGAGGACAAAAGGGAATCATTGAGACAACTTGAGACACTGTAGGCCTGAAGACAGCAGCAGAAGACTCCATATAACAGTCTACTAACTAGCCTGTATCTATCATTAGTTTTCCCGTGTATTTACACTCCCACCATCTGCCACTTTTGGAAGGGTAAAATTACTTTCCCTTTTTTCTTCTCTTGCTGTTCAGTCACTCAGTCATGTCCAACACTTTACAATCCCATGGACTGCAGCATGTCACATTTCCCAGTCCTTCACCTATTTTTCTTCCTATTTCTCTACAAATGTATTGTTCTTCGTTTTAGGTGACACACAAGCCAGAGTTCTAAGCCACTTCTCTGAGTTACTCATTTTTCTGAGTTTCTCTCCCATGTGTATGAGATATACATGTTAGTGGACTTCTGTTTGTTTTTCTTGTGTTAATCTATTTTGTTGTTGTTGTTGTTGTTGTTGTTGTTATATGGACCCCAGTTAAGAACTTAGAAGGAGGGAAGGAAAGGTTATTTTCCCTCCCCAACAGAGACAAAGCCAAAGATGTGAGCTCAACCTCTATTTGGCCCTCTGTAGGAAAACTCTTCCCACTGTGCCCAGAGCATGGCCTGGGAGTCACATGCTCGTGTTGATGGGACCGTGAGACAGACTTCTGGAAACCCTCTGTATCTGCTATGGCTAAAATTAAAGCCATTCACAGCCTCCTGAGAATGCTGCAGTCCTAGGAGTTCCCTCAGGGTCTTTTTCACATAGGGTGGTGGTCTGCCAAGCAAAAGTTGCAGGGGTAAAGAGCACAAATATCTACAAAGAATCCGGCTTTTGGCTACAGAACTGAATCCAGCTGGAGGTCAGCCAAGTTCCTCCTGCTCTGACACAGGGCTCACCTGCACAAGCCTGGCTCCTGCCTCCAGAGCAGCCAAAGGCAGTGCTATATCCCTTCCTGCAGGCCTCACAAACATTATGTAGTGGGGTGACCTTGCGATTCTCTTACTCTGTTCTGGAAAAGGCAAATCTTCTAGAAGATGCCCCTGAAGTAATTTGTTTCATCTTACACTCATTCAATAGCTATGACAGCTGGAAAAAATTAGCAGGCCTCCAGTCCTTTGCTGCTTGTTTATAATAAGAGCATATGCTTGCAGGGAACATAGAATCCTAAACAAAAATTGGTACCTATTTGATCAGACTAAATTTCCATTTTGAAACCTATGCTGTTGGTTTCACAACACAAAACCACTCGTGATCTACTGAGTGGAAAGGCAGGGAGACTGAGGATGGAGACTTCCATCCTTCATTCATGGAAGCAGAGGCTTCCTTGTTTATCTTTTACAGTGATCACCCTTAGGAAAGAACACACAAAGCCACAGCCCCATGCTTCTGTTCTGAGACTGGAGTAACCACCACAAGAGCCAAGGTGTTAGGCATCTGGACCCTCCCCACTCAGGAGGCAGGTCACTGGGGAATGCTAAGGTCAACATCCCTTAGGAGGTGCTGTAATTAGTTGCAGACCAGAGCCTGATTGTGAAGGAAAGAAAAGCTTCTCCCCATCACAAATCAGAACATTTTTGCAGCTTTCCCAATGGGTTGCCAAGTGACTCAGCATTGGCCCAGTGTGGGCACTATTATTGATGAGAAATCTTCCGCCTGGGTGATATACTGCATACAACACATGCCCAAAGAACAGTGCCAAGTCATACCAGGAAGAGCAGGCGAATTATTCACCTCCACTTCAGATGCAGGCAAATCCTGTCTTAACGCAGGGGCTACTCAGTATCAGAAAGACAAAGCCCCTAAGATAGTCAGAGATTTCCATCTAAGATTCAAGGCATGATTAGGTAGAGCCTCTTCTTTCTTGTTGACTATTAAAAGGCAATCAAATTGAGGACAGCATAGCAAAAAGACAAGAAAAAGAATAATTTTTCAAAAACAACCCCAAAGCAGAAAGCTGCATAAAAGCCTTCAGCTTCCTAAATGTTGTCTTTATGAGTTCTATGAGCTCCACCCAGAGGTCACTGCCAGATCTGCAGGTTCACTTAATTTAGAAAAGAAAATCTCATCTTCTGGGGTCCAGAGCCAGACTTGCCTTGGAAAACTGCTGGAAATTCTTAGACAATATTCCTTCTTTCTTGCCTTTAATTAAAGGAACTGCTCTGAGCTCTGAAATTCAACATATGCTCCAGGAACCTCGTGTCATCCAACAGGACAACTACCTTTGATATGTGCACCTGTCGAGGAACCAGTGTGAGTTCCTGCCAGGCTGAACTCAGCTCAAAGACAGCAGAGTGTTCAAAGAGTACTTTCAGAAGAAAAGGTGAGGGTTCTCCTTGAAATAAAATATAAGACTGGAAAGCAACTCAAAGGGTGAACAAGATTGTGTCTAATATTAGAAAGACTGAGAATAATCCTCCTTCAAGAAGGACCCATGACTACTTGCCCAGAGGGCCCAACTATAAGGCAACCACTCCCTTACACAGCCCTGAAGACAATCACCAGCCATACTTTTCAAAGAACTGATTGCGGTGCCCAGAGCATTCCCTTGGTATCTAGCCATTCATAACCCACACACCTCACTCCAACCCACCCTCCACACCAGTGACTCTCAGTCTACAATGGCTCAGGCTAGGATCAAGAGCTCCCACTGTGCTGTGCTCTCAACTGCCCAGTGTAAGACATGCTCTGTTTCAGATATCATAAGCTAGCCCAGCAACTAAATGAAGCCTTCAAACAACAAAGACATGTTGGTGCAAAAAGTTTCGTCAGCCATCTGGAGAGCTTCTCATCACAGCCCGTGTGCTCCTCTTGCCTTCATCAGCATGTGCCTAACCTGACTTGAGACAGACGTGACAGATTCTCAAACAGGAAAAAACAATCAAACTCACCCTCTGTCTTCCTCCAACACCACTGCCCCCTTCCTCCCCCGGCAAGTTCTTTCTTCACTATAAACACTGAACAGGCTTTTCATGTCTATCGACAAAAATATCTGTGGCAATGTTTATTCATCTGAGGTGTATTAAAGCTCTAGAAAATATCTGTGCCGAACCTCGGCACATTCTCATTTCAACAAGGCTAAGCATTCCCAGAATGTCGCCCTCTTATTTTGTTAAATAAACTTTATTATGTAGTTTTAGTTCAGTCACTCAGTTGTGTCCAACTCTTTGCAACCCCACTTACTGTAGCCCGCCAGACTTCCCAGTCCATCACCAGCTCCTGGAGCCTGCTCAAACTCATATCCATCGAGTCAGTGATGCCATTCAACCATCTCATCCTCTGTCGTCCCCTTCTCCTGCTTCCTTCAATCTTTCCAGCATCAGGGTCTTTTCTAAAGAGTCAGTTCTTCGCATGAAGTGGCCAAAGTATTGGAGCTTCAGCTTCAGCATCAGTCCTTCCAATGTATATTCAGGACTAATTTCCTTTAGGACTGACTAGTTTGATCTCCTTGAAGTCCAAGGAATAGTTTTAGGGTCATAGCAAAATTGAGCAGAAAGTACAGAGTTCCTACATAGTGGCCAGCCAGTACATACCTCCTCCCCCATTATCAATATCCCCACCAGAGTAGGACATCCATTGCAATCGATGAACCTGCATTGACACATCGTTATCACCCAGAGTTCACAGTTTACATTATGGTTCATTCTCAGGGCCGCATATTCTATGGGTTTGGACAGATGTACACTCATATGTAACTACCATTATGGTATCATACAGAGTCGCTTCCCTGCTCTGAAAACCCTTTTCCCCTTTGTCCCTTGACCATAATGCAAAAAAAAATGTTTTGCTCAGCATGACTCAGTATGACTCTAAGCAGTGTTCCTGAGGCCTGCCAAAGGATAAGAATCACCAGGGAGATTAGTTACAATCACAAATGTTCAGACTGCACCCTCAATCCACTGTGTCAGACCTTGCTAGGGAGGGACCCAGAAAGTTATAGATGGTCCATGGACCTAAAGAAGAAATGCTCCTAAGTGCAGTCTCCAAGCAGAAGAGCAGCACCTGTTAAGAATATTGAGGCATTTCCTAACCATGTGAGCTCCAGCTCCATCAGAATACTTAGAATTCAAGATGGGCCCCATTCTTTATTTTCAAACAGCCAGGCTGCTGCTACTTTTCTCACTTATTTCTTTATCTTGCTGCATGGTACCAGAAAGTTTTACAAGGACAAGCAAGCATCTGCTTCTATTAGGAAACATGTTTGTATTCCTACACAATGGTCTCCCATTTATAAGCACGCTCTTTGGATCATTTGCATAAAGTGACGGGTCAGGAAGTAGATCTGCTTGGTTACAGTAAAGTATCTGCCCGAGGACACTGGTGCACGTGGTGCATGGAGCAGAAGGACACACAGCCAATATGGGTTTTTCTTCTTTGTGCCTTGAGGGCTCTTCTGCCAGCTGCTCCCCCTGGCTCCCCACTGCTCTGCATTCTGCCATAGCCAATGACGGTTTAATGGCAAAATTCGCTGGGCAGTAAGCCATGTGGCTCTTACAGCCAGCAATTAGGAGAGAGGGAAAGGTTGAATTACAAGGTATTTGAAAATGCAAGGTATTTGAAAATGCAAGGTATTTGAAAATGCAGTTTGAGTAAGTCAGATCTTATTTTCTCTTACCTCCTGGTAATAAAACCTCCATATTCATCCCAAAACAGATAACTGACTCTGGGGTCATTCAGAGTCAATGGCTCAGTCAATATAAAAATCTACCACACAGTCGATGGGGAGCATGAAAATCCATTAAACCAAAAGTCATATATTTTTTTTTCATCCAAAGGAATCCTTACCTTTTCTTTGGCTTTCCTTTTTGTCCCTGCATCCATCCACTCGTTTTCTTTCTCCAGCATGTCAATAAAGGCCCATCGAACACCCTCAATCAATTCCTCCATCTATAAGAAAATACCCAAAGAAGCAAGTCAAAACCAAGAAGCTTCAGACAAGGTTTTCTGGGCCACGATAAACAGTCCAATGCTAAACACAGTGGGAAAGAAGCTCCCTTCAGATTCACTGCATGCTCTGGCAGAATTTCTTCTTTCAGGGAAATGCCTTTTTCCCCCACTGCTAGAAGAAAACTAACCATTTCTTCCCTTAAGAACAATGTGATGGCCTGGTCGTAATAGGATTATATGGGAAAAGGAATTCACCATAGGTTGTGATGAATAACTTACCTGTAGCTACTAAAGGGAGTCCACCCTTATCAAGGATGCAACTAATTTCAGTAAGTTAATAAGAATTTTAGGGAAACAAGCATGGGCTCTGTATTTCAGACCAGTATCACAGAAGAAAGTGAGTGAACCATTGAAAGATATACTGTTAACAGAGAAACAGGCGCGAGAGCCAGCACACTAAAGGATGCTGCGGATGCTGTGGATGCTAAGTCGCTTCAGTCATGTCCGACTCTGTGCGACCCCAGAGACGGCAGACAACTAGGCTCCCCCGTCCCTGGAATTCTCCAGGCAAGGATACTGAAGTGGGTTGCCATTTCCTTCTCCAATGCATGAAAGTGAAAAGTGAAAGGGAAGTCGCTCAGTGGTGTCCAACTCCTAGCGACCCCATGGACTGCAGCCTACCAGGCTCCTCTGTCCATGGGATTTTCCAGGCAAGACTACTGGAGTGGGGTGCCATTGCCTTCTCCACACTAAAGGATATTGCTCAACATAAATCAGGCTTACATCAGGACCCCAGTTCTCTCCACGTTAGTGCCAGATGCTTGACTGTTCTCTGTCCTCTTCCTACTCCCCTTCTCCTCTCTGACAGCTCTGAAAAGTCTTCTGTTATTTCAAGCCCAAAATGGTAGTTCCAAAGGGAGCTGCCACAGAAACGCTGTCTTCTAAAAGACCTGTTTCAAAGTGTTCCAAGGGTTCAACTACACCCACATCCATGATGTGTTTGCCCTGGCTTTTCCTCCAGCATTTGTTGGTCAACAGAGAAGACTGGGGGAAATATGCTAACATTTAATTTCAGCGGCCCACATGGAGCAGTCTGGGGAGGCCCTGCCTGTCTATGGGTACAAATCAATCGAAATTCCACTTTCCTACAAAGATGCTTCAGTTTTCCTAATCGGATACTCAAGAAAGAATAAAATACTAGGTTTGGCATCAGAATGAAAATTTTCATTTGCGACTACGGAGTTGCAAATCCATTTTTAGCATTAATTCTAGAAAGAAAGAAGTTGAGATGTTTCCTTGGTTCTATAATGAATTGTCAGCATGGAGCTCAAAATAATTTTTTTCTGTTTAATAAGTTTTCAGCTATGTTTTCAGTTCAATAACATTTGTAAGGGAATGAGAGCTGGAAATCAGTGGGCTGGGTTCCACCGTATGTAAATAAGAACAAACAGCAGATGGAGGGGGGTACTTCACAGCTATTTCTTCCCAACTTAGTAAAAACATTAAAAAAAAAGAAATCTCTACTTGAGATTGGGGCACGATGAAGACTTGAAATGACAGAAGAGCAAAGGTCCTTTAAAATCATTAAGTCACTCATTCTCACTGGGATCTTGGGGAGGGAAGGTGGACTGGGAGGGGTTTAAACAATGCTGATGTCATTGTTTCAGGGTGAGACCTGAGCACTGAGAGGTTCAACGGCAACCCCCACCCCCAGGTGATTCTAATATGTAACCAGGATGAAGACTCACAGATGTAGAAGAAGCCACTTATGCTACAGATGAGGAAGTTAGGACTCAAAAGACCCCATGATCCCTTCCACCCAGCTCTTCCAGCTAGGAAGGGCCAGAGCCAGGACCTGACCTCAGAGGTAAAGACAGTACTGAGGCCAGGAACTCCTAAATCAGAGGAAATGTTCCTCATAAATCAGAGGAAAACATCAGAAAGGTAGAAGAAAACCAGGAGACTTGCAGCAGTGGCCATTTCAAACCGAAAACCCACAGGAGGAGGATGCTGAAACAATAAGGAAATCTACAGGGACTAATCTTTTGCCTCTGCAGTACCAGCACCCCTAAGTCTTTATGACATCACTGCAGGGGAGCAAAGTTTGCCCCCTAAAATATGTCTCTTTTCCATATCAATTGTTTTAAGCTGGTTATTTTTGGAGGAACAGAAGACAGAAGGGATCTGAAAACCAAATAGCAGTTCCCCTTTTGAAGAAATATCTATTCATTTGTAAGGGAAATCTCCATTTGTAAGGGTGTCTCCCTCTCTGTACCTGGCAGAGGAGGATGACTGAATCTCCAGAAGGTCTTATCAATGGAGAAGTCATGGGCTTAAATCTGCATCACAATCACCCTGCTTTACAGCACTTTTCCTGTGTTGTCCCATAACTGACAATCCTCAGTCCCAACATTTATGTCCCCTTCATGTCCCTGAAGATTTAAGGTAAGGCTATGGCCATTTTGGCGAGTTGCTCAGTTTTCCCAGGTCTCTCCCATGTTGCTTCCCTTATGGATCAGCAGTAAAGAATCTGCCTGCGATGCGGGAGACCTGGGTTCAATCCCTGGGTTGGGAAGATCCCCTGGAGAAGAGAATGGCTATCCACTCCAGTATTCTGGCCTAGAGAATTCCATAAACTGTATAATCCATGGGGTTGCAAACAGTCGGACACCACTGAGCGACTTTCAATTCCCATGTATACACATTATTTAACTTTGTTTCATTTTCAACCGTTATTCTCTCTTACATCATAGGGGACTGGAATGCAAAAGTAGGAAGTCAAGAGATACCTGGAGTAACAGGCAAGTTTGGCCTTGGAGTACAAAATCAAGCAGGGCAAAGGCTAATAGAGTTTTGCCAAGAGAACACACTGGTCATAGCAAATACCGTCTTCCAACAACACAGGAGAAGACTCTACACATGAACATCACCAGATGGTCAATACTGAAATCACACTGACTATATTCTTTGCATCCAAAGTGTAGAAGCTCTATATAGTCAGCAAAACCAGGACTGGGAGCTGACTCTGGCTCAGATAATGAACTGATTATTGCAAAATTCAGACTTAAATTGAAGAAAGTAGGGAAAAGCACTAGGCCATTCAGGTATGACCTAATCCCTTATGATAATATAGTGGAAGTAACAAATAGATTCAAGGAATTAGATCTGATAGAGTTCCTGAAGAACTATGGATGGAGCTTCATAACACTGTACAAGAGGTGGTGATAAAAATCATCTCCAAGAAAAAGAAATGCAAAAAGGCAAAATGGTTGTCTGAGAAGGCCTTACAAATAGCTGAGAAAAGAAGTGAAAGGCAAAGGAGAAAAGGAAAGACACCAATATGAATGCAGAGTTCCAAAGAATAGCAAAGAGAGATAAAAAAGCCTTCTTAAGTGAACAATGCAAAGAAATGGAGGAAAACAACAGAATGGGAAAGACTAGAGATCTCTTCAAGAAAATTAGAGATGCCAAGGGAACATTTCATGCAAAGATGGGCTCAATAAAGGACAGAAATGGTATGGACCTAACAGAAGCAGAAGATATTAAGAAGACATGGCAAGAATACACAGAAGAAATATACAAAAAAGATCTTAATGACCCAGATAACCACAATGGTGTGATCACTCACCTAGAGCCAGACATCCTGGAATGTGAACTCAACTGGGCCTTAGGAAGCATTGCTATGAACAAAGCTAGTGGAGGTGATGGAATTCCAACTGAGTTATTTCAAACCCTAAAAGATGATGCTGTAAAAGTGCTGCACTTTATGTATGCCACCAAATTTGGAAAACTCAGCAGTGGCCAAAGGACTGGAAAAGGTCAGTTTTCATTCCAATCCCAAAGAAAGGCAGTGCCAAAGAATGCTCAAACTACCACACAATTGTGCTCATTGCACATGCTAGCAAGGTAACACTCAAAATTCTTCAAGCTAGGCTTCAACAGTAAGTGAATCAAGAACTTCCAGATGTACAAGCTGAGTTTAGAAAAGGCAGAGAAACCAGAGATCAAATTGCCAACATCCACTGGATCATCAAAAAGCAAGGGAATTCCAGAAAAATATCTATGTCTGTTTCATTGACTACACTAAAGCCTTTGACTGTGTGGATCACACTTTGTGGAAAATTCTTAGAGTTGGGAATACCAGACTCCCTTACCTACCTCCTTTTCATTATAGGGGACTGGAATGCAAAAGTAGGAAGTCAAGAAACACCTGGAGTAACAGGCAAATTTGGCCTTGGAGTAAAGAATGAAGCAGGGCAAAGACTAATAGAGTTTTGCCAAGACAATGCACTGGTCATAGCAAACACCCTCTTCCAACAACACAAGAGAAGACTCTACACATGGACATCACCAGATGGTCATCAGATTGATTATATTCTTTGCAGCCAAAGATGGAGAAGCTCTATACAGTCAACAAAAACAAGACCAGGAGCTGACTGTGGCTCAGATCATGAACTCCTTATTACCAAATTCAGACTCAAAGTGAAGAAAGTAGGGAAAACTGTTAGACCATTCAGGTATGACCTAAATCAAATCCCTTATGATTATACAGTGGAAGTGAGAAATAGATTTAAGGGCCTAGATCTGATAGATAGAGTGCCTGATGAACTATGGAATGAGGTTCGTGACATTGCACAGGAGACAGGGATCAAGACCATCCCCATGGAAAAGAAATGCAAACAAGCAAAATGGCTGTCTGGGGAGGCCTTACAAATAGCTATGAAAAGAAGAGAGGCGAAAAGCAAAGGAGAAAAGGAAAGATATACGCATCTGAATGCAGAATTTCAAAGAATAGCAAGAAGAGATAAGAAAGCCTTCCTCAGAGATCAATGCAAAGAAACAGAGGAAAAGAACAGAATGGGAAAGACTAGAGATCTCTTCAAGAAAATTAGAGATACCAAGGGAACATTTCATGCAAAGATGGGCTCGATAAAGGACAGAAATGGTATGGACCTAACAGAAGCAGAAGATATTAAGAAGACATGGCAAGAATACACAGAAGAACTGTACAAAAAAGATCTTCACGACCCAGATAATCATGATGATGTGATCACTAATCTAGAGCCAGACATCCTGGAATGTGAAGTCAAGTGGGCCTTAGAAAGCATCACTACGAACAAAGCTAGTGGAGGTGATGGAATTCCAGTTGAGCTATTTCAAATCCTGAAAGATGATGCTGTGAAAATGTTGCACTCAATAGGCTAGCAAATTTGGAAAACTCAGCAGTGGGCCACAGGACTGGAAAAGGTCAGTTTTCACTCCAATCCCAAAGAAAGGCAATGCCAAAGAATGCTCAAACTACCGCACAATTGCACTCATCTTGCATGCTAGTAAAGTAATGCTCAAAATTCTTCAAGCCAGGCTTCAGCAATACGTGAACCGTGAACTCCCTGATGTACAAGCTGGTTTTAGAAAAGGCAGAGGAACCAGAGATCAAATTGCCAACATCCGCTGGATCATAGAAAAAGCAAGAGTCTTTCTGCTTTATTGACTATGCCAAAGCCTTTGACTGTGTGGATCACAATAAACTGTGGACAATTCTGAGAGAGATGGGAATACCAGACCACCTGACCTGCCTCTTGAGAAATCTGTATGCAGGTCAGGAAGCAACAGTTAGAACTGGACATGGAACAACAGACTGGTTCCAAATAGGAAAAGGAGTACGTCAAGGCTGTATTTAACTTATTGTATAAGTGAAATATATATTTAACCCTGCTTATTTAACTTATATGCAGAGTACATCATGAGAAACGCTGGACTGGAAGAAATACAAGCTGGAATCAAGACTGCCGGGAGAAATATTAATATCAATAACCTCAGATATGCAGATGACACCACCCTTATGGCAGAAAGTGAAGAGGAGCTAAAAAGCCTCTTGATGAAAGTGAAAGAGGAGAGTAAAAAAGTGAAAAAGTTGGCTTAAAGCTCAACATTATGAAAATGAAGATCACGGCATCCGGTCCCATCACTTCATGGGAAATAGATGGGGAAACAGTGAAAACAGTATCAGACTTTATTTTTCTGGGCTCCAAAATCACTGCAGATGGTGACTGCAGCCGTGAAATTAAAAGATGCTTACTCCTTGGAAGAAAAGTTATGACCTACCTAGATAGTATATTCAAAAGTAGAGACATTACTTTGCCAACTAAGGTCCATCTAGTTTAAGGCTATGGTTTTTCCTGTGGTCATGTATGAATGTGAGAGTTGGACTGTGAAGAAGGCTGAGCACTGAAGAACTGATGCTTTTGAACTGTGGTGTTGGAGAAGACTCTTGAGAGTCCCTTGGACTGCAAGGAGATCCAACCAGTCCATTCTAAAGGAGATCAGTCCTGGGTATTCTTTGGAAGGAATGATGCTAAAGCTGAAGCTCCAGTACTTTGGCCACCTCATGAGAAGAGCTAACTCATTGGAAAAAACTCTGATGCTGGGAGGGATTGGGGGCAGAAGGAGAAGGGGATGACTGAGGATGAGATGGCTGGACGGCATCATGGACTCGATGGACGTGAGTCTGAGTGAACTCCGGGAGACGGTGATGGACAGGGAGGCCCGGCGTGCTGCGATTCATGGGGTCGCAAAGAGTCGGACATGACTGAGCAACTGAACTGAACTGAACTGAACTTACCTACCTCCTGAGAAACCTATATGCAGGTCAAGAAGCAATAGATAGAACCAGACATGGAACAATGGACTGGTTCCAAGTTGGGAAAGGAGTATGTCAAAGCTGTATATTGTCACCCTGCTTATTTAACTTATATGTAGAGGACATCATGCAAAATGCCGGACTGCATGAAGCACAAGCTGGACTCAAGACTGCCAGGAGAAATATCAATAATCTCAGATATGCAGATGACACCACCCTTACTGCAGGAAAGCAAAGAGGAATGAAAGAGCCTCTTGATGAAGGTGAAAGAGGAGAGTGAAAAAGCTGGCTTAAAACTCAACATTAAGAAAACTAAGATCATGGCATCTGGTCCCATCACTTCATGGCAAATAAATGGGTTAAAAGGAAACAGTGACAGACTTTATTTTCTTGGGCTCTAAAATCACTGTGGATCATGACTGCAGCCATGAAATTAAAAGACACTTGCTCCTTGGAATAAAAGCTATGAAAACCTAGACAGTGTGTTAAAAAGCAAAGACATCACTTTGCCAACAAAGGTCTGTTTAGTCAAAGCTATGGTTTTTCCAATAGTCATATACGGATGTCAGAGTTGGACCATAAAGAAGGCTGAGCACTAAAGAACTGATGCTTTTGAAGTGTGGTGCTGGAGAAGACTCTTAAGAGTCCCTTGGACAGCAAGATTAAACCAGTCATACCTGAAGGAAATCAACCCTGAATATTTATTGGAAGGACTGATGCCCGAAGCTCCAATACTTTGGCCACCTGATGCAAAGAGCCAACTCATTGGAAAATACCTGGATGCTGGGAAAGATTGAGGGGAAGAAGACAAGCGGTCAGCAAAGCATGAAATGATTAGATAGCATCACTGACTCAGTCGACATGAGTTTGAGCCAACTCCAGGAGATAGTAAAGGGCAGGGAAGCCTGGTGTGCTGCAGTTCACTGGGTTGCCATGAGTCAGACACGACTTAGCAACTAAACAACAACAACACGGTGTCCTTCAGCAGGTGACTGGATAAACAAACTGTGGTACATCTAGAATATGGAACATTTTTCATTGCTAGAAAGAAATGAGCTATCAACCCATGGGAAGGCTTGGAGGAAGCCTATGTACATATTACTAAGTGAACCTTAAATGCATATTGCTAAGTGAAAGAAACCAATCTGAAAAGGCTACATACTACATGATTTCAATGATATCACATTCCAGAAAAGGCAAAACTATGGAGGCAAAAAAAAAAAAAAAGGCAGTGGTTGCAGGGTAGGTGTAGGGAGAGATAAAGAGGCAGAACACAGAATTTTTAGGGCAGTGAAAACATTGTACGGTATTAGAATGGTAGTCTCATGTCAAAATACATTTATTCAAACCCACAGAATGTTTAACACCAAGAATGAACTCTAAGGTAAACTATATACCTTGGGTGATATGTCAGTGTAAGTTTACCTTTGGTTTAGGAAAAAAGTAAGTGATGCTAATGGCAGAAACTGCACGTGAAGGGAGGCAGGAGTGTTCGGTAGCTGGTCAGACAGGAGCAGGTCCCACCCCATCCTGAATGGTTCGTCTTTCCCTCCACTACCTGACTGGTGGTCACAGCACATTCAGAGAGCCTCCCTTTTGAGGCCAAGGACCATCACTAGGTTTCCAGCCATATCAGCACCAAGCAAGACAAAACCGCCAGCAGAGGTTGGTGCAGGGCACCAAGACCTAAAAGGTGACTCACAGTAACCCAGGGCTCATTATGTCATATTCATAACAAATTAGCATTGCAGTTTTTGCCCCTGCCCCCATGGGTTTTGCTTCAGTGCTTATGGGTAAGTATCTGCACATCAGGAGAAAGGTCAAATAACCTAAAGCTGTCAAACAACCTATGTGTCAAATGATGCAGGACACACCTAGTGCCATCCCATTTCAGGTCTGCTTCTGGTTTCCAGGTAGCCCACTATCATCCTTTCAGAGCACACTTTCACTCTACCTAATAACACTCTTACTACTTAAAGCTGCTCAATGCCTCTTGACTGAAAGTTTTCCCCTGAGAAGGGCAAGAACCAAGGAAATCACCATTCCACAAAATCTTTACACCTTCCTCTCAATTTCATTGTTGATGGAGAGACTATGCCATCTCAAAATACGTCTCTTTGGCTTAAGGATTATCTTGAATTGATTACTTTTAAGAAACCGCACACAAAATAAGCTGCAAAGAATAAGAGGTTACCCTCTTGGAAGAAACATTCGGGGTTGCAAAGAGTTGGACATGACTGAGAGAGTAACACACACCACACACACTCCCTTAATCAGGAAGAGCAAGTTGACTAAATCTCTAGAAACTCATATCAATGGAGAAGGCATGAAGTTATAAGCCTGCATAACAACCATACCTTTGTTCACTGTGCTTTTCCCAATAAATTTCCTTAACTGTCCCCCACCCCCACCCCACTCCCAAACATCTTCTTTAGTCTTCAGCTGGAAATAGTATTTAAGGTGATGGTTTGGGCCATTTTAGAGAGTTACTCAGTTTCACTGGCTCTCTTTCATGTATGCAGGAGATATACAGGTTATTAAACTTCTATTCTTCTCCTATTAGTCTGTCTTTTTATGATAGGGAGGTCTCAGCCAAGAACCTGGAAGGATAGAGGGGGAAAAAATTTCCTCCTCAAGCTATAAACTTAAAACTACTCTAAAAAATTAAGTCCTTTACCTAGATGCCCATCAGCAGATGAATGGATAAGAAAGCTGTGGTACATATACACAATGGAGTATTACTCAGCCATTAAAAAGAATACATTTGAATCAGTTCTGATGAGATGGATAAAACTGGAGCCGATTGTACAGAGTGAAGTAAGCCAGAAAGAAAAACACCAATACAGTATACTAACACATATATATGGAATTTAGAAAGATGGCAATGATGACCCTATATGCAAGACAGGAAAAAAGACACAGATGCGTATAGTGGACTTTAGACTCAGAGGGAGAGGGAGAGGGTGGGATGATTTGGGAGAATGGCATTGAAACATGTATACTATCATGTAAGAATCAAATCACAGTCTATGTCCAATGCAGGATACTGCATGCTTGGGGCTGGTGCACGGTGATGACCCAGAGGGATGTTATGGGGAGGGATGTGGGAGGGGGGTTCATGTTTGGGATCGCATGTACACCCATGGTGGATTCATGTCAATGTATGGCAAAACTAATACAGTATTGTAAAGTAAAATAGAGTAAAAATAAAAATTAAAAAAATAAAAATGCAAACTATACACACACACACACACATGGTGGAAAGGATCTGGTGAAGAGGAAAAGGTTGAAAATATGGGAGAGAAAAAAATGACATGTATGGTCCCTGAGAAGGCAAAAGGGGATGGGATCTGGAGAATATATGGAAGGAGTCACCTTAGACATGAGACAGGATTATGAGAGGCAAGAAGGATAAAATGATAGACAGGAATGCAGAAGAATGTATAGATGAGATGATGGAAGGTCAAGAGTCCTAGTAGAATGGCATGTCTTTTCTCCATGGAATAGGAACAAGATCTTCTGCTAAAAGGGAAGTTCTCTAAAAAGTTTGTTTTTTTCACACAGGGCTATATGCATCCTGGCAGCATGAACATACTGGTAGGAAGAGGGATATTCACAGATAAGGACAAGAGGACAATGAAAGATTTCCTCTCAATACACTATCCAACATGCAGCCATAGTAGAAAGCCCCTAAATAATTAAAAGCTGAGAATATCCTTATTTGGAGTAAGGAGTACAGAAGCTAATCTGCTTCACTTACAGTTGAAAATTAGTTAATCAAATAAAACAAAACAAGCATGATCCAAGTCAAGACATCTTGGCATATATATATATAATGGAATTAGGGGATTTCCATTGGGGATTTCCATGGTGAATCTTAAAGTCATTTTGCCTCTCTTCTTCTTGGAGCATTTTTATGAAACACATACAAATTATTAAAATATGCTGAGTGGTTCCAAATATTTCTCTTTAAGCACCTTGGTTTCTTAGGACCCTCCCTGGCCATTCCTGGGTATTAACCATGGGTTTCATAATCATTAACATTTTAAGCATTTTGCATAGGTTTTCAAAGCTCTGTACCTTGCTGATTGGCATCCCAAATGGAAATAAAGTGGTAAAAAGATATCAGGTATTGCTGGGATGAAGAATGACAAACAGTTGACACCTACACATCTTCCTTCCTCCTCTTCCTTTCCTTCTCATACCCATCCACTCCCCTTACCACCTCTGTCTTCCCTAAAGCCATGCTTTGATAACTCAATCTTTCTGTGGCCCTCTTACAGATGTAAAAACCCAAGTATAGTCAGCCCTCTATATCTGCAAGTTCTGCATCCATGGATTCAACCAAGCTCAGATTGAAAATATTTGGGAAAAAAAAATTCCACAAAGTTCCAAGAAGCAAAACTTGAATCTGCAGCCTGCCAACAATTATTTATATAGCATTTATATTGTAGTAGGTATTATAAGTAATCTAGAGATGATTTAAAGTATCTGGGAGGGTGTGCATAGGTTATATGCAAATATTACACCATTTTCTGTAAGGGACTTGAGCATCACAGATTTGGTATCTGCTAGGACTCCTGGAACTAATCCCCACAGATACCGAGAGAAATTATTATCAATTTCCTCTTGTCTTTCCCTGTGAGCCTCAGTTGTTCTCTGTCCTAGTCTTGAGATGTCTCATCATAGGTAAGCAATTCTTTCTTTTTGCACACTCTACAGATGTATTGTACAATGTTTTCTAAGAAATGGTGCTGAACTGCCCCAGCAGACTTTAAGAACAAGGGAAATCTTTGAAGGTTATTAATGTCATTGGTTGGCACATCAATGCAAATAAGAAAAATAATGATTTTACTATGCTGGAACTAGGAAGATAAATCACTGAACACTTCTGATTTTTAACTTTAGACTATTCTCCAACATCACATAATAACATCGCCTTCAGTCAAGTCATGTTCCCTGAGGCAGCAAAAGCCTGATGTAATTTTTAAATAAGAAAAAAAAGACAGGAATAGTATTTCTTCACCAAACCTTGACCTAATGCCCCAACCAGCCAGCATAAAACATTAACAGGAATCACTTAAAGAAGAAGTCATAAGGTGAACTTATCCATAGAAAATATTATTTAGAGTTAAAAATCAAAATATAACATATAAAAATTAAATGTTATTATGTTAAAATTGGACACATTCGGCATGAGAGCCCTCCAGGGAAAGCAGCATTTTGTTAAGCATCTACTTAGTTCAGATTTTATGGACCCACACTGAGAAAACTGACCCACAGTTTATTTGGTCAGTATACCAAGCAGTTTTTAGTTCTTTCCCTCAACCAATGTTATTTAAAAGTGGGATCCCCTTTTCATTCTCTGCACGCCAAGATTTTGCCCGTAGTGTTCTACATCAGACACCAGACACTGGTGCGTCCCATATGCACATACATACCCCTGTTGCCCTTCCAGCAAAGGTTTTTGAAAATGAGATTCTCCTATCTTAGTGCATTAAAATTGTCTCAGGGACTTCTCTGGTGGTCCAGTGGCTGAGAATCTGCCTTGTAATGCAGGGGACATGGGTTCACGCCCTGGTAAGGGAAATAAGATCCCACATGGGAACTAAGACCCCACATGCCGCAGAACAACTAAGCTCCCATGCTACCACTACTGAGCCAGGGTGATCTGGAGCCCATGTGCCACAGCTACTGAGCCACAAGGAGGAAGTCCACTGACCACAACAAAAGATCCCACATGCTGCAACTATGATTCGATGTAGCCAAATAAATTTTTTTAATAAAAAATAAAAATTGTCAACTTGCTCTTCTGACTTCTCCTTATCCTCTCTCCCCTCACATGGAAATAAGAACTTGGCAGTCTATAAAAATGGGTCAAGATGATTCTATTAATGCTTTTAAAGGGATATATGCTAACACTGCTTTGAGAAGAGGTGAAATCAAGCAAGACACTGCAGAGCCTTTCTAGTGACAAGACCCTCTGTGTCCCCTACTTCTTATTTGGAAAAAAAACTTCAGTTTTGCCAGCCTTTCCTGAGTTATAAATAGCAGATTTGATCAGTTAAATAATTAGAGAAGTGAGAGAATGCAGAAACAAAGGCAAAGCAATCAAGCAAAAAGTAATGACCGCTTATACAACAGTTTAGCCAAAAAACTGAATCAGACTCCTAGTTTCTCCTCAAGGGATATATATTAACAGTCTGGTGCATATCTTTGAGCTGGTTTACAGAAACAGGACCCACCCGATGGAAAGTGCCAACCACAAGCATGTAGCCCCCAGATGGGCAGGAACCAGAAGACTGGTGCTTAAGATTCTCAAAACATCACCTTGCCACCTCATCAACAACCAATCAGAAGAACGTCTACAAGCTGATCATGCACCTTGCAATCCTCACTCCTAATGTTGCATTTAAAAACCCTTGCCCAAAAGCCATCGAGTTCAGATTTTCTATTAGCTGCCCATTCCCCTTGCTTGGCTTTGCAAATAATGCTATACTTCCCTTCACCACAACTCAGTGTCTGGAGATTGACTTGACTGCACATTGAGTTCAGCTCAGTAACAGAGGAGGTCAGTCAGCCCACTGCCAGTTGTAGTTTCCTTCAAAGCTTTGTCTCTGGTGACAAAGACATCCTACACAGCCAACACAGATCCTGCCTCATACCAATGAATCCCACTTAAACTCATACTTTCAGATCCTTCTCTGAGTTCTATTAGGTTTATAATCAGAACAATATAGGTGTAGGTTTAATAGCCTATATTTATTTGATCTCCTCAACAAATCCATAAGCTTTGAAAACAAGCATCATGATTTAGATCAAATGAGATCATGGATATGTAACCCAACGAAAAAGTGTGGAAGGGGAGCAGAATTTCCCACCCCAAAACTTACCTCTTTGGCATGAGGATTATTTTACATTTTAGGCTAATTATTTTTAAGAAATAGCAGATGAGAAAAAACAGAGAAGTTACCCTTTTGTAAGGGATATTTACATTTATAAGGGAAATCTGCATTTGAAAGGATGTCTCTCTCTCTCTGTACCAGGAAGATGTCATGTTGAAATCTCTAGAAAGTCTTACCAATGGAGAAGCAAAAACTTAAATCTGTATAATAACCTTACCTTTGTTTACCATGCTCTGCCTGATAATCTCCTATAACTGGCTTCCCTCCCCTACAAAACATCTTTTGACTTAGCTGGAAATGGTATTTAAGGTGATGAATTGGGCCATTGTAGGCAGGAGGTGCAGGAGACGTGGGTTCGATTCCTGTCTGGAGAAGACCCCCCTGGACAGGGCATGGCAACCCACTCCAGTATTCTTGCCTGGAAAATCCCATGGACAGAAGAGCCTGGCAGGCTACAGTCCATAAGGTCACACAGAGTTGGACACGAATGAAGAAACTGAGCATACGGCATAGGGACTTACTCGGTTTTCCTGAGTCTTGCTCATATACACGGGAGGTATCCAAGTCTCAAAAATCTAAAGTCCGTCACTAAGTAAGTAGTGTGTGACTCTCTGCAACCCCATGGGCTGTAGCCCACCAGGCTCCTCTGTCCATGGGCGTTCCCAGACAAGAATACTATAGTGGGTTACCACACCCTCCGCCAGGGTATTCTCCCAACCCAGGGGTCGAACCTGCGTCTCCTGCATTACAGGTGGATCCTCTACTGCTGAGCTACCAGGGAAGCTCCAAACAGGAGGGATACGGTGTTGTTAAATTTCTGTTTTTCTCTTGTTAATCTGTCTTTTTATTACAGAGGGGTCTTGGCCAAAAACCTAGGAGGATAAAGGGAAAAAATTCTTTTCTTTCTCTACAGTGTTCTGCAAATTTAAACTTCTTAGTTTTATGATTTCACATCTTACATGATATGATTTCTCACGATATAATTTCACATCTCATAAGATACATAAAGCAGATGTTCAATAAATAGAAGTTGATTTACGTTTTTAAAACCTCCAGTGGGTATCCAGCAAAGAAGCAAAATTTAATCAAATATCTTTTATACATGCTAATGTGTGACAGTTATTCCAGCAGTTATTTGAAATATAAACTTTAGTGGGACTCAAATGACTCAGTTAGTCCAGTCCATTCTGAGGCGGATGATGCCAATGTGGTATAGAACAGATGGCTAAGAATGGTTTTATATATATATATATATATATATATATATATATATATATATATATGTATATGTATATGTATATGTATATATGTATATATTTACATACATATATATTACATATCTGATACAAACAGCTATATAGGCTGATAGAGTTCTTAAAGAAGAAAAGAATCCTCAAAGTTGACTGTATTCATTAATCCTAGCATAATGTAATTTCAATGAAATTCTTAAAACAAAAGCATAATGTTGAGATTTTCATTTTTCATATATTCAGAATTTATAAGTAATATCTTAATAAAACATAAGATTAAAAAGTCTCCAGTTTCCCCATTGGTCTACAGCAAGACATGGTTCCTTAAGTTGTAACCACCTGACTAGTGAATGCAAAGAACAAAAATTATTATCAATAATTCACATGGTTAACACAGAAAAAATAGGCTCTATGTAAGGGAAGTTCCTAAAATGTTTCTTTCTGACAACCGTCACTTCACTAGAAAGAAACACAGACATTAAATAAATCAATGCACTAATAAATGTTAAGTATCCACTGACTCATTGTTTATACTATATTTATGAAAACAACTTTGAATTGGCTCCTGATAAAAATGTAATAATGGCATTGAAATAAGAAGTAAAGAAGAGACCTGTGTTAAGCAAGAAGCGGTAAAGCAAAAAAACTGAGGCTAGATAGAAGACGCTCAGTTTCTGGCAGGCAAGGAAGCTAATAAAACAAATCATATCAGTTTGTCAGGATTAACAAACTTGGCAGAGCTATTCAAAATGTTAGCGAAAGAAAAAAATATCAAATTATTTAGGCCCCAGATATATTATAAAGCATGTTAGTCTGCTGGTGCAATAGTTTAGCATGTTCTCTTATCAAGAAGCATAAGGCTAGGATCATATTTACTGACTATAAATAGATTGTGTTCTAATTTTCTAACTCATCTTTTCCTTAACCAGTCTCACTATGATCTAGCCTTTGGCTGTGGGTAAACTTCCTCCAGCAAGGAATTCTGCCAGGTCACTTCCAAAACCCAGCTCTGTTGGAGGGCCTAAGTGCTTTTTTTGAGCAAATGAATTTCTAGTACAGGGTCTTTGCAGCCCACAGGTCTGATCAGCTTGATGAGACTGTGGCCAATCATCAGTGGCAAAGACAATAGTGTCCAATGTTATCCAGAGACAGAATCAACAAACAAGCAAGGTAGGCCAAATGTGTCATTACCGTGGCAGCACACTCGAGGACAAGGGCAAGAGCAGTGTCCACACTTATTTCCAAAGAATTCCCAATGAGCCTTCTAAATTACTTGTTTTGCTGGATGTCATTTTACCAAAGCTTGCTTAAAAAGAGTTGTCATGACTGGGGTCTGATGACATTTGTTGTAATAAGATTTAGCCCGCAGAGAGTTGTGAAACCTGGATCTGCTATAGAAATTACATTTGGCTCCTTGAGTAGTTGCATGAGACTCTCCTAGGAGCCAGATTTAGCATTAAATGGGAGAGCAGGTTCTGGAACGTGGCCAGGGCACAGGCCTTAAAAGGAAGGATCTTTAACCCAACTGAAAGCTACGACACCGGGCACGTATGGAGAACTAGGTAGAGCAAAACCCCAGGTACCTCACTCACACTCACTCTGTTGAAGAGAAATTAGCAAGAAGAGCTGTCAGTGCAGGAGAGTTGCCATAGTTCTTTGATGGCATGCATTTGCTCTTCATGATTAACCTTAGGCATGACACACAGTAATTCACTGGACACTCGCTATGCACTAGGCATCGTGCTAAGCCTTCTATGTGGATTATCTCACTCAATCCTCATCACAAACCAGCAAGGTGGGTACTGTTTGTATCCCTATGTCTGATTCACTGCAATGATGGCTTTTAACTCTATACCTCCAGGCCTCTATCCATGTCCTTTGCTATGGGACCTTTCACAAAAAAATGCATTCTATCACCCCATTCTGCCAAACTGGACTGGCCTTGTGGCTGGCTCTGGTGAACAGAATGCAGACAGGACACATTGCCAGTCCTGAACCTGGGCCTCAGGAAGCCTCCTGGTCTCTGCCTGCTCACTGGCACCTCTGCCATCACTAGGAGAGCATGCCCAGGCTGGCTGGGTGACGGAAGGAAAACACTTGGAGTAGAACCAAGTTATCCTGATCACCTCTGCCGAAGCCAGCTTCAACCAGCTGGCCCCCAGACATTTGACAAACCACGCCAAAATAAGCAGAGCTGCCTGGGGGACCACCAGCTAACTCCAGATGCATCAACATTAGGCCACTGAAGTTTGGTGGTTGAGTGTTACAGAGCACTGCTATAGCAGCAAAACTTGGGTACCATTCATAAACAGGAAAACAGAGAAATGAAGAGGTTAATTTGCCCAAAATGATAAGAGTAGAACTGGGCTATGAGATATATATATATATATATATATATATGCCAGTTTTCAGAAAATCAGATGTAACTTCTTTATAAGGTCAATGTTTTGTAACTATATTTAGAAGTCCTTTAAAACTCAAATCACTTTGGTTTGCCTTAGTTCAGACAGACCCAGAGAAACTGCAAAACTTAATTCTGCAAAGACCCAGAGAAACTGGCTGATATTATAGCTGATACCATTGACTAGGCAAACAGAAACAGGGACACTTGATAGCCAGATAGAATATCCTTTCTTTGCATGAGCTGTGTTGAAGGCAGCTTGATCTCTATCAGTACAGTGGCTATACTGAGACCAACTGTTTTGAGGAGCAGCACCTGTAAGGAATGAAGGATCCCTCAGTATAAGGGCATTGCTATAGTGCATGACACTGACCTTCATGTGACTTCTGCCACTAACGTTAGAGTTACATCTCATTTACTCAACCACTGAGAAAAACAGTGAGCAGGGGAATTAAAGAACTTGAATATTAATAGCAGTTCATCAATTCAATTATATTGGCTAACTAATGAGGTGAACTCCTAGTGTATGGAGGTTGCAAGTTCAAACTCTACCACTGCGATTGGACCCATGTGGGTACTTAAGTCTTCAGGACCAGCTGCAGCAGTATGGGGAGGGAGGAGAAACCTGTTCTTGGGTGAAGAATTACTACCAGAATTGCTCATGCAGAGCACTCAGAAAATTGGAAGATATTGTAGGTCATCTATGGCATTACTTGGGGACATGAATGATGTCCTTACCTTAAAGAGAAAAAGGAATAAGCTACTAGAATACAGGAGGAATCAGTGAATTGTTGGACACAGTAAGTAAAGTTTTAATTATTCATCTAATAAAGTCTCGATCGAAAGTATAATAAAAGATTTGTTCCTCTTTAACTAAATTAGCCTTCTGCATACAGACTGTCAATGTACAAGAAGACACCAGTTACTTTATCTTTTATCTCACTGTTGACAAAGTCTCTCGCCTGACCAAATTTTAGCCAGGTTCCTCTACACCCTCTGCTTGACTAGGTCTCAATGGTGATTCCATCCTGTCCTTGCCTGGCCTGCACAGCCCAGTTTTACCAGGAATCCTGATAAGCCAGTTGAGAGAGAATCCCCTCCACTCTTGATATCTGAGCACCCTGGCCTGCCTTCAGCAAAAGTCCCCTGACCAGGGCCTCCCTGGCAGTCCAATGATTAGGACACCACACTTCCACTGCAGGGAACATGGGTTCAATCCCTGGTCAGGGAACTAAGATCTCACATGACACATGGCACAGCCAAAAAACAGAAGAAGAAAAAAAGTCCCTTGACCTTTGAATGTTTCCTCTTAGTAATTTTCCATTCACTGACTCCTTCAACCTGCTCTTTGGCCATAAATTCCCAGCTGTCTCGGCTATATTCAGAGTTGAGCCTGATATTTCTCTCTCTTACTTTGAAAATCTTGACACCCTTTGCAATAATCCTGAGTAAAATCCTCTGTAAAATCTTAACAAGTATCAGAATAATTTTCTTTAATGGGGTTTACCCTATAACAAAAACAGAAAATTTGAGAGAGCAGCAATAAAATGCCTATTGGCAGAGCTGAGTTACATGAATAAAGTAATTTGGGGACACAGTGTCTACAAGGAAATAAAATTAGGTAGTTTAATAACTTAGTTCAGCCAAAATGTTCAAACGAAAGCTCCAATTTCCTTGAATCCTTTACAAACTACAGTTTAAAGCACAAAGTAGAAAGATCTATTTTTTTTCCTTTGCAGCAACATGATAGAAAATTGTTCTTTGAGGTATATATTTATATTTCTGCCTCGTAACCATAAAAAACGGTAAACATTTTAAAGATTGTTTTGATGAGAAATCTTACAGAGCCTTAGGTCATCATTCCAAACATCAGGGATCACTCCTCAGAATGATATATGTAGAAAATCCCAGAAATTGAGCTCAGTATGTGCACTGAGCCAAAGATATACCTCAAATGTTGCTCTTAGATGAAATCTCTGATAATCAGCTTGTTTCTTACAGTATCCCTCTTTCTTCTGAAAATTATATGAATGTGAAAAAATGCAATGTCAACTGGTTAGATTTGAATTGATAGCACTTTCACACTCTTTGTCTTTAAAATACTGAAATACTAGAAGCAAAATCTACTTCAACTGATTCCCACTTCTAATGCTAAGAAATAGGAATTACATCCCTTTTATTTGTATAAGATCTTAATATATGAATAAATAATTTCCTGATAAGAGTCAATCCTAAAGGAAATCAATCCTGAATATTCATTGGAAGGACTAATCTTAAAGCTGAAGCTCCAATACTTTGACCACCTGATGCAAAGAGCTGACTCATTTAGAAAAGACCCTTATGCTGGGAAAGACTGAAGGCACGAGGAGAAGGGGATGACAGAGGATGAGATGGTTGGATGACATCATTGACTCAATGGACAGGAGTTTGAGCAAGCTCCAGGAGTTGATGATAGACAGGGAGGCCTAGCGTGCTGCAGTCCATGGGGTCGCAAAGAGTCGGACACGACTGAACGACTGAACAACAACAAAGAGTGAATGAATTATAGGATAAGCCACTAAGAAGTCTCTTCACTATGACAGGTCTCCTCATTCCAGTCGTTAAAATGGTGAAGATTCAAGTGTTTTTCAGAGAGAAGCAAGGGAATAGAACACCCACTTCAAGCTAGATGGTTTGAACTTGAATTCCACCTAACCATTTTCAGGCTATATGACTTTGGGGAATTCACTTAAACTCTGAGCTTCAGTGTCCTAATCTGGAAAATGAGGACAGTAAAAGCAATTATAGGACTATTGTGAGGTCTAAATGAGTTAACACACCAAAAGCTCTTAGAACACATACCAGACATCCAACTACATCTCAGTAAAAGTTAGCTACTTTCTTATCATTACCAGATTTTTAAAACATTATATAGCCATCTCTGGGATCTTTGTGTGCCTGCCATGGACTTGGGTATCTATCTGGGGTATTTACACATACATTATAGAAATAAATTATCATCAATAATAAAAAAATGGAAGACAACAAACAACTTTAGACCACCCTCCCACATAAACACATAGCTCTAAATCTTCTCTCCTGTCACTCAGGTCATGAGCCTACGGATCAGGGTTTGTCACAGTAAGACAGGAGCATCGTCTCTATTGACAGTGACAATATGTCATGGATTCTCTGAGAGAGTTCCACTTTCATACTCTGCATATAACTTTTTACAAAAGCAACTTGTTAAATGTTTAGCTAATATGCTGTATTTTTAAATTATGCATGATCTTCTTCTAAATAACACGAAAAAATTAAAGAAGTTCTCTGACAGACAAGGTCATGACTTTGGGTTCTGAAAACTGGAGAAAAAATGTTGGTGTACAAGGCACAAAATGGTATCCCAAGGACAGATTCAGTTTGGCCACCAAAGTACTGCCAAGATTTAAAATGTGGGATATTTCACATAAAACTCCATATTTCTGACTTCTCTCCAAAAACTAGAAGCCGAGCAACCCTCAGCAGGCATCCTGCATGAAAAGAGCCCGAAGTGAATCCTGACTATCACAGCCATTCCAGATCATCAGTATTGGGTCTCAGATTCCCCAGCGGCAATTGCCACTTCTCACTGCACTTGCCCCAGCCTTTGCTGACACTCAGCCAGCTTTAGTTCTGTGCGTTATTTAATGTTCCTCACTGGCTCTGAGGGGATTTGAGCTTGGAACTCCTGACTTTTGCCTTGACTGAGTCTTTTGCAACTTTCAGGCACTGAACACCTTTAACTTGCAGGTTCCACACCACCCGGGCCATGAGCCAGTGAGAACCAAGCCTCCAAGGTGCTTACTTCAGAGCAGAATTCAGAATTTGTGGATTGTTTGCTGGTATCCCAGAGAACCTGAAACAGCCTCAGCAAGTAGCGGCCTGACTTCAACTCCCATCCCTGTTCCCAGACCATGAATCCCTTGTGGGGACTACTTGAGTCCTTCCGCTCTCATATTAGAGCCCTTTGAGAAACCCAGTTGGTCAGACACTGACGACTCTACCTTCCCAGTCCTGGCTACTAGCACCCACTCACTGAGGGACTGAGCCCTGCCATGCTGACCTCAAAGTATCCCTCTTCCATTCTTCAGACAAGGACTGTGCAATGTGGTAGCCACATATAGCAAGTAAACACTTGAAACAGGGATAGTCCAAATTGAGATGTGCTATAAATATGAAACATGCATGCCGGTTCAAAGACTTAATATAAAATAAAGCATAAAAACTACTGTATCAACAATTTTGTATGAACGACTTATAGAAATAATATTTTTGATATATTTGATTAAACAAAATATAGTATCAAAATTCATTTCACCTGTTTCCTTTTACTTTTTCCCTGGTGGCTCAGACAGTAAAGCGTCTGCCTACAATGCGGGAGAGCTGGGTTCAATCCCTGGGTCAGGAAGATCCCCTGGAGAAGGAAATGGTAACCCACTCCAGTATTCTTGCCTGGAAAATCCCATGGACTGAGAAGCCTGGTAGGCTACAGGTCATGGGGTCCCAAAGAGTCGGAAACTACTTCACTTTCACTTTCAGTAGAAAACACAAAATTACATCCATGGCTCACATCAAGTTCTACTGGACAAAGTCAGCTGCTGTCCTGAGTTCCACAACTCCCTACTCTCGCTCCACTGGCCTGTCACTGTGGTCTAAGTAACGTTTGCAGCCAGTCCCACATGGATTAAGGCCCTGTCTTGCTATCTGAAAGGCTCTTTCAGATAGTATCTGATTGTTCCATGTGGCCTCTTTAAGAGGCTTTCTGTGAAAGGATTCTCCCTTTTCTACATCCCATCCTTCCCCTTTCTAATTAAATTTTGAAAACTCCTGTAGTTAGGTGTGAGTGAATGAATATGAGCCATATGTGTGTGGCTGTGTGCACATGCATATGGGAAGTCACAAGGAAACTAACATAAAATTGTGTGTTCTCCCCAGTTAAAAGGAAGAGAGGTAGGTTGGGGAGGGGAAAAGGATGCTTTCTCGTCTACAAAGGAAACCTCAAAGTGAACTACTCCTCCCATCCTCTCTGTAACAAAGTGTGCCAACCAGTGGCAATTGGGCCAACCCGCCATTAAGAGGCTGTAGAGACAGAGATACTGAGGAGAAGCACAGAGTCTCTTAGAGAAACCCAGGTACCAGTTTTCAAATAAAAACTAAAACAGCTCAGAGGAAAACAACCACCACCACCACAAAAGCAGAACTAAAAAGTAGCCTGGAGGCCCATACACAGGGTTTGGCACAGTCTATTTAAACCAATTTAAACCAATGAAATTTTCTATAATCTGAAATCAAAGTAGTTACTTGCACTAATGTAACAGGCTTTAGTAACCAATGTTCTGCTGTCCTGAGTCAAATGCCTGCCCTGCTCACAGGAATCACCAGGGCTGCTTTTTGGTGCTGTTTGCAAACAAATGAATAATGCAAAGGCCTTGCTACTCTAAGTGTGGTCCCGGGACCAGCAGCGTCGACATCACTGGGAAGCTGGTTATGCAAATTCCTGGGTCCTACCCCAGACCCAGTTAAAATGCAGTGAGATTTTGCATTTAACCCACAAGATCCTCCAGTGATTCTGGTACACTTTAAAGTTTAAGAAGCACCTGAAATTTAACCTTCTGACGGCATTCATTTGCTTAACAACTGTTTTTGAGAAAAAAAAAAAAAAAAAGACAATGGCAGCCCTCCCTCTGAGTTAGTGTCTCTGGAATTTGTCCCAGTGGGGATCTTTCTGGTTTACTCTTTGCATTGTAGTTAATAATAAAGAATGTTTTTCAAGTAAATCAATGGTTCCAGGTGGTTCTTGGATGAGAGCCCTGCAACATGGCTATAAAAAGCCAGATATTTCTAAGTTCCCAACTTAAATATTCCCTGAAGCAAATAGCTTCTGCTTAAGAGCAGCAAATAATTTTATGTAAAATAGATGAGTATCTGTGTAACTATCACACTACCTCCTCATCCCGCGTACACCACATCGGGGGGAGTGCCAAAGTCAACTTTATTTTAAAATGTCACATGCTGACAAGAATAAGGGACTTTCACACCAAAACTGAGAAAAACAAATTACTCCACATACTTTTCATATTACTTAAAATTTTTCTACTGCCAAAAAAAAAAATCCTGTTACATAAAAACACCTCCACTATCCCTTCATTGTTTTTATATCCTTCCCAGGGCTTATAATGTTACCACTGTGATTAACTGATAACTTCTCAATCCATTTACTCTGACCAAGGAGTGAAAGAAAACACAATGGGAATATTGAATATTTTGAAATGACATTAATTCTTCAGTGGAATTATTTGCAAGAAGAGTACTTTCAGGTTCAAACATAAACTCTCAAACTTGGCATTAAATTCTCCCAAGTAGCAAAAGACAGGAAAAAAAACCCTAAGTAAATGTACTTAGATGTATGGCATTCCAAAGCAAACTTCAGCATATAATACATAGTTGTAATATACATTGACACGTAATACCAACTCGTTGAATTATGACTTAACAGAGTTTTAACCTTCTTTGCCTTTAAATCCAGTGTTTAATGATCACTTGCATTCAAGGTGTTTACATATTCAAATCTGATTGACTATAACGGACTGTTATTAGTGAGGGAGAGCAAAATATACCATCCCAAAAATGCTTCCCAGGTGACGCAGTGGTAAAGAATCCACCTGCCAATGCAGAAGACATGGGTTCAACCCCTGGGTCAGGAAGATCCCCTGGAAAAGGAAATGGCAAACCACTCCAGTATTCTTGCCTGGAAACTTCTATGGACAGAGGAGCCTAGCAGGGTACAGCCCGTGGGGTTGCAAAGAGTCAGACATGACTGAGCATACAGAGAGAAAATATGTCCCTTTGGCATATTGATTATTTGGGGCTGATTATTTTTTGAGAGGCTGCAGACATAGGAATTTTCCTGAAAGCAGGGAACTCACTCTTGTGAGAGAAGTTAACCTTTATAAGGTTAATCTCCATTGTAAAGGGGTCTCCCTTTCTGTACCAAGAAGAGGAGGGTGACCAAATCTCTAGAAACTCTTACCAATGGAGAAGGTAAGGACTTAAATCTGTGTAACAACCATCCTTAATTACTGTATTTTGTCTGGTAACCTATAACTGGCTTCTCCCTTTGCTCAACATCTTATTTCATCTTTAGCTCGACTTGGAATTTAAGGTGGTAGCTTCAGCCATTTCTGGAGGTTAGTCAGTTGTCCTGAGTATAGGAAATACATATGTTATTAAACTTGTTAGTTTTTCTCCTATTAATCTTGTATTATAGGAGGTTCTCAGCCAAGAACCTAGAAGAGTAGAGGAAACATTATTTTTCCTCCCCTACCTAATTAATCATTCCTAGACACTCTGGTTCATGCCATTTGTAACATATAATTTTTCATAAAGAGAATGCACACCAAAAAAAAAACTAGCTAAATTTCCATTTCTAATCAAAAATGGACCTTCTCCTCCAATGCAGCTGAAAGAATGGAAAACATACAGCCAAAATGAGTAGACTTTATAAAATTCATGACCTCCAGGGAATTCTCTTGGAGAAAGAAATGGCACCCCACTCCAGTACTCTTGCCTGGAATCCCATGGACAGAGGAGCGTGGTAGGCTGCAGTCCATGGGGTTGCTGAGTCGGACACGACCAAGTGACTTCACTTTCACTTTTCACTTTCATGCATTGGAGAAGGAAATGGCAACCCACTCCAGTGTTCTTGCCTGGAGAATCCCAGGGACGGGGGAGCCTAGTGGGCAGCCGTCTCTGGGGTCGCAAAGAGTCGGACACGACTTATGCAACTTAGCAGTAGCAGTAGGGAATTCTCTGGTGGTCCAGTGGTTAGTACTCTGCATTTTCACTGCCAAGGATCCGGGTTTGATCCCTGGTTAGGGAAAAAAGATCCCACAAGCCGTGTGGCATGGGGAAAAATAAAAAGAAAATTCATCACCTCCAACCTCACCCAAACCACTACTGCCTCCAGGCACCAATACTACATTTCCTCAGTTTACCCAGTGCTCCACTCCCTTGGACAATGATTTCCCTCTCCTTTAATCTTCCACCTCAACCTCTGTCCTAAACTCCATTGTACTTCCCCTACTGCCTCTTTGACATCTCCACCAGGAAGTCTGATAACATCTCAAATTCAACAGGGCCTAAACTGAACCCCTGATCTTCCCTTCTAAACTTGATCCTCCCCCACAGCACTCCTCTTCTCAGTTAACAGCAACTCTGTATTTCCACTTAATCAGACTCAGAGCTCTGGCTCTCAGATCCCTCAAAAAATCTGTCAGCAAGTTGTGTTGGTTCTATCCTTCAGAATGTATTCAGAATACCATGCCTTCTCACAACTTCCACTGCTACCACCTGGTCCAAGCCACCATCACCTCTGGCCTGGTCCCTCTGACAGTCTCCTAATTGGCCTCCATGCTTCTTTTTTTTTTTTTTAATTTTTTAAATTTTAAAATCTTTAATTCTTACATGCGTTCCCAAACATGAACCCCCCTCCCACCTCCCTCCCCATAACATCTCTCTGGGTCATCCCCATGCACCAGCCCCAAGCTTGCTGCATCCTGCGTCAGACATAGACTGGCGATTCAATTCTTACATGATAGTATACATGTTAGACTGTCATTCGGCCTCCATGCTTCTATTCTTGACCTGCTACAATCTCGTCACAGCACAGCGGCCAGGGTAAGCCTTTCAACATAAGTCAAGTCACATCAGGCCTCTGCTAAAAAGCCTGCAATAGCTCCCCACTCCACTCAGCATCAAAGCCAACACTCTTACAATGTCCTACAAGTCTTCTAAAATGCCAGGCCTGCTATTGCTCTGACCTCAGAATCTGCTTCTCTCACCCCTCACTCACCCTGCTCCAGCCACAGGGACCTCCCTACTCTTCCTTGAGCACTCCAGGCACATCCCTGCCTCAGGGATTTGCACTAGCTGTTCCATCTGCTTAGAATACTCTTCCTCCAGATAACTGCCGTATCTGATTCTCTCACCTCCTTCAAATCTTTACCAAATGTCATCTTCACAGAGAGGCTTTCTTTGACCATCTCATTTAATCCTACAGCGCTCCCCACACACTCGCACCTTCCAGCACTCTTGATTTATCCTTACCCTGATCTCATTCTTTTCTTTTCCAGAGTCTTTGTCATAATGTATACAACTGTATTGATTTTTTTTTTGTCATCTCAGTGAGGTCAGGGATCTTTGTTCTCTGCTGCCTCAAAAAGTGCCTATAGCAATGCCTGTTATATAACAGATATTCAACAAATATTTGTTCAGTAAATGAGTAAAATTAAACCTCAGCCTTTATTAGTGGATTCATCTGGCTGGGTCATTAATGCTACTAGAACAAACAGGCACAGATCATGGGTGCATGGAAGTTGATTACAATGTTCTTTCCATATATGTTTAGAAGTTTACAAAATAAAAAGATTTCTTTTTAAGCTTATGAAAAAAACCTGACTGTTTTCTGTGAAACAAATGTCACATCTCTTTAGTTCTTAGAGGATAGCAAAAGGAAAGGCGGGCGGGGGGAGGGGGGAGTCCCTGCATTGTATTTCTATTTCTAAGCTGCTTAATAGTTGTTAAACATGAGAGAGAGTGAAGAAGAGAGAGCCCTCTTACACTGTTGGTGGGAATGGAAAAAAATAGTACAGCCACTATGGAAAACATTAGGGAGGTTTCTTAAAAAACTAAAATAGAACTATCATATGATCCAGCAATCCTACTCCTGGGCATTTATCCAAAGAAAATTCTAATTCAAAAAAATGCAAGCACCCCATTGTTCACAGCAGCACTATTTACAATAGCCAAGACATGGAAGCAACCTTAGTGTCCATCAACAGAGGAATGGATAAAGAAGGTGTGATATATATACATATTACATATACACACACAAGCACACGCAATGGAACATTACTCAAGCATAAAAAAGAATGAAATAATTCCATTTGCAGCAACATGGATGGACCTAGAGATTATCATACTAAGTGAAGTAAGTCAGACAGAGAAAAACAAATACCATACAATATCACTTAAACGTGGAATCTTAAAAAAAAATAATGCAAATGAACTTACTTATAAAACAGACTCACAGACATAGAAAACAAATTTATATTTACCAAAGGGGGAATAGGGGAGGGATAAATGAGAAGTCTGGGATTAACAAATACATATTACTGTATAGATAAAATAGATAAACAACAAGGTCCTACTGTATAGCACAGGGAATTACACTCAGTATCTTATAATAACATGGAAAAGAATCTGAAAAAGAATAGATATATATGTATGTATAACAATCACATGGCTGTATATATGAAACTAACACAACTTTGTGAAGCAACTATTACTTCAATAAAAATTGTTTGTTTAGAGGGGTGGGTTGGGGAGGGATGGGGGAGGGATGTTCAAGTGGGAGGGGACATGGGTAAACCTATGGCTGATTCATGTTGATGTTCGGTAGAAACCAATGCAATACTGTAAAGCAATTATCCTTCAATTCAAAACAAATAATTTTTTAAAAATTATTTCTTTTCAACCCAATCAAATGGGCAGAAGACCTAAATATACATTTCTCCACAGGTGGCCAATAGACACATGAAAAGATGCTCAACATTGCTAATTTTTACATTATAGTATATATATATAACTATTACAAACGTAACTTAGTCATTTTGCTATATACCAGAAACTAACACAATACTGTAAATCAACTACATTTCAATTTTTTAAGTTATTTTGAAGAAAATACCTAAGTACAACTGGCAAAAAAGGAAAGTTGTTAAATATATTACAAATCATTTCATCACTGGGTCTCCAGCTTTCTAATCTTTAAAACAAAGAAATCTGTCTGGAATATCTCTATCTTTTGTAATTACAATGGTTCAAATATCTAACCCCAAAATTATCCAGGCCCTCTTTTTCCTAAGCATTGACTGAACACATTTAATTTCTACAGGAGAAATTCTGACTCTATATGGCATGATTTCATGCTGTTTTCTTATTTCTAAATTTTCATGATAACATTCTACATTTGAGTTTTGAATTAATATGGTACTGCAAGAATTCCTCTTGGAAGCAAAACTGTTATCTAGATTCATCACTTTAAGAGCTAAAAGGCTGATACTGGCCTTCTGACCATATTATCTATCTCAGATCTGGTTAACTACCATTGTTTTCATCAGCTGGGGGCGGGGGGGGGCAGCACTTACCATTTCCTTCTTGTCTTCCTGGAAGTGTACATCCACAAACATTTTTCCAACGACATAAGGGAGGGTACTTTCAATAAAGTTCACACATTTGTCCCACTGAGGCAACAAAGTTGTGGTCCCCTGGATTACCTGTGGGAGATAATTGAACCAGACTGAGCTTCACTTGGATAAAACCAATGGCTGAAAAAATGTTCAAACAACCTGAAGGACACAGTCTACAAAACACTGCATGCTGCAACCCATATACATGTGTCAGAGAGTAAACCAAAGGTACAATCGAATGAAGAAAAATATTCTGCTTGTCTTATTATATATAAAACCAAGAGAAAATATTTTAAGAGAGGATAATAATGTATCCCTCCTTTCCTTCCAATTTTCCCACTGAAAAAAAGGATATAGACAATAGCATAATTTTTCTGCAGTTGCAAGGACGTGAAAGGACCGTCCAAGTGTCCAGATGGTAGTTAATACCTTCTGAGAACTAAACTTTTACCAAGAAAGGTTTAAAATCAATGGCTGATCAAAGTTCCCCCACTCCCAGCAAAGGCTTCCTTGCTCTGGAAAGTACACTCACATGACAGACCAGGAAAATATGCCCACCATGAACAACCCAGGAGGCATATTTACATTGTGTCATAACAGAACACACTGGTAACCAAGTAAAAAATAGATGTGTTTTTCTCATCTGTCCCAATTAAATCATTATAAGAAAACATTTACAAACAAGTAGGGAAGGTCCAAAGCAGGACTTGGAAGGCTCAAAGGCTTACTCTTCAGGGTTGAAGACAAAGAAATAAATATCATTTAAGTTGCCCCTGTGGGTTGGGAGTTTGGAGCGCTCACAATGCAAAGTAAAGATAGACAGCAAGGGGAGGCTCTGAGAACGGTGGCTGGAGGCATCCGGTGAATGATATTAGACCCCGGCTGTAGGTACAGAGCTAATGTGATTAACACTAAAGTTCATCTATTCTTCCTCTACTTTCTGATAACATAACCACTCTCCAAGGTAAGGAATGAATGTATTTTTAAAACTTCTAGATAAAGAGATCCTACAACTTTATTTGGCAATTCAGTATTATATTTAGCACTTTATGCTTAAGAAACATCCCTTCATACCTAACCTCAAATTTTCACACACTACTTCTTACACCTCTCTCTCTTATTTTCTTCACAGTGGGGGTGGAAAGCAGCTGGGTACCATCTTTTATGTGATCCATAGAAGTTAAAAATATACACAGACACATATATATAATCTACTAGTTTTACAGCTTAACCCTTTGATATGACCTCAATATATATAGTTTTATGATGTTTTCTATCAAGTTCAGTACCCTAGTGACTTCAAGGGCCAAAATGTATCCAAAATAATTGTGCTACTACTCAAGAGCAATGACCCACTAAGAACTTCTCTAGCTACCATTTTCCCTAATAATTAAAATGTCTATTAAATGAAATTAGAGCTTACAAAATTTTCCATTACTTAACTATAAATTAAGAGAAAATTAACTTAAAATATTTGTTAAGGTCCCAAAATTCTTAAAATGTTAAAAAAAAAAAAAAAAAAAGAGCCACAAAACCCTTAAGTCTGTATTGGTAAGAGACTCACTCAGACAAAAGCCTCTGAAACTAAGAGTGACACTTATGTAAGTTAAAGAGGAGAACAAGTGTGGGGAAGGAGCAGAGATCACAGGGCTGGATGAGCAGGGGGAAAAGAAAAGTGTTCTAGGCAGTTGAGCCACATCTCAGAGGAGAGTAAATTTAGGCCTTGTTGGCCTAGTAGAATTAGGATAAGTTAGATTGAATTAAGAAGACCAACACTAATGAAAAAGAAAAAAGAAGGCAAAAAAAGACTGAAGATCAAGCTAGAGACAAAACACTACCCCTAAATTGAAGATGAAACTTTACCATCTAATACATATAGCATGCATATTCTGAATATTCAGAATACTGAAAACGAAAGACAGTTACAAATATATCACTAAGAAATATTAAAATTATAATTATAGTGACCCACTTAAAACACTGGGGAAAGGGGAATAAATTGGTAAGAAGGGGAGGGTGAAAACATGATGGTCTCAAGTATTACCCTAAATATCCTTATATACCTTCATCAAAGAAGAGCTTGAATATACTTTATTATATGTAAGGTTTACCTCAATAAAAAGAAATAAAGCCAAAAAAAGTAGAACTTGAGCTGTAAAATTCCCTCTGCCCAATACCTAAAGATGATGTTTATTGGATTAGTTAATATACAGACTGTTCTGGCATGTAAAGTTATCCAGTGATGTAACTGCAATCGTCTTAAAACTTACCCGTGAGAACTCCAGCCACCTATACTGAAAGCGCCTGCTTAAGTTTGGAATTCTGGAATAAACCATCCTCCACACCAAATAGTTGGCAATGGTCCTGTTAACAGAAAGAGAACACATTTATTGTACTAAGCTTGATATCTGATGCTTTGCAGAACACCTTGGGAAAATCTATTGGCAAAGCTCCATGGAGGGACCTTTTGCTCATACAAAACTGCAGAACTTTCACTTGAGAAATGACATCAGATGATACAATGTCAACAAGCTCAACCAAAAATGGCTTGCTTTTCACCACCTAACACAGACAGATGATACGAAAATTCCAGCCCCAGGTCTCAGCATGAACATTTTGCTTTCCCACTCATGACATGGAGTCCACTGTTATCCATGCTTTCATGCCTAGAAATTGTTGATACCTTCCAACTATTAGGTGACTTGACAAAATACAGATGGATTATTAACTTTTGGAAACAAAATGCAATATACTGGCTAATGCCAATTATCTAGATATGCACCCTTGTTCGATACCTACTAGATGTGGGAGTTTGGGCAAGTCACTTAAGTTCATTGATTTCACCTTTCTTTGTCATATAATGAGGATGACCTCTACCTTACAGGGTTATTGTGAAGTTAAAATAACTAACAAAATGTTTGACAGAGTAAATTTCAGGTTTTCTTATTGTTGTTCACTTCCAAACACATAAACAACCCCACACACTCATAATATCCACAACATATATTTTTAAAAATCCATTACATTTTCTTAATTTCTGCCTTTTTCTATAAGCAAAAGGCACCTTGACCTCAAAAGTATGTGTGATCTGAGTTAATTTCCAACTCAATAGTGATGATGAATTTTTAATGACCCATCCCCTCCCAGCTGTGCCATTACCATGGTGACTAATAACACATATTCTTGAGATGGCTCTTGGGGTCAGCCAGCCAGCCATGTGAGAGCAGTGTGACATGATAATGGTGACTGGCCAATCAAGAATAACCCACACTCTCATTTGCATGGCATCTTAACTCAGTGGACATTCACTCTTAGCAACTAAATATATTTCAGTGTATACACCCACCATATGTATAGCTCTTTTAATTTATATAGAGATATACTAATGGGCTAACATATCAGGAATGTCTTCAACAAATATAGAAATAGAAATTTTGAAAGATTAAATGAAATAAAGATGTTTTCCAAAGTCCTTAATCCTTCAAACACTTTTGGCTAATTCTTCAATACACATTATCCATATAGGATTAGGTTAACACAACAAGTCAATGTAAATCAGCATCCCATATAGTCATCTTGACTATTTCAAAATATTGCGACCATATCCTTCCCAGATCTGGTTAGAACACCACTGTTTTTATCTTGTCATCTGGCCAACCAAGACAGCATAACTAGAGTGGGAGAAGGGCCACTTCTGACATTTTCTTCCCATTCACTTTGTGCTTATACTATTAATAACAGTTTCAATTCCTCTTTCTCTACAAGAATTTTTTCAATCATTTGCGCATTTTGTGAGGATTGAACCAATAGCAAAATTTATAAATATATAGGTATATGTAAATGACTTGAGATTATTTTCAATATATGGAATAAAAACTAATCAGTGAAGGTAACACTGCCCACTCTCATATATGGTATATAGATCAAATGAAGGGTTCAAGGCTATCTATACAGCAAAACTAATAGAGCCTAGCTATTGTTTTCAAAAGAAAGAATGATACATAGAAGTTTTAAAATTTTCTCCTTGGGGTTCCCTGGTGGCTCAGTGGTAAAGAATCTGCCTGCCAATGCATGAGACACAGGTTTGATCCGTGATCTGGGAAGATCTCATATGCCATGGGGCAACCACGCCTGTGCGCCACAAGTATTGAGCCTATGCTCTAGAGCCCAGGAGCCACAACTACTGAGCCCGTGGGCCGCAGGGACTGAAGTCCATGTGCCCCAGAGCCTGTGCTCCACAATAAGAGAAGCCACCACAAAGAAAAGCCTGTGCACCGCAACTAAAGAGCAGCCCTCACTTGCTGCAACAAGAGAAAAGCCCGTGCAGCCATGAAGACCCAGCAGAACCAAATAAATAAACTTTTTTCAAACAATTTTAAAAACATTTCTTCTCAGACCCCGTGGATCTTGTTGAAGTATGCACACTTCCCCTCAGAGATCGCCACTCTCATCAGCAAAGTCTAGCCCTTGTCCTTGCTCTTCTGAGGCACTACAATAAGCATGTAGTTTCAGGTCATTTCTTTGAACCTTTTGAGTTCACATCCCTAAGCCTGAGCGAGACAAGTGCTCACTGAGCACTTATTGTTGGCCAAGTATCCTCCCATTTGCCACAAGGAATGCAAAGAAATAGGAATTCACACCTACATTCAGAGAACTTAAAAGTCTAGCTGGGGGATATGGGACTTCAGATTTCAGCTTGTTCGTAGAAATGGGTTTTTCCATTGAATGGGATACATGGTAAGTACATTCGCTCATTCAGCACCTCCTGAACACCTGAGACATACAAATAGTTCTAGGTGCTGGCAGACAGAAAGGTGAGGAAGCTATAGTCCCTGATCTCCTGGAGCTTTCAGCTGAGCAGGGGAAACAGGCAAGCACATAGCAATGATGTGACAGACCCTAGTACCCACAGCTGCATGCCAGAGAGCTGGCTGGAAGAGTGCCTGCCTCAAACTGAGGGATGACAGTAGGCCTCAAGAGAGGGACAGGCCCTGGGCCAGGAAGGCTTCAGGGTGTGGGGTGGGACTATAAACTCTGGAGCAAGAACTTAGCCTCTCCGAGGCTAAATAATGGAAAAATAGCTTATGTGTGGGCGGGGATGGTGAGCAAGTTCATCACTCACAGAGCTGGGCAGAAAGGCCAGCTACAGCAGGGAAGATGCAGGCAGCAACTAGGGTCCAATATCTAGAATGTTAAAGGGGCAGAGATCAACTCTAATGCAAGGTCTGTAGGCTCTTCAACCTTAGAACACTGCTTCCGGGGTGTGAGAGCTGTGCTGGATCCCTACGTACAGATTCAAAGGAGATCCATGGCCAGCAGATAGGCTTACTGCTGCTGCTAAGTCGCTTCAGTCGTGTCCAACTCTGTGCGACCCCAGAGACAGCAGCCCACCAGGCTCCCCCGTCCCTGGGATTCTCCAGGTAAGAACACTGGAGTGGGTTGCCATTTCCTTCTCCAATGCATGAAAGTGAAAAGTGAAAGTGAAGTCGCTCAGTCATATCCAACCCTCAGCGACCCCATGGACTACAGCCTTCCAGGCTCCTCTGTCCATGGGATTTTCCAGGCAACAGTACTGGAGTGGGGTTTGCCTTCTCCGGCAGATATGCTTACATGAATTCCAAAGCTATTCCCTCAAGGTGGTTGTGATGCACCAGATTAACTGGGGAAGCAGTTAGGATGGGGCCCGATGGTGGCAGTAAAGACACAGCATGATGCAACTATGTTGGGGTCTTAGATTTTTCTGCCTTTCCTGCTCCCTTGAAATCACAGTGCTTAAGGCATCTTGTATTACCTCTAACTCCCACAGCACCGCTACAGGAGAGATGTCCTTGTATGCATTTTACATGACAGGAAACTTGAGGCCTAGAACCATGAAGTAACGCCTCAGGATCACATACTCAGTCGGTCTCCAATTTACAATCACCAGATGCCCAGGCCAATTCAATCAGTGTCTCTAGGATGAGACCCAGGACAAATATTATTTTTAAAGAGCCCCAGCTAAGTCCAGGGTGTAACCAAGTTGGAGAACAGGTGTAATAAGCATGTAGTTTCAGGTCATTCCTTTGGATCTTTTGAGTTCACATCCCTAATCCTGAGCAAGACACCAAGAGCTCAGTGTTGGCCAAGTATCCTCCCAGACGCCACGAGGAATGCAAAGAAGGCTAAGACAAGCCTAAGATATGTCTGACTCAAAAGCTTCTGCTTTTCCCCATGCCACACATGGACAGATTAACCCCTCTTGTTCCACAAAGATTTCCTGGTCAGTCAAAACCCTCCAACAAAGGCACTTTCCAAAAATCTGTGGGTATGAAGAAAGAACAGTGTGTGAGGGCTCCATAGGCAAGGCATTATAAGACCACAGCGCCTCTGACAGCTGGAAGCCAGAAGCAGGGAAGCTCGCACAGGGAGACGATGGCGCTGATGAGCTGCTCCAGCATTATAAATAGCTGACAGAGCGCTGGGGAGCACAGCTCTGGAGTGCTAATATTACCACGCCAGGAACAGATCTGACCGGAATGACTGAACGACTGCCGCTTAACGCTCAAAAAACCAAACAAAAAGAAGAATCAGCAATAGTCCTTAGAAATAACACATAGTATCTTTCTCTTTTCAAAAAGCATTTTCAGCAGTATGGTAATTTCCCCCAAATGGCAATCAATAAAGTAGAGGAAAACAAAGGCTCGAGAGAGAGAGAATCCACCACAAAGAGAGCAACGAGAAATCATCTCCCAAAGCCTCTGACGAAGGAGATTTTTTTTAAAGAAGATTTTTCTCACCCTTGTTGTCAATTAGTGACAGCTTATATGTGTACTGTATTGCATTTAAGAGATCATTAAAAAAAAAGGTCATGAAGATCTTCTCTGAGCCTCAAGACAATGCTATGGGGTGGTTATTATTATTATTCCAATTTTCAGACAAATAAAACAAAGATCCAAGGTCAAAGGACTTCTAAGCAAGTGTCAAATCTAGGACTAACATTTGGATCTTCAGATTCCACAGCTTGCATTTGCTTCTCTGAGCCAAACCATCTGAGGTAAGCCAAACAGGTACCTCTCAAAGGTTCTCAAAGCTGAAGAGCTCTTCCTAAACCCTAGAGGCTGCCCAGAGGTATGCAGCGTCAGCATCACCTGAGAATTCCTTGGCCTCCCCCAAGATCTACTGAATCAGAAATTGTTGCCTCTTTTTTTTTTTTCTTTCTCTCTCTCTTTTTGGCCGTGCTGCACAGCATGTGGAACCTTAGTTCCCTGACCCGGGATCATGCCCACACCTTCTGCAGTGGAAGAGCAGAGTCTTAACCACTGGACTGCTAGGAAGGTCCAGAAACCCCTCAAAGGCAACATCCAGGTTAATGTTAGTCTCATCACCCAACATGCTCAACATCTTCCCTTTCCACTCTCCCCTACCTGAAAAACTCCTCCTTATCCTTTGGAGTCCTGCTTCTATGTCACCTCCCAGATAGTGGTCATGAGGCCATCTGGTTAACTTCTAGAAATTTTAGGAAGAATCTTCTATGTGAGAAGTACCATACTAGGCCATGATGTTATAAAAACAATTACAGGAGTGTCCACCATCAAATGTTCACTGTTTCATGGGGGTGAGGGAGAGGAGCAAACCAAAAAATTAGATAATTTATTTGATATTTCGGTCTTGGGCACAAAGCTAGACTCTATTTCCCGTCTTCTCTTGCAGTTAAATTGGTCATGTGACTGAGTTCTGGTCAACGGAATGGACACATACCACTTCAAGGCCTTCCCATAAAACCTCCTATGCAATCCTCTACTCTCTTTCCCTATCCAGCAGCTGAATGGAGAAGATTCCAAAAAGCCAGATGAAGGCAGAACCACAAGATGGAAGGAGTCTGAGTTCCTGAGTCCCTGCTTAGAGGAAAGCTGCCTTACAGGGACAGCCATGCTGGACATTCCAGAAGCACAGGGTACAATCGTCATGATACAAACCAGTAAGTGTAGAGGTGCTTATTACAGTGACTGGTATGTCCTGACTAATAAAGTAACTATGGGAACCCAAGGGCACATTTCCTTGACCACTCTTGTGCTACAATCCAAGGAGAGGATCAAAGATGGTCAGCAGTCTAAAAAACTTGCTGTGGGGACTTCCCTGGTGGTGCAGTGGATAAGAATCCGCCTGCCAATGCAGGGAACAGGGGACATGGGTTCAATCCCTGGTTTGGGAAAATCCCACATGCTGTGGAACAACTAAGCCCACATGCCACAACTACTGAAGCCTGTGCACTCTAGAGCCAGTTCTCCACAACAAGAGAAGCCACCACAATGAGAAGCTCGCACAATGCAACGAAGAATAGCCCCTGCTTGCCGCAAATAAACCCCATCCAAAGCAAAAAGAACCTAATGCAGTCAAAAATAAATAAATAATAGATTAAAAAAGCAGTTTAAAAATAAATAAACATGGTCTTTAAAAAAACTTACTGTGCTCTGCAAATAAAGTGTTCTCAAAATTCTCAAGAAGCATACAGCGTTTTGAAATCTCAACATACACACAATACAAGTTGGTTTTGATGAATCAGTTGCTAAAGAGTAAACTATGTGACAGAGAGTTGAAAGTTTCAAAATATCTGCAAATCATCTTATGTTACGGACATAATGTCTGCAGTTAATTTTTCTATTTACATTTCTTCCACTGTAGTTCACTATGCTTACATCTAAATTATCATTTTGATAAGAACCAGATTAAAATCTCCCTTCAGTCATAGTCTTTCTTTGCCCCTTTTGTCATGACAGATCCTGCAGTTCTAAAGCGTAATCACCACCAAAGAGATTATCTAATACAGTAAACCAAGGCCCAATCTATTATTCCCTGGTTGTCAATAAGGCTTTTGTGGAAGTAAAATGAGTATAGTTTCAAAAATTATCTACTAATTTACAACTGAAGATAATACAGACACTGGAAGAAACCAACTCATTAAGTTCTGGAGAATGCATACATAGGATGGAAACTCCATCTTTCAACAGAAATTACCACAATTTAAAAAGTGTTGAGTAACTCAATGGCACAGGAGTACAAAATCATTGGGGTCATATTTTACAAAATTTCAGAGCTAGGAAGTACACATGAAAAAGTTTTTAAAGCAGTGAATCTCCCCCAAAAAAACTAATCATAAGATTCCTGGGGTGCTTGTTAAAATACAGATTTCTAGGCCTCACTCCAGATCTATAGAGGACGACTGCTAGAATCTCTATTTTTACCAGAGGCCCAAGGTGATGCTGTTGGCATTACTGATCCACAGATCACACTTGGAATATCAAGGTTTCACCCCACACAGAATCTGAAATGAATTTATTATTTCTACTCTCCCTTTTCTGTGGGCTTACTTTTCCGTATGCTTTCTTCAATGAACAACACATAGTTTTTATTTTAAGAAAATAGCATCTTAAAAAGAAGAGCTCTTCAAACCTGTCTAAATGTTTTCATAGGTGGGGATGGATGCTAAATTTTATTTCCAGGACTTCTCTAGGTGCCTCTTTTTTTCACATAATTCCTGGCAACATAACCTTGTCTAAGTCCAAATAAGTAATTATGGTTTGGAGGACTTCCCTGGTAGTCCAGTGGCTAAGACGCCATGCTCTGAATGCTGGGGGTCTGGGTTTGATCTCTGGTCAGGACACTAGATCCCACATGCTGCAACTAAGACCTGACACAGTCAAACAAATATTTTTTAAAATAAAATATGATTTTTAATCATGGTTCAGCAATTAGCTTATTAAACTGTGATTGTGAACTCTTTGACCTTCCTGTGCTTCATTTTCTGTAGTCAAATCTGAATGGCTTCATGAGGATGCAAACTTCTCTTTCCTGATCTAAAATATGACACAAATGAAACTATCTATGAAATAAAAATAGAATCATGGACATAGAGAACAGACTAATGGTTGCGAAGGGGTTGGGGGAGAGATGGAGTAGGAGGCTGCAGTTAGCAGATGTAAGCTTTTATATATGGAATGGAGAAACAACAAGGTCCTACTGTATAGCACAGAGAACTATAGTCAATATCCTATGATGAACAATAATGAAAAAGAATATTATAAAATGTATATAGAGATAGAACTGAATCACTTTGCTGTACAGCAGCAATTAACATAACAACGTAAATCAACTACATGCCAATTAAAAAATTATCTTTCCTGAACATTTTTAGAATTTCCTTGCTTTGTAGTGCCAAAGGAACAAAGCAACAAATTCTAAAATATTGTTTAAAAAAAGAAAAACCTGACAGTTCCTGACAGTCTTTCACCAGTCTAATTTTTCTACAGCTTTCTGAGTGGTCTTAAGTCTTTTCAGTATTGGTGAAGTGAAGTGAAGTCGCTCAGTCGTGTCCGACTCTTTGCAACCCCATGGACTCTAGACTATCAGGCTCCTCCGTCCATGGGATTTTCCAGGCAAGAGTACTGGAGTGGATTGCCATTTCCTTCTCCAGGGGATCTTCCCGACCCAGGAATAGAACCCAGGTTTCCCGCATTGCAGGCAGATGCTTTGCCATCTGAGCCACCAGGGAAGCCTTTGGTTTATTGACACAAAGTGACTTATTGACTTAAAAGAAGAAGGAAGAAAAAAACAGCCAAAGACCAAGAATGAAGTAGAGGAAAAACAAAGATGTTCATATAGAAATCTCAAAAAATAACATCACTATATAACTAGCTTCCAAAACTAATAAACAATTTAGGCTTTCAGAGGGAATATGGAGAAAGATCAGAAATAAGAGGCAAAAACATTGTATATTTGTTGCCATTGTAGTAAATAAACTACACCAGATGATGGTCTCAGCTCGTTTGTCATAAAGGACACCACAACTTTCCCCAAGACTTTTCGATATAACTTTCTTTAAAAATAGTTTTCAAAGGACAAGAGGGGGAAGACCTTATAATTTCAAAGGAAAAATAAAAGTCACAGTAAAATGCACAAGAAAGCTCTTACTTCTTCCTCTCAGAGCCTAATATCCTAAACAAATCCTTAAAGTATTGAGGGACACGGACCACCACGTTCTCTGAGGGGCCAATGTCTTTTAGTTCAGGGTAGAGTCTGACGTCGATGACCTTCTTGATGTAGCTCAGCCAGTCGAACTGAGGAAGAGAAAGACAAAAAAACACAGTGAGAGAACCTCTGCTGGGAAACAATCAAGGAGGAAGGCAACCAGATCAGTAGAATGTAATCCATGGCTTGTGATCTCAGACCAAATAAACATCCAACTGCTCAAATCTAGAAGATAAATGCCTGATCACTGCCACCCAGATCAGACTTGCTGGCTGAAGCATAAGTGGAACACGTGTCTGTGCTATCTGCGTATGGACCACGTGTGTGCACATACCCAGCAGCACATGCACTCACGTCCCTGGCCCCTCCTGCACGCTCATCCTCCCCTCTCCTCCTCCCACCTTCCCTTCTGCTCTCTCTCTCTCTTCATCCCTCTTGCAGTAGCACTCACCTCCCTTCTCCCTGTACTCGGCCCCATTCCGCACTCATTCACTCTCCTGTCCCCATAGACATAGATGCCCCGTGACATTTCTGCTCCTCCCTCTGGCACAGCCTTTCTTACACAGAGGGAAGCAAACAACAACACAGAGTAACACATGTCTCCCCTTCATAGCATCACTGTCTTGGCATTTTGACCTGGCTACCTAGAAAGTCCTTTCCAGGCTTTTCCTTTTCTTTGCTCCCCTGCCTGCCTCCACTAGTGAAATGGAAAGCCAGTCACTCACTTGCCCAGCCTACCCTGTAAGGAGGTAGTCCCACATGCCCCAGTTTTACTCAGTAAGAAATAAAGGGATGACACGTGGAAAGGCTTTGGTTTTTCCTGGTAGAAGAGTTAAACATGGCCCATACTGGGGCTTGCCCCTTCTTCCTGCTCTGAAGACAGATGTAACATATGCAGCTATGGCAGCCACCTTACAACCCTGAGTCATCAAATATGCAGTCAAAAAGCCAACATGCTAAAAAGAGTGGAGTGGAAAGAAAGAACTTGGATCTTTGACAACGTTGGGCAACAGCTAAACCAACACCAACAGCAACCTATGTCTAGACTTTTGTCTATATAAGGAAATAGGCTTTAAGTTTTTAGGCCACTCTTGGAAAAGTTTTCTGTTCCATAGAGCAGACAGCATCCCAATGAATACACAAGGGATATTTTATGTGATGACTGACAGAGATGGCGATGAGCAAGAAGACCAATGGTAGCTTTTATGAGGCAAAATTTGACACACAGATGAAACAGAATTGCTTGTCAAATGACCAGTTGAGATACAATTTCCTGGACTGCTTTCACTAACCTGGGGAATCATAGCACTCAGCTGGGAGATATTCATTTTGTTGTACATGGCTTCACTGGTTCGGTTTTCATGTGGAATCATTATCTGGTGGAAAGAAACTTTGGTTATTTTTTTCAAACAAACCATTTCTAACTGCATAGCTACTTCCTACATGTGCCAAAACATCTATATAGTATCATAAACTTTTTCAAGATTTTGGTGTGGTGTCGAACCTGGGAGAGAGGAGGGGGAAAAAAATCACTTTAGCCAGGATTAAGAAAATAAAAAGAAACTTTCCTTTCCTGTTCAGTGTGAAACATTGGACTTGGTACAAAAATAACTACTCAAATCCCTCCCTAACCTTTCATGTGGATGGACAAAATCTATTACTGGCTTGGGGTAGATAGCCATGCTAAGATCAGGCAATTTGAGACAAACATCCCCTGTCCACAGGTAGTATCCAGGTAACAGCCTCTACAGTTCATAAACTACAGACCAACCCTTCATTCCCAGGGGAACATTCTCGCTAAGAGCACTAGACTATCTGAACAGCACTGCCACCGGTGATTGTTGTGTCAACAGTTTCATCCTTCACGTCCCTTCTCCTCTCTGGTTTCTCTGGCCCAGAAATTTCCCTGGCCCCACTGCTGAAGGTATGGGTTCAGTTACCACCCAGACATATTTCCACATCTGCTTCTCCAGCCCTGACCCTTCACACTCCCATTCCCAACACGTGTGCTCCTGGTAATTTTGGCAACATCAAATCGAAGCTTCTAGGCTCTGCCATATTTAATCTGAGAAGAGCAGAAACAATCATCTTCCTCAAGGGCCATCTTAATCACTTCTGCAAACAGGCAGTAGCTCCTCATACCGCTCAACACATCATGATTTTGCCTTCAGGCCCTCCATCATCTGATTCCCCTGCATTAAACTTGCCACCTTCCAACTCACACAGGACTCTCCTACCCTTGCACTCCTGTCCACTATCACTAACCTCATGGTTTGAACCGGAAGTCAAGACTTCGCTTGTAATTCATTTTCTGTTGCAAGTCTTTCCAATTAAACTCCACTTGGCTCCAATCCCAGGGGCTATGCCATCAACAAGACCTCCCCTTAGGCACGCATCTCTCTAGTTGGGATTAGCTGAATGCACACTTCATGGCTGTGTTTACAAGGACTTTTGGGGGGCTTGGCGAAGTTGTCCTGTCTCCCCAGCTTTAGAAGTCTGCCTGGGATGATGTGCCCCACTAATTCTGAAGGTCCCTAATGACCTGGGATGTAAGATATACAGATGAGTATTATCAGCTGGCAAAAACCCCAAGCGCCATGGATTTGTCAAGATAAACTCACAGAAGGCTGAGTGGCAGACATCTGCCGCCTCTTCCCTTCAGTGCCCTCAGCTTCTCCCTCCTCACCATCCATGGAGAGACTTCCTGTAGCTCACAGGCAACCTCCTGCCTCCATTTCAATCACTGCTTCAGAGAATGTCCACACTCTTCCTCACTCTACTCAGACTCATAGGCCCAGGTTGGAGCCCTTTGGCCTTAGAGCTGTTTTCAGCTCTGCCAGCTCCTTCCTCCACCCCACGGATTTGTCATTTCATTTAGCCTCTTGACCATTCCCAGTCTTGCCTCGGCCCAGCTGTTTTGAGTTCCCTTTTTGGTTCAGATCCCTGGCTCAGGGCAAGGCCTTTCCCGCTGTATCAGAGCTTCAGTCCAAATGAGGTCTCTGGGTCTCCAATTTGCCTGGGAAGGGAATCCAGATGGCCTCTAGACACAGCAGAGAGGTCCAGTCTTCGACTCCAGAACATCTGCAGCAGTCTTTGCCATCTTCAAAGGTGACACACAGGAAGGGACTGTATGTACTGTATGTGCTGTGACTAGCGGGTCTGGAGAAAGACACACATGTACACCACGCCAGCCAAGAGGCCGACTCCTCCAGACCCTGTCCATCAGCCCGCTTCCACCTTGCCACCCCACAACACCTCGCCAAACACAAAACCAAACAGCGCTTGGACTCCTAAGCACTTCAAGAATTTTACCAACTTCTATTATAAAAGACTACCAACAAATACACCACCACTTCTTGATAAAAGTATCATTTTTTTTTTCACTACAGTATAACTCCCCAAGCAGATTTCATCATATGTGTTCCATCCAGTCCTGAGGACGTATAAAGATTTTATACTTTGGTTCTTCTAGAAAAATTATTCTTTGAACAAAGCTAACCATTTAGGATTTCTCATTAGTCTCCCTCAAGTTTGTTCTTAGGTCTTTTTGTCTCCACCATGAGCCTGAAAGAATTTAAAAGGTGATTTACATCCACACACATATGGACACCTTATCTTTGACAAAGGAGGCAAGAATATACAATGGAGTAAAGACAATCTCTTTAACAAGTGGTGCTGGGAAAACTGGTCAACCACTTGTAAAAGAATGAAACTAGATCACTTTCTAACACCGTACACAAAAATAAACTCAAAATGGATTAAAGATCTAAATGTAAGATCAGAAACTATAAAACTCCTAGAGGAGAACATAGGCAAAACACTCTCAGACATAAATCACAGCAGGATCCTCTATGATCCACCTCCCAGAATTCTGGAAATAAAAGCAAAAATAAACAAATGGGATCTAATTAAAATTAAAAGCTTCTGCACAACAAAGGAAAATATAAGCAAGGTGAAAAGACAGCCTTCTGAATGGGAGAAAATAATAGCAAATGAGGCAACTGACAAACAACTAATCTCAAAAATATACAAGCAACTTATGCAGCTCAATTCCAGAAAAATAAACGACCCAATCAAAAAATGGGCCAAAGAACTAAATAGACATTTCTCCAAAGAAGACATACGAATGGCTAACAAACACATGAAAAGATGCTCCACATCACTCATTATTAGAGAAATGCAAATCAAAACCACAATGAGGTACCACTTCACACCAGTCAGAATGGCTGCGATCCAAAAATCTGCAAGCAATAAATGCTGGAGAGGGTGTGGAGAAAAGGGAACCCTCCTACACTGTTGGTGGGAATGCAAACTAGTACAGCCACTATGGAGAACAGTGTGGAGATTCCTTAAAAAATTGCAAATAGAACTACCTTATGACCCAGCAATCCCACTCCTGGGCATACACACCGAGGAAACCAGAATTGAAAGAGACACATGTACTCCAATGTTCATCGCAGCACTGTTTATAATAGCCAGGACATGGAAACAACCTAGATGTCCATCAGCAGATGAATGGATAAGAAAGCTGTGGTACATATACACAATGGAGTATTACTCAGCCATTAAAAAGAATTCATTTGAATCAGTTCTGATGAGATGGATGAAACTGGAGCCAATTATACAGAGTGAAGTAAGCCAGAAAGAAAAACACCAATACAGTATACTAACACATATATATGGAATTTAGAAAGATGGCAATGACAACCCTGTATGCAAGACAGGAGAAAGGACACAGATGTGTATAACGGACTTTTGGACTCAGAGGGAGAGGGTGAGGGTGGGATGATTTGGGAGAATGGCATTCTAACATGTATACTATCATGTAAGAATTGAATCGCCAGTCTATGTCTGATGCAGGGTGCAGCATGCTTGGGGCTGGTGCATGGGGATGACCCAGAGAGATGTTGTGGGGAGGGAGGTGGGAGGGGGGTTCATGTTTGGGAACGCATGTAAGAATTAAAGACTTTAAAAATAAATAAATAAAATAAATTTTTTTTTAAAAAAAGGTGATTTACACAGAACACAGCATATGACACAATGACATTCATGAAAGTAGGGCAAGAAAAGAATGAAAACCAGGGCTGGGTATAAGAACTAATACATACTTACCAGCCTGCCCTATACACTTTCTACATCAAATTATGTGACTAGACTTCCCAAAGCCTCAGTCTTAGATGAGACTGATTCTGCATCAGAATGGTGTAAAGAGTAAACTAGACTAAAAATAACTTTCCACTTAAGCCAAATTCATACAGATTTATCAAATGCATATTCTTCAGTTGAGGCCAAACAGGCATTTCCCTGGGAAAACAGAGAGAGCCTCCCCCTGCTGCTGTTCTTTGTCCACTGCTGACGAGCACGTGGACACTGACTGGGCTTCAAGCAGAGGCGGAAGAAGAGTTCTTCTCTCTGTTATGGTTTTTCTTCCTGCTACTTCCCAGAAAGGGGTGCTATGAGTTCTATCTTGGACCCAAAGGACAATGCCACAAAATGATTTTTTATATATATTCTCATGCAAGATATATCACCTTTAAAATAAGGAGAAGGAAAAGAAAAAGATTTTAGATGAAGACTTACCTCAGCTATCTTTATTTCCAACCTAAGCACCGACTTCATGTCATGCTCTGCTCGGGAGCTATTAGCTCCCAAAAGTACAGCAGTATCCACCATGAATTTGTAAAGGGCATCCCGATACTGTAAGAGATAAAGAAGCAAGGGACCATGACAAGAGTCTATTAGGGAAGTATGTTTGAGGAACACAGAAGAGCAGAAACAGCAGGTGGAAATAAATGCCCATCATTTTCACTCTGTACTCAAAGTATGGTATAAGCATTATGCAATACCAACCACTCATCTACCACTTTGGGACAAAGAAGAATGATGGCTACTTGGGTACTGTTTCCATGACAGACAGAAATGTCCGGCCACCAAGAATCACGAGAACTTGTTTTCTGGCAACCAGTAATATTAAGGATATACGAAACATCTACAAATGAGTCGACTCCTCTTTCCAGGCAAGTGAGACTTTAATATTAAAAAAAAAAAATGGGAAAGAACTGGTTGCTAAAAGCAGGAGGCATGATCACCATGAAGACTAGTGGGAACTGTGATTTATTTTCTTCCAGCTCAATTTACCCATCTCCACACTAAAAACAAAAGACCAGCAATCGAATGGTTTTTTTTTTTTTCCATTTTGTAGGTTTTTACCAAGTTCTCCTCACTAGCTCAGGGAGAAAGGAAAGGAAAGATGAGAAGAATGACGAAGAGAAGTCAAGCAAATGCAGAAGTTCCTCACTGCATGTTCAGGAACCCATTTTCAGGCTATTCACATACTATTGGAGAGGAAGACCTTACTTTGTGGGAGTTGAGGAATCTTGTGTGTGTGTGTCAGGGGGTAAGGGTGGGTCCCTTCTCCTTTCAGGTACATTTTAAGAACTCAGCACACCAGGTATTAAACTGTTTCATAGTTATGCTATGGGAATAAGATTCCCTAATATACACCTTGATTCTGCAAAGCTATTCTTATAATGCTTATGACTCCGAGACCTGCACAGTGCTTGGCATATAGCAGGCCCTTAATAAATATTTGTTTAATCAGTAAGCAAGCCTCACAGAGAGTCATAATTAGAAATGTTTTGCAATTTCCAGTTAAATTCCAAAAATATTTATTCGATCAACACATATGCAAGATGTCTTGCTAGGCCTTCTGTGCACATGGAGGGAGTACAGATGAAAAATCAAATAATACTTAAGTCTAGTTCCCAGTGTGTGATCCTGGGAGGGAGATAAACACGTCATTACTAACTGTAACACCAGCAACACCAAAATAAAGTCTTTACTGAAGCTGCTAAGTGCTTGAAAACTCAAGAACTAGCGAATTCTAGCCTCGAGAAACCAGGGAGAGAGTTTTTTAAAGGGGACAGATTCAGGAGCAGGGGCGTCCTTCTGAGAGATGTGCGAGCTGCCTTTGTTGGGGGAAGAATAAAGAGAGGTGAGACAGCAAAAGTGGTTTGGGACTAGGCTGTAAAGAGGCTTTGAACTCCCTCTAAGGAATACAGAGTCTAACTTGTGAGCAAAAGCACACTGGGAGGTGTACTTTGAGAGCTTGCCAAGTGCTGCTAAGGAGGTAATGGAATGAAGGGGAGGGGGAGCAGTTAAAAGGAGACTCAACAAGGATCTGCCCTAGAGCAGTAGGGAGACAAAGGAGGCACCAGGGGGAAGAGATATTTTGAAGGCAGAGCCTACAGGACTGATTGGTTACAGGGCAGGGACAACAGTTCAAGCATGGCTGCCTATCAGGTGGTGACCAAGTAGAAACAGAAGTGCCTCCAGACTGGTAAAAGTTCGTTCTGTCCAATTTCAAGAAGGAAAACTTGCCAACCTTCTTTGATGAGTGTCCTCAGCCAGAAAGTCACTGAGGATCCTGCCCTTCAGGGCCTTCTACATACAGACTTTCCTTTCAGCAAAGGAGCAGGGACTCCGTGAGAGCCAGCACTTCCCCCATCGAAGTCCCTGCCAGGCCAGAAACTCGAGCCTCCCTGGTCAAGGGTCCCCCAGGCCCGAGGCTCCCTTGGAAGTTCAACAAAGGCTCCAAAATGAATTCAAAGTGTCAGGAATAAACCAGCTCTAATCCAATCTCCAGGAAATGACTAGGTTTCCAAGCCAAAGCAAGAAGTTTGAGCAGATTGATCCCATCTGGTTCTCATTAACCTTACGTTAACCTGGGGCACCAATTTAAAAAAACAGATTCCTAGGCCCCACTTCACGTCTACTAAATCCGATTTCCCATGGCTGAGGCCCAAGAATCAACATTTAATAGAAGCTTCCGAGATGATTCTTAAGTAATACAATTTGGGACCCGCTGGTCAACTGGGTGTCCATTCCCACGCTTCTGCAATATACTGAGAGCTGTCCACACTTCTGAGGGCTGGCTGCAGGACCACTCCTAGGTGGCCGCATTTGGTGTGCTGTCTTCCCCACTCAACTATGAGGGCATGGCCCAAGGAGTGCTCAGCCTGCATTTCCAGACTTCCAGAAAACAGGGAGGGCCATTTATCTGCCCAAATAAAAGCCCTTTATTTCCTACATTTGGGGAAATGGTTGTCAAACACCCACACTGCTCCATTTGAGTAAAGAGTTAGGGATTTTAGAACAACTTATGAACCTCACAATGACTGACAAGATGCAGAGTTGAATGAGGAAAACTTACAGACTTGGCTTCCGTGCTGTTATCAAGGTAGTCTTCCCTCACGGCTAGGGAGAGCGCCGCTTGGTCCAGCTGTTGAAACAAAAAACAAAGCATTCTGCTGGCACTGAAAATTCTTCTGTAACATGTTAATGAGTCATGAGATCAGGATCCCTGCCATATTTTGAGTATGTGTCACCATTACTGAAACAATTCAAAGCAAACAGGTGCTGCAGCAATCAATGACAGTTATCAAGTATCAGAGACCTGCCCCTGATTCCCTGATTCATGGTTTCTAACCTTTTGAGTTTCTAACAATACTAAATAGTGTCAAAGCTAAATGACTTTGAAATAGGATTATCTGATTGTCCCCCCTATTTGATGGGTGGAGAAACAAAATCCAGAGAGGTGATTTTACTTTGAGAAATCTTTGCAAACTTTAGAACCCTCTCTGGAAAGTTTAAAATAGGTGATGAAAATACAAATAATGATCAGACAACTAAATATGTATAATTATTATTAGAGAAAATTATAGCATAATTTCTTGAATTAAAACTTTCAGCAGCTTAAAGGTAATCAAAGAGAAGATTATAATCTTTTCCAAAAAATGTGCTAGAATAATAAGATATCCATGTGCCAAAAAAATGAATTTCAAACCGGACCTCATGACCTACACAAAAATTAATATGATATGGATCTAGAACTACATATAAAACCTAATAAAACTTCCAAAATCACTGTGGATTGGTGACTGCACCCATGAAATTCAAAGAAGCTTGCTCCTTGGAAGGAAAGCTATGACAAACCTAGACAGCATATTAAAAAGCAGACACATTACTTTGCCAACAAAGGTCTGTATAGTCAAAGCTATGGTTTTTCCAGTAGTCATGTATGGATGTGAGAGTTGGACCATAAAGAAGGCTGAGTGTCAAACAACTGATGCTTCTGAATTGTGGTGCTGGAAAAGACTCTTGAGAGTCCCTTGGACTGCAAGGAGATCAAACCAGTCAATCCTAAAGGAAATCAACCCTGAATATTCACTGGAAGGATTAATGCTGAGGCTGAAGCTCCATTACTTTGGCCACCTGATATAAAGAGATGACTCACTAGAAAAGACCCTGATGCTGGGAAAGATGAAAGGCAAAAGGAGAAGTGGGGACAGAGGTTGACATGGTTAGATGGCATCACCAACTCAATGGACATGAATCTGATTGAGCAAACTGGGAGACAACGAAAGACAGGGAAGCCTGGAGTGCTGCAGTCCATGGGGTTGCAAAGAGTCGCACACAACTTAGAGACTGAATAGCAACAACAAATAAAACCTCCAGTAAAAATCATATGGGAAAATCTTTGACCTGGGGTTACACGAAGAGTTCTTAGATATGACACCAAAATCAGATACATAAAGGAAAAAATATATTGGACTTCATCATCATTAAACATTTTTGCTCTGTGAAAGACACTGTTAAGAGAATAAAAAAGATAAGCTACAGATAGGGAGAAAATATCTGAAAATCACATATACGACAAAGGACTTGCATCCAGAATATATAAAGAACCCTCATAACTCAATAAGCAAACAAACTGCCCAATTTAAAACTGGACAAAAGATCTGAACAGACATTTCACCCAAGAAAATATTTGAATGGAAAATAAATTTATGAAAGGATGCTTAAAACCACTAGTCATTAGAGAATGTAAATGATACCCACAGTAAAATACCACTATACATCTACTAGGATGGCAAAAACAAAAACCAAAACACTGATAATGTCAGGGACTTCTCTGGCAGTCCAGTGGTTAAGACTTCTCACTTCCACTACGGGGTATAGGTTCAATTTCTGGTTGGGGAACTAAGTTCCCCGTGACTCATGGCATGGCCAAAAAGACAAAACACTGACAATGCCAAGTACTGGTGAGAATGTGGAAAAACTAGTTCGCTCATACACTGTTGGTGGGAATGCAACATGACAGAGTCACTTTGGAAATCAGTCTGATAGCTTCTTACAAAACTGAACATACATATGACCCAGCAATATCACTTCCCAGCCACTTACCAAAGATAAATGAAAACTTCTACTCACACAGAAACCTGCATGTAACTTTATTCATTATTGCCCCAAATCTGAAACAACCCAAATGTCCTTCAACTGGCAAATGGATAAACTGTGACACTCACCCATAAAAAGGGATGAACTACTGGTACATGCAACAATATGGGCATATTTTAATCACATCCCCAAACAAGGCAAAACTACAGGGATGGAGAGAGATGGGGAGAGTGGGTGATTTCAAAAGGGCAACACAAGGTAAATCTGGGGGAAGCGATGGGATGAACTATTGTCTGTCTTGATTATGGCGGTGATTCTGTGACTCCACGCGTGTGTAAAAACTTACAGACTTGTGCTTCACAAAAAGTGAATTTAACTGTAAGTAAAATTTTAAATAAATAAAAATTTTAAAGTTCCAGAACTTCCTCTAAATTTCTGGCTGTTCTTTCTTGAGTATAAGCAACTGCCCAAAGACTGAATAAAACTGAACCTGACATCAAACTTTCTACCTTAAATCTTATCCACACATTTAAAAAGTTAAGCTAAGTGGGGGGAAAAGATGTTTTCATAACATCGACCTTGCCTGGGTGTATTGCTAAAAACCTCAAATTATTGTGTTCAACCTTCTTCTCTAATTGGCCCCAAACAACCAAGTCACAAGCCAGCCTGGCTTCATCATATTCCAATTCCCAATACACCACCCCTTCTTCCAAAAATTAAGTAAGCCAGGAACATGAAACACGATATTATGATTAAGATGCTTTGGCTTTCAATTAGAGTTGAACCACTTGGAGAATTTTTTGAGCTTTAGTCTCAAAGGAAAGGAAACTGTGTAGACAATATCAAGAAAGCCAAAGCTTCCCTCTGATGAAGTGAAGTTAAATCCATTTATTGTAAAAGTTTAGACAATTCAAGTGAAGTTAACGGACCTGTTTTAAATCTTCAGATTGTGACAGTTCCGAGGGAACCTCTCTATATATGAAACCGATTGAATAAGGTTAGTTAGCTAAAACTAGAAACAGACAAACACTTGAGGCAAAAGACTTTCTCAAGAGGCCAATATTAGGACACTATGTTATTTGAGGTTTTTTAATCCATGCATTTGTAACTGATCTTAATATTACAAGTAGAAAACAAAACACGTGTTTAGGAAATCTGATACCCTGGACTGAAATATGAATTTTTTTTTCTCTGACTGAAATGACACACAGGTTAGGAAACAAAACAGTAATACAAGAAGAAACATCTCACACATTATGATGTAGTTATAGGACAAAAAAGAAAAACTTTATCTCCAGGAGAGTCTGTCCTTATCATCCCTACAGATTTTACTAAGAGTCGCACAGATGCAGGCTGCTGGGTGATGATCACTTCAAGTCGCTGTTCTGGTAACACATACTGACACAACTTTGACCTTCCAAACACTCTTTCAGGATCACAGATATTCCAAAGTCTTTTATTGTCCCTTAAATTCTCATTCTTGCTATCTCCTTACACAAAATGAACCCAAACACATGTAGCAAGATATATTCTGAGGCATTAATCTGCCATCTCATGTATTTTTGTTTTTCCTTTCTCCCATTTAAGTCTGTGGCAAATTTTGTGTCATCCTGCCACGGGGGAACTTAGAGCACCATCATGTAGCTTTGAGCAGCCCCAGCTTGCCAAAACACATGTCCTCGGCACGGGAATACCCATTGGAAGAGTGCCTTTTTTCTTCACCCAAAGATACCACCTAAGAGTATGCCCACAGTGATGTGCCTTCCCAAAGCAGGTTTGTTTTTTTTTTCCCTTATCCCCAGGGGTTTGTGGGATAAGAAAAGCCTAGAACATTGAAGAACATAGCAATAGAATGTGATGGAAAAGGAAGTCTAAATGCATTGAGGGAGAAGAGTTTAGGGTTAAGAGAGAGTTCTCCCAGAGCAGAAAGAAGACCTTTGAGGCAGTAAAAGAAGTCAGAGTTTCTTGTGAGCAGAGGGACCAGTCAATGTCCCTAGAAAATGGCAGGATTTGAGAGGGAGTTGGGGGCCCAGGGCCCCAGCAGCAGAGAGGCACAGCTGAAGGGGCCACAGGGGCTGGGATGGCAGGTTTCCTTTCAGAAATAGATAACTGATGATCACAGGGTCTCCAGTCTCCTAGGACAGGGGTCCCCAACCGCCAGGATCTAATGACTGATATCTGAGGTGGAGCAAATATAATCATAATAGAAATAAAGTGACAATAAATGTAATGGACTTGAATCATCCCTCACTCCCAGTCCATGGAAAAACGGTCTTCCAAGAAACTGGTCCCTGGTGCCAAAAGGGTTGGGGATCACTGCCTTAGGAGAAGGCTGAGAAATGAAGTAGCTGCCAAGTGAGGAAGGGTCTAGACTGGCTCACTTTCCAACTAGAAGGTGCGGTGGGAGTTCAGCGACAGAGATGAGACTGACTAAAGAAAAATGCCTGTTTCTTGTGCATCTGATTTTGAGATCTGAGATGTATGTTTGGCACAAAAATTGAAGAGAAACATTCCCTAAATGGTTCTGACAAGCCACCTGATCATGATGTAAGAGAAAGGTACCTTTTGCCATGTGCTACTGTGCACCAGTATCTATCCTGTGAATTGTCAGCAAGGTCATCCCATTGAAATCTCATAACAACAGCGAAAAGCAAATTCAAATCAACCTTTCATTACACCTGGGGAAAATGAGACTGAGAGAGGTGAAACAGCCTGCACAAAGACATTCAGTGAGTAGATCACAAAGCCAAGTCTCAATCTCTTTAAAAACCAAAGCCTACTCTTTTTCCCACTACGGTAGTGGTTTTCAAATTCTGTTCCACAAAACTTAAAAGGTGCTTCATGGGCTCCAAATATTCAACTAGATTTTTTTTTTTTTAGAGTTTTAACTACTTCTAACAAAAGCAACACTCACAAATTTTACAACATTGGCAGCCATCGATATGCTAGTTCTTGTTATCAGGTTCATTGGGCTTTATGCAGATCTCAGAAGAAAGCTGTTCCTACCAATACCTAGATATATGCTTGAATTTCTAGCAGCTGCATCATGGTTAGAAAGACTGTAGCTCTAACCTGTTACTTCAGGTGTGTGAATAGCCCCTCATACAAAATGGTATGAACAGGGATATACCTAAAAGCAAACACACACTGCACTCAAAATGCCAGGTCATGCTCAAACACATTAGCTTGGAAGAAGCTGCCACCTTGGCAAAGGAGAGCAGCAGTAAGCACAAGAGTACCTCCTTACATTTGAAAAGTGCTCTATTATTGACAGTTCAGTGTCCCTAGGATCAGTTTAACTGAATAATAAGCCTGCAAGGCAAGCTGTTAAAAATTGATTACTGTGATCCTCTATTACTCATGTTTCCCATAAGCTGATATTCAAACTACAGGCTTGATTAGACCCAAGTTCTTTTTTTTTTTTTTTTCCTGTTCTTTTGGCATCATTGGTGGTAGCTTATGCTTCCCACTGCATAGTATCAGGAGGCACACAAAATCTGGTTGTCCCTCTTTTAGCAATGGCCTACCATTGATATCTGGGTTCATCTGATATCAGCCTGCCCTCTCCTGAATTTTCCCATCAACCATTCATCTAATAGTTTTAGCAGCCATTGATGACAGTTGCTTGGATCCTTTTATTCATTCAGTTCAGCTCAGTCGCTCAGTCGTGTCCGACTCTTTGCGACCCCATGAATCTCAGCACGCAAGGCCTCCCTGTCCATCACCAACTCTCAGAGTTCACTCAGACTCACGTCCATCAAGTCAGTGATGCCATCCAGCCATCTCATCCTCTGTCATCCCCTTCTCCTCCTGCCCCCAATCCCTCCCAGTATCAGAGTCTTTTCCAATGAGTCAACTCTTTGCATGAGGTGGCCAAAGTACTGGAGTTTCAGCTTTAGCATCATTTCTTCCAAAGAAATCCCAGGGCTGATCTCCTCCAGAATGGACTGGTTGGACCTCCTTGCAGTCCAAGGGACTCTCAAGAGTCTTCTCCAACACCACAGTTCAAAAGCATCAATTCTTCAGTGCTCAGCCTTCTTCACAGTCCAACTCTCACATCCATACATGACTACTGGAAAAACAATAGCCTTGACTAGACGGACCTTAGTCGGCAAAGTAATGTCTCTGCTTTTGAATATGCTATCTAGGTTGGTCATAACTTTTCTTCCCAGGAGTAAGCGTCTTTTAATTTCATGGCTGCAGTCACCATCTGCAGTGATTTTGGAGCCCCAAAAAATAAAGTCTGACGCTGTTTCCACTGTTTCCCCATCTATTTCCCATGAAGGGATGGGACCAGATGCCATGATCTTCATTTTCTGAATGTTGAGCTTTAAGCCAACTTTTTCACTCTCCTCTTTCACTTTCATCAAGAGGCTTTTTAGTTCCTCTTCACTTTCTGCCATAAGGGTGGTGTCATCTGCATATCTGAGGTTATTGGTATTTCTCCCGGTAATCTTGATTCCAGCTTGTGTTTCTTCCAGTCCAGCGTTTCTCATGATGTATTCTGCATAGAAGTTAAATAAGCAGGGTGACAATATACAGCCTTGATGCACTCCTTTTCCTATTTGGAACCAGTCTGTTGTTCCATGTCCAGTTCTAACTGTTGCTTCCTGACCTGCATACAGATTTCTCAACAGGCAGGTCAGGTGGTCTGGTATTCCCATCTCTCTCAGAATTGTCCACAGTTTATTGTGATCCACACAATCAAAGGCTTTGGCATAGTCAATAAAGCGGAAATAGATGTTTTTCTGGGACTCTCTTGCTTCTTCTATGATCCAGCGGATGTTGGCAATTTGATCTCTGGTTCCTCTGTCTTTTCTAAACCCAGCTTGAACATCAGGGAGTTCACGGTTCACGTATTGCTGAAGCCTGGCTTGGAGAATTTTGAGCATTACTTTACTAGCATGTGAGATGAGTGCAATTGTGCTGTAGTTTGAGCATTCTTTGGCATTGGCTTTCTTTGGGATTGGAATGAAAACTGACCTTTTCCAGTCCTGTGGCCACTGCTGAGTTTTCCAAATTTGTTGGCATATTGAGTGCAGCACATTCACAGCATCATCTTTCAGGATTTGAAATAGCTCCACTGGAATTCCATCACCTCCACTAGCTTTGTTCATAGTGATGCTTTCTAAGGCCCATTAGGGATTTTTAAAAATGGTAATATTTAAGTTCTATTATTTCTCCTCCCTTTTAAAGCTGAGAAATCTGTATGCAGGTCAGGAAGCAACAGTTAGAACTGGACATGGAACAATAGACTGGTTCCAAATTGGGAAAGGAGTATGGCAAGGCTGTATATTGTCACCCTGCTTGTTTTATATGCAGAGTACATCATGAGAAACACTGGGCTGGAAGAAGCACAAGCTGGAATCAAGATTGCTGGGAGAAATAGCAATAACCTCAGACATGCTGATAACACCACCCTTATGGCAGAAAGTGAAGAAAAACTAAAGAGCCTCTTGATGCAAGTGAAAGAGGAGAGTGAAAAAGTTGGCTTAAAACTCAACAATCAGAAAACTAAGATCATGGCATTTGGTCCCATTACTTCATGGCAAACAGATGGGGAAGCAATGGAAACAGTGACAAAGTTTATTTCGGGGGGCTCCAAAATCACTGCAGATGGTGACTGAAGCCATGAAATTAAAAGACATTTGCTCCTTGGAAGAAAAGTTATGAGCAACCTAGACAGCATATTTAAAAGCAGAGACATTACTTTGTCAACAGAGGTCCATCTAGTCAAGGCTATGGTTTTTCCAGTAGTCATGTATGGATGTGAGAGTTGGACTATAAAGAAAGCTCAGCGCTGAAGAATTGATGCTTTTGAACTGTGGTGTTGGAGAAGACTCTTGAGAGTCCCTTGGACTGCAAGGAGATCCAACCAGTCCATCCTAAACGAAATCAGTCCTGAATATTCATTGGAAGGACTGATGCTGAAGCTGAAACTCCAATTCTTTGGTCAACTGATGTGAGAACTGACTCATTTGAAAAGACCCTGATGCTGGGAAAGATTGAAGGCAGGAGGAGAAAGGGACCACAGAGGATGAGATGGTTGGAGGGCATCACTGACTCAGTGGACATGAGTTTGAGTGAACTCCGGGAGCTGGTAGTGGACAGGGAGGCCTGGCGAGCTGCGGTTCATGGGGTCGCGAAGAGTCGGACATGACTGAGCAACTGAACTGAAGTGAATCTTAAAGTTCTATTATTTCTCCTGCCGTTTAAAGCTGTGATTCTCCTATAAACAAGAATTTTCTCTTATTAGGTATAAGGTTACCCTGAAATCAGTCAAATTTAGTATGCTGTAGATTAAAATAAATATAGCAACTAAATGTGCATGTGATTCTTATTTGGAACCTGAATCAAAGACCAACTGTTAATTTTTTTAGAGGACAATCAGCAAAACTGAAAATTAACTTACTTCAAAACACCACTTAGGGTAATTATTGATAAGTATGATCCTGTTTACTTTATTGTTTGGAGTTTGCTTTTCTAGGCCTTTTCTGTGTTTCCTGTCTAGAGAAGTTCCTTTAGCATTTGTTGAAGAACTGGTTTGGAAGTGCTGAATTCTCTTAGCTTTTGTTTGTCTATGAAGCTTTTGATTTCTCCTTCAAATCTGAATGATATCCTTGCTGGATAGAGTAATCTTGGTTGTATGTAGGTTTTTCCCTCTCATTACTATAAGTATATCCTGCCATTCCCTTCTGGCCTGCAGATTTCTCTTGAAAGATCAGCTGTTAGCCTTATGGGGATCCTGTTGTGTGTTATTTGTTGCTTTTCCCTGCTTTGGAGACACAGACATTTTGGACATAGTGGGGGAAGGAGAGGGTGGGATGATATGAGAGAATAGCACTGAAACATATATATCACCATATGTAAAATAGATAGCCAGTGGGAGTTCATGTATAACACAGGGAACCCAAAGCCAAGGCTTTGTGACAACCTAGAGGGGTGGGATGGGTGGAAGGTGGGAGGGAGGTTCAGGAGGGAGGGGACATATATATACCTAATATTGATTCATGTTGATATATGACAAAAACCATCATGATATTATAAAGTAATTATCCTCTAATTAAAAAAGTAAAATATATTTTTTTAAAAACACCACTTACTGTATTTGCACAATACAGGATATCACAATAGTTCTGAAATTAAGAACAAAAGTCTGTTTTTTTTAGGCCACATGGAATGTGAGATCCTAGTTTCCTAGCCAGGTAAACAGGTAAACTCCCTACACTGGGAGCAGGGAGTCTTAACCACTGGACTGCCAGGCAAGTTACCAAGAATGACAGTCTTAAAACATGGTTTGTTGGTTTGTTTTAAGTGAGTAATCTGTCAACATGGAACAGCAGTCAATTGGGCCATCACCATCATCATGGAGCCCTAAAGAGCATGTCTTATGCTGAGAGCACTAGAATATTCTCAGCGCCATGCTGTTGTTCCATCACCCAACACAAAAATACAGTTGTCTCTGTAGCTAACAATTTCCTCTTGAAGAGATGGGAATTCTTTCAATGACTAAAGATTTTTTATTGAGGTGGCCATTGTCTAAATTAGAGATGGACAAACTACAGTCTGCAGGCTAGCCCACCATACATCCATCCTCATTTATGTACCTACTGCCTATAGCTGCTTTACCACATATAACAGCAGAGATGAACAGTTGAAACAGAGACCATTATAGCCCACACAGCCTAAAATATTTCCTATCTGATCCTTTACAGAAAAAAATTTGCCAGTCCCTTGGTATTACTGAAAAAACAAACTCCACAATATAGATTTTTTAAAGTTAACATATCAGGAGAGAATAATATATCCTAGAGTTTTTATATTTATATGATTTAGATATCAATATACCAAATTGAACTATCATATGACCCAACAATCCTACTCCTGGGCATATACCCAGAAAAAAAACATAATTCAAAAAGATACATGCACCACAGTGTTCATTTCAGCACTATTTACAACAGCCAGGACATGGAAGCAACCTAAATGTCCATCAACAGAGGAATGGATCACAAAGCTACGGTACATATATCAATGGAATATTACTCAGCCATAAAAAGGAAAGAAATTGTGTCATTTGCAGAGATGAGAATGGACCTAGAGACTGTTATACAGGGTGAAGTCAGAAAAACAAACGTCATATATTAACGCACATACATGAAATCTAGAAAAATGGTATAATCTGATTTGTAAAGCAGAAATAGAGACACAGAGGTAGAGAACAAACATCATAGGGAAAGGAGGGAGGGTAGGGTGAACTGGGAGATTGGGATTGACATACATCCACTATTATGTAAAAAAAATAGGTAACCGATGAAAACCTTGGAGAAGGAAATGGCAACCTACTCCAGTGTTCTTCCCATGGTCAGAGGAGCCTGGATTACAGTCCACGGGCTACAAAGAGTCAGACACAACTGAGCACGCACGAACAAATGAGAACCTACTGTATAGCACAGAGAACTCCACTCAGTGCTCTGTGCTGATCTAAATGAAGGAAATCTAGAAAACAGGGGGTATATGCACACATACGACTGACTCACTTCGCTGTACAGCAGAAAGTGACACAGCGGTGTAAAACAACTCTACTCCAATAAAAATATCACTATATCATTAATATTTTCTGATTTAACAAAGAACAGAATAGGGGGAGAAAATTGGTGGTTCAACAAAATTTTCATTACTAAAGGAACTGTAGAAGCAAAAAAAAAAAAGAAAAAAGGAACCAAAAGACAAAACAATTTAAGAAGTGCTGTTTGCATTCTTGCCAAGTTCTCTGACTGACGAACCTTCTGCTGTTGGCAGTTTTCTGACGATTTCCTGACTTTCCAGTATGACTGTCCAGTGTCATACTCCACACCTCAGGATATGTCCTTGTGGCCCATTCCGTTATGGAAGAGATGCTTACTCTCCCAACAGAAAATGCAACCAAGCGCTTAGAACAAGTTTTGCCTTATCCTCTGAAAGGAAGGACAAAAGAAAGACTGAACTTGACAATGAAATTTGGGGCATGTACACAAGATCTTAGTGAAAGGAAAACAAGGAACCAGAGCATGTGTTCACTCCTTTGTCAGAGGAATGAGGGGAGAGGAAGAGCAGAGTTCAGAAAGTCTCAGCCCATCTCTCCCCACTAGAATTAAGGGGTCCCACACATGCTCAGGGTAGATATTTAACAGCCAGATCACAGATCACTTGAAACCTACTCACTGGCTTCTTGAAAGGCTGACATAACCAGTTTGTTCATGATTTACAATCTGCAAACCTGGCAAAGAATAGTCTAGATCTTAAGATTTAGCAGAATTTTCAACTTTATCTTTTCACTAAGGTGGTATGAGTCTTTTTCCCTGGGAAGGCAACCCAAAAGGCTAACCTTGGACTGAACAAGCATGATGAATGAGTCCTCACTGTACCTTCAAGATGTGTTCATTGGACATCTTGTCATCAGAGGACACATATAAACGGATGAACACAGAATTGCTGTATTGGCCACGAAATGTTGCAAGGGTCTGCAGAAGGCTGAACTTTCTCTCTGACCAAACCCCTTGAGGACCGATATTGGATTCGAGCACAGGCCAGCGGAAAGGTGAGTGCCGCAGGATATGTAATAGTGGCTTGGCATCTGCTTTTTCAATGGCTTCTGAAAGGGAGTAAGTAGGAAGGGAGAGTTAGATTTGCAAACTGAATCACCAAACTAGGGAGTACGTATATCTTCTCAAGAGAAAATTCCAGTAGGGCCCCAACCTAATTTTTTAGGGAGAGGTATAGTGGGTTGTCCATGACCACAGAGATAGAACTACCTATGACCCCCACTTCAATGTGACTGTCTAGGCCTGATGTTCTTGCCAGGAGAGCTAACGGGGAACCTGCCTGATATTCCCAACAATGGAAGGTGTGCTTACTATATCGACCGAAGCCAGTAAGCAATGTTAAGCTGAGAACACTCTGCAAGACTAAGGGACAACCCTAACTAAAGGAAACTGCTCAATACAACTAATCACTCCCCAGTAAAAATGAATTATTGCTCCACACACTTTCATTATCTTTTACTGCCCTCTTCCAGGTCACCAAACAACATCCCAAAACCTAAACAAGTTAATACATTTCCCAGAGGCACTAACCTCTTTCTGCAATAGCATTGAGAAAGAGGACCAGGTAGAATGTCCAGTGTCTCTTTTCATTCCAGTCAGACACAAGATGCTCAGACAGGCCTAAGGTCCCCAACAAACATGCTTGTCAAGCAGATGGAGAAGCAGAAGGGGCCTGGCCTGCCTGGAAATCTGGATTTCTCTAGGCCCCAGGAGGTTCTAACGAACACAGTAACACTCCCAAGTGCCCTCCCTCACAGGCTTCTTCTCAAACCAGATTTAGCCTCCAGATTCGGCCTTCTGTACCACATGCAGTATGGTTTGCCCTTCTGACCGTACCCATGTCTCATAGACTAACTGATACCCAAAGAGTCTAAGCCATCCATAGGAATAAAATTTTCCTAGTTGATCCACCAAGCTAGCAACAGACCATTAAGACAGGGGTAGTCAAAATCCAGCCTTGGAAAATAGCTCCTTTCTTTAAGCAACATTCTTCGTAGAATTCTTAGTAGTTCTCTTTTTCCTTAAATAATATCTTTAAACATTAATAGAGCTCTGGAAAATAAGGGTGGTAAGTTATTTTATTTTCTTTATTACTCACTTTCATTCATGCAAGATGAATAAAGGATTTTGGCTTTCTGTATGGCTTCAGTGTCCCGTCTTCTACTGATTGATTTCTCCAAAAGTGCTAGGAAGGTTAAAAAAGGATTCATTAGTATCCACCCACAGGTGATGCTGAGTTGGAGGTCATTTGATAATCACAGAGCCAGCCTCCAGAAAATTAAATGTAAAGACAGACAACCCTAGAAAAGATAAATCTATAAAAGATATGCGGACAGCAGAAACGATTCCAAGTTGCTGGAGATTCAAATAAAAAATATTTAACATTCTCTTCTCCAGAGTTTTCCTACTTCCAACCAAGACTTGACCTTCTACAGGGGTTAATGTTTTCTGCCACCTATACACACACACACACACACACACACACACACACACACACAAACAGAATTCATTTTTTCAAGAACCAAAAATAACTGAATTCTATTCCCTGTTTCTGCACCGAGTAATATTCTCAACAGAGGCAATTTCATCAGGGTCAGTTTCTTAAGGTTTCTTCACAGTCCAGCCTCTCGGGGAGGTGACCTGGAAGAAATTTCTCATTAGAAGTTTTAGTCAATGTTGCCTATACATGCTGTGGCCCTGGTAGATGTTGTTTAGACAGGAAATGGAGAAGCAAGAATGGAAACTGCCCCTACCGAAATTGCCTGGAAACTTGTCCATTTACACATTCAAAGTCCTGGCCATTTAAAATGAGGCCATGTATACAAAACGGTTGCCAGCATGGACGCAAGCCCACCTGGAAAATGATTTTCTATTTATAAAATCACTGATGCTATTGTTTGAAGGTAGAAAATGACAGCTGTCACTATTTCTTTAAATAAGGAAATAGGAAAGCTAAAGACTTAATAAAAACTACCCTGCCCACAAAATAACACCTTAGATGTACTTAAGAATATCAGTTTACCAACAAAAAGCCAAGACAAAGAATTCCCACACAGCACCATGGCATTGCCTACACTGAGCTATGTCAAACTGCAGTTGTCAGAGCGTTTGGCATTTATTTCTGAAACAACCTAGCAGCCTCCAAATGATACAACAGATGCTTCTACAGTACTTTGAATAGCTTCAAGATACAACGTACAGAGCTAATCAAATTAATAAATAATAACATATTCCCTACAGCAGAAATCTACTTCTAAACTAGAAGTTTTACATTTCAAAAAATGCAACCTAGAGCTTCTGTCTAGTTTTCTGTAAACATCTATACATCAAATAAGTCCAGATAACTAGACATATTCAAATAAAATAAATTGAGTTCAATGTGGGCATTTTCAATTATTCACAACTTGTTTCTTTCTTGTGTATTATCACAGCAATAAAAATGGGATAACTAGCCCCAAGGATAAAGGAAGGGGATTTCTTTCTTTAATAAACAAAAATCTCTAAAACTATACCTACATATATTTCTATTCAAATCAGATCACGTGCCTTTCCACCACACTGCATCCGCAGTCACTGGATTGGTGGGGAGACATTTGAAAGTAAATAAACCAAATTTCATTTGGAGATGTAATATCATGCTGATGTTATAAACACTCCACAGGCTGTAAACATGAATACCTTGTGGACCAAAAAAGAGCCATGACACAAAAGAACTCAAAATATTCCATATCAACCTGAGTTATGCACCCAGGGCACTCTGTGTATCACGAGAAGGGGAAAAGAGAACATATATATGTTAAGTAGGGCAATGCCAAACCACTAACCGTGCACAAATATCAATAATTCTTATGTGTCAAAATTCTAGTTCCTGTACCATAAACAAATTGCCTTTGAAACAAATTCAGCTGCCACAGGTTCCTTGTCCTACCATTCCCTTTTCCTTCCCTTCTCTTCAAACCCAAGCAGGCAGGAGAATGTTGATATGCAGAGAGCGTTGGGACAATCAGCTGGCAGCATCCATTTTATGTAACTCTGTATTTCAATTAGTTGTAAGAAGTATAAAATCTAGCCTGGAGAGTCATTAATGAGTAGAAAACAAAGCCTAACAAAGGCAATTATTCGGGTTATTAAAATGTGCTTAAAGAACTGAGGACTCACGGGTCACCCATATGAGGGTATTCCTATCATAGTCTGCATTGTTTCCTGAAGATTTCTTAGCCTCCTGTCACCTCCATCTAGCTATTTCCAACAATGGTACAATAGAAAGGGAAAACTCCAGCTCATAGTGACCTCGAGTGCAACAACCTCTAGACTTGAAAATCAGTTTCAAAGTGCCTATGATGATTAAAATTTGATGTCTGCATGTATACAGGATATTTTTTTCTTCTCACTACACTCAGTCAAATAAAATTGGTTTTGTCCCCCACAAGGCAAAATAACAGACACAGTCAAGGGGGTCGGTTTTCAATCACAAATACACGGGTTCCAGTTGCAGCTTGCTGCTTCTTTTAGCTGAAACTTGAGCAAGTTACTTAATCTCGCCAAGCCTCAGTTTCCTCATCTGTAAATCTGGACAAATAACAGTGCCTATCTCCTGGAGCTCTGGTGACAATCAAACACTATAATGCACAGAAAGTCCCTTCTCAATGCCACAGCACATGGTAAGTGATCAATCAACAGTGGCTTTAACAGGCTTCCAGGCTGAGTTAGCTATACACAGAATTGTAAAGTAATCAAGCTCGTTTCTAGTGCTTCCTCCATAAATGTTTTTTCCTCCTCCCTTCTCAGGATATCAGTAGCCAAAGGCCTTCTGCTAACCCAAGACACTGGCACTTCTTGCATACAACTCTTGTATAGACTAGATCTGCCCTACCAACCAAAGCATTTCCTCTGCTTCCACAGTAGAGGCAATAGAGAGGATGTCTGAAAATACGCTGCCTGCATTCCTCATCCTCGACAGCAAGGCCTTTTCTTTCTGTAAACTTTTTCAGTGAAATTATAACATACCTACAGAAATGTGCCCCAATCATAATTTGAAAGATCTTCATGAAGTAAACACCCACATAACCAACATTCTGACCAGAACCCCAGGAGCCCCTTGTACTCCCTTCCAGTCACTATCTCCAATGAAGACAATCAATATCTTCTTTTATGAAGTGCTTACTCAACTCTATTTCTCACACCTCTGTTGGTAATCTATAAACCAGTTCCTTATTGATTTATAGAAGTTCTTTATATATTCTACACACACAAGTCCTTTGTTGAGTATTTGTACTGCAGTCTTCTTCCATTCCATAGCCTTCATTTTCCTAATGGTATCATGAAACGAGTGGAAATATTAATGCAGTCCAATGTGATCAGTGATCATTTTTTTCCACCTTGGTAAGCATGTTTTGTGTCTTATTTAAGAAATCTCTGCCTACCCTGAGGTCATGAAGATAGTGTCCAATGATTTCCTCTAGAATCTTTACTGGTTCACATTTAGATCTACAGTCCATAAGGAAATTGGTTTTGCCCATACCTTTGTAATACAGGCTTGGCCTCACAGGGGATGAATCATGAGATAATTTTCATAAAGAAGGTATTTTTGATCATTGGGCCTCAAATATTATCACGACATAAAATTGGCATTAACAATATCTATTCTCCACTAGATCAAGTGCTCTCTGGGGCAGGAACCTGAGTCACATTCATCTTTGAACACCGGAGCTTAGCAATTGGCATGGCTGATGTTCAATGTCTGCCGAGTCGAATTCCTCTCAAGGAAAGTCTGAGAGAGTTTTTTGTGCAAATGAAATGTGAGAAACTGGACTTCTCTTATTATTTCTTTTTATAATCAGCAATGTCCTAATTATACTAACATGCATAATCTCCTTTTCTCACACTCCAGTCCCTATATCACACAATGAGAGCCAAGATTTCATCTGTTTTTTGTGAATACTGGTTTTTTAAAAGTATTTATTTATGGCTGTGCTGGGTCTTTGTTGCTGCGCTTGGGCTTTCTCTAGCTGCAGTGAGCGGGGGCTACTCTCTTCTTGCGGAGCATGGGCTCTGGAGCACGCAGGCTTCAGCAGCTGCGGCACACAGGCTTGGTTGCCCCACCACAGCCTGTGTAATCTTCCCTGACCAGGGATCTAACCTGTGTCCCCTGCATTGGCAGGTGAGCAAATACCAGTTTTTAAGGTACCCAAGTCTTTTTTTCACCAACGGTCGTGGGTTAACCATGCACTTCCACTTTCCTTCTCTTCTATGAGGGACGGGGGAGGAGGACACACAGCATCCCATCTCCTTTAAGCACAGAAGGCAGATATGACTCTCAATTCTACTCATTCAGTCTACTTCTGCTCAGACAGGGCATTTACTGAGAGCTCTGGAATAAGACAGCATTCCAAAGGAACAGTGATACTCCTGAGGACTTGGCAGTCCCCTGCTAAGTCAGGAGCTCAGGATAATCACGTTCAGCTCAGGCCAATCATTTGGAGTTTCTGCAATATTTAAGACTTTCCCAAATAAGACTATTTTCAAAAATTCCACATGCACAAAGTTTTAGGTCTGTGAGCAAACACCTACCAAGAACTCTGGTGTTAAGCTGATGCCATTTAAAGAAGATGGCTCTCAGAGCACAGGGATTCTTCACTTGATCTTAGCCAAAAGGCCGAGAAGTAATGAGCACAGAGATTCTTTCAAAACGCGCTCCTCTGTGTTCTTTCTCAGACCCTGTAATCATTCTGTGTGCCAGTTCTAAAGGGGACTCTCTGGCTATTTGCTAAGAGTTCGCTGGAGCTATTTGCCTGATTTGCTTAATAGAAGCAGCAACTGCATTCTAAAATCTTGTCAAATTGAATTCTCAATTTCATACAGATAAGTATTTCCCTCAGAAATCAGGGGAAGTGTCCTCTTAGTTCTAGTGAGAAAAACAACGTGAAAACTCAAAGCTTTAGAAAACTAGATCTACATTTTAAGGGAAAATGTGCCCTTCCACACCTACATAATGAACAGAATATTCTCTAGACACATCTATTTTTTTAAACCTATCATATGATGGTCTGGTTTCTCCTTTGGTGGTACTTAAAAACCACCTTTGGCTGGTCCATGGTTGAATGTCACCTCTAATCTTACTATTTTTAGTCTTTGTTGATTTTCCAGGCTACAGACTTCAATTTGGTTTCCAGGCTCCTCAGTTTATTTACTGTACTGAAAAATTTCATTTTTCTAACTCACACTTCATGGGTATTAAATTCTTATGCAGTTAGACGTGGAGACTCTAAATCAGCTTGCAAAGCCTGTTGTTATTCTCATTAAAAAAATAAAATCCAAGTTAACTAAGTCATGGTCTGTGGATCCCATAACCCTCATGTTTTCACACGAATTGTGTGACACTTGACTTTGCAGTTCCTCAGCCCCATAGCCGGTCAAGCATGGGATTAACTGAGTCTGTTTGACATACTGAAAAGACAATAAGAGCTGATATTTCTCATTCTTCTGGAAAACTCCCACCCAAATATAGGGAGAGAAGCTGTCAGAAGGCTTTCCTCTGTTCATTTTTTATGATCGTCTCATAAATGATAATTGTTGGTTGGCACTAGCTTAAGAAAAAGGGACAGAGATTACTTTAGGGGCATTAAAAACCTCTAACTCATCAATCTAAATCACGGGTTACCAAATAATATAAAAATATCCCCATTTTAGCATCAAGGACCTCTTTGACCCAGAATGAAATTAATTTTATACAACTGCCAGACACTACAAAAGTCTAACAGAAGGTAACTCTTTTATTATGTTCACTTGTAAGTGAATTTTTAAGGATTTCGCTTATCAGGGTCACACTTCAAAATAATTTAAATTAAATTTTAAAATCACTCCTTGATGGCATAGAATTACAATGACTCTGCCAGCATGATATTTTAACTCATAAAAATAGCTTTCCTATTTAGATAATTTGTATCTTAGCAGATAACTCAATGTAAGACCTGTGCTGAACTTAAAGAGTCATTAAAATTCATCTTCAGTTTTTTCCTATAGGACAAATATTAATTACACTTTTCCTGCCTATTTCTATCATCTTAACATTACAAGGAAAAGGCCACGTATGGTTACATACCCCCCACAGTGGTCCTTCCTGAGCAGTCCTGAGACATTCAAGGACCCTGGTGACAGCGTTCATTCATTAAGCACCTGCTCTGTGCCAGGTGTATTGTCCATGACCTCAATTAATCCCCCACCAACCCTAAACAGCACGTATCATTAACCCTAGCCTACAGGCAAGAAAACTGTAATAACTTGTCCAAGAAAACTCAGCTAGTAAAGTCAGAGCTTGGATTTGGACCCAGGTCCTTGACTTTTGCTCATTTGACCAGCAGGTGCCCAGCAAAATTCTGCAAGTTTCTTTCCTATATAAGAACAAGGCCCCCAGGTGGCTAAACCAGAGGCAGTCCTCATGAACTTTCTTGACAGAGCTCTTCATCACATTAATAACTGAAAGAAATGCCTCCCCAGGTTATACTGAGACTGGTTTTTGCAGCAGTGGAGTGTCTGTACTGAGCCACCTACCCACTTTGCCCTGTAACCCTATTTGAGACCAGGGACACATACTCCTGAGGCTCCTAGTCAGAGGTAGGAGGCCTGGTGAGGTTTGATTAAAACAAAATTAGCTGGTCCCTAAAGCTTAACTTCACATTATGTCCTAGTACAAACCAGTGGTTTCCAAACTTGCACATGCATCAGTATCATAAGAGCTTCTTTTTGTTTTTATTGGAGTATAGTTGATTTACAATATTATGTTAGTTTATGGTCTATAGCAAAGTGATCCAGGTATACAGATATATATATTCTCTTTCATATTATTTTTCATTATGTTTTATTATAGTATATTGAACATACTTCCTTGTGTTATACAGTTGCACCTAGTTGTTAATCTATTTTATATATAGTAGTTTGTATCTGCTAATCCTAACCTTCTAATCCTAACCTTCCTCCCCCACCTCTGATTTATGTCAGAGCATCATTGGCCTATTTTCTTTTCTAGGAGTTCCATGGTGTCATGTCTTATATTTCAGTTTTTAAACCATTTTGAATTTGTTTTTGTGTATGGTGACAGGTTGTGTTCTTACTTTATTCGTATACATGTGCCTGTCCAGCTTTCCCAACACCACTTGCTAAAGAGACTATGTTTTATCCATTGTACATTCTTGCCTCCTTTGCCAAAGATTGAGTGTAAATGCATAGGTTTATTTCGGGGCTCTCTAGTTTGTCCCATTGATCCACATATCTGTGTTTGTGTCAATACCACACGGTTTTGATTACCATTACTTTGTAGTATTATTTGAAGTCTGGGAAAGTTATGCCTCCAGCTTTCTTCTTTTCCCTCAGGATTGCTTTGGCAAATCTGGGTTTTTTATGGTTCCATATATATTTTAAGATTATTTGTTCTAGTTATATGAAAAATGCCATGGGTAATGTGATAGGTAATTTTCACTCATTTCCCATGTTGGTAAGGTTATGCTCAAAATCCTTCAAGCTAGGCTTCGGCAATACTTGAATCGAGAACTTCCAGATGTAGAAGCTGAATTTGGAAAAGGCAGAAGAACCAGATATCAAATTGCCAACACTTGTTGGATCATTGAGGAAGCAAGAGAATTCCAGAAAAACATCTACTTCTGTTTCATTGACTATATGAAAGCCTTTGACTGTGTGGATCACAACAAACTATGAAAAGTTCTTAAAGAGATGTGAATACCAGACCACCTTACCTACTTTCTGAGAAACCTATATGCAGGTCAAGAAGCAACAGTCAGAACCAGTCATGGAACAACAGACTGGTTCCAAATTGGGAAAGGAGTATATCAAGGCTGTATATTGTCACCCTGCTTATTTAACTTATATGCAGAGTATATCATGCAAAATGCCAAGCTGGATGAGTTACAAGCTGGAATCAAGATTGCCAGGAGAAATATCAACAACCTCAAATATACAGATGATACCACTCTAATGGCAGAAAGCGAAGAGGAACTAAAGAGCCTCTTGATGAGGGTGAAAGAGGAGAGTGAAAAACCTGGCTTAAAACTCAACACTCAAAAAGCTAAGATCATGGCATCTGGTCCCATCACTTTATGGCAAATAGAAGGGGAAAAAGTGGAAGCAGTGACAAATTCTATTTTAGGGGGCTCCAAAATTACTGCAGATGGTGACTGCAGCCATGAAATTAAAAGACACTTGCTTCTCCAGAAGGAAAACTATGACAAACCTAGTGAAAGTGAAGTCATTCAGTTGTGTCCGACTCTTTGTGACCCCATGGACTGTAGCCTACCAGGCTCCATGGGATTCTCCAGGCAAGAGTACTGGAGTGGGTTGCCATTTCCTCCTCCAGGGGATTTTCCTGACCCAGGGATCGAACCCTGGTCTCCTGCATTCCAGGCAGACACTTTAACCTCTGAGCCATCAGGGAAAACCTAGACAGCATATTAAAAAGCAAAGATGGACACAAAGGTCCATCTAGTCAAAGGTATGGCTTTTCCAGTAGGCATGTATGGATATGACAGTTGGATCATAAAGAGGGCTGAACACTGAAGAACTGATACTTTCAAACTGCGGTGCTGGAGAAGACTCTTGAGAGTCCTTTGGATAGCAAGGAGATCAAAGCAGCTATTCCTAAAGGAAATCAACCCTGAATATTCATTGGAAAGACTGATGCTGAAGCTGAAACTCCAATACTTTGGCCACATAATGTGAACAGCTGACTCAATGGAAAAGACCCTGATGCTGGGAAAGATTGAAAGCAAAAGAAGAATGGGGCAACACAGCAGATCAGATAGTTGGATGGCATCATTAACTCAATGGACATGAACCTGGGCAAACTGTGGGAGATAGTGAGGGACAGGCAGGCCTGGAGTGCTGCTATCCATGGGGTTGCAAAGAGTTGGACAAAACTTAGCAACAGAACAACAATTTGATAGGGATCAACATTAAATGTGTAGATTGCTTTGGGTAGTATGGCCATTTTAATAATATTATTTCTTTCAATCCAAGAGCATGGGATATGTTTCCATTTCTTTGAATATTTTTAAATTTTCTTTATCCATGTTTTACAGTTCTTAGAATAAGTCTTTCACCTCCCTGATCAGGTTTATTCCTATTTTATTTTTTGATGTGATTTTAAAAGGGATTTTTTTAACTTTCACTTTCTGATATTTCATTGTTAATATAAAAAATATAACAGATTTCTGTATGTCAATTTTTTATCCTTCTCCCTTGCTGAATTCATCTATCAGTTTTAGCTGTTTTTGTGTGGAGTCTGTAGAGTTTTCTACATATAACATCATGTCATCTGCATATAATGACAATTTTACCTCTTCCAATTTGCATGCCTTTTAGTCCTTTTCTTCTCTGACTGCTGTGGCTACGACTTCCAATACTGTGTTGAATAGAAGTGGTGAGAGTGAGCATTCTTGTCTTATTCCAGATTTTAGCAAGAAGGCTTTCAGCTTTTTACCATTCAGTAGTATACTGGCTGTGGGTTTATCAAAGTGAAGTGAAAGTGAAGTCGCTCAGTTGTGTCCGACTCTTTGCGACCCCATGGACTGTAGCCTACCGTGCTCCTCCGTCCATGGGATTTTCCAGGCAAGAGTACTGGAGTGGGGTGCCATTGCCTTCTCCAGAGGGGCTTGTTAATACAGAGTGTTGGGTCCTTTTGCCAGAGTGTCTGATTCAATAGGTCTGGGGTGGGGCCCAGGAATTTTCATTTCAAATTCCTAGGTAATGCTCATGCTGAGGCAGAGGAACATACTTTGAGAACCACTACTTTCAACCAATAGCACTCACCATTCCTCCTCTTCATCTCTAACTTTACTAAAGTAGAGCTGACAGTTGTTAGTAGTCCTTCTGGATGCCTGTGACCCCAGGACATCACCAGTCCAGATTCCCTCCTCCCCCATTCCCTGCCTCAGCCAAAGTCAGATCAGGACCTTTATCCTTTCTTTGCTGATTTCCTTACTCTGCAGCTCCATTTTAATTCAACGTGAACATTCTGCAAGGAGAGCTTTACTTTTTTTGTCCTGGAAACACTCTCCTTGCATTGGTCTATTAAGGTCTAAGTTAGTCCTCAGTTCTACAATACCCAGCAATGAAAAGTCCCTTTCTTAAAGATGAAATGCAATATGGGTTTGAGGTGAGAGTCAATTCACTGGTTTAAGAGGGAAAAAAAAAAGCAGCACTATGCCAGTTAAGACTTCCAAAATGAAAAAGACAACACAGGACAGCTATTTTCAACTCCTGCTTATACCACACCCTACGGAGAGGAAGAGTGGGATAAATACTGCATCCCTGAAATCCTAAAAAATCTGAGCTCCAGACTTCACGAGTTCTCTCTCATCTATGACAGCAGCATCAAAACACTGTAAACATAGGTTTAAAAAGCCACTTCCCAACTAACCCCTGTTTTCACTCCCACCTTCTATGAGGAGGTGAGAGCAGCGGAGGTCCTATTCTTGGCTATTCAAACCATAGTGTGTGGTTGAGGGAGCTGTCCCTCTAAAATTGGGTTTCTGACAGTGAAAGATCCGGAGTCGGGCTTTCTTTCCTTTCTCTACCCAGAATCCTCTCCTGTAAAACAAAGGAAGCAATAGCATCCTTGGCACAAGCAGAGGACCCAAAAGGGCTGGTCGGACCAGAGTTAACTTCCACACCCACTGGCTGTGGCTACAGCTCCCCTAGCTGATTCTTCCAGGTGCCTGGAAATGTTTCCCAAAAAAGGGGGGGGAGATACAGAGAGAAGACAATGGCCCTTCATGCTGAAGTTAGAGAGAAGAAGATACCTAATAATGCTTGAGGTTTTCTGTAACAAGGAAGACAAACTCTGCCTTAATCTGGATCCCAAGGTAGAAAACAAAACAGCACGCTAGGGCCTTCTGAACTGATCTCCATACATCAACCCTTTCCTCCGAGCCATGCAGCCAGGATGCTCTGGCAAAACTCATCGCGCATCAGCACACCCTGACATGACATTTACAAATGGCTTCCCACTGCCCGAGGATAGAAGCTAAAACCTTTAAATGTCCTACAAGGCCTACATGCTGTGGTCCCTCCTCTCTTCAGTTTTGTCTTATGTCCCCTTTCCCTTCCAACTCTGAGCTCCAATCACACCAAGCTTCTTGAGTTTCCTCAAAGGCACCAGCTGGACAGAGCCTCTGCTCATGCAGCTCTTTCCGCTTGGGTTAAAACTGGAGACATTTGAAATGTTAGACCCGTAATCTGTGGGGGACAAATTATATGGCTGGATTGGTTTGGGCAAGTCACATAATTTTCTTGACCTTCGCTTCCTCGGATGTAGGGCAAAGACAGAAATAAACAATGATGGCAACATCACAGAATTAGAATGAGGACCATAGAGAAAACAAATGATTTGCTGAAGGAATAAAATTAGTAACAAGAAAAGTTTGGGCCTTGGGGAAGTGAACTGATGAATGCAGAATAGATACCAGGTAGGAGAAACAGTTCAATTTGAAACTCAGTTGAAAAGGTCACTATGAGAAGGCTCTGGTTAGTGACACAGCCAAACTCATGAGTGTACTAGCACATATGTGAGTGTGGGTATCTCTCTCATACCCACATAGTTCCCATACTCATCTTAATTGTTGTTGAAAATAAAATTCTCCTCTCATTTTATAAACTAAAAAGGCCCAGGCATGTTTTTAAAAGTATCTCTCACTGTGCAAATATCAATAGCAATGAGGCTTTCCAAACAAACAGATCTTATTTGTGACAAGTTATTATCCAACCAGTCTCTAATTAATTTTCCTGTTATGGGTAGTGCCTTTTTACATGGAATGTTCTCTTGACATTAAAGCAAATAGTCTGTCATTACTAATTCATTAAGTATTCACACAGATGCTATTAATCACAATGAACTAATGTGGTATTAATGGGTAGGTTATTAATCTGCAATTACATGCAGATTTCCTAATAAACTCAAGCTGCCCAAGTTTTTCGAGGAGAAAAGCAAAGGAAAACAAAATGAGCAAATCCTTCATAAAACAAATTAAGGGGAAGAAATATCTCTCCCTGTACCATAAGAGAGGACATACAAAATTCGTTTTCTTTTCATCCTAAGAAATCTTTGTTCTTACTCAATACAATGACATTTGCAATAAAGAGGCTTTCATCAAAATAATAATATAAATGAAGGAAAAATAAAACACCCATGCACCCTGGAGAGGTACTGAATTTCTTTAATGCCATAACGTGTTCTTAGACGTAGCAAAGCCGGACTGCTCAACATGTGGTCCCTGAAACAGCAATGTGGGCATCACCTGAGAACTTGCCAGAAATACATACTCTCATGGCCCTTCTCAGATTTACTGAAACAGAATCTGCCTTTTAACAAGATTCCCACATGATCCACATACACATTCAAGGTTGAGAAGATTGGTATCAAAGTAGAGCTTTGTAGCTGCAAACTGGAGAAGAAGGAAGTGGGGGAGTTTTGCTTATACATCTTTGTTCATTAGAGACTAGGTGTGCTGAGGAGGGAACAGCAGGCAAATCTTGCTGAAACTGTTCAAACGTACATAAACAAGGTGGATATGACAAGCGGCTGGGAAATCTTGATTATTAGAAAAACAATTTACACACCATATTTCATGAAAGCTAAGAAGCACATTTTTTTTTTAACATTTGAACATTTCTGAAATTGGAATCCATCTTAAAACTGTCAGCCAGACACAGTCACGAAGTAGACGCCATTGCCTGCCCGCATATGACCTTGATCTAGCAGTTCTTATCATCAACACCACAAATGAGTTGGTCGGTTGCCTGACTAGGAAATTGTCACTTAACGCATCTTCAGAAAGATTTCACTGGAGTTTGGCTATGAAAGTAAAATTTACTGTGTATCCAAAAAGACAGCCTTGGAGGAAAATCCCTGAGATGATTGAGAGCACATTTTAAAGAAATGCTGAATCACTGCTGTTATTGATGGAAAAAGGACAATGTTTTGTGAGAATATAAAAGTACTGATGGTTTGAAATCAAAAAGACCATGAAGAAGTTTTAGGAATAACTTACCCCATCTCTTTTGCTTGCATTTTCCTTTTTAATTAATGTAAAAGACAAATATGTGATAAAAATTAATGTCTAAGCCTAAAAGAACTTTTGATGAACATAAAAATCCCCAATCCTAAGAAATCATTGTATAATAGCTTAGTCTTACTCAGCATACATGAAATAAAGGTGCATCTTTCAGCTGGCAGTCTTTTTGATTCGATGAAATGTGGTATTATTTTTGTTGATGCTATGAAAGACCCAGCAGTGTTTGTGTCTTCTCTTGCTTAATTTTAAGTCAAATAAATATAACCAACAAAACTGTATGTCACTATAGCATTACCACTACAGAAGACCCAGTATTTTTCCTCCTGGGAAATAATAAATGTGTCTAGAATATTCAAGCTGTGTTTCTATTTAAATAAAAGAAGGCAAAAGAAAAACTATTCCAAATGACTGCAAAAGCATTTTAAGGGCAAGTGAATTTCTGAGTGAGATGAGACATTTTAATTCCCGAATATTGGGTTTCACATCTAGGTCTCAAGGGCAAAAATACAAGTTTGGCTGACTGGGAAGGCAGGCGTGAGGTCTCTGGCAAGAGCAGCTTCGTGGGCGTCCCGCCACCCCGTGGGCTGTGCAGCTGGCAGACCTCAACCAGAGCCACAATTGCCTCCCTTCCTCACCCAGCACTTCCCACGCGGTCCCCACTAGACATGTTTCATTCTGGCAACGACCTGCAGCTTTCAAACCCTATCTTCCCCTTCTCTGCAGCTCACGAATTCCAGACTGACACAAACACCTTTGACCTCAATTAAAATAATCAAACTTATGTCTTACTTTACTCACACTGGTCACATATCCAGACCAGGGTGTAGATCAAGGGGGAAAAGAGAAATCTCTTTTCTTACATTATTCCAAGACTTGGTCAAAATGTGGGGAAATATAAGTTGAGAGAAATTAATAAATTAGTTAGGGCATTGCCTGACGTTCTTTAGTGTGCACTAGCATACTGCTGGAGGGGTTATTTTGAATGGCTCTCATTTCAGAAAACTCACAGAACCTTCTCCAATAGACAGTGGCTACAGTTCACTACTCAGTTAGTGTAGAGATCACCCTTGACTAGGTTCTCAAACTTGGCTGCATGTTAGAACTGCCTGCAGAAGCAGAGTATTAAATAGCTTCAAGAGTGGAAATGCAGGGTGCACATCAGACCAGTTACATCAGAACCTCTGAGGATGGGACCCAGGCATTGTGTCTATTAAGCTCCCAAATGACTCCAGTGTACAGCTGCGGTTGAGAAGCATTTGACTAGAACTGCCCCGTCCAATTCAGAAGGGGATAGTTGCAAGGTGCTGTTGAATGCCTGAAATATGACCCGTCGACAAGGTGACATGTTGCAAGTTTAAGACATGTCCTGCATTTCAAGGACTTAGTAGGCAAGAAAAAAATGTAAAATGTCTCACGCGTAAGTTTTTTATACTGATTCCATGAAATGACAGTATTCTGGATATGTTGCATTAGATAAAAAAAAAATAATAATTTCATCCAATTCCTTTCTACTTTAATGCAGCTATTAGAAAATGTAAAATTACATGAGTTGCATCTATGACTCAGGTTACATTTCTTTTCGACATCACTATTCTGGAAGATGCCTTATAGGTCACTAGCTGTGTGAATATGAGAGACTTACATAACCACTCTAAGTCTCAACTTCCACAACTGTAAAATGGGATAATACCTCCTCCCTGGTTTTCAGGGGTTTTACCAGGTGCTAAGGGTCAAACATCTGAATTCTAATCCTTCTTCCATCGCCTCTTAGCTGTGTGATCTTGGACTGGTGATTGACTTTACTGCTTGGCTACTTCTATTTCCTCATGCCCAAAAAGCAGATAAACCTTCCATCTTACAGGCTTGTGAGGAGTTCAGTTTAGAGACTTCAAAAAAGGTAGCAAGTGTATTATTAAATAAGGTCACCTCTATAAAGTGCCTAGACTGTCAGGCTTTTCTCTGTGTGATATATTCTTATGAATTTGGGAGGTGAGGGGATCTGCTAAAGGCTCACTTCACAGAGATGAGTCAAAATACCCACAGTAGTAGTAAAACAGGGGAGAAATGGGGATTTTTCCACATTGTAAAGATGCTCAATTCAGCCACACCTTCAAGCTGCAGTTGAAAAGTTCTCAGAATTGAGGATGAGAGCTCAGCTGAAATCATCTAATCAAAGAGTTAGGAAATGGGAGGATGAAATGTTCAACTCCACTTGGCCATGCATTTGTGCACAACCAACTTTTTTATTTTTCTAATGACTGAGTTTTCCCACTGACCAATTAGGAGTAGAATAAAGGTAAGTGATTGTTCCATTTCTCTAGATATTGAAGACCCAGGAAATCTGAGTCATCTGGTTCTGCTATGAAATCTGGATGACTCTTAGACATTCCTGCCCAAATCCCATTTTTCTCAGCTCCATTTTTATTCCTCCTTCTGGCAACCAACAGCAGGAACACGTGGGGACTTGAAGGAGCTTCAGGAATCATTACCACCAAAGCTCATGTGGGTAGGCTTGGAATAGTTGCCACCAAAATTTAGGACTTCTCTTCCCTTTTCAGTCATCTGTCAGGAAATGGCTTTTCAAAAATACGCAACCCTTCTGAACAACTACAAAGTAAAATACATTACACACACCAACCATGCCAAAAAGGGTGTGGGCAGGTTGGGAAGAATCATTGCAGGTGTATATATGTCTTTCTCAGGATGTGAATATCCTGTGTCATCAGTCATGCTCAAAAACTTATATTTAGTCAAAGGAGCCCAAATTTAGTTGACAATCTTCTAAAGTAAAATGTTTTTTATCTTCCTACAACATTCAAGCTAACTAGCAGGAAACTTTTCATTATGTGTTGCAATGTTTATACTACCAACATGCCCCCTCATCTGTTTTTCTACTTCTTTTTTTTCATGTAGAGCATTTCTAGGCTGTCATTCCACATTTCCAAAACCTCAGCTTCCTTGCCCCCAGTCAAAAATCTCAAAATGGATTCTGACATCCTTCAGCTACCCACCTCACTCCTGTCATCTCTCAGCAACAGCCCTGCTCATGCCTTCCAACAGAGCCAAGTTCACTCCAGCACCTCCAGATTTATAGCCCCGTTCCATCCCCTGCCATTCCAAATTCAAACAAGAGTCCCCATCTTTAAGATCAGATGACAAGCAAGCTCTTTCATAAACCATATAATATGTACTTATGAATGAAGACACTACTTTGTGTATTACTACTTCCAATCATTTGCACTGTTTAGAAATATTTTCAACTATATTATGGCAAAAGCTGTATCATCTCTAATTGGGCATTGACCTTTTAACTCTCTGCTTTCATAATAGGTATTTGGCAATAGACAGTAATTTCATCTATAAATACATTTGTTCTGTGGCATAGGTAAGCCCATAAAAGCTTGCACTTAATCACTTCAAGGCTTGGCATTGGCACAAACTCCAAACACGTATCTCTGGTTTCATCTAATATCCTTATAAACACCTATTAACTGTCGGTAATGTGTTCATCACCCAGGGATTTTAGACAGCAAATTGTTCAAATATTTGGGTATGAATGGACCCATGGGGCCATGTAATAAGCCATCTCCACTCAAAACACCTGAATTAGGACGTATTGTAAAGCTAAAGTAAAATAAAACTATACCTTTTTGAGGCATGCCCCAACAATCTTTACATAGGCAGGGGTTCTTAATCTTTTTCGTGCCATACATCTCCTGGGCAAACTCTTAAAATCTATGGGCCATTCTCAAAATAATGTCTACAAGAACATAAGAAACATGGGTTTATAATGGAACCCAGTTATTTCAAAACACAGTTAACAAAACAGTTGTTTTACTGTTTAAAATCATGATAGATGCACTACTTCATTAATTCATTAAATAAGATCTCACATGGAGTCTAGCCACCACTATGATTTTGAAGTGGTGAGGTAGGTAGATGCTATTTCAAGATAGCTATAACATCTGTATTAAGATTTTTAAAAATGATGATTCCCATTGGTAAGCAAGTCACAGCTTACAAACTGGAGTTTGTAAACTACAGTCATAATTAAAGAAAATGCTAAAGTTCCATCAGAGATTAGTGCAAATAAAGATGCTATTTTTGTTTTCCTATTCAAGTCCCTGAATTGTATCAACAGCTCTCTTGAGGTGACATGAGTCCAAACTGAAGATCCCCTAGGGATGAGGAAAAGACAAGAGAGAATGGAAATGGGTCTAACTAACAACAACAAAAACAGTGGAATCCAAAGAAGACCGAGAGCAACCTAAGATGACACCTTTCCTTTCACTAATTCCCCTTTCCTCTTCTCTTTCCCTACAGGAGAGACTTAAAACTCATATACACCATTGAGTGTGTTGTCTGACCAATTAAATTATCAAGACTTTTCAGGGTTTGAGGTCATGACCAAGGTCCAGCAATAAAGCTGGGGAAACACATATATCCTAACCTATTGTTTTCATCCCCATGATGCTTCTTTCCTGATCACCTGACTCTTTTACACAGGTGGGCAAACATACATGAGAAAAACAAATAAGTATGTATACAAACAAGATAATTTTAGATGGTTATACAAACCATAGAGGACACCTACAGAGTAACAGGATAGAGGGGGACTGCAGATGGGAATAGAGAACTATTTATACTAAAGGTGTTCTTTGATCCTTCTCTATCAGTGAAATAAATTTGAATTTATTCACAGATAGCTCACCTTTCTAATGGCCGATTCAGGACTCTAGAGCAGCACTGTCTGATAGAAATATTATCCGAGCCAAATATATAATTGTCAATTTCCTTGTTGCCATATTTGAATAAGTAAAACAAAAAAGGTGAGATGTTTAATAATATATTTTATTTAACCCAATGTATCTAAAAATATTTCTATATGTAACTTATTAAATAAATCATCAATTTATTGGTGAGATATTTTTACATGTTTTCTAAATGAAATCTCTGAAATTTGGTGTATACTTTACACTTACAGCACATCTCAGTTCCAGCTAGCCATATTTCAAGTGCTCAAAAGCCACATGTGGCTAGTAGCTACCATACTGAACAGTGTAGCTCTAGAATCTTTTATTATTACTTTTGGCCGTGCTGCATGGCTTATGGGATCTTAGTTCCCTGAACAGAGAGCAAACCCAGGCCCTGGCAGTGAAAGTGCCAAGTCCTACCCACTGGACAACCAGAAAATACCCTCTAGAATCTTGATTATAGTATCTACTGAAATATTTTGTGATGTACAGATTTTTAATTTTTACACAGTAGTCTTGGGGCGGCTCATTAACATCTACATCCTCCTATGCCTAACACAGTATCTCTTGCTGGATGCAAATGAGGAAGTCTAAATTCTGATTGCTACTAGCAACGATCTAAGCCAAGCAGACTTAGAAAGTATGAGATAACGGATGCCAGAGTAGAAACAAAGAAAGAAATGTGATCCTTAGTTTCAGTTGCTAGATCAACCCTTACCTGAAGTCCACATGATTACTAGATATTTTGGTTACATGAGCCAACAAATTGTCTTTATTGTTTAGGCCAGTCTGAGTTGATGTTTCTGTTACTTGTGACTAAAAACAATTGGTGCCAGGAAAAAAGTAAAAGCTCAGAAAATAGTCCTGTGTTTACAGATTAATTAATATAATCAAAATGCTGTCTATTTCAATCTATTTGAAGTGAGCACATTTCCCCCAAATAAAAGAGCATACAACTCAGAATAAATGTTATAAATAGATGTAGTTCTTATTTGCAACATTACTTGCAACATTAACCAACTTATTTGCAACATTAACCACTACAAAAGAAAAGCTACATTAAAGCCACAGGGGAAAAAATAGATCTTAAAAAGCTTGGAACAGGTAGGAGTCAAAAAGACAAGGATATGCACTTGGGGTGGAAATGGATACACAGGAAGAAAATCCAAAGTGCTGACTGTCAAAACTACCAGAACACAGGCTCCTACACACGGTGGCCATTCTCAAGGCCTCTTTACTTCCTTAAGCTATTTAGAAAGAGGTCATGCCCTAGAGGTAAATATACGTTTTCAGAGTCTTCAGGAAGAAATTAATTTCAGTATTTGAAATAAATGTCTCCTAACAGGAAATTGCTAAACTTTTTAAAATTTCACAACTTCTTTCCCCTTCCTCACACTACACGAACCCACACTCCCACCCCACCCATGCTCAAATGAGGTATTGCAATTATGAAAAATGGAAACCACACCAACAAAAAACTGCAGGTAAAATAATTTCATTTCACATGCTAAGTCTTTGACACAGGCCTAGATCTTTACGCAGCATCTCTCTGTGCACACAGGACTCATAACAGCGTATATATAACTTGGCAAGTTGTTGCTTCCTGGGTAGCCCCACGAAAAAGAGGCAGAATAGTCAGAAAAAACAGGAATCTGCTCTGAGTGGGCACACCTGGTCTACATAGCAGATTCAATGAGACTTATATGAGCTGAGTTTTCACCGGGAATAAAAAGCACACCACAGTGACTGGCTGCTCATTAGCACTTCCCCGTCATGTCCCCATTTTGGTTTTTCTAGTCTGACATCATTTGTTTCAAAGAGCTTAATGACATCAAGGTCAATTTGGCACATCATGATACTATGTCATGGCATGAAGAAAATGACACAATTAACTATGTCTTCAATGATCTGAACTTTCTAATTATCAAATGACTTTACAGGAGCTGAACTGTAAGTTTTCAGCTTTTTAGTATCTACAAAAGATGATCTGGCTAGGATCACTAACAGGAAAAACAAGATTATAGGGGGGTTATTTAATTATGAGAATCCTTTAAATCTCAGCCAGCAGGTATTTATAAATAAATAACCAATCTATGAATCACAGTCATCTTTCTCTCCCTATTAATGCATAGGCCCCACTTCATCTTATTGTTCTGCTAGTGCTGTGTCTGTGCTTGAACATAATAATATACTGCATTTCTTTATAAAATATTGGCCAAGATCGCTATTCCATAATAGAGATGAGCTGGCCCCAGCCTAAGTCATCTGTCTTCTGTTTGACACAAGTGTTCTAGCTCACTCATTGCTTTATGTTTCATAAGTGCTCATTTGCAAAATTTTCATCTGTTTGTTCATAAGCAATGCATGCTGTGTCAATTTCATAGTCACATGAAAATTTGGGAGGCTTTGTAGGAAGGAAATTTTAAGACATTCAAATGCATAACTATATCCAGACCTTTTAAAAAAACAAATCCTAATTCTTAGAACAAGAAATAATTTTATTTTCCAAGTAGAAATCTGAGTCTTATATGCCATTTAAAGAAAAAAATTCATGAAGCCAGGTTGCTGACTTCAATAGAGGGCAATTTTTCATCAGCCAGGTGTGTCAAACCCATTTTATTTCACAAATTGGACAGCCATTTCTGTGTGTTTTCTGTCAGTCATAAGAAAATGGTATTCTTTTGATTGGTCTCATCGGGTTTTATTTTTGGATATTCTTTTTATCAAGGGTGAGGAAAAATATCTAGACAGTATTTAATATTTTTGAAAGCACATGATATTTACAGAGGATAAGACCAGAATAAAACTTAAAGCATTTGATAGACACTACTTCATGAGCCTCAGAACTATCTTTGAGACAAAATGGAAGAGCAAAGGACAAATATTGAGGGCCTGCAATATGCCAGGAACTAGACTGGGTAATTTATTTAGGTCATCCCCTTTAGTCCTCACAAATCCTATGAAATGGGTATTCTTATCTCCATCTGAAAGACAAAAAAGCTGAGCTAGGTGAGTTAACTGACCAAAAGTAACACAAAGGAGAAATGAAAGGATTCAAATCCAACTCTATGGCATTAACACTCAGGCTCTGAGAGGCTTATCATGAAGATAAAATCTGGAAACCATCTAAATGGCAACACATGAATTGATGAAACAAATTTCAGTATATCCATACAAAATAGTCATGGCAAATAATGGTATAGAGCTATTTATACTGACCTGAAAAGATGTTAACATGTCACATAAAAATAACATTATAAAAATAGAATATATGATCCTTTTATATATATATATAATTGTATATGTATATTTGCATTTAAAAACTTATCACTGGGTATTAGGATCTGAAGTATGTTTCCTCTCGCTAGTCATTTACAGCTGATCTACAATGAGTTTGTCTCACCTGGGTGGTTAGATGGATGAGGAGACTGACTGAGAGATACACAGATACATAGATAGATATAGAATAAATATATATTAATAGTTAGAATTTAAAGACCAAGTGTTTAATTCTTGGATTGGCTTTTCTTCCCTTCCATCTTTCACTCTTCCCAGTCCCCCACCTGTATTTCCTGGGATCACTTCCCAAAATAAACAACTTGCATGCTAAATAAATAAAGAATATTTAGTGTTTAAAAAATAAGATTGCCAGCACATCTGGTATCTGAAAAGTTCTATTTATAAGCTTGAAGAATATCTGGGCTTCCCTGGTGGCTCAGTAGTAAAGAATCTGCCTGCCAATGCAGGAGACGCTGGTTCAATCCCTGATTTGGGAAGATCCCACATGCTGCAATGTAACTAAGCCCGGGTACCACAACTATTGAGCCTGTGTTCTAGAAGCCATGAGCTGCAACTACTGAGCCCATGTGCCACAACTACGGAAGCCTGAGTGCCCTAGAGCTAGTGCTCTGCCACAGGAGAAGCCACCGCAATGAGAAGCCTGCCCACAGCTAGAGAACAACTCCCACTGGCCACAACTAGACAAAAGTCCACACAGCAATGAAGACTCAGCACAGCCAAAAATAAAGTTCTTCCTTTAAAAAATCTAATTATCTGCAACATATTTGCAGAGTTCAGAAAGATATATATCTATAAATCTGTGTATGGTATCATCTATATATTTACATATTTTATCTATAGGTATAAAGATATAGACAGAGAATGAGATAATATCCCTACATTTATAGAGAGAATGAAAGAATAATATGATAAAAATACAGCAAAACAGTAACAATCAGGAAATCTGGGTAGAGAGTATATAGGCATTCCTCATACTATTCTTTCAACTTTTAAGTCTGAATTACCTCAGAATTTAAAAGTTCAAAGAATCCATATTTTATATTTCAAGCACATACATCTGGCATAAGATGATACTAATTTAAAAAGAGAACCTACTCCACAATTTGCTCTCCTTCTTGGCACTTGAAGCAAGAGCCCTATGACTGATTTCGTAATTTATCCTTTACAGTGCATGTCAAACTAGAGGTTTACTTGTCTGTGTCCTTCCCAGAGGATAGAAATACATGGGGAGCCTCCCATTTTGTTTCACAAGACCAACACAATCTTAATAATAGAATTTGACAAACCGAGCACACAAAAATCCATGGACCAACATGAATCATAAATACAGACACAAATATAAGAAACAATTCACTTCTAGCAATAGCTTAAAAGAAAATAATAAACCATCCATATGCAGGATTTATTTTAAGATTCTAAGGTTAATTCAGCATGTGGAAATCTAGAGAAGTTAAATGAGATACTCCATGTGAATCTCTTGATAAACACTGAAGAGATTTTTCTTGAGCAACACTTTTTGCGAACTAGGAATAACAGAACACAATAAAAAAATACTAGAAACAAAGAAAAAGTACATTGGGGGTAAATGCTAGAGGCATTACAACCCAAGCTAAGAATATTATACCCATTATCATTGCCGTAATTCAACATTATTCTGAGACTCTAGTCAATTATAGTAAAAGGAAAGGAAGAGACAAAAAATTGTAATTATTTCTTAATTTCTTGATTACCTTTCAAAAAAATCCCCAAAAAGCTATGAGTTAATAAAATAGTTATAATTAGATCCAATATAGTTATAGCAAAGCTTTACAATAGGCATCAGGAATTGGCAAACTTCTTCCCTGAAGGTCAGAGAGTAAATATTTTAAGCTTTGCCTGTCATATGGGCTTTCCGGGTCATATGGTCTCTTCAGCAACCACTCAGTTCTGACGGTGTGGTGCAAAAGCAGCCATTGATAATGCATAAATGGCTGGGTGTGGCTGTCTTTCAATAAAACTTTATTTACAAAAACAGGCAGTGGCATGGATTTGGCCCACGGGCCACAGTTTGCTGACCCCTACTCTATACCACAAAAAAACAGATGATTGAGAAAAGTTGCCATTTAAAGCAGCAAGAAAATATATGAAGACCTAGAAACAACTTTCTAAAGGACCATTCTGCTATTTGCAACAAAAATGAAACCGTGAATACTCTTTCAACACAGTGATTTCACTTCTGGAAATTTATCCTAAGGATACATTTAGATAAGGCCATAAAGATGTGCAAACTTGGGTATTTATTATAGTGTTATTTATAATAAGGAAAGATGTCTACTGACATAATCCACATCTATGAGGAATACATCATTTGTTAAAGCAGCTGACAGAGCAGCATGCATAATATCAGCTATTTTGATTTTTTTAAATATATGGCTGTGCATATGACACTATGCATATGTATCCACACGTGGGAGAAAAACCTGGGAAGATATATACCCAATTGCTTTATTAGCAGGTATTTCTAGGAGTGGATTTAAGTGTGACTTTCTTTTTATTTTTTGCATGTTATTTTTGCTCCTTTTTATTTTCATAACTAAGCTTACAAATAACAGTTTCTCATTTTTAAAAGTAGAAAAAAATCTTGTGCTGCTCTGAACAACTTACTCTCATTTTTATTAATTTTAGCCCACAAACAGTATCTTCCTCAAACAAAACCCATCGATACTGATTTTAATTTTTACAGTAAGATGTTCCCAGAAATTCTTTAAATTATAACAGCTTCATGCCCTGAAGATAGAAATCTTTGGTCTATAACTAATATGAAACGATCATCTGCCTGGAAATACTTTTTCTTATCCTTCAGTGATACATCTGCTTATTGGATTGTGTGTATGCACACATCTTTCTGTCTAGGAAGAAAATAAGCCAGAGAAGGGAAATAGGAAACAGGCAAGAATGGTGGGTAAAGGACCAACACAAGTTAATATCCTACAGGGAAATAAGTCTTAGTAAATTCACTCTTCAAGGTCCTATTTACAGTGCCATAGCACAGGAATATCACCTGTTGGGTTATGGGAAAACTCTGACATTCTTCCAAATTCCCACTTATAACTTATGAAGACTAAGTTTCCGCCTTCTAGTATAAAATATAAGTCCATATGGTTTATATCTAATTGTGAAATTTAAGCACAGTTTTCCTTGCAATTTACAATGTGTGTTAGTTGCTTCGCCGTGTCTGACTCTTTGTGACCCCATGGTCTGTAGCCCACCAGGCTCCTCCGTCCATGGGATTCTCCAGGCAAGAATACTGGAGTAGATTGCCATTTCCTTCTCCAGGGGATCTTCCTGACCCAGGGATTGAACCCAGGTCTCCTGCATTGCAGGCAGATTCTTTACCATCTGAGCTACAGGGAAGTCCCTATAACTAACAATAGGTATTTAATAATTCTGCCAATGATTTTGGATGTTATATACATAAATTGATACATACTTAATTTTTATTAAAATTGGTTAAATTAATTCTTAAAATCTTGGGGAAAATGATGTGGAGGAAAAATAAAAATGATTATTCTCAAACTTTTTCAGGAATTCTTTTAGATGTGCTACTGAATGCTAGCTGTATGGCATAATTCAGTTATAAGAAAGTGAAAAAAGTACCATTTTTGCCTTCTCAAAACAATCACCTTACTTGGCCTTGAAAATCTCCCTACTTCCATCCTGAAGTGCTTTTCTCCAACAGCTCAGCATAAAAATTAGATCAATTGTGAGCAGAAGATCCTCTAGCAAAAGACATTTCCAACTTTTGAAGAGTATGTGCGCGTGCAGGCATGTGTGAGTATGTGTGTGTGAGCTTGTCATTGTTTGAGAGGCCATGGGAGAAAGGACAGTCTCCCCAGAGCCAACTTAGCATTTAACAGGAACAATAAGACAAAAACAAGGTCATCCAGAGTTCTCAAAAGTTATGTCAAAAGACAATGAAGTGTTAAGTACATGTTGTAAACCATGAAAATCCAGGACACAATGAGGAAGTGATGAAGTTTGCTCTGACCATAACAGACAAATGAGTATACTGATATAACATGATTTTCATTAACTATTCCTTTGCTCCCAACCTCAATTAAATGCTATTTATCCTTCAGCAGCAAAACTTACTACTATCAAATGTGTACATGAGCTATGCCAGGCTTGCACTGAGATCTGAGAGACTGGAATTCTATAACTTTACTTCCAATCTTCCTTTTTAAAAAATCTTAGAAATGAATTTAGTATAGTTAAAAAGTGAGCAGTATGCTTAAAATCCAAAACTATGTTTTTCTTGTCAAATACTGCTCTCTGTAAAGTGCATCACCAAACCCCAGCAGAAACTTACCCTTCAACTTGAGGTCGACATTACGTCTGAGCCAAGGATAAATCCCATAGCTTGGCATATCTTCAGGAATTGGATTACTGTGTATCCAGCCATCACAAGCAAACCGGAAGAAATTATCACAAGGGTCCACAGACAGATTTACTTTACTTAAGATGGAAGCAGCTATTTAAAAAGAAAATCATAGGATTAATGACAAGCACTGAACATTGTGTACTGGTCTCTTCCAAATTAAACAACAATGTCATATCAACCAGTTCCCAAACCTTGGTTTTCACATTTCCCTTCAAATGACTCCCTGAATCAACTTTGTCATATTAAACTACTACATTCAGACTGAGTGGACAAAAGTTTGCTGGTATTATTGTTATTGGTTTTTGCAGGACCACCCCTAACATCTGTTTCAGCAATACAAATAGAGTGTACAGGTAAACTGTCTGCCAGAATGCATGTGACATTTCCTTCAATTCCTTTCATTCTTCTGCAAGGTGACTTTGCCACTCTTTCCACCAGCATCTATTTCCCCTGCCTTGAATCTGGGCTGGCCTTATAACTTGCTTTGACCAGAAGAAAGTGGCACGGCAACTTTTCATGAGTTTCAAAGCTAGGCCTTAAGAGGTCTTTCATCTTCCACATTAAATCCCTTTGAATGGAGCCCTGAGACTGCCCTCTGAAGAGGAGGAGGTAAGGCCACATGAAGAAAGACCAAGCTACCACCAATGGCCAGGCATGTGACTGAGACTATCATGGACCTTTCAGGCCAGGCAAGCCTCCAGCTAAATGCAGCTATATGAATGAGCCTAAGGCACAGACACGACTGAGCAACTTCACTTTTACTTTTCACTTTCATGCATTGGAGAAGGAAATGGCAACCCACTCCAGTGTCCTTGCCTGGAGAATCCCAGGGACGGGGGAGCCTGGTGGGCTGCCGTCTATGGGGTCGCACAGAGTCAGACACGACTGAAGTGACTTAGCAGCAGCAAGGCAATCTCCACAGAGGAACCCCACCAAACCCAAGTCATCATAAGAAATATTAAATCACTAATTTCAGGCCTTTAAGGTTTGGGGTGGTTTGCTCCACAACAAAGACTAACTGAAACAGAGGCCCACATGCAATATCTCAATGTTGAAAAGATCTATTTACAATATATTATTACTTTCATAAAGACCTGGAGGGTCAGGTATGGATTCTTGAACCCCTTGACATTTAGGGAAGCTCTGAGAAATGAACCCCTGAAGAGATCCAAAGAGGCCCTGAAAGGAAGCTTGGGGCCATCTTACAGGGGATTCTGGGTTGCAGAAGGAGAGGGCTGCTGCTTTGGCCCCACAGACTCCTTGTCCAGGGCAGAGGTGTGGCCAGAGCGGGGCAAAGTGGAACTTTCTAAATGAGGGGCCCAGGACAGACACCTCTCTTGCCCAAGTCTAGGGGCAGAATTGGCTATCTGTATAAGTTAACAGAAAGACACAGTAGACTGACCTGCCATTTTTTCCTTTCTTAAAGCCACACTCAAGTCCATACAGAAGATAACCAATAGAAATTTTGTGCGTACCTAAATATGTATCCACAAGCTTAAAAAAAAAATCTTTCATTACAAAACGAGAAGGTCCCCAAATTCCTAATACTAAACTCCAACTCTCTTTCAACTGTTGGCTACCACTCTAACCTAAAGATATGCACCAAATCATTTTTTTAAGGGGCAGCCAATATTTTAATGACATTGGAAAGATGACATCCTGTGTGATTGTATAAAATTAATTGTATAAAAATTAATGCCAGAATACATTTATGTTTGAAGTAATGGAAACCCAATGAGTTTTCAGCTAAACATGAATTACTAGCCAAAGAAGTATAATCTGTATAAATGTAGATATGCATACTACAGTTTGGTTATGTGTGGTTCTTCCAGGTTTAAAAGTAAGGCTACTTATTTCCTTAGCCAGACATTCTATGAAAATTTCAAACAGCTTTATGTCTTCGATGAAGTGAATAATATACAAGCACCCTAATCGCTACAGAACTTCAAATTTCTCACCACTCTCAATCCTTCCACACACCCCACCAAAAAGCAAAAAAAAAAAATAAAGTGGTTTAGAATCTAAGTTTGACAAAGTTTAAATTAATATTTTTATCTTTCTTCTTTTTTTAATTAATTAATTTTAATTGGAGGCTAATTACTTCACAATATCATAGTGGTTTTTGCCATACATTGACATGAATCAGCCATGGGTGTACATGTGTTCCCCATCCTGAACCCCCCTCCCTCTTCCCTCCCCATCCCATCCCTCAGGGTCATCCCAGTGCACCAGCCTGAGCACCCCGTCTCATGCATCAAACCTGGACTGGCGATCTATTTCACATATGGTAATATACATATTTCAATGCTATTCTCTCAAATCATCCTACCCTTACCTTCTCCCACAGAGTCCAAAAGTCTGTTCTTTACATCTGAGTCTCTTTTGCTGTTTCACATATAGGGTCATCATTACCATCTTTCTAAATTCCATATATATGCATTAATATACTGTATTGGTGTTTTTCTTTCTGACTTACTTCACTCTGTATAATAGGCTCCAGTTTTATCCACCTCATTAGAACTGATCCAAAAAATATGGAATGCTTCACAAACTTGTGTGTCATCCTTGCTCAGGGGCCATGCTAATCTTCTCTGTATCGTTCCAATTTTAGTATATGTGCTGCCAAAGTGAGTGCAATATTTTTATCTTTCAAAATTAATTAGGTTGTCTCCAATTACAATTTTTGTTTCTGCTACTATTTCATCACTAATATGTAATATGAAAATATGTTAGGACACAAAGTTTTCATTTTAGTTTATATTTATGGTTAATCAGGCTCTGCAGTCACAGAATGAATCTGCTGTGTGACACCTCAGGGACATGGATCACAGAAGTTTCAGTCCCATACAATATTTAGAGTCGCACAGAGGAGCCTACACACACATTTGTGTTCACATAAGCACACTGTTTTCTGGCTACCTTCCCAAATCCCCTAGTCCCCAACCCTCAAATGTATCCCATCTCCTCAGTGTTCTTGCAGGTATCTAAACTGCAAGATCAGCTCTGACCTCAGTCCTGATACAAAGTAGAGAATACATCACTCACACTGAATTTGGAACTGAGCCCACTAAGTGGAAAAACTCCAGCTACAGCCTATCAATTCATCATTCTCAGTTCACAGCTGGGCACAGGGTTGCACCTTCTGCAGAGGAGCTGTGACTTAAAATTGCAAGGGACCATAATTGTCAAGACACCAAAACTCCTTTCCCCCTATTCAGTTCATGGATAAAACTCAGGGAGTCTTCTTTTAATAAAAGAAATACGATGACAAAGAAACTCTGCGAAATGCCAGGCTATGTACTCCTCAAGTCATCACATACAAGACAAATTGCTATTTGGTCTCCAGCTAGCATTTGTGTAGTAGAGGTGGAGGCACTACTCCTTATACCAGCCTGACTTTTTAAAGTTTAACAAGGGCTAAAAGTGGTGGGGTGGGTGGTAACTAATACTGAGCGGTTTCCCTCTGTGCCAGGAACTATGCTAAGCCCTTCTCAGGCAGGGTAGCCTCATCACGTACTCCAGACCCAGACCACCTGATTTTGAATGCCAACACCACCATGCAATAACTATGCAACCTTAGGTGGGTTACTTAGCCTCTCTGTATTTTAGTTTCCTCATCTGTAAAATGGGGTAATAAGAGCACCACATAGGATTTTCATGAGAATTAAATGAGTACATGTAAAGCACTTAGAATAGTGTCAGGCACACTGCCAAATAAATACAGTTGCCAGATAAAGTACAGAATATCCAGTGAAATTTACATTTCATATAAGTGACTACTTTTATAGTGTAAGTACTACCAAATATTTCATGGGGGCATACTTGTACCAAAAAAAAATTTGTCATTGTATCTGCAATTCAAATTTAACTGGGCATCCTGAATGTATGCATGTAGCTAAATCTGGAAACCATACATACAAATTTGCTATTACAATTTCACAAACACTCATGCTAAACTCTTGAGGCCAGATGTTTCAGAGCTCATAGAGTCTAGAAAAGCAATGCAATGCATAAACCACAGATGATGTAATACTGCCAGCAATTTCTGAAGTAGCACTCCTGAAGCAAACACATTAATAATTCTATAGGGAATAGAGCACATTCTCTGAAGAGGGATGAACAATGCCTAAAACAGCCTCACATGAGTTAAGATATAGTTTTGCCATCACAAGAACTGACGCCAGGTCCAATCTTGCCAACTGAATTACAATGCTCTCTGAGTAAGGGGCAAAGGGTAGGACATCATGGACCTCCACTTCTAGTACTACCACCATCATTGTTTTCTTCTATTCTCATAACCAGCATGATAAATTAAAAACTCTTCTCTGGTGGCTCAGTAGTAAAGAACCAGCCCGCCAATGCAGGAGAACTGGGTTCAGTCCCCGGTCGGTAACATCTCACATGCTGCAAAGCAATTAAGCCCTGTGGGCCACAATGATTGAGCCTGTGCTCTGTAATGAGAAGCCACCACAGTAAGTCCACTCACCACAACTAGAGAGTAACCTCTGGTCTCCACAACTAGAGAAAGTCCATGGGAAGCAACAAAGGCCCAGTGCAGAAAAAAAAAAAATTCTTTTTCCCATTTTACAGATTGTGAAACTGAGCCATAGGTGGGTTTATGTATTTAGCCCAGATCACACAGCCTGTATGTGGCCAGATCAGCCTTCGAACTCAAGTTAGCCTCTCTGCTCTTATCCACTACCACCACTATCATTAACAAGTCCTTTCCTTGTTTCCTCACTTCTTTGTATTCTTTCTCCACCTGTTATTCTGAAAGAGGGATTAAGATGTGACTAGAAAAGAGAAGGAAAGGCGGCACCTCAGAAAAGATGGCACCTGCTCGCAAAATGCCCAGAAAGCCCTTCTCCCAAACCTCATCCTACAAGCAACACAAGCACCCAGCCCCGAGGAAGACACGCACGCAACACACACTGTGCCAAGGCAGGCATGCACGCGATGCACGTGGCACTGAGGCAGGCATGCACGAGACGCACGTGGCACCGAGGCATGCACGCATCGCACGTAGTGCCAAGACAGGCACACACACGGCGCCAAGGCAAGCACACATGCAGCCCCGAGACACACACACACATGACGTATGTGGCACCGAGCCACGCACGCATGCGACACACGTGGTGCCGAGACAAGCATCCACATGACACATGCAGCACCAAGGCAAGCATGCACGCGGCACCGAGACACACACACACACACACACACACACACACACACACACACGTGACGCACATGGCGCCGAAGCAGGCACGCACGCACGTGATGCACATAGCACCGAGACACGCATGCACGTGACACGTGTGGCCCCGAGGCAGGCACGCACGGGACGCACAAGGCGCCAAGGTAGGCACACACGTGGCACCGAGGTACGCACGCGGCACCGAGGCACACACGCACACAGCACCGAGGAATGCACGCACGCGATGCACGCGGCGCAGAGATACGCACGCACGTGATGCTTCTAGCCCCGAGGAATGCACGCACGCGACATACCTGGTGCCGAGGCAGACACACACGCACGTAGCACCAAGGCACGCACGCACGCGACGTACGTGGCGCCAAGGCACCTACAAATGTAACGCACATGCGGGGCCGAGGCACGCACATGACGCACGCGGCACCGAGGCACGCACGCACGTGACGCACATGGCGCCGAGGCACGCACATGACGCACGCGGCACCGAGGCACGCACGCACGTGACGCACATGGCGCTGAGGCACGGACATGACGCACGCGGCACCGAGGCACGCACACACGTGACGCACATGGCGCTGAGGCACGCATGTGACGCACGCGACGCACGCAGCGCCAAGGCAGGCACGCACATGACGTGCACACAGCACTGAGGCACACACACACACGGTGCTGAGGCATGCATGTGACACACATGGCACAGTGGCACACACGCACCTGACGTGCACGCAGCGCTGAGGCATGCACGCACGAGGTGCTGAGACACTCACGTGATGCACGCAGCGCCGAGGCACGCATGCGCACTCAGCAAGGCTTACACTAAAAACAGCTAGCAAGGGAAACAAGCTGTCAGAAAGCAACGGGATCAGTGTCATTCTTCAGGCTTTACTTTTTCATTATTGGATTCGTAGTATAGACAAAACTCATGAAATAAGTGGTCCGCTATACAAAAACTCCAGTAAACTCAAATTGAAAGTTTGAGTTCAAAAATGTAAATTTAACACATCTGCGAGACCCGTTCCATAGCCAAAGCACAAAGGGACATCAGGTCTAAAAGCTGTCCTCTGATAATCCTACCTGGTCCTTCATCCTACTCCAGGTCACCCTCGCTCCACTGGAGAAAACCCTGGGTCATCTGCTCTGCTGGGAACGAGAAAGAACCTGGGAATTTGCACTTTTTTTTCACCCTTTCTGGGACAAGATAAAAAAGCTGCAACAGTTGTCTAGTCACTAGACTCCAGTAGGTCTAATGTTATGAAAAAATGGAGCAAGACAGGACTAGGATCCAAGAAAGTTACCTGGCATGGCTTCTGGCACACGGGCACAGATGGACCAGAGCCAGACATGAACTTGAAGCCCAGCCCTGCCGCTAACTCAGGTTATGACCCTTAGCAAGCTATTTAGCTTTTGGAAGCCTACATTTCCTCATCTGCAGTTGGGCCAGGTGATAGCACCAACTTCATGGGGTTCTTATGAAGACTTTGTGAGATGGCACATGTAAGTCACAGAACATATTGCCTGGTTAAAATGTGTGTCAGCAGGATCCTCTATGATCCACCTCCCAGAATTCTGGAAATAAAAGCAAAAATAAACAAATGGGATCTAATTAAAATTAAAAGCTTCTGCACAACAAAGGAAAATATAAGCAAGGTGAAAAGACAGCCTTCTGAATGGGAGAAAATAATAGCAAATGAAGCAACTGACAAACAACTAATTTCAAAAATATACAAGCAACTTATGCAGCTCAATTCCAGAAAAATAAACGACCCAATCAAAAAATGGGCCAAAGAACTAAATAGACATTTCTCCAAAGAAGACATACGAATGGCTAACAAACACATGAAAAGATGCTCAACATCACTCATTATTAGAGAAATGCAAATCAAAACCACAATGAGGTACCACTTCACACCAGTCAGAATGGCTGCGATCCAAAAGTCTGCAAGCAATAAATGCTGGAGAGGGTGTGGAGAAAAGGGAACCCTCCTACACTGTTGGTGGGAATGCAAACTAGTACAGCCACTATGGAGAACAGTGTGGAGATTCCTTAAAAAATTGCAAATAGAACTACCTTATGACCCAGCAATCCCACTGCTGGGCATACACACCGAGGAAACCAGAATGGAAAGAGACACATGTACCCCAATGTTCATCGCAGCACTGTTTATAATAGCCAGGACATGGAAACAACCTAGATGTCCATCAGCAAATGAATGGATAAGAAAGTTGTGGTACATATACACAATGGAGTATTACTCAGCCGTTAAAAAGAATTCATTTGAATCAGTTCTGATGAGATGGATGAAACTGGAGCCGATTATACAGAGTGAAGTAAGCCAGAAAGAAAAACACCAATACAGTATACTAACACATATATATGGAATCTAGGAAGATGGCAATGACGACCCTGTATGCAAGACAGGAAAAAAGACACAGATGTGTATAACGGACTTTTGGACTCAGGGAGAGGGAGAGGGTGGGATGATTTGGGAGAATGGCATTCTAACATGTATACTATCATGTAAGAATTGAATTGCCAGTCTATGTCTGACGCAGGATACAGCATGCTTGGGGCTGGTGCATGGGGATGACCCAGAAAGATGTTATGGGGAGGGAGGTGGGAGGGGGGTTCATGTTTGGGAAAGCATGTAAGAATTAAAGATTTTAAAATTTAAAAAATAAAAAAACTAAAAAAAAATAAATAAATAAAATATTTTTAAAAAAATGTGTGTGTGTGTAACTTAAGAATGAGACCAAAAAAAAAAAAATAGACTGGTGGTTGTCAAGGAGTGTGAGATTAGCAGATGTAAACTCTTTTACATATAGGTGGTTAACTGGGTCCTACTGTATAGCACAGGGAACTAAATTCAGTGATGGTGGTGGTTTAGTTGCTAAATCATGTCCAACTCTTGTGACCCCATGGGCTGTAACCTTCCAGGCTTCTCTATCCCTGGGATTTCCTAGGTAAGGATACTAGAGTTGCTTGCCATTTCCTTCTCCCAGGGATCTTCCCAACCCAAGGATCCAACTCAGGTCTCTTGCATTCCAGGTGGTATCCTCCATTGCAGGCAGATTCTTTACCAATTGAACCACCAGGGAAACCTGTGATAAACTATGATGGAAAAGAATGTATACGTACTGTGTGTGTGTGTGTGTGTGTGTGTGTGTGTATAGTATATAGTATAGGTATATATATACTATATATAGTGTGTGTATATATATATAGTATAACTGAGATTGCTGTACAGCAGTAATTAACACATTGCAATTCAACTAAACTTCAATTTTAAAAGTTTTTAAAAAGGACTCTAATAACACAGCTATCTAACCTAGTATCTTTGTATAAAGCCTCAGAGTTTAAAAGCCCTTTTACCTATGTCTTTTCCATTTTAATCAATGCCACTGCCCAAAACCTAAGTATTTCCTTGATTCTCTGTATTTTTTTACAGCCCACATCCAGCTAAGGTGATAGGAATGTCGATGGTCTCTGTCTTCAGGTTTTAAGAAAGGCCATTCAGTCTTCCAAACCCCTTTCTGATTTCCTTATAATGACTTGGAATACTGCACAGCTGTTTTATTGCAAGAAAAAAAAAAAAGCAGGAAACCTATATTCCACACTTCACACCAAGACTTGAAAGTAAAGTTAAAATTTCATCAGAACTGCATTTCATACTTGGTAAACCTCAAACAAGCAAAATACTAAAAATACCACCTGTTTTCTCCTCCACTCCCCAAGGTACCATACTTATAACTTGACACAGGGTGGAAAACTGACTTACCAGCTTCGATGCATTCTGGCTTCAGGCAGTACTCTGGTTTAGCATGGAGACTTAAGAAACCTTGACTCACTGAAAAAACAGACCAAAATAAATGACTGGCTTGCAGCAGACCACCAACAGGTAACCCATTGTCAGGCACACTTATGAGACGTTTGATATCTATTCATCCTTCCCTGTATTGACACCACATTCAAAAATCCTCTTGGCTCAGTGTCACAGAACCAGACTCTGGTCACTAGCTAAGAAACCTTGGTGAGACTCTTGGTTGCTCCCAAACTTGGTTTGCTTGAACATGAAGACAAGTGGGCACAACTAAACCTGCGCTTCTTAGAGTGGGGTCCCAGGGGCAAAGGCAGCACAGCGACACCACCTGGGAGCTAATGAGAACTGCAGATAACCAAGCCCTACCCTGACCTTCAGACTCACAAACTCTGGGGTTGGGGCCCAACCATCCTCATTTTATTTATTTAATTTTAATCTCTTTATTTGTTTATGGCTTTCCCGGGTCTTCACTGCTTTGCATGGGCTTTCTCTAGAGAGTTGCGGTGAGTGGGAGGCTACTCTCCAGTTGTGGTGCACGGTCTTCTCATTGCAGTGGCTTCTCTTGTTGCAGAGCACAGTCTCTAGGCGCGTGGGCTTCAATAGTTGTGGCACAGGGACTTAGTTGCCTAGCATGCATATGGGATCTTTCTGGACCAGGGATCAAACCGGTGTCCCCCGCACTGGCAGGCAGACTCTTAACCTCTGGTCCACCAGGAAAGTCCCATTTGCATTTTAACAAGCCCTCCATGTTATTCTGATGCACACTCAAGTTTGAGAACCATTTGGTTAAATAATCCCTAAAATCTCTATCTCCGATTATCTGTGGTTTAAGTCTAATCATTTCACTTTTTGTTTACAACTACATTCTCATTTTAGTGATGGGAAAATGGAAAGTTATAGAGTGTGTCATTTGGACTAAATCCAGAGTGTAAGGAGAAAGCTAGCATATGTGGCATTTAAAGTTCTGCATCTTATCTAAACCATTCATATAGATACAGCCCATAAAAGGAGGAAGAGTAACAGTGATTTTTTTTTCTGTCAAGAGAATCATTATCTGCCTGTCCTGTACTCCACACCCGCCTCCCAGCAGGCCCAGCCCAGCTACCACACAGATACAGCTTGGTGGACCAAGTTTCCAACTACTTCCACCAAAACAAAACAAAACAGAAACCCTACAAGACCTAAGTAGCTTTTCATCAATGTATTTCCCCCGCCTGGCTGGCAACTTTCTGCAAATGTTTGGAGGGGTGCCCTGTTCATAAACTTCAGGTGGCACCTGGACGTTAGCAGATATGAGTTTAGCCTTTGAAAATATTTGTGGTAGCCAAGGAAATTGTGGGGAATTCATTATGGCTGTACTCTGTGAGCAGAAATAAGGAATCGTTTGGAAATGTGGCTGTGGGGAGATGGAAGGTAGAGGGTGAAGGGAGGCCAAGGCCTTTCAAGGTATCCTCAGCAGAGGAAAAGTATCCCTATGATTCTGCTAGAGATGGAAGACCTATATATCACCTGCCAGTGTGGCAATTTGTGTTATTTATTAACCCACATTCTAAGAGGAGCCTGCTTTTTCTTTGTTCTTTTCTCTGCTGCCATCCTCCAGTCTTTTTACCTGTGTTACATTAAACATTCAAGAAAATTGCCTATGAAACAAACATCTCAGGCCTATTTTTAAGAAAAGTATCTTAAAGTTATATTTTTATTTCTTTAGAAATCAAAAAAAGTAAAAATATATATGTGGAGCATAACAATTAGCATGAAATATTTCAATATGCCTTGGTGATTGAACCATAAATTTTTCCCTTCAGTCTATTACTATATGTTTACCAAATGTTCTTTAATGAGCATGTTTTTTTTTTTAATGTGGAAAAAGAAAGTTTATTGTAAATAATAATATTTTATCATTCTGGACAATACCTTCTTGATACTAACCTTATTTTATTTTAGAAAGAAGATAATAAAATAATTAAGCACATTCCTTTCAAGATACAAACTTCCAGTTATAAAATAAATAGGTCATGTGGATGTAACATATAGCCTGGTGACCGTAGTTAGTAACACTATATTGTATATCTGGAAGTTTATAAGAGAGTAGATCTTAAAAGTTCTCACCACAAGAAAAAATATCATTTGACAAAAATACCATTTCCTTTTTAATTTGAGAGCATACAACTACTTAAAAGCAAATGTCTCTGAATGTATACATCCAAATGGACATGGCCACCTGAAGCAATACTTCTCAAACTTTAATTTGCAAATGAATCATTTGGGAATCTTGTGAAAAATGCAGATTCTGAATCAGTAGGTCTCGGGTGGGGCTCCAGCTCCCAAGTGATGCGGATGCTGCTGGTCCATGGACCACACTTGGGAGTAGCGAAGGCTGAGGGAGAATTATTCTCCAACGTCATCACACCTTCTCTTAAAGATTCTAAGTGAGAGAGAGCCAAGTTATCGGGAACATTGGAAAGTTATTTTTTTTCTATTTTATGTAGGCCTCCTTACCCATAATAGCATCAACTGGCTTGATGAACTTTACTGTGCTTGAAAAACTTTACAGCTGATCCCAAAGGATCATCTTCTCTCAAAGAACAAAGATTTGGAATCCCCTAATTCTAATGGTTAGGACTCCACATGGCAGAGGGCCTGGGCTCAATCCCTGGTTGGGGGACTAATATCCCACAGGCTGAATGGTGTGGCAAAAAAAAAAAATGCTGCCATCAAGAATATTCTAATAATATGCTACAGCCTCAGAACTCTCATAAGAGTGGGAGGAATTTCAAAGAAGCTTCAAGCAGCAGTAACATCATTAAAAAGAGAACATATTTTTACATAAACAATAATCACTTGGATTTTTAAGTTTGGGAGTGTTTGCAAAACACTGATAGTCTAACTTTGTAGTCACTTCTCACACAGTGCATAGTCCTTGACATTATCATTTTTCCCCCAGTTGTGAATTTCAGGATAGGACACTTGCCTAAACCCCAAGTGCCAAGAAATTTCACAACAGTTTTTAAAAGCCTCAAGTTCAGTTGCAGGAATAGGAGATTCAGTGATAAACCCATCTAATTTCCTAAATCTTCAGCCACAGAAAACATGGAAAGATGGTTTGCTCGTTTAGCAGTTTTCAACCACACAACCCTAACTTTTTAATGGTTAATTACTGGCTTTCCCTTGCCAAGATAAACATGGCCGCCTGCATCCTGCATATGCCAAGGTCTGTTTCCAGGCTTGCTACATTTCAAACAGCACCTAGACTCTCCTCAGGAAAGGGCTTGGACCTACATAATTTTCAAGCTAATGAAATAGTATAGGCTGCATGAGAAAAATACAAAGGAGAACAGTCAAAGATTCAGAATGCCTAAAATCTTAGAACATCCCTCTCCCCTTTCTAAGATATTTCATTCTTTCTCATAAGAATATGTTTTTATCATCATATATACTCTCTGGGAACATCATTCTCACCAACAGTCATTAAAATCAATGAATCACAATACCTTTCAAATCTTGGGAGGAAAACCTCTGTTTTCCTTCATATTAACTTTTAAATCTAATAGAAAGAGTTAAAATTTTATTCCACCAGAGTTACTAGATTGGAAAGGAATTGAAGAATACCACTAAAGGTGCATTTTAAAAGACTGATTTGTATTTTGTGAGTTAAATTTCATGAGTCATTCAGGCAAACATTGACAAAAATCAAATGGAAAGAAATTCCAGCATGGTTTGATCACAATGTAAAGTCTTTCCTCACCAAATAAATGAAAGTATCTGACTATGAATTCGTCAACACTCATTTTGCTAAATGTAATACATAATAAAATGTTTGCCTGAGGCAACCAAGTCCTCCAGCCACTCGAAGCCACTTTATACCCACTTCACATTTTGGATTATGTATTTGGTACTTGGGCATTCATATTTATTTACCTTCCTAAAGAAAAAGCTTCCTTTCATTTGTGTATTTAATAGAAACTAAGGACGCACCACCTACTAACACAAGCGAACAGCCCTCCACCTGCATCCTGACAAGGTTTGCCAGAATTAAGTGCAAGGAAACCACTGCACAGTCACCCAGTTCCCTGGCCTCCAGTGCCCCCACTTACCTAGAAAGAGGACTATGCCCAGCACCAGGGTGACACCAACGAACACGACCAGGGCGATTCGAGTGCCTCTGTTGGCTGTCTTTCCAATCTCCATGCTGCTCCCTGTTTCTGCCTCCATCGGGAGAGACAGAGAGGCCAGTTAAGAAGAAAGTCGCTTTCTGTGGTTTGGTGGCTGGTCTCAAGAGTCTGTTAGGCGTTGACATCCAAAGTTCTCATGCTCTTCTACTAATGGACAGGTTAAAGAAAAAAATCCTGTCAGGAAATGTCCTCTCGCCACCCTTTCTCAAATAATTCTTCACAAATGAAATGAAACCCCAAATATTGGTTGCCTTGCCTTTCCCCCTGACCAGACAAAACAAACAGTGGTTGCTTTATCTTGGTGCTCTCCCCCAGCAAAGTCCCTCTCAACCGACCGTTTGGCAGGCTCTTCTCTCAGGCGTTCCGAGTGTACATGTTTTACTATGTTGCTGAACAGATGTTTTAGCTATTTAAATGTATAGTCACTTGGGGAGGAAAACACAATTGTCTTTATCAAAACTGGATTCTCGTCAAACTCCCCCAAACCATGATAAGTTAGGTGGCAAGGATTCTTCGGACCCTCTTCAAGATCTCAAAGAATCATATAATTCTTTTGCCATAAGCATTCTGCTCGCCTGAATTGTCTTCATCAAAGATATTCTTTCAGCGTGCAAGTCCCCTTTTAAAGCCTTCTAAGAGTTCCGGGGATATCCTGGAGCATTTTATTTTCGGAACTTTGTGTATGACACCATGTGCCAAAAATCAGAGTCATAGCCCAGTGCGGTGCAAAGTAGCAATTAAGACAACCTACAGAGGCTGATGGTTTGGACTGGAACTTGTTTTTAAGGAAGAAGGAAAAGCACTTCCTTTCTGTGGTGCTAAGAATTGTAAAAAAGGCGAATAAGTGTTCAAATTAAGCTTATTAGCAAGCACACAAGATATGGCAAGAGGGTTCTTCCTTGCGTGTTTTGATGAGAAGTACACCTGTGTATTTTGCCCTCCAGCACCACCACCAGTTAGTACGTTCTTGTGTTTTCATTGAGCCCCCTTCTCAGCAGGTTCCCCAGGATGAACTCAGAGGTTATTGATTTCACTGGAAAGACTGATTAATAACTGGTTCTTTGATTTCTTGGATTATACTAACAATTTAAGTGATAAAAATCTGCTTTCTTCACGGGGCAGGGCAATTGATATTTCAATGTTATTATTACACCTGATTAAGTTTTGCTGGAGGTCATACAACAGTTTGGAGTGGAGCTGAATTCAGCTACATCTGGAAATCAGGAGAGTGCTTTTCTTATACAAAACTTCCGCCCACTGCCTTAGGGGTTCATACAAAGGCTCTGCAGACAGTCCTGTAACACCTGTTACCTTACTTTCTGCTCATTGCATGCGCCCCCCCCCCAAGCCAGAAAAGCACAAGCTTTTGTCCAAGTTATGACATCATGGTATGTTGTAGACACTCACTATGTGCTCATCAACTGCTGGTTTATTTTGGTGTTATTGTTCCAATAACACATCCTAGCAGGCCTTTGACTTCTAGGATGGGATCCTCCCAAGAGTTTTGGGACTTGACTCCATAATGCTTCTTAGACTGCAAGCTCCATGAGGTCAGGAATCATATCTGTCAAGTTCAGTGCTGCAGCCCCATCAGCCACAGTCTGGCCTGCAACAGTGAAGGGAGAAATACAAGCAATGAAAATTATACCAGTCAGCTCCAGCCACTTACTCTTAAAACACAGCTTCAGGAACCCCAGACACTAGTGTCTTTCAGCCTCCTGATTCCTTCTAGATGCTCAAATGGTGATAATACTTCACACAGGTATAGCAGTTTCATATCACATTTAAACCCCATGGTAAACCTATATATGGGGCTTCCCTGGTGGCTCAGCAATAAAGAATCCACCTGCCAATGCAGGAGACCTGGGTTCGATCCTGGGGTTGGGAACATCCCCTAGATAAGGAAATGGCAACCCATTCTAGTATTCTTGCCTGAAAATCACATGGACGGAGGAGTCTGGTGGGCTACAGTCCACAGGGCTGCAAAAGAGTTGGACATGACTGAGCGACTAAATATTAACAACAAACCTTTATACTTGCTAGCAAAGGTATTTTTCTCTCTGTTTTGCCCCCAGGAATGCTGAGGTCCAAGGGTTGGCCTCTGGTGACATAGGAAAAGCTGGAAGTGGAAAGATAGCAAGGGGATCACTACCATCTCCTATGCACAGGGAAGAGGACACACTCAGAAGCACAACACCAGGAGCACATCTTCCCTTTCTCCTTCCTTCTAATCTCCTCACACCTTTCCAGGTCCAGGCTGGTGATTGTGAGTTGACAACTGGAAACCTTGGACTGGCAGTTTCCCCAAAGATGAGGGCAATTGGGACTTAGTCTGAAGCACACCTGTCCATCACATAACCACATGGATTCATCCCTGAGCACTTGACTGCTCAGTGAAAAGCCTTTGAACCCAAAAATAGTTCTATTACTTGTAACAGGAAAATTATGGAGCATTTCATCCCAAATGAAGATATTTAAATATAGATAGAAAAATGTATTAATTGAACAATGAAAATAGGTCTTTTCAAAATGTCAAAAATAAATAGTTCATATAATGTAATGAAGGTTTATTTTACCCACCAAAGGACTAAAGGAAGACACGAGAGTAGGCGGGGATTGGTGGAAGAAAGGGTACAGGTTAATCATTCATCATCAGGCGCATTCGTCATTCTGTGCCATTGTCTGCACTAATTTTTCAACCTTTTTAGAGATGATTATTTTGCACTCAAACTGCACTTAAAAATAAAGTTGTAGCACAGAAAAAAGACCTTTAGAGCAAAATAAATTCAAAGCACTGTGTACTCAAAAGAGACAAAAGCAGGGATCTGCTAACTAGGGCACAAGGCCCACTGCCTGTTTTTGTAAATAAAGTTTTATTGGAACAAGGTCATGCCCACTTGTCAATGTATCATCTATAACTGCTTTCATGCAACGAAGTCAAAGTTGAGTAGTTTTGTGACACAGATGGTATGTGAGGCTTAGAATACTCTCTGGCTCTTTAAAGTTTACCAACCCCTGAACTAACAACTGCTGCCTCTTCACCTCACCTACATGGCGCACATAAAACAAAATGGTCACTGACCACACTTGACCTCCTTCTGAAAATCATTCTACTTGATATTCTGTAAATACAGGCTGTTGTGTCAAGGAAATTGGCCGATGTGTCTATGCCTGAAATTGTAATATTTAAGTTACAGCATATTGTTTAGTGTGTTTTGAGGTGAAAAGTCAGTATTCTGCCATTAAAAAGAAGTGGGATTTGCCCCCCCCCAAATGTATAATTTCTCAATAGCTGTAAAAATTAGTAAAGTAAAAAGGCACTGTCCAAGTGAGTCTATTAATAGTTGGGTCTGTGCCAACCCAGTTGTTTCAGTTAAGAAGCTCCAGGCGACTTCCCTGGTGGTCCAGTGGCTAAGACTACACTCTTGGGACCCTTGCAAGGGTCCATGTTCAAACGCTGGTCAGGGAACTAGATCCAGCATGACACAACTAAGATCTGGTGGAGCCAAATAAATATTTTTAAAAAGAAGAAGAAGCTCCAAGACTATCAGGAGCCTTAACTGGAATCAATTAATGAATCAACAGAAGTTTCTTGAGCTTTTCTCAGGTGCCTGGCCCTCTGCAAGGCCTGTGAGGGAAGACAAAGAAGCTATGCCAGAGAGTCCAGACTGGGAAACTGAACTTGGGCCAGAAAATACGCAAAACGCATGGCAACTTAGTTACAGAACACTACAGGCCAGCAAGTGTCTAGAGAAGTAGAAATCTCTGAGCAGTAGATTTGTTGGGAAGACTTCCAGAAGGAGGACCTGCAAGACTGGACAGATTAGGGAAAAAAGGAAGGCTTTCAAATGGGCCAGACCCCACCCCAAGAGGGGACTTGCCTGGGCATTCACATCTCTGCCTGCAGAACTCACAGGTGAGACTGTTTATCCAGAGACATGAATCTGGCAATCTCAGCCCAACCCCAGTGGCCTGGAAGACAACCGGAGGCAAGTCTTTATGCTAGACATGAGTGCATCTGGCCATTACTTGGATGTTTGGGGTCTTCTGTTTCTGGCAGTAAAATCCCATGTGGGCCACAATTTCAGTGAGAGGGAAGGAAATGATTCAAATCCTGAACAATGTACTCATCCATTCTCTGGAAGGAGGAGGGAGTGAGTGAAGGGAAAAGAGGGAGAGAGAAACTAAACAATGAAAACTCAGAGCTGGGAGCTGTGGCGGGGCTCTGTTATTTGTTGGCAGGTCCATCAGACTATGGAGCGGTCAAGATCCAGGCCTTCCACTAATGAAACTCATTACTTATATCTGATCTGTTACAACAGAACACCTTAGCTAGGTGTTCTGTCTCCTTTTACAGATGAGGAAACTGAAGTTTGGAGCTAGTAAGTGATTTGCCAAGGTCACAAAGCAGATATTTATCTTAGGGCCTGAGGGGTTTCAAATTCCAACCTCTTTACTCTGTGCCATGTAAATTTGTTTATCTCCCTCAGGTAATTAGCACAGTTAGGTGTAGCATGTCAAAATGACACTTGAGCTGAGGAAAAGCCATAAACTATGGATGTGAGAGTTGGACTGTGAAGAAGGCTGAGCACCAAAGAATTGATGCTTTTGAACTGTGGTGTTGGAAAAGACTCTTGAGAGTCCCTTGGACTGCAAGGAGATCCAACAAGTCCATTCTGAAGATCAACTCTGGGATTCTTTGGAAGGAATGATGCTAAAGCTGAAGCTCCAGTACTTTGGCCACCTCATGCGAAGAGTTGACTCATTGGAAAAGACTCTGGTGCTGGGAGGGATTGGGGGCAGGAGGAGAAGGGGACAACAGAGGATGAGATGGCTGGATGGCATCACTGACTCGATGGACATGAGTCTGAGTGAACTCAGGGAGTTGGTGATGGACAGGGAGGCCTGGTGCCTGCGATTCATGGGGTTGCAAAGACTGAGCAACTGAACTGAACTGATGCTTCCTCTAATTCTCTTGTTTAAAAGACATGAGGTTTTATTTCCTTAATAGGAACAGCAGCCATAATTTAGTATGGGGAAAAAAGCTTTTGAGTTGGGGAACAAAAATAACAATACATAAAACATCTCCTGATTTCCTGCTGCTAGTAACTGAACGGTAGGAAAGATATATAAATTTGAAGGTATCTAGCCATGAATTGTACTTGTTTACTTCTGAGCCTAAAGGGGGCTTTTATTGCCTGATTTTCTCACCTCCTGGGCCGTACATCTTCTATTTCTTCAGGATGCCTCCACTTTATGCATATTATCATTGGTCCTTCCAGCAGTTCTAGGATATAGGACTCTTCTCCCAGGTTTTACAGAAAAGGACACTGAAGCTGGCAGAGGATAAGTAATATTCCCAAGGTCACCTGGTGGGTAAACGACAGGGCCCAGTTGGAACTCATATCTGTGTGGCTCCTGTTTTGAGAGGCACCCAGGATTTGTTTTAAACAGGCATGATAAAATGACAGACACAAAGACAGGCTTCGAAAGAAGAAGAGTATTACACTTTTCAAGAGGAAGGTGTCAGCTACAAATTGGCATTTAACAAAAGCATTGCTAACAACTGAACAACAAAGGCATTTGCCATCTGCATCTACATAGACTGAACCCCATGCTGCCATACCTGTTGACCTTCAACAATCCCTGAGGGAGTTCATGGTGGAGTGGGCACTCTGTGCTCCAGGGAATCTAGGGGGACAGGTCTTCAGATAGTTGAATGTTTTTAGGAACAGATTTTATTATCTCAATCCTTGCATCTGCTCATATCTAGAGAAGCATTAAATCCCTTCATGGTGACGTCACATCCTCATGACTAACAAGAAAGCTTTTGTAAAATGAGCCCTTAATGGTACTGAACTCCCCCATCACCAAAATCTTGTATATTGACCTTCCCCCACTGCCACTTTGGAGCAGTCTCTTGGAGCTATCTGAGATGCTGTGTCCTGGGCTGCGGTCCTCATGTTGCCCCAAATAAAACTTAACTCGCAACTCTCAAGTTGTACATCTCTTTTGGTTGACAAAGGGATATGGGGAAGCACTAGGGTTGGTCGGACAGCAGGAGGGGAGAGGGAAAAGTACGAGCAAAAAGGAAGAAATGGGCGAGCCTGGGTAAGTAACTGAACAGGTTTACAATGTGAATAATTTCAGCAGGCTCTGGTCTACCAGAGTGGTCTCTAGTTGCCCAGTACCTAGGCCTGGGGTGATCAGGGCAGGGGGATACGGTCCTGGACACTGCACAAGCCTGATCAAAAGAGGCAGGTGGGGGCATGGACTCAGGGTTGGTTGCTTTGCATTTCAGAGGCAAGGTATAAGGCAAGTCACTCACTGTTAGCTAAACCTTAGAGGGGCCACCCCACTGCTTCCAAAAGGCCTGAAGATGTCAAAAATCATAAAATATAGAAAAGAACAAGATTAATAGCTACAAAACCCATGAGATTTTTTTCCAGAGCACTCTACTTCATAAAACTTCTATTAAAACATGGTGACTATTCATCCAACTAGTACTTACCTACTACATCCTCAAATTGATCAGGCCCACCCTGACCCCTCAGTTAGACTACTAACATCTTTAAATATAGCCAACTGTTCAAGGATAGCTTACTCAGCTCTGTTTCTGAAGGCAAGAGGCATATGGAGAAGCAAGGCACGAGAATCTTCTAGAGGGCTAGGCTCTATCCCTAGGGTATCTAATCCAGTAGGTTGGAAATCTGCATTTCTAACAAGCTCCTGCGTGCATGCGTGCTAAGTTGCCTCAGTCATGTCTGACTCTTTGCGACCATATGGACTATTGCCCACCAGGCTCCGCTGTCTGTGTGATTCACAAGTCAAGAATACTGGAGTGGGTTGATGTACCCTCCTCAAGGGAACAAGCTCCTAGGTGATGCTACTACTGCTGGCCTGAGGACCACATTTTGAGAACCAGTGGCTTAGAGAAACCACTGAATCTCTTTACAGTGTATTAAGGTAAACTCAAGAACTAGCAAAAGTAAACATTAAACTTATGTATTGAAACCAAGGATGATATTCAAAATATCTAACAACCAGTATGGCATGGCATTCACCAGGGGCAGGGGCCAGTCCTGCTATGGCAAGCTGTTACCATTTCATTAAATGAAGTGGAGCACAGGGTATCGAATAGTGATCCTTCTTCAACAAAAGACCACAGGAGGAAGTACAGGGCACACCACACTGGAAGGTGGAGGCAGAGTGCAGACAGAAAGAGGCGGGACCTGGGGCACAGGCCTCTCTTAGGGTCCTGGGGTGGAGTTGCTTGGGGTTCCCGAGTAAGGCCAGATGGATCAATTCAAAGCAAAAAGAGGACTGTGGTCAGCTCCACAGGGGTCTTATCTAAGAGTCACCCAAGGGGGCTGACTCTGGGAGGGGGGAAACAATCACAAGGGCTGCTGTGGGCTGTTCTCTAGGACAGCAGTCCCCAACCTTTCTGGCATCAGGGATGCATTTCGTGGGAGACAGTTTTTCCACAGACCGGGGGTGAGGGGATGGTTTTGGGAGGATGCAAGTGCATTACATTGACTGTGCACTTTAATCTAATGCCGCCGCTGACTTGACAGGAGGTACCGGACCATGGCCTGGAGGTGGGGGGACCCCTGATCTAGGACATGCACTTGTAAGAGAAGCGAGCTTCAGCTCAAGGCCCCCATAGGCCGCTTGGCCAAACAAAATGGATGCCGAGGCAGCAACACCAGGGAATAAGCAGCTTAGCAAGCATGACATCTAGTTGCTAGATCTCGAGGGTCCCAGGAGCAGGCTGGGGTAGACAAGGCTGCAGGGGGCCCAGAGCTGCAGCCAGCCACAGCGAAGTAAGGAGGGGCTTCAATATTTAACAACAGCTGCAGCCACAAGGGTATGAACCAACTGAATTGCAGTCCTGAGTCAAATTTCAAGTGGACTTTTGATGATACTTAAAACTCTTCAGGGGCTGCCAGTGGCTTTTAGGAAAATGTCAAAATGCTTCATGTGGAGGTCCTACGCGACTGAACCCATGCCATCTTCATTGGACCGACAGCTCCTCATTTTACGCCCTACACGCCAATCATTCTCAACCTCTTCAAGTTTCCGAACACGCCAAACTTCACCTAGCCTCTATGTCTTAAAAAAGATTTCTCCTCTTGCCTGGAAAATCATTTCCTCAGGAAACTCAGATTCATCTTCTAAGACTCAGCTCAAACTTTGCCTCCTCAGGGAAGTCCTCCTGGACTCCTCTTCCTCTCAAGGTCACAGGCAACCTGTCATATTCAGATTCTATTATGATCGTCTCTAGAAGAATTCACCACATTAGACGACACGTAAGGTGAATGTAGGCTTCCCAGGAGGCTCAGTGGTAAAGAATCCACCTGCTAAGTGGGAGATGAGGGTTGGTCCCTGGGTCGGGAAAATCCCCTAGAGGAGAAAATGGCAACCCACTCCAGTGTTCTTGCCTGGAGAATCCCATGGACAGAGGAGCCTGGTGGGCTGTAGTCCACAGGGTCACAAAGAGTCAGACATGACTGAGCGACTAAACAAGAATAAGGTGAATGCAGGCATTTATTATTTATAAACAGGTATTTACAGGTGAATACATCCATTTTAAGAGGGGCTTTTTGCAAGCTTTAATATGTCTAGAAGTAGGGTGTACCTTATAACTGGTGATGTGGTTTAAGTTGACAGAGTCTGTCTTTCTTAATGGTACATAGTATTGTGGTACATCTTCAATCAACTGTATTTTATATTCAATGAAATAAGCTTTTCTCCTTCCCGTATCCACATCATGTGCAATACTGTGCATGGAGGATATGCTTTGACTCTCAGCCCCTCTCAGACCGTCTGGCATGTTTAATGTGAGGCCCACCAGCTCACTTTCCAAGCTCCCTTGCCAGCTGGGGCATCCATGGGCCATTGGAGGGCAGCAGGCAGGTAGAAGCCTCCTGTGGGTTTTGCTTGCTACCCCTGGTTATGCCCATGGCTCCAGCAGGAGCAGGGCCAGAGGTGACAGCAGCAGAAGTGTGTGGGACTGTGCCTCCTGGAGTCCCACTTAGCAGCAGCCACCACGGGGTGAGCATGCTCAGGCTCAGGATCGGCTCCTTTGCCCCTTAGGTGGCAGTAGCAGCAGCAGCTATCTGCAGTTACTGAACTCTGGGTAGCATCACCCCCTCTTTGCGCCTTCTGCCAGTTGGTTCCAATACCTTTGGAACCAATTCCCAGCATTAAATACACTCTCTTTGAAATACCCAGAGTGGAGGAAAGAGCCTCATCTCTCAGGGTCTCAATTTTGCCATCTGACAAATGGAGACAATAATAGTCTATCTCGTATAGTTTTTTTTTTTTTTTTTTTTTAAGATGAAGCGCTTAAAACAGTGCCTGAAGAAATGTTAGGCATTATTATTGCTGTGCTTCTCAGTATTCTGCATGTTTTGTCACCCACAGATATACCTGTAGATGCTTCTATTGTTTCTTTTTTCAATGCTTATTCAGGACTATCTAAGCCTATTCAGACAGGTTTGTTCAAGGAGGGAAGGAGGAAGGAAGGATGAAAGAATGGAATGGAAAATACAGGAAGGAAAAGGAAAGGGAATGGGACCAAAGTGGGGAGGCGAGGAAAGAGGAGGGGAGGGGAGGGGCAGAAAGGGAAGGCAGCAAGGGCTCAGGGCATCAGCTACTTCCCAAGAGGTGTAGGGTGATTTGCTTACCAGCAGACCATCAGCCTGGCTCCCTCTCTCATCCATGATCTCAGAGTCACACCAACTCCCGTTCTTCCCCAACACAAGATACACAAATCAATCTGCCAAAGGCAGTGCTAATGATTTTCTCTCTGCCTGGAAGCTATGTGAAAATGGCGCTTGTCCTTCACATACCAATACATATAGAAAATGCATGAAGCAATAAGACAGATCACCCAAGAGAAAAAGTGGACCAAAGACTTGAAGAGACACTTCAAAAGGAGGTTACCCAAGGAACTGATAAATACATGAAAAGGGGCTCAACTTCATTAGTCCTGAAGGAAATGCAAATTGAAACCACAACAATGTCCCTCTTCTCTGGTCTCTTCTCTCCACCACAGACCCTGGTGGTCCTCCAGTCCTATTCCCATTGGTAGTAAGAGCATCCAGGTGAGAACATACACCTGTCTGCTTCCTCTTTGAGCTGCTTGAGGGCTGAGATCATGATCTGGACATCTTTTCACCCCAGGACCAGAGGGAGGAAGCAATAAACATTACAGGTTGGACACAACAGAAATCCCAACGAGATGACAGAAGTCAGCATGAAAAGACTGGGTTCAGAATGTGATTTTGCAGTGGGAAGAAGAAAACGGACTAGAGAGGAGAAGTAGCAGAGCCGTTCTCTGAAGTTACTGGAAACAATTAGGACAAGAGGGAAACCACTTCTTTCAAGACAGTGGCCGAATGTCTGTTCACGTCTCCTCTGCTGTAACTCACCACTGGATTCCTTAAGGTCAAGTGCTCTCTGGGTGCACTTAGCCTGGTTTTTATCAGAAGAAGACATATCCCTGTTCTCTAGAACTTTCTGTCAATAGAATTTTCAGTGGGAAAAAAAAAACAAACGTTGGGTACACATATCTTCTACAAATGGAGAAAAGAAACTATGATGAGATTTTGACATTTCAACTGATTTCTAGCTTTGCAATGCATTTGAAAGTCTTTTACTCTAAAAAGAGCTCGCTTGACAGAATATTTGCCATTATTCCCAAACATAATGAGTATTCACTGTCCATATTTTTAAAAAATTATAATACAGTTCCTCAAGCTCATTTCTACATTAAATTGTGAGACTAGAGCACAAATGCAGGTCTATGCACATGTCATTTAAAGCCAGAAACCAGGCTGCAAACTGTTAAATCAAGTATTTATATTCTAGACTCCTAGTTCAGTTCAGTTGCTCAGTCGTGTCCAACTCTTTGCGACCCCATGGACTGTAGCACGCCAGGCTTCCCTGTCCATCACCAACTCCTGGAGCTTGCTCAGACTCACATCCTTCGAGTCGGTGATGCCATCCAACCATTTCATCCTCTCTCTGGACTCCTAACTTGTAAATATAACTCTTACCCACCTGGAAACCCACGTTCCAATTCAAGATCCGTAAGTTCTGTGACATTCCATGTAAAACCATGTTGGCACCCCCTTTTCTCTGCTCCCTTCCCCCATCCCAGCAGCCCCCTGGGTGTAGGCAGTCTTCCATCATCCATCAGGCTCTGGGATGATAAACCGAGGAGCACCCTATGGGCCCTGGAAGTGGATGCTGAGCAGTTTGGACAGGAACTTTCAAGTCTCAGGGATACAAACTGTGTTCTAGAAGAGGACAGAGGTGCAGCCCCCAGCACTTTGGGCCTGTCTCTGGTGGCGAGGGGCACAGCTGGAGGAGAGCCAGAGGGAAACCCTCTTGAAAGAACAACCCAGGGCAGGTCCCCTCTTTGTCAGTTCCCAGGGCAAAAACGTAGCCCTTATCACACAGCTTACAATTTAAATCCTTTCACATCCAACCTATTCCAATAGATTTAAACTACAAGAATGTTTTTTTAAAAGAAGAGAAATATAGACCTCAGGTGTTGGGAATGATCTACCTACTGCAACTGAGGGCTTTGACAGCTAAAACCAAAAGGAAAAGACCTCAGTTAGATGTTCGTAAATAATGTATGCAAGTTCATTTGTTTAAGTAGACAGTGTTTTTCAACGTGTCAAATTCTAGGAACATTTTATTGTGTCAGTATCGTATAAAATTCATCAGGTGATATATGAATTTCAAAAATGTAATACATTATACCAAGAGGAAAGATCATTTGTCTTCCTAAGGAGGTGATACGACATTACACAGTAGACTGCCTTGCTGATATTATTAGCCATGAATCCCATTTGGAATTTACTGCTCATCTCAAAGGCTTAGCATTATTTAACTGTAATAACTCTCAATCGTAACCAGTCAGACGATCGATTCAGTTTAATCACTGATGTTCCTGTAATGGTGAAACACTGAATTATTTTTGTTTGAAGCTAGCACACCAAGTCCCATGGTATGGTATAATTAAGAACAACTGTTTACTTTTTCTTAAATTCAACACCCCTCACCCCCACCTCAAAAGCTAGACATTAAAGTACTAAATATAATGATCTTGGTAAACCAAATTGCTAGGTTCCTGGCAGCCCTTCCCTGCTGTTTCCCTTAAACATTTCTATCTGAAATGATGATGAATAAAAAAAGAAAAAGAAAAGAAACCTGGAAAATATACAGCTATCCCTTCACTGTATCGTCCACCTAACCATCAGAGTTTCCATTCCGGTGCTAAAAAACACTCCCTCCCTCCTTCCTCTGTCCCTTTCAGACCATTTTAGATTGTTACTTGCACTGTTTCAAACGTCCACGGGGCACTCACAAGATCCAGAGACACCAGCCCATTATTTTATGTCTGTGAGTTAGTCTCCCCAAGCAGACTGGGAGACAGTTTTGAAGGTCTTCAACCATCTTGGTTTGCTCGGTACTCCACGAGGGCCTGATCCATGCAAGTACCCTAATGTTACTGAATAAACAAACGATCACCTTGTTGCCCTCCTGAACTACACGGTATTGAGAGTTATTTTGGCATAAAGAGTATCAGTTCCCCACAGAAGTGAGTTAACCCAGTGCATCACCACTATAAAGTTTAAGAATATGAACATTAGAAAGTCTCACTATAAGATACTGGATGAGTTCATTCAGTCCCACCAGGTAGGGAATAACTCTCAGAGCTTAGTGGCAAAGACAAAGACTGATGCAGCATGCCCTTGTGAAATCTTTTTCAAGTGTACTTTGTTTCAATTATATTTTATAATCATCAGGAGACTAGCCTTGGCTATGCTTTAAGAACACTGCACTTAATCCGAGCTTATTTTTCAGAGGCAAAATTGAAAATACATTAGATCCTGGAAATGCTTAGAAGGGAATCATTCTGAGTGGCATTGCAGTAACTGGTCAACACGTCTGGCAGCTGGTGCCTTTCATCCCCTCTACTTTCAGCTGTCCTCTTTCTGTTCTTCTTTTGGCTTGTGAGATCTTAGTTCTCCAGCCAGGGATGGAGCCTGTGCTCCCTGCAGTGGAAGTGCAGAGTTCTAAACAGGGGAGCACCAGGAAATTCCCACAGCTATTCTCTTTTAAACATGTTTTAAAACTGTCAGCAGCCTCTGATCTCTTTTGGGAATAGATAGGTTATCAAGCATGAATAAAGGCCTTAACACATTTACTAGCATTTGAATTCTTCCCAAGATGCAGCTTCCTTTTGGTGGATTTCATTATTAAGTTTGTTCTCTCCACAAACTTAATAATCTCAGGTATAACTACCACTTTTTCAGAGCATCTTTGGTAATTTGTTATAATCCAGTTATTTAGCTTATAAACGGCCCCACATAACTTACCTGTTCATTTAAATGTTTAACATTTAAAAATAAATTGTATAGTGGACCATCATAAAAAAATTTCATCTAAACTCTGCTCAACATATTTTTCCTTTTGGCAATATTCTAGAATGAAATACAATCCACTGGCATTCTGTGGCCATCTGTATATCTTTTTAAAGTACATTTCTGGCATAGCCCCACCAACTATCACTTTCTCAAAGTCCAAAAAAGCTGTTGGACCAAGAGACAGGCTTATGAATAAATGGATAACTTAATGCATTTCAAATCACTGGGGAATGAATAGACAATTTAATCAAGGGTACTGGGACAAGTGGTGACCACAATGGAAAAAAATAACTTCACAATTCATAGCATACCAAAAACACAAAACCAAAACAAAAAACCCTCCTCACATCCTACAAAAAAAAGGGGGTGGGGAATGCCAGATGAATGAAAGACCTAATTATGAAAAGTAAAAATTAAAACACTAGAAAAAATATGTATATATATGAGAAAATCAAACTAGGGAAATGTTTCTTTTAAAAAACACAATAAACAGAAACCATAAAGGAAACAGACTGACAAATTTTATTGCACTCAAATAAAAAATGTGCATCAGAAAATACTATTAATAAACAAAAAGACCAAGCATAGCCAAAGCTAGTCTCCTGATGATTATAACATGTAATTAAAAACAAAGGGCACCTTAAAAGATTTGACAAGGGCAGATTGAGAGTAGATGCTTATAAGAAGATAAACAATACAGGATTATTATCTCAAAGATATAAGCATAATACATCAATAAGAAAATAAAAACCCAATAGCCAATGGACAGAAGAGAGACATTTTTCTAAAGAGGGAACATTGGCTGGCCAATTAACTTATAAAAATGTGCCCAACCTCATTCCTAATCAGGTGAATGAAAATATAAATCACAGTAAATTACCAGTTCACCCCTCCAGACTGGCAAAAACTTAAAAGTCTAATACAGCCAAGTCCTGGCAATAAAGCAACTCCCATGTCCTGGTTGTGAGAGTGTAAACGGGGACCCCAGTTTGGAAAGCAATTTGGCAGCATCTAATAAAGTTGAAGCCTGGAGAAGCAAACATGGGAATGTTCCATCATCTGATTTCTTTTAAAAGCAGTGGAAGCTTAATATAGGGGGCAGTTTGGTTGTATTAGCATAAATTCTGATTTTGCAGAATTCACTTCTGAAACCTGATACTTGCTAGTAAATAATAAAAGCTAACATTTGAGCACTTAGTCTGTGCCAGACACCACTCTGAGCACGAATTATTTTATTTGATCCTCCTAATGATCCAGAAAAAGGTTGCTGTAGACTGAAAGTTTACGTGCCCTTGCCCCCCACTGAGTCCATGCTGAAATCCTAATCCCCAGTGAGATGGTATGAGGAGGTGAGGCCCTTGGGAGGTGACTAGGTCACAAGGGTAAAGCCCCCATGAATAGGATTAGTGCCCTTATAAAACAGACTCTGGAGAGCTCCCTTAACCCATCTGCCACATGAAGGCACAGAATGAAGACAGTCGTCAATTAAGAAGAGGGTCTTCACCAGATGCCAAACCTGCTGGCACAACATCTAGGCTGCACAGATTCCAGCAGAGTGAGAAATACCAACGGGGTCTACTGTAGCACATGAAACTCTGCTCAGTGTTATGTGGCAGCCTGGATGGGAGGGGGATTTCAGGGAGAATGGATACATATATCCATTCATCCATGTATATGTATGGCTGAGTCCCTTTGCTGTCCACCTGAAACTACCACAACATTGTTAATCAGCTATACTCCAATACAAAATAAAAAGTTCTTTTTTTAAAAAAAAAGGATTAAAGAATAAAAAATAAAAGGAAAAAAGAAGTGTGAGAAATAAATTTCTGCTGTTTATATGTCACCCAGTTTATGGTATTATATACCAGCACAAATGGAAAGAGACAAAAGAGTCGTTCTTATCACTATTTTACAGATGCACAGAGGGCCAAGGTCCCAGAGCCAGGACATGACAGAGCTAGCATACGAATCCAGTGGTCTGGGTCCACTTTCACATCCTGCACCCCATGAGCAAATAGTATTTGCAGGAGTTGGCATGGCTTGTCCTGGAGTAAACTGTAACATCACTAAGTATGTGTAAAGCACTACCAACTTTATGTCTGAAAAATTAGTACGGTTTCCCAAGTCAACCTTGATAATACACTAAAATCAAGGAGAGAAGGAAGAATGCTTCTAACATTTGAATTCCATGTTCAAGGAGCAAATAGAGTTCAGTCTTGTGTTTTCAGGCTCCCTAATTACCAGGAGAGTATGTTCTCCAAGCCAAGTACTTTTGCCTGGAAAATCCCATGGATGGAGGAGCCTGGTGGGCTGCAGTCCATGGGGTCGCTAAGAGTCGGACATGACTGAGCGACTTCACTTTCTCTTTTCACTTTCATGCACTGGAGAAGGAAATGGCAACCCACTCCAGTATTCTTGCCTGGAGAACACCAGGGATGGGGGAGCCTAGTGGGCTGCCGTCTGTGGGGTCGCACAGAGTCGGACACGACTGAAGTGACTTAGCAGCAGCATGTTCTCCAAATGGCACTTTGCCTAAGTTTCCAAAACAATATTCATTCCAGGAAGCCACAGACTCTGACATCTCATCCCAATGTAGGGTGTCTGGGAATTTCACAGTATTATTTTGCTTACGAGGTACCTGTTAGTGCCTTTGATTATTTGCTTCAAAGACTTTAGTTATTAGACTTTGCTAATAGGACATCATCTCTGAATAAGAAAAAAAAATGAAAACTGCCATTATTGAGATACACCATTGACAGAATTTGAATAAATCCACACATTGCATTAGATTGTAACAGAGTTAAGTTTCTTGGTTTTTATCATTGTATCCAAAAGACGCTTACTCCTTGGAAGAAAAGTTATGAGCAACCTAGATAGCATATTCAAAAGCAGAGACATTACTTTGCCAACTAAGGTCCGTCTAGTCAAGGCTATGGTTTTTCCAGTAATCATGTATGGATGTGAGAGTTGGACTGTGAAGAAGGCTGAACACCAAAGAATTGATGCTTTTGAACTGTGGTGTTGGAGAAGACTCTTGAGAGTCCCTTGGACTGCAAGGAGATCCAACCAGTCCATTCTGAAGGAGATCAACCCTGGGATTTCTTTGGAAGGAATGATGCTAAAGCTGAAACTCCAGTACTTTGGCCACCTCATGTGAAGAATTGACTCATTGGAAAAGACTTTGATGCTGGGAGGGATTGGGGGCAGGAAAAGAAGGGGACGACCGAGGATGAGATGGCTGGATGGCATCACTGACTCGATGGATGCGAGTCTGAGTGAACTCCGGGAGTTGGTGATGGACAGGGAGGCCTGGCGTGCTACGATTCATGGGGTCACAAAGAGTCGGGCACGACTGAGCGACTGAACTGAACTGATCCTGGTTATGAAAGTGAATGCCCTTGTTCTTGTATTTAGGAGTTAAGGGACATCATGCCTGCAATTTACTCTTAAATAGTTCAGAATAGAAGTTATAATAATAATAAAATCCTAAAAGGAGAGTTGCCATATGATCCAACAATCCCACTCAATATACTCATACAAAACTATAATTCAAAAAGATACATGCACCCCTATTCTCATAGCAGCAGTATGTACAATAGCGAAGACATGGAAATAATCTAAATTTTCATTGACAGATGAATGGATAGAGAAGATATTATATATGTGTGTGTACACACACACAATGGAATATTACTCAGCCACAAAGAATGAAATCATGCCATTTGCAGCAACATGGGTAGACCCACAGATTATCAGCCTAAGTGAAACAAGTCAGAAAGAGAAAGACAAATACAATATTATATCATTTATATGTGGAATCTAAAACACAATACATACCAGTAACTCATCTACTAAAGAAAGGAAACCATAGACTGGTGGTTGCAAAGTGGGATGGGTAGGGGAGGGAAGGAATAGGGGTTTGGGATTAGCAGAGGCAAACTATTACATATAGGATGGATAAAATAAACAAGGTTATACTGTATGACACAGGGAATTATATTCAATATTCTATGACAAACCATAACGGAAAAGAATATGAAAATATATAAATATATGTATAAATGAGTCATTTTGCTGTACAGAATTAACACAACATTGTAAATCAACTCTACTTAAATTTTTTTAAAAAAGCAAGACGTTAGAAATAACAAATGTTGGTGAGGATGTGGAGAAAAGGGAAATGTTTTACGCTGTTGGTAGGAATGAAAATTTGTGCAACCACTGTGGAAAACAGTATGGAGGTTCCTCAAAAAACTAAAAAATAAAACTACCATGTGACCCAGCAATCCCACTCCTGGGTATATATTCAAAAAGAACAAAAACTCTTAATTCCAAAAATACACACACTCCAATGTTCATAGTGGCATTATTTACTGTTGCCGAGATATGGCAGCAACCTAAGTGTGGTGTGTGTGTGTTGTACAACATGAGGAACAGAGCTACTATAATAACTATAAATGGAGTATAACCTTTAAAAGTTGTGAACCACTATACTGCACACCTGTAACATATAGGATTGTAGAGCAACTATACTTCAATTCAAAATGAAAGAAACCAAGGTGTTGGCTTTGAGAGGGAATCAGGTAGGTCCTTGCTTTTCTCCTTAGGCCCATAGAATGGTGTTCTCCCTGTGTCTTCACATCATATGTGTTTCTGGGTCCAAATTTCCCCTTTTTATAAGGATACTAGTCACAGGATAGTGACCCTATCCCTAGTGATCTCATCTTAACTTGGTCCTCTGCAAAGACCCTATTTCCATATACGGTCACATTCACAGGTACTGAAGGTTAGGGTTTCCATGTCTTTTGGGGAGACACGACTCAAGCCATAACACCATTCCAGGTATATTTCTGATGGGGGAGAATTAAGACTGGAAGTAAGGGCCTCATGGCCCTAACATCTGCATTATTTAAGGATCGACTGTATTGTTTCACTGTCTTTTTGTAAATGTTTGGTGCTTTATAAAGCCCATGATTTATATCTCTATCCCTACTCATCCCTTACCTGGAACATATGAGCTTTCTTCACAGCCTTCAGTTTACACTCATTCCTTCATCCATCTACTTCCAGCAGCCCTCATAGTGCCCTGTAGCTTTGGGCTGGCGTTTTCTTTCTTTTTCTCTGCTGCCTAAGGAGCTGCCCCATGTTCTTTCCTCTATGCACTGCTCTGAATATATATCCCAAACACTGTCTTCTAGCCTTCTATGGAAGGCTGTTCAAGTAGAACGTCAAGACTGAATCGTGTAACCTTTCATCCTTCCCCACATTCTCCATTCTATTTTCAACAAACTTGCAAAAGACCCAAGCACGAATTAAAATTTGTTCTGGTTTTACTCTCCACAGAAATAGTAAGCCCATGAAATCAGAGCACAATCTAGGCTTCCGTAAGTAGCATGTTTAGTTGAATAGAAAGTATAATCCCTTATCTCTGTGTTTAGAACCTTCTAGCTGTCAGGACAATGTCTGCACACTGAACAGGGTCTCCACATCTCTTCAAAACTGCAAGGAGCCCAGGTGGGGGAGGGGGGGAAACTGTGGGGAGAACTTGAAAATATCTGCACTGGTCATTGCTTCAAACTCTCCACTAATTGGCCTCCATCCACTGCCAGTTTCGTAACTTTTCAAATGCTGGGGGTATAAACGCCCTTTGTGGAATACTGGGAAGTTAAACTTGAGCCCTAGATTAATGCTTTATCCAACTGCCTTTTAAACACAGTCCATGAGAACATTCCTAACCCTTGGAAATCAAACAGGAATTCATCTTAGCAATTATCATGGCAATATCCATTGCTTTGGAGGCCACATATAACATGTTAATATAAAATATTTCAATTTAGCAGTGGTTTATGCATTCTGTGAGTTTTTCTGCAAGGCACGCACCTTGCTGATTTACCACTTAGCAGCTCTCCGTGCCAGTACCACTCAGTGTGGTCCACAGATTGGCAGCATCAGCTGATTAGACTCTGAGAAATGCAGGCTCCCAGGCCCTGCCCCAGACTTCCGGAACGAAACTGTATTTTAAGGAGATCCCTGGGTACTTATTCACACTCAAGTTTGCTAAGCAGTGCCCTCATTTTTCTATTCCTGTTTCTAAATGGCAGGGTGGGCTTGCCCAGGGACTCAGCGGAAAAGAACCTGCCTGCAATGCAGGAGCCACAGGAGACACAGGTTTGATCCCTGGGTCGGGAAGATCCCCTGGAGGAGGGCATGGCAACTGACTCCAGTAGTCTTGCCTGGAGAAGTCTGTGGACAGAGGAACCTGGTGGGCTATAGTCCATAGGGTCACAAAGAGGGACACAACTGAAACGACTTAGCACGCACACACACAAATAGCAGGCAACTACAGTTCCAGGTGAACTTTTTAAAGTCCTCAACCAGTTTTCTCATGAAACTAACTGAATAGAGCTCTCTTTTTTGGCCTCACCATGTGGCATGAGGGATCTAGAGTCCCAACCAGTGACTGAACACATGCGTGCCCCCTGCAGTGGCAGCACAGAGTCCTAAGGGAAGTCCCTGAATAGCTTTTTTTGATGTGACTCTATTTCCAAATTTTTTTTTAATGAGACTTTTTGCCTTAAGTAAAAAGAAGGCTTCAGACCCACTCTTGATCTCCATTCCTGTTTCTGCCACATACATGGATTAAAAAATCCTTCATGCCCTCCAGACCCTTCAGGTCTTAGCAGAAGCTCAGGAACAAACATCTAACAACAAACAGTGGGGTCTTTGAAGCAAGATCTCTGCCAGGGACCTTTTGTCTGTAGGCCAGCGGGAGCCACAAGAACCCGAGCGCAGACAGGGAGCCCACTGCAGCGGACCTCCCAGCCAGAGCTCCACTCCCCCATTCCAGCCTTCGTCATCTCCTGCGGGAGCCCTGGCAGGTACGGTTACATCTTTGTGTAGCAGTCCCACAGCCTGAAAGACCTAATATAGCCACTAGCACTTCTGCTGCCTCGCAAACATCACATTTTACTGTCTTCTGTGCTCGATCTTAACAGTCTGCTTTACTTGGGTGCTATGCAGGGCCCTTGAGACTCAGTCTTCTTGGGTTTCTGGTACTGTGTCCAGAAATCTTGCTGTCATGTCCTTCAGGCAGACAGGAGACCAACCCTATCAAAAATTTCCTTTTTTTTTTTTTTTAAAGATTTAACCTAATGTTTTGCTTGGAAATCATTTCAAACATAGAGGAAAGTTGCAAAAAGAACTTGTCAATTTAATACTGGTATAACAATACTTGATCAAAAGTACCATTCCCATACCAACGTGTCAATTGATGCAATAATGCTCTCTACACGATTTTTCCTCCAATACAGGATCCAGTGTTGGGTCAAATACTGCATTTAGTTGCCTTGTCTCTTTAGCCTCCTTTAATCTGGAAACCTTTTCACGGCCTTTCTTTTAACATTGATACTTTTAAAGGATATAGGCCTTCCGACAAGAGAACATTTCTCATTTGGGAGCTAATGTTTCATCATGATTAGATTCAGAAGCATTCTTACCTAATTTCTGCATAGGTACTGATTAGCCTTCTCACCTGCCCCTTGCTGATTATGATCACCTCGTCAAAGGGTCCAGTGTCTCCAATGAAGTTTTGTCTGGCAACATGTAGTAAACTGAAAAAGGACTGCCTGTGGACGTTAACATCCTAATCCAAGAAACTTAGATGTTACCTTATATCGCAAAAGGGACTTCACAGCTGTGGCTGAGCTTGAATTGGGGAAGAAAATCATGAATCATCCAATGGAATCTCAATAGGGCTTTATTACAAGGATGCAGCCGGACAGGAGTCAGAGAAGGTAACATGACAGAAGAAGCAGAGAGATTTGAGGACACTATGCCTCTGACTTTGACACCGAAGGGTGCAGAAGCCAAAGAATGTAGGTGCCCTCTAGAAATGAGCAAAGACAGTAAACATTCTCCCCTGGAGCCTCCCAAGGAAGCCAAGTCCTGCCAGTGCCCAGATCCGAGCCCAGGAAGACTCCTTGCACACTTGTGACCGGATACATTTGTTAGTTTAAGGAACTCAATTCAGGGTAATTTGTTCAGGTGGTAACAGGATCCACAACTCATAAAGTCTGGGGGAGACAGAGCCACATAAATCTGCTCTCTGTCAAAATCTGCCCCCAGATTTTACATCAGGGGATGGTTCTTGCCTAGGCCAGTCTTTGCCATGATGATTACAAAACGCTCTTTTCAATTCCAGCACTCCTCTCCCTTAACGAGCTCTCAGCTTTCTATGGCAAGTACCTTATCTGTTAGTGTATTTGTGACCTCCACTTACTTGTATATTTATTTTCCATATACCCTTCATGACTTTCAGTTTTTTCTGAGGGTCTGATGGTTTATAATTTATCGTTCTGCTTAATTATTTTAGGACACAAACCCTTCTGGGGTTCAGGTTCAAACTACGCATAAGCAGCCAGGATCAGAGTCTCATGGTCTGGCTGACTGAGGCCCTGAAACCCAGGCCACAGCCCCCTATAGGCTGACCCGGACCAAAGTAGAGGGCTGGAGTAAGAATTCCACCCACTGGGTAGGGCGTCACCAAGGGTAGAGATGTTCAGGAAGGACAGAGTTGACAGTGGAGGACAAACAGGAAATAAGAGACTCACAGCAATGCCTGACATCCAAATGGCCGCAGGTCCTACGCAGTGTTCTGGTTTTCGGGTCTGAGTGCTCTATGCCTTTCCGAGTCCTGCTGTCTTCAGTCTGTGGGAGCGCCAAGAAGGAACCCCGAAAAAACAAGCCCTGGTGAAAGGACCTTTCACCCACGCTGAGACCACACCCTGCCGGAGCAGGCTGGCCACGCCTCCTGCTACGCGTGAAGGTGGGGTGTGTTCTCCCTCTATCATCACAGCGGCTCTTCTTGAACACGCCCACCTGTGTAACTTCTTCACACGGCGTCTTCTATGCTCCCCTGGGAAAAGGCACTTCTACGCGTGCCTGTCACAGTGCACTGTAACCTTATGCACGAAGCATTAGACAAGCTGAGCAAGAGGTCCCGGGTGGCGGCCTCGGGAGCTCATACTGTAGCCATCTGGCACCTGGACTTGGGCTGAAGGCCCTGCATCCCCTGTCCCCACTGGATGCATCCCGTCCCCACTGAGCTTCACTTCCACGCCACCAGCTCTCACCTGAGAGAGTCAGAAACCACTGCTCAGCTGTGTTCTCTCCCAGCAGGACTCACCATCCCTTCAGACGTTAAACATTCAAATATACGTGGACAATAGATAAGGAATGAAGACTTAAATAAGATTTAACAGAAAAAGTAGAGATACTGAGTGTGAAGGGACCATGCAGCGGACGCAGGATATGTTGACAAAAGCTCCCCTCAGTGCTGGGAGGAAGGACAGAGGTGTGATTTCATGTATCAAATTGAACTCAGACATCTGAAAGCAGGCAAAGGCAGACTCATCTAGAAAATAGAGAACATGGAATATCATCCCAGGAGCATTTCCATCCTTCTGCAGTGAACTCAGGGCTGTCAGAATCCCTTACTGAGAACCTGAGTTACCAGGTAATCATCAACCAGTATGTGAGACTATTTTAGCCCTAAAACAAGAAAAAAAAAAGTTGCTCACTCGTGTCCGACCCTTTGCGACCCCCACGGACTATATAGTCCATGGAATTCTCCAGGCTAGAATACTGAAGTGGGTAGCCTTTCCCTTCTCCAGGGGATTTTCCCAAACCAGGGACTGAACCCAGGTCTCCCACATTGCAGGCAGATTCTTCACCAGCTGAGCCACATGGGAAGCCCAAAACAAGAAAAAAGGATTTCCTCATAGGCAGAGCCAGGCATCTCTCCCAAGTCCATTGTCAAAGCCCACATCTACAGACAACTGCCCCTTGCCCAACTTTACAATCTTGGGCCTCCATCTCTAGGCTGAGGTGGGGCAACCCCTCAGGCCTCCCTCTGGATATTGGAGGGCTCCTGTCCAAACAGGAGAGCCCGTGACTCATTTACTGTTACTGTCCCCTGCTCAATATGTTCCCCAGTATGTCATCTGAAAGGAATCACTCATCGAAATGACCACTGTGTGACTGGTTGTTCCCCACGGATGTACTCTACATTAATAAAATGGCCAGGGCATCACTGGGACCCCCAGATCCAGGAGATAAGCTTACCTGTCCAGTCACATTTATCATCTTACTTCCCAGGGAGATCCCATCCAAGAGTACTCAAATAGCCTTCCAAGAGCACTGGGCTATTTCTTGCCCATGTTCAATTTCTTATTTTTGATGAGTAAAGCAAAAAATCAGTGGAATGATTGCCCTGGGTAGTTGAGATTATAAATGGTTCTGGCTGAGAACAACTGATCTGCCACTGTTATCTGAGGTTGACAGCAGGGTGAAGGGGCCCAGCTACCCTTCCCCACCGCCTAAACACAATCAAACAGTAGAAGCCAAAACTATGGGTCAGGGGTTCTTAACTGGGCATCTATGCATGGAATAATTTGCGGCTCTAAACTTGGTGGGAAAACCTTTCTATATTTTTACTAACCTCCTACTGAAATCGAGCATTTCCTTTAATCATGAGCACAGGTGACAATCCATGTTAGCACTGACAATACCTATGACTTTGTCAACAAGTCAGATTCGTTCTTTGCACATTTCAGTTGCCACAGATCTTCTATTTATGCTCATTATGCTTCAAAATAACAATGTGACCCACAACTAGATACAGCTTTGTAACACATCATTGAAGCAGAAGTATGAAATCAGACGTCTTTGAACATTGTAACCTACTTCCTTATAATCTTATCTCCTTGATGTATTAGAAAACTTGTTTCTGAGGAGGGGTTCACAGGTTCACCAGGCTGCCTGAGGAATCCATGGTACCAGGAAGGTTAAGGACCCCTACCTAATGTGAGCTTTGTGACAGCAAATTCAGAACGCTAGAACCTAAATTCAGATTGTTACTGGCCACGACATCCCTGGGCATATTTCAAATTTTGACTACTGGCCTACTCAGTGATATTCACAATTCACAAAACTCACAAAGCTGTTTTTAAGACTGAACAAGAGAATGTAAAGGAAAGTTGTGTACTGACCCAAAGCACAGCACCATAAAAGATGGTGTGGTAGAAAGACATTCAGCAACGGGGTGATGTAGAAGGAGGTGAAGTGTTATCTCAAAGCTATGTAGCAGCTTGAATCAAATAATGCTGCCCACCTGGCCTTAAGAACAGGGCTACTCACAGTGCTATTCCAAGACTGAGGAAGGACTGTGCCCTGCGGTGGAGACCAACATGCTGCTTTGTTCATTGAGATGGTCTTGCTGGGAATGAAAAAACTTCAGCTGAAGCAAACGAAACAATGTGCATAGAACATAACAACCTGCTGAAGGACCACACTGCTCTAGAGTCTTGGGCACAGAGCAATGATACATCACACACATGCACAGAGCAATTATACATCTTACACACACACACACACACCCCTTACTCTATCCCAGGAGTGATGAGAACAATGAAATTAATCAATTTATTGGGCACAGAGCAATGATACATCACACAGACACACACACACAGAGCAATGATACATCATACTCACACACACACCCTTACTCTATCCCAGGAGTCATGAGAACAATGAAATTGATCAATTTATTGGGCACAGAACAATAATACATCACTCACACACACACACACACACACACACACACGAGAACAATGAAATTGATCAATTTATTGAAACAAATGCAAACTCTTATGGCAGCAAGTTAAGCAAGAAGGCATCTATTCGACTGCAGAGGAAGAGCAGCACACTTTTGCTCTGCGCAGTAGAAACAGTGTCAACCCAGCCTCCCTCCAGCCCAGTAGGATCACCATAGATCAGGTTCTTAAAACAGCCAATCACACTGTCAGAAGGCAGCATTTCTTCTTTTAATAAGCAAATTCTTGGTAACTGCTGATGTGCTGAATAGAATTTAAACTACAGCCACACTTGTCTTTAATTAAAAAGCAGCTATATATTACAGTATATTCTATTTTAGATGATAAAGGGGACTACAACAGTAAATAACACTACAGCCATTAGAGTAATGTAGCAGTGCTTAGATTTTATATTTCCTTAAAATGCAGCAGAACTGAAGGTTGTTGATAATTATCAAGAGTTCAGTTTGCATACATTTAGCAGTTCAAAAAGATGTTCAAAAAACACTAGACATCCTTTCCCTACTAGAAAGAAATGATTGTGCTCAGAATTCATGATTATCACCTGAAACAAAAATTTTCTTTCCATTTCCTTCTTCCTCCCATAACACACGCTAGTCTCTCCTGAACACATCTTCCATGGTCTGTCCCAACCCGATCCATCTCGTTCCTAACTCTCAGCTCTTGGCAGGACCTGCTACATCAGCAGATTTAGCTTCAGCCTCAAGCTAGTCTTCAAGTGTAAAGTTATATCACATATTAACACCACCATATTCAGACAGCAGATACACTTGCTTTCACATTTCAAATGGAGAAAAGAAAAACACCCCAAAACCTCCACTTCCATTTACCCACTCTGTTCAAACAGTACCATACTGTTTAATCTTACACAGTATACAGACTTTGAAAGACTGAGGAAGTTGGTGGTGGGGAGGCAAGGCGGTGAGTAGGGTTCCTAGTGTCTATCTATCAATGCTATTTTTAACCTCTAGGCACAAGAAAAATATTTGCTGAAAGCCAATCTAGTTCCCACATGAGTCTAACTGCTTTCGTTCATTATTTTTTTTTCCCATGCCAATCCCACAGAAAAGAGTAAGTGGACATATATTCATTTTGAAAGATTATATGTTTCATACCATGAACCTATCTCGGAAGAATATTATGGGCTGACACTAATTCTATCTCAGAACAGACTGGATATTTTTAACGGTTTTCTTCCTACAAATTCATTGTAAATGAACTCATTTCATCGATAAAGCATAAACTTTTTTAAAAACAACAGGATAACCCAGTGATGTCTAACAGTCTGAGTCAATATAAACTTACCTTTTTATGTGAACTGTGACCCACACATACACTACCCAGCAGTGACACGCACTTCCTTAGGTGAGTTGAAGTTGCTCCTATGGCTGTGGGCCTCTACATAAACTATCCTCTATCTGTGCATCTAAAAAAACTCAGACAAGTTCACAGCAGCAATCCACAGTGATCTTTATTTTCACATCTAATATACCGATAAAGAGTTGGAAGAGAAACTCTTATTAAGAGAAATAAGCTTTTGCCTTTCAACTTTACAGTAAGGCCAAATCTTTTCCCATCCTCCAGGTCAATTTTATAATGAAGAAGTGGTGAATGTAATAGGTTGTGTATCATTTACCAAGGTGGTAAATTAAGTCATTACTACTGTTCCAAAAAGGCCCTAAGGCCATCCTATTATAAAGAGATAAATGGCACCAACTGATAGGACAGAACCAAAAAAAGACCAAGGAGACACCTTTGTTCTGTGAGATCAGAAGTGAGCAAGAGAGGACCTGACTGAAATAAAACGACAGACACATGAAATTTCTCATTTGTAATTTTAATTGAAGCGTTGCTATTCATTTTTAAAGTCTTTCCTCATAAGCACCAAATTTTAATATCTATATCAATTTGGGTGGGAAAGAAACTCCATGAAGAACTCCCCTCCAGAAGAAAACAATGATGTTCACTCCTCCAAACAACCAAATTCGAATTCAAAGTCTACCAAAATGAAAACAAAACAAAACAAAACAAAAAAGCCCACGCAGGAAAACAGAAACAAAAACAAAAATCACATTCTAGGGGCTCAGTGCATTTAGCAGCCTTCACTGTGCTGTCTAATCATCCTAGTTCACCAAAATATACATTTTCCATTTGATTTTTAAATTAAAAAAATAATTAAAAACAGGAAACGTGAAGGAATTCACAATCAATTGCCTGACTTGTTTCGATTTCATGTACAGCATAGAAAGGTCAGGAAGGCTATTTGCAGCACACATGACTCGGGGACACTGATTTTCAAGGTTTAGCTTTCTTCCAAACAGTGTAAAACACCCACCTGGATAAGGAGTCAAGGAATAAGAGGAGGTAATTGAAGGCATCACTTAAAATTTGTTTACTGGCCTATAGACTGGAAGATGAATGAGCACTTCAAAGCTTACAGCGCTGTGGTAATGAGAGCAAAGGCCTCTGAGACAAGGGCACTTCGCAGCCTGGATGCCCGCCATCTGTGACGTTGGGGCGAGGTGCGGGGGAGCTTAGCAGAGAAAAGGTTAAAGGGACACAAATACTCTCTCAGAGAACACTTGTGCTTCCAAAGACTCTAAAATGTTTTAGGGAATTAATATGAGAAGGAAGGGTGGGAAGGAGAGAGAAACATCAGAGGGAGTGGGAGGAGGAGGGTGGCGGAGGTGGGAGGAGAGGGACCGAGGAAGAGAAGGAAAAAACGGTGGAAGGATGAGGGACCAGAGAGGAGCCAGAGGGTGGAAACCTTTTCTCCAGATGTCATCAATTGCTTTCAAAAGTCTTTGAGCATGTAAACAAAGATCTGACTGTCACAGAATGCTCTGGAGAGCAACCCTGATGAAGGTGCCAGGCAGGGAGAGGAAGCTTTGGTGTGCAGAACACTGTCCAGTTTTTAGGAGGAAGAAATGCACTATGAAAGTCCAATGACAATGCTCTCCTTTGCCTTTTCTCCAGGTTCTTCTCTTATTTCTCTGGACCAGCTTTACTAAGTGGAACTAAATGGAGGACACCAACACTGACTTTGTGATGCCTGGCATCATTTTTAGCTCTATCTCTACTGCAAAGCAGCATCAAGCCAAGTGTCGAAATTAATATTAAAGTAGGGTAATATAAACGTAAAAGGACAACGAGCTTCTTCAGCCAGCCTGCTCCAGCTAGGGTGGCTTTCTGAAACTCTGAAGTGCACGTCAATCCCCTGGCAGGCTGGTTGAGACAGGTCACGCGGCCCCAGCCTCCAGTGTTTCTGACTGGACAGCAGGCTGGGGTGGGGCTTAAGAATGTGCCTGTTTAACTAGCTCCCAGGTGATGTCACAGGTCTGGTGGTACTGTGAGGACCAGTGGTGCCATACCATCCAAACCACCTGGGAGGCTGTGTCAGGGCACACCCCAGCATCTGAGGCTGGGACCCAGGAATCTGTACTGTTTTCAAGTGCCCAGGGTATTATTACAACATACAGCCAAGTCTGAAAACCAGGGCCTTCTGTATACTACAGAACTAATTCTGTTTACTGAAACTGGTAAATGGGCATGCTTTTTACATGGGGGTTCTGACTGGGCAACACGATGATGTGGTCAAAGGATATAATTCCAAGTACGAAGGGACACAGACGATCTCCTTTGAGAATTCCACAGGACAATACAGGCGCCCCAGCTGTTCTTCGTAGAGTGACAGGGCTTCTGTCAAATTGACACAGTTCCCCTAAATCAAAGAGAGAAAAGCAAACAATAGGAATCTTAAGTCCTATGGAGGGTCCCACTCATTGGAAGGTCTCTAATAAATGAGAACAATTCTAGCTTTAGATAAAAGTTCATCTCTGAAAATGAGATAAGGTTTCTGTACTTTCACAAATTGCATTGCATTCTATTTCTAGGTCCATTAGCTCATTATCCTTCTACTTCATTTACCAAGCCATTTCAAACTATTCGAGGATGAAGCAACAGAAAGCAGTGAGACCAATTTCTCATTAGTGACACAGTCATTGTATCAACACCATGCAATTAGCAAAGATTCATACACATAACCCATTCAAAATAAGTTTTCCCTAAAGTCACTGCAGTATTGAGGATGAAGTATCAGAAACATACTGTTCTTGATTTCCAGAATGACTTAAACTACAACCTTCTTAAGAGTCTAAGATGTTGACACAGAACTATTTCACACCCTTGTGCTTTCTCCAACAAAAGTCAATTCCAGATATATACACTAAAGGTATTTCCTCGTTTACTTTTTATCAAACAGTTTGTCTTGACTTCATTGTTCTAATTTTTCTCCGTTTCTTGCCATTTCTTGTCTCCCCAGCTGGTAGGAGTGGTCAAGGAAATATAGTATAAATCTGCTGATAAAGATTTTTTTTTGAAATGTGTTCTTTTTCTTAATTATTGAAGTATAGTTGGTTTACAACATTGTGTTAGTTTCAGCCATACACCAAAGTGATTCAGCTACATATATTTATACACCTATATATACACATCTTTTCAGATTATTTTCCATTGTAGGTTATTAAAAGATACTGAATATAGTTCCTTCTGCTATATAGTAGGTCCTTGTTATTTATCTATTTTATGTATAGCAGTTTGTATCTACTAATCCCAACCTTCTAATTTATCCCTCCTGGTCCCCTTTCACCTTTGGTAACTATAAGTTGTTTTCTATGTCTGTGAGTCTGTTTCTTACAGATTCATTTGTACTGTTTTTTTAGAGTCCACATATAAGTGATATTTGACTGTAGACAAATCAAGGATAAACACAGTGACCTTGCTCCTTCAACTTTCTTCCAGCCTGCAACTTAGATGTGATATGTGGAGCTGTGGCAGCCACTCTGACTATTAAAAAAAATGGTGAAGAGAATCAGAAATGCTGGTAGCCAAGACCCAGGAAAGCTGGTGAATGGATACAGAATCTGCCTAATTCTAGAGCTGCAATTCTCAATTTTTAATGTGTATATGAATCATAGGGGGCCTTGTTAAATTGCAGATTTTCATTAAGTAGGTCTGGGGTAGGGTTTATCATTTCAGCACAATTTTCCCACAATTTTCTCATAATGGATTTAGAAAACAAGATGAGCATTTAATATCAACTATTTCCTTTTAACCTCTGAAGTTCTAAACATTTGGAAGATGACTAGAATATACGTGCTGATAACATTCCTTCATAAGAACTTCATTATCAATTTGCCTCAAAACAGCCAAGATGAAAATTATTCACAAATAAAGCATCCTGTGATACAAGCATTCCTAAGAATGGCATTTCAAAATCAAAAAACCAGCCAGCTATGGGGAAGTGGGTAGACAGGACTATTCTGAGAGCTGGCCTGGGCAGTTTTAACTGAGCACATTCGATCAGCATGTCGTCATACTTCAGTGCCAACCTGTTTAGTAACCCATCATCTAGGGTCCTGCAGTGGGAATTGGCCCAAGTGCCTCTGACCAGCATATAATTTGGTTTCAACATTAAGTTCACCATGAGAGTATATAAACACCACATGTGTAATTTAAGATGCACAAATAGAAAACACTGCCCAGTTGTTTTTAGAACACCTCACTACTAGGGAAGCTATAGAGTGGAAATACCACCAAGGTTCACAGTTCAAGCTTTTCCTTGCCATCTTAAAAATGACACCATACTCTCTCTTTATAGACGGAATACAGGAAGACCTCCTTACAAAGAATATAGTAAGTAAATAGAACAGTTTCCATTTATTCTATCCCAAATGGTCAAAAAGCAGTTTAAGAAAGAAAAATCCCCACAAACAGATGCCTACCCCAAAAAAGTACCATGATACATTTCACCTTTTTGTGTATTTAAATGCAACTACACTGTTCTTTTCTTAAGACATACAGGGGATACATAACAACAATCCAGTAGCAGAATTCAGCACCTATTAAGGAGAGGAAGAGACTAATATAGCAAGGCAGGGGCACACCTGGGAGGTAAACCACAATATAGTGTCTTCCATTCTACAAGGTTCTTGTTGCCCCATGTTAGCTCTGGGTGACACCTGCTTTTTTACCTTATAGATTTTAATATAGTTTGCATCTTTCAAAGAGTTTATGTCATATCTGTAATATAAAAAGGTCTGGAAGACTATTTCCTTAATGACACCATTTTTATCTCTTCTAAAACAAGCAAAAATAATGCGATGATTTAGGAAATCACACATATGTGAAATACCTCAAAAAGAGGGAAAAAAAAAAAACTCTAAATGAGTTACTTCCGGAAGGTTGGAGGGTTTGATGGAGAAATATAGATGTGTCAAGCGTACTGGTAACGTCGAGGTCTGTAGGAGGTGGGGGGAGGCGAGGAGGGGGGCTCATATCTTGGTATCATAACTAACATGAATGTCACACACACATTTGTACTTTCAAATAAACTACAGCTTTTTTTTAATGGGGAGTGGAGGGGCGGAAGTCAAGTCCCAGGATCTGCCTCTAGTTCCACAAAAGCAACTCTCTGCCCCCTGGCCCACCAGACGTGGCTCCATAAATCGGCACATTCCAGGAGGACTTCCCCAGCTTTGTGGCCCACAGACAAGGCTGTCTTCAAGCAGCCACAGTGAAATTAGTGACATCATAAAATCTCCATGGTGATGTAAGCAATTTTAGGCAGGGATGTTTAGCTTTTGTAAGTCACCAAGTTAACAAGCCAAACACCATTTTTGTCCCATCTTTAACCTTTCCTCTGTTTCTAAGCTACAGGCCAAGGGAAGCGGGGTGTGAGTGTATTAAGGGCATTTCCTGAGCATACCATGTGCTACATAAGGAAAGTGTTCCACTGTGGCAATACCATCAGTGCGTCCTTAGAGCATGCTGCGGCTCTTACCCGACTACTGCTTCCTCACAGGCCTATGCCCCTGTGGTCCATATGGCATGTTGAACCACCCGACATACTATGGGATTCCCAAGTATCATAAATGATATCGCCTTGAGTTTCCAACTATACTGAATGCAGGGGTGGGAAGCACATCCTAAGACATCTTTTGGCTAACTCTTAGAAACCAGCACAGCCTTGAGTCTTTAAGGTGGTTTTTAGTAAAAGTTGGTTGGCAAAGGCCAGGTGATCAAAGCCTGATCTTTAGTGTTAACAAATGTGTGGTGACCATCTGTCAAGCAACTGCTTCTATTAGTTGTCCACACTGAGAAAGCAGTCTACCAGGCAAATATTTGCAACAAAAGACACTAGTCACACTTTCTTCCTAAGAGCACCTGTTGTCTACTGCAAACTGACTGGTTTGCATTAGATCCAAACTGTTCTCAGTCTCTTTTGATTAAAGATGCCAGAGCCTCACTTTCTTTCCCAACTTAAGCCCCACGGGATTTCTATTTGCAGAAACAAAAAAGAACCCAGTTCTATCAATATATGCTCTGCTTGAGAAATATTCACTTACGAAAACCCAACTCATTGAATTTGGGTTGCTTTTACAGGAATTAGGCCACTTGGTTTGAGCAGGTTTCATTGTAGAGTTCCTGTAAAGCAGGGTAAGCAATTTCTGCAAAGGGCCAGAGAGAAAATATTTTAAGCTTTGCAGATCATATAGTCTTCACCACAACTGCTCCAAGCTGTTGCTGTAGTGCAAAAGCAGCTGCAGACACTGTGTAATGAATGGGCGTGCCTGTATGTCAAGAAAACTGGAAAAAACAAGCAAGGGGTGAAAAATGGCCCATGGTTTATGGACCGCTGGCTTTTAAAAAGGCAGTATTAGAATGTTTTTAAAAATCATTCCTAAGCATCAGGGGTTAAAAAAAAATAAAAGTCCACTTGTAGACTTGTAGTCTGTCCCCCTTGAAGCGTGCCAACACTTGCAGCAAGTATGAGATGATCAAGGATTAATTGTCACCTCTAGGGGTGTTCTGTGCAGGGGGAAGAGGAAGAAAACAGGATCAGCTGGAAACAAATTCAAGGAGTTGCCCATTTGTTTTCAGCATTATGAATCTCAGTCCTCATAAACTCCCCAGGGCTTACTTTAACAAACCCTCCTTAGAAGAATAAAATCAGGAATTTTCCCATAGTTCTTGACGTGTAAATATACTTGGGCTTCCCTGGTAGCTCAGATGGTAAAGAATCTGCCTGCAATGCAGGAGACCCAGGTTCAATCCCTGGGTGGGGAAGATCAAAAATAAAAGTCCATTATATATACTAATGCTTTAAAAAAAAAAGTTGGGGGGGGGGAGGTAGAGTTCTGAAAATGCTTAAAAACTAATTACAGGGACCAGAGTCCAATACTGTTTATCTTCTGCTTATGAATCAAGGGCTTTTTCAACCAAGTAAAAAGACTGATCACCAATTAGCTGCTTTTGCCGTCATTTCCAAAATGTTAAGGACTTAAGTAAGATATATGTATATGTATTTTTATGTATCAGGAAATACTGACTTCAAACCTTCTTTTAAAATTAAGAATACCCGAGATGAGGAAAATACAATTTTGCTTCCATCTGGTGGCAGCAGTTCATACTGCATCCTAGAGGATGAGGCGCAAAGGCAAAAAAAAAAACAAGAAAAGAAAATCATGGTCTGTGTCTCCCTCTAATGTCAGCAGCTGATACTGCAGCCAGTGCAGTTTATGATGGTTTTTTCCACTAAAGACTCTCCAGAGAATATGAGGCGGGGTGGGGGGGGGGGGGTGGAGGGTGGATATATATCGTGGTCTGTGTCTCCCTCTGTGGCAAAAGCTCATAGTGCAGCCACTGCAGTTTATGACGGCTTTTCTACTAAACACTCTCAGGAGGGGGAAGAGGGGGAAGGGGGTAGAAATCACGGTCTGTGTCTTCATCTGGTGGCAGAAGCTCATTCTACAACCAAAGCCCAAATTTAATAAATCGGAAGGTATGGTAACAGGACAGAACAGAACAAGGTGCATGCCTGCTTAGTTACTCAGCCATGTCCGACTCTCTGCGACCCAATGGACTGTTGCCCACCAGGCTCCTCTGTCCATGGCATTTCCCAGGCGAGAATACTGGAGTGGGTTGCCATTTCCTCCTCCAGGGGATATTCCCGACCCAGGGATGGAACTCATGTCTCCTGCATTGAGTGGATTCTTTACCATTGAGCCATGGGGGAAACTCTCAACAGGACAGGACAGAACTCATTAATTCCCTAAAAGGGACCGGTCAGCTATTTACAAACTTACTGCTTGAGAACACAGATATAAAAAAATTTGTCAGTACAACACACTTTCATTTATCCACTTTTATATTATATCTTCAACTACCTACTTCCATATTGAGAATGCTGAGGATAGAATTAAAATATTGCATAAATGCTCAATGGCTTTATGCCACGTTGCAAATACAACTAAGAAAAGCAATACTAATGCCATCACCACCAATATGATTACTGAAAATATGTAAGATTTTTGCATATACTTGTCCCCGTCTCTCCCACTCACCATTGTTTCCAGCAGTTGTACTGTCCCAGCATTGGAAGAGCATATTGTCGTACTATACCCAGTCCCTTTAAACCTTTATTTAGTCTTCATTTTACAAGTAACTAAATAGTTAGTGCTATCATTAGTCTTTATGTCAACGTCTAAGTATTTTGGTGTGTGAAGCACAAAATGTAAAATTTTTATTAAGTATTTTTTTGGGGAAAAAAAAAAAACAGAAGTCTATACCTGTGTAAAATATTTCCCATCCTGTTTCAATACTTTCATTGAGAGGTCAAGAATCAGTCTGAGAAACTCCCATGTGGAATCTGGATGTTAAAAAAAAAATTAAGTTTTATAGATATCGGTTTGCATGCATGAGAAACAACATCTAAAGGCAAACATTCACATTAATATTCAATGATTCAAAAAAAAAACCAAAAATAAAAAAAAGAAATAGCCATGAGACCCAATATTCAAGAGCTTGTGAACAAGAACATGTCATATATTTTGTGTCTTGGACACATGTGCACATACACCTATATACAAGCAAAATCAAAAGCAAATGCAGATGTGCATAACACTGCTCTCACCACACCCATAAAGATTTGACACAAAAGCAGTAGCTGAAATCTGAAAGGGGAACACCTTTAAGCAAGGGGGAAAGCAGTCACATCTCAGGAGAGAAACTGCAAGAGTGAGGGTGGAGACCTGAGTCTGGAAACTCAGCAGGAAGACAAGGTAATAGAAAAAACATGAACACTGAAATCCTAAGCCAGCAGTGACTTTGAGTACTTGGCATGAGAAGGGGCCTTGTCTCTGGTGTTGCTCAGAAAGGTCACCAGATTGTCCTGGTACAGGTTAAAAAAAATCCCAGTATGTAAATTATAAAACAAGTTGATATCTCAACGGTATGATTATGAGTCATTTTATTTCTATACTTGTTTCACACGACTGCGTTAATTTTGCTCATTTAGTGGCAAGACAGGATCTGACCAAAGCCAAATCTAGCCATCTTTCCACCACTGGCCTAAGTTTACTACCTTTAATAAATGAAGGAACTTCACTAGACAATGTCTTAAGATCCTTTCATTCTCACATGATGTCAAGAAAAACATTTCCTTATTTCTGTGAACATTATCTTGGCTGGGGCAGCCTGGATGGGAGAGGGCTTTGGGGGATAATGGATATGTGTATATGCATGACTGGGTCCCTTCACTGTTCACCTGAAACTATCACAATATTGTTAATCGGCTATATCCCAATACAAAATAAAAAGTTTAAAATCAAAGGAAAAACAGAATCTACCTTCTTCTGGAGATGTGGAGATTGGAACAGCTGTCAAATCATTAATCACATAATCAAACTCTCTCCCTTCTTTGGCGTACCTCTTCAGTACTGGAATACAGTCTTCTATTAGAACCTTCCAGAGAGAACAGGCATAGATGCAGGTGAGCCAACATATGTGAAAATGGTTAAACACTTGTAGAAGGAATGGGGAAATGCACACAGGGGCTGCAGCACCTACCAGAGGAACAAAAGCCACTTCCACCCATACCTGCCAGGAGCTAAAAGTTCCGGGCTTACCAGATGCTTTACATGCCTTTCAATTAAGTGGAACAATTCCTTTTAGGAATTACTATCATCGCCATTTTACAAATAGAGAAATAAACAAGAGAGGTCACCAAGCCTGCTCTTGCGTGCCTGCTCAGTTGTGTCTCTTTGCAACCCCGTGGACTGCAGCCCACCAGGCTCCACTGTCCATGGGGATTCTCCAGCAAGAATACTGGAACAGGTTGCCATGCCCTCCTCCAGGGGATCTTCCTGACCCTGGGAATGAACTCACATCTCCTGCATCACAGGCAGATTCTTTACCACTGATCCACTGGGAAAGTCCTCTCCTTGCTTGGCCCTTGCAAGAAACCTTGCTTTCCTCCAAACTCTGAAGTTTGTTTGGCCTCACTGTGCACCAGGCACACTGATTGGGTTTCACATCTGCTGAGCCACCCAAGGGCCGGTGCCCGTGGCAGGTCGGTCCTGGCCAAGAGCAACCCTTTTCCTTGAACCTCCAACAGTCCCCAGAGTTCATTCCTCTCAAGAGAACTGGGAGGGACAGGTGATGCCTCCCCTTTTGGAAGGAGGTTTTTTGCAAACAAACGTTGTGACCTACAGCCCACCCACCTTAGGTATGGGTCTGGGGTCTCTATCCTACATACGTAAGCTGGGAATTCTACCTGCTCCTTCTGAGTTCACCCCTTTTTGGAAAGCAAGCCACTCTGGGCTCATTGTGAGTCACCCTAATTCTCTCTTGGGACCCAGACCGATCTGTTCGGGGGCCTCCGTGTGGGAATGGGAGTGCAATTTTGAACTATACTTCACCTGATCTCGTCTCTGCACCAGGGTATTCTTCCCAACTTCACTGGCTTCACTTACAGCAAGGGGTTTTCCCTTTAAAAGTATGGCTTGGTCATTCGGCTTCATCTCTAATGGGGAACTGATTGGTATCTCCTCTCTGGGGCAAGGGAACTGTAACCTTGAGAGACCATTCTGCATTGCACTGGTGTGCCCTTTGCTTGGTATTTGACAGCAGCAGCCGTGCATAAGTACAGGTGATGACAGTTCTGTTCCACCTTGTAGTCCACTAGGGTACACTTTGCAAAATGGGGAGATCAGCTTTGCTCCCATGAATGAAAGAAAAAATTTCACTGTAACACTGCTTGACCTCAGTACCCCTTGGACACCAATGGCCCTCTAAATTAGAACATCCTTCAACTAGAATTGTTTTATAAATGGGAAGGGAAATAGGATAGAGTTCCTTATGCATAGGCTTTTATACTATTGGATCTAAGGGAGACTTTTGGAATTAGTTTGGCTTTTATTTGGCGTGTGTGCCCAAGTGTCTGGGTACATGAGTCCTAATTCTGTTCTCTCTTCTGGTTTTGACCCTCATTAAGGGGGTCTTGGGAACTTGAATGCTGATTCAAATTCTTTCGTAAGAGAAGCATGTGAATATGAGTGAGTGACAGGTATGTAGAAACTGAAGGAAATCTCACCCTGAAAACAGCCAAGATGGGGCTCTTCTGACATTCTGAAACTGTTTTTTTGTGTGTGCAATTAGTATTAAGCTAGCTTTCTAGGAGAAACATGCAGATCTTTGTGCCTTCAAGATGAAAATGATCTACCTGGACTTGCAGACACTTGAATCATCTGTGATCCTGGGGTGGGGTGGGGTGGGGGGTGCTTTTTAAACTCAAACAGGTACAGTTTTAGATCTGTGTCTGTACATACATATGCATATTTATGCATACATTATAAATACAATGTGCCTCCATCTTCAAATTGCATTGCTAAGCTTGGTTTGTGGATGAGCTCTATTTTTAACTTGAGTGCTTATGTAAATTCTCAGAAATATAAAAAACTAGTCAGAATGAATTTCAGGGTCATATGATCTAGGAAATATTTACTATTAAACTGATATTTGGTATTAAATCTAGCCTTTAAGTGTGCTGGTTTAATATAGACATGTTTCTAGAGTCATAAGTATTAAGTATATTACTTTTATTGCATCTAAGAAAGTCAATAAAGCTCATATTGTTATAAAATCTGTCAACAAGAAAAACTACGATGAAACACTTGAGTAAATTAAATGTAAGAGCTTCCCTTGTGGCTCAGATGATGAAGAATCCACCTGCAATGCAGGAGACCCAGGTTCAGTCCCTGGGTAAAGACGACTCCTTGGAGGAGGGCACGGCAACCCACTTTAGTATTCTTGCCTGGAGAATTCCATGGACAGAGGAGCCTGGTGGGCTACAGTCCATGGGGTCACAAAGAGTCGGACACAACTAGGCAAGTAACACTTTCACTTTCAAGAGGATTTCTAGATAAAACATTTTTTCAAATGTTTTTAAAAAAGAGAAATATTAATTTAAAAAAATTTAAAAAAAAGAGAGAAATATTTCAACACACAAGTAAAACACACAGTAAAAGCAGGTACGAAGAATGGAAATCCATTTTGTTAAATGGAAAAAAAGGTAATTCTGTCCTAGAGTTGGTTGTTTCTGAATGGTAAAGAACTCAGGAACAAAATAATATAGATATAGAAAGTTTTAGAAAGTTTGTGAAAAAGGAACACTTAGAAAAGTTCATGCGTGTGCCTGGTCAGTATTGGCTATGATTAGACTGAATTTAAGTAAATAAATTTTATTATCAAGAATAGGCTGATAATGCAAGACTAGAATTTGAATTTTTGGTTTTCTCTCTTTGCTTTCCCAGCAAAAAATAAAAGAGTGCTAAGCTGCTTTTGCCTTTTTGAGAGATCTAATTTTAACTTCATGTATTTACTTTTGAGATCTTTCATTGTCACTTTGGTTGGGTGAATGGTTGTTGTTTCACAGTGACTTATCATCTTCTTTGACTTTTTAGTATTTCTGACAAACGCCCCAAATATCAAATTCGATCTGAAGTTCTTTTGACCTCCAGCTAACTTTGGGGTGCTTCAGAGGAACCCTTGAGGCATCTCAGAGATTAAATTAATTAGGACAATTCAGTATGTTAAATTACGTGGGAAATATTGCCAAATGAGTGATAAGCCTCCTCAGGTTATATTGTGTGGGCAAATGTTTTTACATTCTTAAAATTATATGGAATACAACATTGTGAATCAACTATACTCCAATAATAATTTAAAGAAAATTAGATGGGGACTTCCCTAGCAGTCCAGTGGTTACGTCTCCATGCTTACACTGTATGGGGCATGCATTTGAGCCCTGGTCAGGGAACTAAGATCTCTGCATGCCACAGGGTGTGGCCAAATAATTAATAAAATAACATGGAATTTCTATAATTCTGGTGTGTCCTAACAAAACGTTACCCCGATTCTAGTTATCACAACCAAGTCTTCTGTCAGTTACATTGAGATCAGTTGTTTCACTGTGCCTTTTAAGCCTTGTCACTCAGTTACTGTCCTACTGCTTTTGCAAAAGTGCTTCATCTTCAAGAAGACTCATAGGAAAGGCTTTTTGACATGCCCTGCGCTGCTGCTGCTGCTGCTGCTGCTGCTGCTGCTAAGTCACGTCAGTCGTGTCTGACTCTGTGTGACCCCATGGGCTGAAGCCTACCAGGCTCCTCCGTCCATGGGATTTTCCAGGCGAGAGTACTGGAGTGGGGTGCCACTGCCTTCTCCGTGGCATGCCCTAGTTTCTAATAAATTTCAAATCATACCCATGAACTGGGTAAGCAAGTAAAGAATCCTAAAAGGAAAACCTGGTGGCTTCATAAAAAATGTCAACAACAACAAAAAAGTATTGTAAAGTAAAATAAAGTAAAAAAAAAAAAAAAGAGAGAGAGAGAGTACTAAGGACTTCCCTTAGTGGTACTATGGGTAAGAATCCGCCTGACAATTCAGGGGACATGGGTTCGATCCCTAGTTCGGGCAGATTCCACATGCTTCAGGTCAACTAAGCCCCAGTGCAGCACAACTGCTGAGCCCACAGGCTGCAGCTACAGAAGCCTGCATGCCCTACGGCCAGTGCTCCACAACAAGAGAAGCACCTCAGCGAGAAGCCCGTGCACAGCTAGAGGGGAACGCCTGCTCGCTGCAACTAGAGGAAGTTAGTGCACAGCAACCAAGAGCCAGCACAACCAAAACTAAGTACGTTTTCGTAATGTTATTTTATATATATAATGCATTATGTTGAGAATAGATTTAAGATTCATATCTTTACATTCAACTACAAATCTTTTGGGGACAAGATTTAGGGGACAAAAATTCCTTAAAACTGCTAGATTCACTGCTTGCAAATCTTATACATATATACAAAAAAAAAATCTTTCGTTTTTCTTTCTGTAGTACCTTAATTTTTAAGATTAAAATTATTCCATCATAAAAGGAATGGGGTGTACACTGGAACATTTTCTAAAAATAGTTAACAGTAATTGTGTTTTCAAATGACAAACAGTTGCAAGGACCTGGTTTGTTTTCTTTTTTTAATGCTTTTTTCAGAATGATTTTTTTTTCAGTTTTATTGAGATATAATTGACATACAACATTATAGTCATTTAAGGTACAACCAAGAACCTGTTTTGTCTTTTTGTTGTTGTTGTATTTAAATGGCTAAGGGGCTTGCCTACTGCTGTCCCACAGACCAGGAACCCTCTCCCCTTTAGAGCTTTAGGAAAACTCTTAGCATCAGAAGAGTTTGTCAGACTCCCCTTGGTAGCTATTCTGTTCCCAAAATGGGGAGGGGGATGTACTGGGGCACTAAACTTCCTCCAGAGCCAAGCTATGTAAAATATTTTTCCTTCTCTAAAGGTCCCCCTGTCTATGTGACCATCTGCCTTTGGTGCTCTGTCCTCAGAGCTTGGACTCGCAAGTCGAGAAGTTTTTTTCTGGGGCCATTAGTAAATCTTTCCACTTACATCCACATCCTGCCTCCAATCACAACAGTCTATGACTCTATAGTACTGCAGGTTTAGATGTGCTGTTCTTGTATTTTTTTCTTAATCCATATAAGTAAGTCAACCTAAGGAGTCAGGGAAACATGAATTTGAAACATTCCTCCAAAGTTACCCTATAATCTTGAATAAATTGCCCTTTGAACTCTTTAACTTACTGTCTTCATCTACAAAACAGAAAGCAGCCACATAAGGCTTTGAGGATTAAATTTTAAAACACTTAAGCAGAGGGTCTGGCTCACAATGCAAATGTTTGTAAACAAATTATAAATTTTGCAGATATTTTAGTCATTGTGAAAAATCTGTCATACTCTGAAGAACCTGAATCCTCCCTCTCCCTTTTCATGTTGTACAGTATTATATTTTAACTTTTGTGTATACTACAGTATGCTCACCACCAAAAGTATCATTTCCATCCATTACCAGACAGTTGGTCCCCTTTACACATTTCAGCCTCCCCTACCCCTTGCCCCTCTGGGAAGTACTACTCTATTCCCTGGATCTATGTATTTTTATTTGGTTTGGTTTGTTCCTTTATTAAAAAATATTTTATATTCCACATGAGTGAAATCATACAGTATTTTTCTTTCTCTGTCAGACTTTATGCTAATTGAAAATAATACCATCAAGGTCCATCCAAGTATATCAAGATTTCATTTTTTTCTTTTTTTTTATGGTTGAGTAGGATTCCACTGTGTAATATACACCACATCCTTTTTATCTGTTCATCTGTTAATGGACAGTTAGGTTGCTTCCATATCTTGGCTATTATAAATAATGCTGCAATAAATATGGAGGTGCACATTATCTTTTTGAATTAGTGTTTCCCTTTCCTTCAAATAAACACCCAGGATTAGAATTGCTGCATCATCCCTCCCTTTTTAAACTTTACAATAGTGTAAGTGAAATATGTTATCTTTCCCTTTTGCCCATAAAACTATCATAACCGCATTTTAACACAGATATAATTTCTCTCTCAGCTTAAAAAAATTAATATGAGTGTACCATGAAATCAAATTTGGACACACACACCTTAGAGAACATGGGTAGGAGTAAGTAATTTATATAACAAATTAAAGCACTCTAAACTGTTTATAAAACTAGAGATACATATTTAAGATTCTAGTCAAATAAACATATCCATTTGCTTAGCTATCTTGCTCTACCAAATAATGTGGGTATGGGCACTAATATTTGGATACTCAAAATACCATACAAAATGTATCCTACAAACTGTAATGATTGGTCAACTTACAAGCACAGTAGAATTTAGGAACTTGGCTTCCCTGGTGGCTCAGCTGGTAAAGAATCCGCCTGCAATGAGGGAGACTTGGGTTCGATCCCTGGGTTGGGAAGATCCCCTGGAGAAAGGAAAGGCTACCCACTCCAGTATTCTGGCCTGGAGAATTCCATGGTCCATGGGGTCACAAGAGTCGGACACAATTGAGTGATTTTTCACTTTCACTTTACTTAGCAAGAAGCAAACTTATTCCTATGCCAAACATTTTAATCATCTACACTCTAATCAAATTCTTAAATCCCTTCTCAAAGACTCAGAAACAGACTCACGCTAAAATAGACAAAAGGTAGTGGTTACCAGGTCATAAAAAGGTACATGAGGACTTCCCTGGTGGTGCAGTGGGTAAGAATCTGCCTGTCAATGCAGAGTATACGTGCTCAATCCCTGGTCCAGGAAGATTCTACATGCCATGGAGCAAATACGCCTGTGCACAAGCCACAGCTACTGAGCCCGTGCGCCTAGAACCTGTGCTCCACAACAAGAGAAGCCACCACAATGAGAAACCGGTGCTCCACAACTAGAGAGTAGCCCCTGCTCACTGCAATGAGAGAACACCCGCTTAAAGCAACAAAGACCAGCATTGCCAAAAATAAAGAAATAATTTTTAAAAGGTACATGACATCTTTTATATAAGAATGTATTCATGTTACTAAATTCAAAGCATCTGGAATTGGCAATTTCTTTTCTTTATGAGATGTACACACTTTCCCTGGATACAAATATATACAGAACTCACATAAGAGAATAAAGGGCAGCAGAACAGGCTATCTCAAAACAGCAAATGTAGAGAGAGGCTTTCTCTGAACGCCCCTTTATCTACCTAGAGACAGAGCCCCCAAAAGGAACTAAAGTATCATAGATCCCTCCCTGAGGGATTTAACCAGGGAAGATGGCCTCTTAACTCCCCTTTATCTACTAAAGACAGAGGCCCCCAAAGGAACTAAAGTATCATAGATCCCTCCCTGAGGGATTCAACCAGGGAAGACGGCCTCTTAACTCGCCTTTATCTACTAAAGACAGAGGCCCCCAAAGGAACTAAAGTATCATAAATCCCTCCCTGAGGGATTCAACCAGGGAAGACGGCCTCTTAACTCCCCTTTATCTACCTAAAGACAGAGCCCCCAGAAGGAACTAAAGTATCATAGATCTCTCCCCGAGGGATTCAACCAGGGAAGATGGCCTCTTATCACAGCAGAAGAGGCTGACACCACACCCAAACTTTGTTACGCAGTATCACACCTCTTTTTCTACTCTTCTAAGGGCCCCGTCTATTTTTCCTAAGTTATCTACTCTCACCTAAGACACCTACGTCCCCCTTTTCCTGTTAGGATCGTATTTTAGCCTAAATTCTAAAGCTACCTCTGAGTTGCTCATTCTCCTGTGTATCTTCCATGTATACATGAGTGTAAAGCATTAATGAACTTATTTTTCTTCTTGTTAGTCTTCTATTACAAGGGGTCTCAGGCAAGCATTGGAAGGATAGAAGCAAACTTTTTCTTCCCCTACAAGATCATCCATCATCTTAATTTTCTTCTTTAAAAAAATATTACTTATTAATTTATTTGGCTGCAATGGGTCTTAGTTGGGGCATGTGGGAGCTAGCTCCCTGACCAGGGATCACATCCAGGCCCCCTGCATTGGGAGTTTGGAATCTTTAGCCACTGGACCACGAGGGGAGTCCCAATTATTTGATTTCTTAACCAATTACACTTAAAGCTGTTTTAAGAAGGCACAATTGTGATCAACAACATCATATCATCACCTGACTTAATTAAAAAAGCATTTATCTGGTAAAAATAATTACCTGATAGCAGTCTCCTTTAAGATTGTCTAAGACATCACCACACGTTTTTCGCATGTATTTCTTACATCCGTCAATCACCATTTGGTCAATGTTCAAAATAGGTTAAGGAGAAATTTCCCCTGTATTTGAACATGTCAAAGGATTCTGAAATACTTTTCTAAAAGGTAAAGATGAACATAACATTTTTCACACTAATTTGGGTATCATATAGTTTAAAACAATTATGAATGTGACAATGACTTCATTTGGGCACCAAGGACACTCAACAGGCACTGCATTATGGAGAAGCCATCTCAGCAACTGCTGGGCAGTCGACACGGTACAAAGGTTGCCTGCTCTTTAATTCTCAGTTCTGCTGCTTTGTTGGTGGCCTGTTGGTAGCCATATAAAAAGGCTACTGGTGCTAAGCTGAAATCTTTGTTCAAAGTAATCTTATAACATTAACTGTAGTATTAAGACAAAAAAGGAGGAAGGGAACAAAGTTCACCAAACTTAATCTCTTATACAGCAAAGGATATCTCTACCATAGTCACCATCTTTGGTTTCAGTTTGACTATTTCACATAATATGCCCCCATCTCCACCTCCCAGAATCAGTACATCTTTGCCACTGTAATCTTCTTTGCCACTGCCCATGATGGCCCGGGTATACGCCAAATCACTTTCCGCCAAATCTAGGGAGGAGAAACATCCAAAATGGTGACTTAACCAAAGCCTCAGAGTACCCGACTTATCATTCCAGAAACTGCTAGAATCTAGAAAATTCAGACGTTTTCCTTTTCAGTCTTTAAAAACTCAGTATATAGAGTTTTGGTGTGTTTTTTTTCCTTTTGGATTGTGGACTTTTCTTCATCCCTACTCATCTAACACCCAACATGTTACCTACATAGATTATACACATATATAGTTTAGTTTAGAAGAAAATTCAGTCTTTAGCCTGTTCTAATATGATAATTAACAAGCAACTGCATATTTCCAGATGAAATATAACAGCAGAGTTGCTTCAAAAGAATATGAGAGGGAGAAAAGTGACTGGAGTTTAAGGGAAACAAGACTGGCCAGGAGTTGATCACTGTTGACACTCAATGGTGAGTATACGTGGGTTCATCTTACTGTTCTGTCTACTTTGGTTTGAAATTTTCCACAACTATGACTTCCTAATAAATAAGCAATTAATATAAAATAACCAACAAGGATCTACTGTATAGCACAGGGAACTAGACTCAATATCTTAACAATAACCTGTAAGAGAATGTTAATAAATATGTATTTTATATCTATGTATACATAAAAAAAAGAATGTTAAGACAAAGTTTTCATGGCTCTACTATAAAATATGAAAACTCAGACAAGCCACAGGTAAATCTAATGTAAATATTCATCTCAAAAACCAAACACACACAAAAGTAACCAGCAGTGCCCAATGACACACCTGGACAAACCCACAATGGTGGTATGTCAGGAAAACACAATCTAAAATTGTCACTTTGTTATATGATTGGGGTAGAGATGGAATACTTACTAACATCCCCACTGAGGATGAGAATATTCCCAAATTGCTTTGAGTGTAAAATTTTAATGTTCTGGTAAGGTGAGTCTTCATCATACACCACTTTATCGATGTCGTACTCAACCAGGCGACCATCAGCAGTGGGCCAGTATCTGTCAATGGCCCCTCCTCGAACTATGGGTGGTAATCTGGAAAAAAAGGTTAAGAAGGAAAACAGGAATGAGCCTTACAACAAACTGCTTAGGTGAGGCTGCCTTAAAAGAAGACCTAGGAACAAGAATGTTCCACATGGAGCCACATAGCCTCAGACAGACTCCTAAATAGTATACAACCAACCTAAAACTTGAACTTTAAGGGCTATGTAAGAATGGCCACTACCAAATTTCAACACTGTTATATATTAAGAATTAACTTGGGGCTTCCCTGGTTAGAATCCGCCTGCCAATGGAGAAGACATAGGCTCAATCCCTGGTCCAGAAGATGCCACAAGCCATGGAGCAACTAAGCCCATTCACGACAACTGCTGAGCCTGTGCTCCGTGTGTGCGCTCAGTTGCCAACTCACTAACTCTTTGTGACTTCATGGGCTGCAGCCCACCAGGTTCCCCTGTCCATGGGATTTTCCAGGCAAGAATACTGGAGCCTGAGTTTTAGAGCCCCGGAACCATAACTACTAAGCCCACATACTTGCAGCAACTACTGAAGTCCATGCTCCACAAGAAGAGAATGAGGAAGCCCTCACAGCATAACTAGACGGTAGCCCCCACCTGCCACAACTAGAGAAGAGCCCAGGCAGCAACAAAGACCAGGCATGCCCAAAATAAACAAACAAATAACTTAAAAAGCACCTCTGCAAAAAAATTTATTTATTTGTCTGTGTCAGGTCTTAGTTGCAGCATGCATAATCTTTAGTTGCGGCAAGCAAACTCTTAATTGCAGCATGTGGGATCCAGTTCCCTGACCAGGAGTCAAACCAGGGCCCCCTGCATAGGGAGCTTGGAGTCTCAGCCACTGGACCACCAGGAGAGTCTCAAGAATTTACCTTTTTAAAAAACCTTTCTGTAATACTATAAATTTTCCCTAAAAAAAATTTTTTTAAGTTGAAGGAGAAAACGGCCGCTAGAGACATCATGCTTCACGCCCAAATACCCTAGCAGGAAGGACTCCCAAGAATGCCTGCATCACCACTTTGCCACTAGCACATGCATCCGAGTGCACACACATGTAATGCCATCACCTAGCTCAGAAACCATGTTTAAGTGTTCCCACCTGCCCAACTATCTCCTTCATAACCATTCTACTTTTGACTAAGAATCCCAAACTGCATTTTGCTTTTCTACCCTCATTTCATCTAAAATAGATAGTTGTCACTGCCATCCCTTCCCCGGGGGTTTCATGACTTTCACATCTCAGCAAAGTCCAGGCCAGGAGTTCTACAGAAAATCCCTCAGGTGGGTTTGCCTGAAGATCTCTTCAGTAGGGTCACGTTGGCACATTATGCAACCATCACATCAGGGACACTGAGACCTATGCCTGTCCTAACTGGTAATGCTAAGTGTGACCATGTAGTTAAAGCCAATGCCCCCAAGATCCCTCCATTTGCAAAGGTACCTTCTGTCCCTTTGTAATTATGAAGCAGGGTGTGGGGAGGGGGGACTGCGGGCAAGTCCATGAAATCCGAGTCAAGAAAACCGGGTCAAGTTCCTGATCTCAACACACCTTCACCAGTGGCGTCGAGAAGATTCTTGCCTGAACCAATTATTATGAGAATGTCTGCCAACTGATGATTTTCTCATTCAGTCCTTTTTGTAAATCCTGAGTATCTTACACAGAGTGAGTAACTAGAAACTGCCAGCAGAGGTCACTACATGACAGGGAAAACCAGACTTAGAAAGGGGGCTTGGCAAATGAAGAGGAACACAAACAAGGTGAGAGCTCACCACGCACACACCACAACCACGTGCAAGTTCTACGTCCTCAAATACAGCGGGGTTCACAGTAAGCAAACCCCAGGTACCTAAAATGCTGGGCTACCTCCGACTTGCTCTCAAACGTCTTTGCTCTCCCTGCTCACTTGTTTCCAAGAATACAGTCTGAACCTGTTACAGGTTAACAAGGCTTTCAGTGAAGAAATATTGCGTCCGTGCTAAGTCTCATCAGTCATGTCCTACTCTGTGTGACCCCATGGACTGTAGCCCACCAGGCTCCTCTGTCCACGGAATTCTCCAGGAAAGAATCCTGGAGTGGGTTGCCAATCCCTTCTCCAGGGGATCTTCCTGACCCAGGGGGTCGAACCCATCATCTCTCACGTCTTCTGCACTGGCTCTGGGAAGCCCCATGAGGAAATACTAGTATCTGTCAAAGGCACTGAATTTACAAAGCAAGTTTCCATAAACTATCATTTACTCGCAACTCCTCCTGATTTAACCACTTCTTCATCTTCTGGAACAAATGCAGCTGTTGGAATTAGAGAGCTAACTGTTTTTCTTGTAAAATGTCGTTGCCCCGGCAGGACAACCCCCGTGAGCAGGCAAACGGGACTTGGGAGAAGCGTCTCCCACCCCTGGCTGATGAGCGGAGCCCCTGTGACACTGGATGGAAGCAACATCAACTCAAGGGCTTCTGGGGGAGGAAATCCACCCCTCGGGGTTGACAGCCAGCCAGCTATTGGCAGTTACTGAACTCTTGCACAAAACCAATGTAAACAATGTCCATTCTCAAATGTGTCAATGGTGCCTTAGGTGCAGGTAGAGTATTGCAACACAGTCGTTTTTGAAGAGATCCAAAGAAGCAAGGATCTTTAAGGATGGCTTCACCTTGATGAATTACTCATTCTATGATACCCAGCAGGACCCTGGGGGCTCCTAGGCACAAAAGTCTTTCTTTGTCCCTCCATTTCTTGACGACAGGAAATAGGCTTCCTTCAGCCTCCAGGATCTTCCCTGAGTTCCAGGGAGCAGGTTCAAACACATGCTAATCAGAGAAGGGAGGGGATATGGACACAAAGGAAGAACAGTCAGAAGAAACAATAGGGCAGCCTTGGAATAGAGTCCTGGTTCCCATCAAGGGATGCACACAAGGACATCTTTGAGAAGTTTGCAAAGACTGAAATTCTCACCAGGTAGGAAAAATTAAAGGTATGCTGCCCACAGGGGAGTAATCATTTCAGATGTTAATAATTCAGTCTCTAACAATGTCATTTCTCAGACAGCAAAGCGGCAACATTCTTGTCCTTTTGAGGCCAAAAACAAAGGGCCTACAACAAAGTATTCCCAATAACTTCCTGCCCCCTCCACCCTGATTTTATAAAAAGATGTAAAAACAGTGACAAGGAAAAACAAGGCCTGTGCTGTGTTTTGAACTGAAATCGGAAGTGTAACTGCACTCTCACTTCAAAAATTCCCACACCACAACCACACAGGAACCAGATTTCATGAGTGCTGAGGCCCATAAACGCATTTCATCTATTCATTCACTCCTAGAAGTAACCCCAATAAAAACCACACCAATAAAAACAAAAATCTGGCATGTTGATGTTGGCCAATTCTTTATCACCCAACTAAAGACACAGTGGGAACCCATTCTATTCAGATGGATCAATTCCGGAAAGATTAGGTAAACTTTGCAAACAGGAAAAGAGGGAAATTTCAGAAGAGTGTGGGTGTGGACAAGTTCCTTGAGGATGAGGAAGGGCCTGAGGATCCATAAACTGAACTGGGGGGGTAAATAAGTCTGGCTGCTCTGACAGATTTCAATCAAGCCGCCAAGTTCTATACTATGTCCTGCGGTCCTGCTCTCTTCACAGGCAGTTTCCTGCCTTGCATTCAAGCTGGAGGTTAAACAAGTTTCTAATTATTTTACACCAGCCCTGGGGCTTTCCTCCAGGCTGATCAAATTTAGCAGGATGAACCATTAATTACTTAAATATCCTTAAACAGCCAGTAAGGATTCCCTCTAGTGGAAAATGCCCTGAACTAGAGAAGTCTGTATTCTGGTCACTTCTAACAGTGATGGTCTGACCTTAATCAAGTCTCTCTGTATTACTGAGTCTATGTATTTGCCTTTATGAGCAAGCTGTTATTGTCGTTCAGTTGCTAAGTCCTGTCTGACTCTTTGCAACCCCATGGACTGCAGCATGCCAGGCTTCCCTGTCCATCAACATCTCCCGGAGCTTGCTCAAACTCATGTACATCAAGTCGGTAATGACATCCAACCATCTCATCCTCTGTTGTCCCCTTTTCCTCCTGCCTTCAATCTTTCCCAGCATCAGGGTCTTTTCCAATGAGCCGGGTCTTCACATCAAGTGGCCAAAGTATTGGAGCTTCAGCATCAGTCCTTCAGAATATCAGAATATTCAGGACTGATTACCAGGACTGACTGGTTTGAACTCCTTGCTGTCCAGGGACAGACCCATTTTGGGGGGTCCGATAAGGAACCACCCAGGCAGAGCAAGGCCAAACCGCTCAAAATAACTTATTGTGCAGCCATGATTAATTCACATTCTTAATTCCCAGGACCTGCCAGACTCTACCCCTCCCAAAGAATGCCAAAACTTTACTTCTATCAAAGCTCTTCTAACATCTGACACCACTAGTACATACGTCTGTGCTGTCCAACATGTGTTGTCCAATATGGCAGTCACTAGCCATTAGCTAGTGACAAGAGGTAAGGAAATGAATTTTTTTTTACAGGTGGCATAGTAGCTGCACTCAACAAAAGCTTAATGGTCTTCATCATCAACTGAAAAGAACCTGTTAGGGGAAGCACACTGATTGAAACCGCCCACCTGGGCCAGGCACCATAGTAACCATTTGCATGAGTTGTTTTATGACAGGAGATCCTGATAAGGAATACGGAACTAATAAGTCACCACCAACCGGAAGAGTTTGGGAAAGGTCTTTTGACACCGCGTGTCCGTCCACTTCCCAGAATCCCTCTTGCTAGCATCCATCTTGGCTGAGTGATGCGTGCGCCACCAGGAAAGACTCTGAATTAGAATGAGTGGCCAGGGACTTCCCTGGTGGTCCAGTGGCTGAGACTCTGTGCTCCTAATGCTGAGGACCAGGGTTCGGTGCCTGGTCAGGGAACTAGATCCCACATGCTGCAACTGAGACCTGGCTCAGCCAAATAAAGACATATTAAAAAAAAAAAAAAAAGAATGAGTGGCCAAAGACCACCCGGAAACTAATCCCATCACCATAAATCCCGAGACTGTGAGCCACCAGGCAGAGCAGTTCTCCTGGGTTCCCTTACCCTACTGCTCTCCACCTGGGTGCCCTTTCCCAATAAAACCTCTTGCTTTGTCAGCACATGTGTCTCCTCGGACAATTCATTTCCAAGTGTTAGACAAGAGCCCAGTTTCGGGCCCTGGAAGGGGTCTACCTTCCTGCAACAAGCCCACTGGGGGTGCTCAAGGTAGGTTGGCTCTGATGGTCTTGCAATGTCAATATCATCCTACCTGAAAGCACTGAGGCAAATTTTCTATCATCCCACCCTGTCAAAATCTCTTAAAACTGCTTAATTATACTGTGGGGCCCAGAACTCTGAGGAAAGATAGATGATTTTTTTCTCTCAGCTGGACACAGTTGAGGAGCAGTTTTCTAGCTCCTCTTTGAGGTGCCAGCCCCATTTGATTCTCTGCGTTACAGTTTCACCCCTTGGGATCACTGTACATTCCTTACACACACACACGCACGCACGCACGCACGCACACACACACACACACACACACACACACACACACACAGAGTCTTCTTGCCATCAGGGCCATCTACATTAGCCTATCAAGTGGCCAGAAGCAGAAGTTGACTGATCTTTTCCACATCTTACATAGACACTGCTACCACCATTGCGATTATTTTATTTATTGTTTTTATTGTTGTTTAGTCACTCAGCTGTGTACAACTCTCTGCGACCTCATATACTGTAGCCTGCCAGGCTCCTCTGTCCACAGGATTCTCCAGCAAGAATACTGGAGTAGGCTGTCATGCCCTTCTCCAGGGGATCTTCCCACCCAGGGATCAAACTCACATCTCCTGCATTAGCAGGCAGATTCTTTATCATCTGAGCCACCAAGGAAGCCCATTTTATCAATGAACCAAATATAAAAGAACGTTCAGGAGTGGACTTACCGCTTTACCCGCTCAGTACTGTCCTGACTCAATTCTTTCATTCTTTCTTCTACTTTGTTCAAAAGCTGCAATTACAAGAAAAGAAATCAATGGGCTTATCAAATAAGCTGAGTAGAGAGCTATATTACAGACCAGGAGGTGAAGGTCATGTTGACAGAGCTGTTACTCTGGCAGGTGTCCAGATGTAACTGTCCTCCCCCAGCTCTCCAGCAGCCTGCGGGCCTGGCCCAATTCCATACTCCCCTGCCATCTACCCCTCCCACTGCCAATCTCACTTCAGCCTATGGTATCAAGAGTATCAAAAGATATCCTAAGTAATAGGAAAGGGGAAGGCTCAAGGATATTGCAGCTATAATATCCTGGTTAAAGGTTTACATTCCCTCCAGTGCAAAGTCAAGTCATTACTCACTATTCAAATGGTCAAGGGAAAGATGAGAACCAGGTTACTAAAAATCACTTGAGGAACAATTATTTTTCTTCTAAAATCATTTATCTGAAGGCAGCCAAGTTTAAAATTAACTGGGAAGTCAGCAATTAGGTGAAAGTGATTTTATCATTGAACTGAGCTGTTTCTGTGATCCTGAAATACTTGAGCAAATGAAAGTGGAAACTGACACTATCGGCTTCTTTGCCTTGCGCATCGCCATCGTAGCTCTGAAGATCCAGCAGCACCAATCCATGCGGGTAGATTCTCAAATTGGCAAAGCTACAGAGGAGAGCATAATTGCAAGGTTAGGAACTGTATCATGGCACTCAAAGAAAAAAGGCACCAACCCAGTTAAAAGGCAAAACCACTACTCTGTTTTTCCCCTAAATAACATAATTAACCCTGTGGCTTTCTTATTAGAGCCTCTTCATGGGGGCAGGGAGGCCAATCATTTAGGCAAGATTTTAGACAGAATCATCAAGTGCTAAGGTTTTCAAACAGGTTATTTGGCCCAGAAAGTGATTCAGCAGGAAGTCCTGTGAATCTCATTCTTAAGAAGGTTCCTCAGCAGTGACTGATCCCTCCTTAAAAGGATGGGAGGGTGGGGCAGAGCAAACTCAGTTCTCCCAATTTCCCTCGGAGTTCAAAACAGAGCCGTGTTTTTCTGACTGCAGGCAGGTGGTGGCTACATTCATTGAGTTAGCGGCCTGCAAGTCAGATCCAGCTTTTGGCATGTTTTGTAAAGCATGCAGATCAAATATGCTTCTTATATTTTTAAAGAGTTGTTTAGGAAAAGAAAAGGAGCTCCTTACAGGAAAAGCTTTAACCTCTAATTCACTGTGTCTGACCAGCTTTTTTATGAAATAAAAAGAGTGTATCACACATGCATGAGAATTATCTGAAGAAACTTTTCCTTCAATTAGACATGTATATTTGTATATATGCAGATATGTATGTACACATCTGATATAAAATCACTTCTTTTTTTAAATATTTATTTGGCTACACCAGTCTTAGTTGGGGCATGAGGGATCTAGTTCCCTGACTAGTGATCAAATCGGGCTCCCTGCATTGGAAGCAAGGAGTCTTAGCTATAGAACTATCAGGGAAGTTCTAAAATCACTTATCTCACTATAAGGTGTGGTTAAAGAAACGTGAATAATAATACTAAATAAGATGAAGAATTCTGTTCAGAGAATACAAGCAGTGTGCTTGGATTAAAAAAGATAAATACAACTAGTTAATTTTCACCTTCAGCCCTTAAATGGCCTCAAAATCAAGCTCAGGCCAGGGACACCACTAACTCATGTACTCCTGAACTAGCTAATCACCCCCCACCCTAATCTGCCACACAAAGGAGAGGAGCTAGGGGTCAAAGAATGATAGAGAAATGCCACCTCTTAACCAGCTAGGTGGTTCTAGCAAAGAATCTTCCACCAGAGAACCGCAGGAAAACAGAGAATGCCAGAAGGTGGGGACAAGCACTGACCTCGTCTGATTAAAAGCAAAAATAATGAAGGAGGAAAAGTTGCAAGGGGGCGGGGTGGGGGGGAATGGAGACCAAAAATAAGGTGACTGAGGACCAAGATCTTAGGCAGCATGGAGATGGGTCCCAGGTGAGCAAGTGAGAGAAAAGGAAGACCACTGTGGAAACAAGTCTTTAAACTAAGCACGTTAGTGACTTCCCTGATGGTCTAGTGGCTGGGACTCTGTGCTTCCACTGCAGGGGGCCCGGGGTCCATCCCTGGTCAGGGAACTAAGAGCCACCAAGCTGCATGGCAAGGCCAAGGAAAAAAGTAAACTAAACATGTTAATTTTCTTTTCTGTTTTCAGAAGCCATTTCCAACAGCTCTTATCACTCAAAAACTCCTTTCCAGGAAGAATTCTAAGTCTTCTAGAAAACTGGGATTGGTGTCTAGGGTAGAAGATTCAAGAACTGAAGTAGAATGGTTGGCCCTGTCCAGCCCCAAAGGTCCTTAGGAGGTGGTAGGAGATAGATGCAAGGGGCTTCCCTGGTGGCTTCGCAGAAAAGAATCCGCCTGCCAATGTAGGAGATGTGGGTTCCATCCCCGGGCTGGGAAGATGCGCTGGAGAAGGAAATGCCAACCCACTCCAGTATTCTTGCCTCAGAAATTTCATGGACAGAGGAGCCTGGTGGACTTCAGTCTGTGGGGTTGCAAAGAGGCACACAACTGAGCGACTACACAAGAGCTTCAAGGCTTCAGCTGGATTAGAGGAAGAACCTACAAGGGGGCAGAGAAGCAAGGTCTGATTTGCTGTGGTCCCCAAGTTATGGACCACACCTAGGACAGGGAGAGAGAGGGGCAGAGAGAATGGAGAAGAGAGGCCAGAAGCTGTAAGGCCAGCTGCAGACCTCTGCTTCCAGGAGACTTGCCAGTAACTGGGCGAGGACGGAAACAGTGGAGGGTCTGGGTGACCCTTGAGAGGAAATCACTTTAGATACATTGGAGGGATCTATTCCATACATACATGGGGGTTTGCTATGCAGTCAGAAATACAGATTTGGGCTTGAGGGCACTGGGGTTAGGGTTTCTTTGAGAGGTGTAGGTATGTTCACAGGGAAGAACTACATAGACTTACAAAAAGAATAAGAGAAGGGGAGGTGAGCTCAAAAATACAAGTTTCCTTCACCTCACAACATTGTCTTTTGAGCCTAAGATGGGAGCGGGGGGTTCTTTTAATTAGAAAAACACGGGGAGAATGTGGGACATTAATGAAACCTCGTGGAACTCTAGGACTTAGTTTCCATTGGGAGAAAAGAACGAAAGCCATCAAAAATACACAGGAGTTCACGTTTTAAAATTAATAGCGCAAATTACTAAGACTCTTAACAGTTTTAGACTCTAGAAGATACTACATAGACTTAGGGAAATACAGAGAACTCAGTGCACCAGAATCTTCTGGTATCAGTCATTTCTTTTTTCTTTTTCACTTGGCTGTACAGGCTCTTAGGTGCAGCATGCAGGATCCAGTCACCTGAGCAGGGATGGAACCCAGGCAGCCCCACATGGGGAGCAGTGTCCCAACCACTGGACCACCAGGAAGTCCCCTGTTCTCAGTCATTTCTTAATTTAGGTTTCCTTCCCTAGTCTCAGGTTGACTTTCATTTCCATACTGATCAGAGAAAAAGTCTAGATAGATCATCTATAAAGTCTTAAGGAGAAAACAAAACCCCAAATCTTAAACTCCTGGATGCCCCTAGCTTCCTATCAAGCTCTTTGCAGACATTTTCATCCTGCATTTGACTACAGTCTGCATTAACTGATAACCACTTATTACAGTGCTACTCACAGTGGGGTCAACTGACCCACAGTATCAACATCCTCCGAGAGGAGGTTGCCTGAAATACTATTTGGGGTGCGGCCCCAGACCTGCTGCAGCAGCAACCATTTGAGTGCAGCACAGCACATCTGGATCACTGCCTGCCAGTTCACACTGCTTATGCTGCCCGAGGCTTCTGAGTCTTGGGCACACAGAATCACCTGAGGGTCTTTAGAGAAACAGCAACCCTCAGTGGCCTTAATCTCTGGGGGGAGTGCCTAGACGTGGGATTCTGTGACATGATTCTACTGCGCAGCTAGAAGCACTGGATTCTAGTCCCCTCCTCAAAGATGCCAAAGGAGGAAAGGAAAAAAATTCTGGATGCCCTCCCCCCGCCACCACTCTTTACATACACATAGAGCTGAAGCGCTCAGATCCGAATAGGAGCACTCACGGTCACCTCACCTGCCATTTTTGTTTATGTACGTCGCTAAATAGCCATGGTCCTGCCAGGTGTGCACTGACTCCGTCATCCCCTGCTCCTGGAAAATGGACTGGAGGCCTTTCAGAATGGTCTCACCATCAGCTGGAGAACAGGGGGAAAGGCAAGATGGTCAGATGAAACACTGAGAAGCAAAGCACAGTTTGATGAATGAACTTTTGAGAAACTCTGAACAGAGCTATGGACATCACTTATCCCCTTTGTCATGAGCTAGAACTTTCTCAACACTATAGGGAGAGGCTGCAGATTACCAGGTAACACAGTAAGAATGGCAACACCAACCACAGAAGAACTGTGCCAAAAATGCAGACGGATAATTCAGCCAACTAGAAACAGCATAACAAAACGTTCAGCCTAGCCAGAAATCAAATAAAAACACGATAAAAGACATTCCACTTTAGATGAAATAACTTAATGAGGATCTAGAGTACTAGAAAAGGGTTTCCATCCACTGTTGATGGGTATCATAAATGACTTCAAAACTTTTGACTCTGTATTCCAGGTGTTCTGCAATAAGGATGCCTTGTTTTTTATTATTGGGGAAAAACAAGAAATTGCACCACTCAGTAACCTACTTTTAATTGGCAGAAACTGAACAATTCAATATGCTACAACTTGCTAGGCATTCTGATGCCCCTCTCTCCCATCCCACCGGCTACCCCCCAACCCCCACCAAAGTGGAGCTCAAGTCAAGGACTGAGATCAAGGTTATAGAAACTGCATTAACCTCTGCAGGTTTACTTGCATCCAGAATCTTCAAGAACATCTAACAGTATGATACTTAGATGAAAAGCAAAATGCAATCAATTCTCTAGTTGTATCTGCCAAAGTACTCATTCCTTGAGAAGGTTAAGATAAAGAACCACAATGAGACAAAAGGAGTTACTCTGTACTGTCCCATGAGCCCACCACAGGCTGATGCTTTTTCCACATGAAGGAAAAGAGGGCAGGCTAAGAAGCGTCAAAACAAAGCACCCTGTGCTTAAACCAAGGGCAAAAAGAAAAAAAAAAAACAAAAACTGGAAGATCCACAGTTGACCGCAGTGTGGTTTCACAAGAAAATTACACTAGAATTCCTTCCATAAACTAAGGAGTGCCAAAATGGACTGGAAGAATTCCTTCAATCTACACAGAGTTGATCTCCAATGACATTTGGAACACCTTCCAGTGCACTTTTGTGCACTGGAATGAGGGCTACAAACTAGGTTCAGAGCCCACACTGGGCAGCAGATATGTCCTATTCTGGCCTATGCAAACATTTGTAACATGTAAGTTAACTGGCATTTGAAAACCAAACGATTTCATCTATTCCCACTGTTGAGGGTAGAAGAGTGACCCCCCCCCCAACCCCCGCCAAAATATATGGCCACATTCTAACCCTCAGAACTTGGGAGTGCAACCTGATCTGGAAAAGGGTTTTTGCAGATGTAGTAGTTAATTTAAAGATGCCGAGATGGATTATCTTCGAGTATTCAGGTAGGTCCTAATTCCAGTAAGTTCTTATCAGAGACTGAAGCCTGGAAGACATAGGAAGGAGGAGCAGGAACAGGTGAAGACAGGGAGAGACTGGCATGTGATGGCCACCAGCCAAGAACATGCAGAGCCACCAGAAGTTGGAAGAGGCCAGTGAGGACTTGCCCTAGACCCCTTAGGGCAGCGTGGCCCTGCTGATACTCTGCTTTCAGACTCCAGCCTCCAAAACTGGGAGAGAATAGGCTTCTTGGAGAAGGAAATGGCAACCCACTCCAGTATTCTTGCCTAGAGAATCCCAGGGATGGGGGTGCCTAGTGGGCTGCCGTCTATGGGGTCGCACAGAGTTGGACACGACTGAAGCAACTTAGCAGCAGCAGCAGCAGCTTGAAGTCATCAGTTTGTAGTACTTTGTTACAACAGCCCTGGCTGACTAATACACCCACCAAAATATAGATTTTAACTTTGCTTAAAAAAACAAAAGCAAATGCAGTAGCAAAGATAGCAGGGAAGGAGTGATTTCGTTCATCTTCTCCATTTCCAAACACAGAGCAATTAGGGTAGCACTGCCAAACCTCACGGACAACATTTAGAACAAAACTGAACGACAGGCTGTGTGTATACCTACATAGCATGCCGTGTGTAGGCAGAGACAAGCATTACCCGCCCAGAAACCTGTATGATACCACCAAGTGTGAGAGGAGCAAGTGGGCACAGCAAAGGGACTTCAAACCCCTCATAAAAATACCAACAGGAGCTCACCCCAAAGGGAGGGGCCCCCTGCTTTCAGACGGTGCCGCCTGGCAGGCCATGGGGCCCAGGGTCGGGTCAGGGAGTGTGGGGTTAGCCGAGCCCTGTGCTCAGCCAAATGACCTGAGGCCTCTTCAGGAAGGAGCCTTGAGTCCCACATCAGGAAGCGACCCCTGGAGGGGCATCCACACCACTGCCCCACCGGAGCACAATCACTGCCCAATGCAAGAGGCGACCTCCTGTCCCAGGTAAGAGTTTTGCTGGGAATGAGGGAGCCTATGTTTGGGAAACTCATTTGACAAAAAATAATCTAGCTGGCTTTGCTATTCTGAAAGTGGTTTTAGGAAGTTAAAAGGGGGAAGCTTGAATTTTATCCCCCAGAACCATGGTTTTAAGACTGAATTTGGCCCCTGGGGGGAAAAAAATTTCAATGTCAAACTTGATACAAACATGTGATCTCGTTCTTTTTGGGTCTGAGAAGCCAGGGGTGGGGGGTCAGGCCACCGTGGAAGTGACCGAGCTCTGGGGCTGTGAAGACAAGTGCACCCGGCAGTACTTGAACTGTGACTAGGAAAGCCACTATGCAATTATTCAATCCCTCCTTGGCCAGAACAGATGTTTTCTGTTTTGAAAGTGTATAAAACAAATCATCACTCCCTGCAAATGGCCTCAGGCCCAAGTTCAGTTGGCACATTCCACAACTGAACACAAACCCCCATGATGGTGGAGGGGGCAGCGCTGGCAGGGCCACCCCGTGGGTCACTGGCCAGGCTGTGTGCTGAACCAGAGCCCCGGGGCTGAGCTGGAGCACACTCTATCCCTTGGGTAGGAAAAGGGGGTGTCTTTGTCTGGTACACACAAAGCCCTTGACTGCTAGCCAAGCCCAGCGTGGCGACCATCCTAGCAGAAAGGCAGAGGGGCTAACCTCCAGCCAGGTTGCAAATTGAAGAAAACACATTACAAAAGAAATCCAATTTAGTGTTCTTGTATGTCTATACTGTGGGCTTATTTCCCAATTCAGTAGAAATACCCTAGGTCTGAATGACCTTTCCGGCGGTCACCGCCGCCTAGCTCGTGTGGCCATCAAGTGTGCCAGCCTTGCCAGGGACACAGGGATCACACCATTTTGTCCACTGTTCACCTCATGTCATATTCACCTTCCTCCAGACCTGGGTGCTCCCTTGTCAGCCAAGCTGCTCCCGGCCCTTGGAGAAGACTCCAGAAAGCAGAGCTAGAGCTGAAACACCTACCTAGGATCCCTTTTCCAGAGCCAAGTTTTTAAAATGAAAACTGGAAGTCAAAGAAATGAATTCCAAAAGCCTTAACGAGGCAGCCTTCTTGGTCATCTTGATCCCAAGTGCTCAATCAATGTTTTGTGAGTCAAATGAAAAATTCATTTGGCTAAATTAATCATCCTATTTTTGTATCTTGTTGGAACACCCAGACCAGCAGTTTTCATAATCCTAGCTGTGCATTATAACCACCTGGGGAACTATAAAACTTCTGATGCCACATCCTACACCAGTTATAGACAACTTTGAGGGTGGGACCCAGGCATCACATTTTTAAAGCTCCCTGGGAAATTCCAATATGCAGCCATGTTTGAGAACCACTGATCTAAACCACTAAATACAAAAAAGAAAACCAAACTCCATCTCCAAACTAATCACACTCAAGTCACCAAAAGGTTATATCGATAGAAATAGAAAAAAGTCCAAACTCCCTGCTAGCTATAGCCACCAGTTATAGCTAGAGCCACTGCTCTGCAATTAATTATCCAATTTCAACCTCTATGCCTGTCTAGTAAGGAACATGTAACATGACCAAACAAAATGTACTTGCTGTAACAGAGTTACTCAACTTGGGTTGAAAATATGATGTGAATGATTACCCAAATTTGGGAATGCAAGATAGCAATGTCATAAATGCCTACAAATCAGAAAATGTGAAAATAGATTCAATGATAAAAGAAATATAAGCACGCCGGATTCAAGTCGACATGGTAATCCAAACTAGGCTAATAAAAATGTTGTTTGGCACAAGTTCTTAGAAAACTCTGCCCAAGCAAGAATGACGTTTAACTAGCGAAGCACTCAGACAGAGCCTTCCACAGTGCTCAGCAACACAGCGACCTGTCCCAGGGCAAAATGTGTCCTTTGTCCAACAGGCAACTCAATGTCCTCATTTCCAGACCACTGCCCACTTTGTCTGTGTTTATTCAACAAGAACTTAAGAGGAATCAACTTGGAGGTCTGGTCCAAATTAAATACACCACTATCAAAAGAAGGCCAGGAAAGACAAGGTTTCATCTCCCTGCCTCATTTTGTCCCAGAGACCCATTTATAGGCAGGCCTCTCTCGGGAGAATGAACCTCACTACTCTTACCCTGGCCAAATCCCAAATCTGTATATCCAGCTGGAACCTTCTTCCCGCCCCAATGCTCACCACACTGTCCTGATCTCAAGTCTGGAATCAAAACCCGGCTCAGACTTCCCTACTCCTTCCCACCAATAGTTAATAACCCTGCCACTTAAGATTGCCTGAAGAGACCCCCAGCTTCTCCCCCAAGTCCCCCACCAGAGCCTCTCTGCACCATTCAAACTCACTGGTCAGGACAGCCCTCACTTACTTCAAATGGATTGCATGGTAGTCCAAACTAGGCTAATAAAAATGTTGTTTGGCACAAGTTCTTAGAAAACTCTGCCTAGGCAAGAATGACGTTTAACTAGCGACCACTGTCCACTGTTCACCTCATGTCATATTTACCTTCCTCACTTACAGCCCTCACTTACTTCACCTCATTTCTTCAAATGAGGAAATGAGGGTCCCTATAAGGTCCCCTACAGGAGGACCCCTACAGGGTCCCTATAAGGAGCCTGCACCAATGTTCAATCCCTCAAAATTAGGCACTGCCGTTTAATCATTGATCCATAAGGTGGGCAGCCCTATGGACATAAGTTAAGTACATCAGCCATGTACTTACATCAGCCAAGCTTACTAGCCCAAATAGAAGAGAGAGTCCTGCCAATGAAATCCTATGACACTTGGTGCCCTGGCAAAAAGGCAGGGAAATATGCTCTGGTTAGATTTCCACTTCTTCAGCTTTAAGAGGCTAAGATATGGTAACCTCCTTAACTAAGCGAATTACATTAGAGAGGCTGGCCTCAGAAAATAAGCAATTGTCACACGTTCAGAAAAACTCTGGACTCTACCCCGTGACCGTGACTTGCACCTTTAAGTTTTTTCTGACTTCAAATACTTCACCTAAGAAAATTCTGGACCTCAGGTGTGAGGGCTTTAAGCTACACAACACCCAGTCTCTGCCTCTGTGGGACCACCACCCTGCCACAACCCCACTAGTCCCCTCTGCATAATTAGGCTGCGTTCCTTTCTGCTCGCCCACATTTAAGCAGCACCTGGCTTATAAAAATTAGGACCGTCCCGCCCCCCAATTTTATTGTCTCCTAGGTCTCTCCCATGAAGCTCGAGTAATTTAAGCTCCAAGAGGTTGTTAATTATTTCCATGGTTGCACCATGCCCAAGGGCTGAGGCCCCAAACCCAGCCTCCTTCCTTTCCACCTCCCACTCCCCCGACTCTGGAATTTCCAGAGCTCCCTGCCCTCCCTGATACTTGGTACCGGGCGCCCTCTGATCAACCTCCTCCACACACATCCAGGTCAGACAGCCCACCCCTACTCCCGCCTCCTCTTTTCAGACATCTGCACTCTCTCTGTGGGAGGATGGCCCTGAAGCTGTTGGCAGATCTGTTTGCAGCTCCCCACAAGAGGAAGCACAAAGGCAGAGAGAGAATCCCTTTCCCCCAAACCGGAGACTCTGATGTGTCAGAGAACCTAAGAGCCAGGCGTGGGTTGCACAGTTTACCAGCTTTCTGGTCTTCCTGATAGACCCCTAAAAGAGGAAGCAAAGGAAAAGGGACTCCGAACACAGTTGGAAATCAGTCGAGTATCTGCTTTAAAAGTCTTCCCAGGTATCCTCATCTTCACAGTGGTGTGTTCACAGGACCGTATGCTTTGGTTACAACTCAGAACTGTACACTCGAGTTTACTCTATGTAAAATATATCATGTTTTAAAAAAATCTTCCAGAGTTACCAACCCCACTGGCATAACCACTCTGAGAACAACAAAATAGCATAAGCATTCCTCATGGGCCCCGTTCCACCCCAGCTGACAGCCTAAGGGTTCAAGAACAACATCCTTTGAACGCACACTGAGTATGCTAGATTTTTAAAAAATAGAATATTGTGAGGCAGAAGCAACAAGGCCACATTACTGAAATTAAACGATAAACAGATGTCTTCATAGTTTATCAAAACACACTTAAATTTAAAATTATGTTTTTAAAAAATTTAATTTTAACAACAGGTCTGTGTATCAGAAGACTTCTCAGACATTCAAAAACCTAATTCATTTCCAGGGATTAAAGTGAAGGTCAAGCAGGTGCTTCCTCAGTCTGTCTCAGGTTCAACAACGTGGTCATATAGTCCCCGTTTATAACAGCTGCAGGATGATTAATCTCATCACACAAAACCCACGCCAACAGGAATGTTCAAAGCAGCATGACTCACAGTCAAAAAGTGAAAACACCCAACAGCCCATCGAGTTATAAATGAATAAGCAAAGTATGATACTATCTACACCATGGATAATTATTTTGCCATGGAAGGAATGTGATATTGACATAAGCTACAACACATGCTAAGAGGAAGAGGCCAGGTACAAAGGACCACACATTGTATGATTCCATTTATATGAAATGGCCAGCAAAAGCAAATCCCTAGAGACAAAAAGCAAATTAGTGGCTGCCAGGCCTGGGATATAGGGATCTACAAGGAATGAACAGAGCGATGGCAAAGGGGCACAGGGTTTCTTTCTGGAGTGACAATGTTGTAAAATTGTGGTTATGGTCGCACAACTTGGAATATAATAAAAACCACTGAACTTTAATTAAGCAACTGTATGAGTCATCTCTCTCAGTAAAGTGGTCCAAAAACATTCAAATGGCAAACAAACAAACAAATGGCACTTTTATACTCTCAGTTACCGGCGGGGCAGGGGGTGGGGTGGTAATCAAAGCAACAAACTTCCAGAAGCTAGTTTCTACCCTTCGATCAACCATAAGACAGGCCCCAGAGACTTCCCTGGCGGTCCAGTGGTTAAGACTTCAAGCTTCCACTACAGGGAGTGCTGGATCAATCCCTGGTCAGGGAATGAAGATCCTGCAAGCCACTCAGCCAAAGGAGAAAAAAAAAAAAAAAAACAGGCACCAGTCCAAAGGGGTCGCAAGGGGTGGTCTTCTGTACCCATCCCCACCAATCACCAGCCTCATCATTGAGCGCGTGCTTGAAGGGCTGCCTCATGTAGATGTTGTCTGAGGCCTTGGAGATGGTTTCCTGCCACTAACACATGTCTGCGGCCCTTGGCAGTGCCTTGGGTGCGATCACAGCATTGAAGCTAGTTATGGATACTGTATTGTATATTTGAAAGCTGCTGGGAGAGTGGACCTGAAAAGTTCTCATCACAAGGGAAGTAATTTGTAATTACATGTGCTTACAGGTGTTAAGCAGACACTGGGCTATCATTTTGCAACATTTCCACTTATTGAATCATTACCTGAAATGTTATGTCAATTACAACTGCCTCAATAAAAATAAATAAATAAATCCCAGCATTAGGGTGGGGCTGCAGAATTCTGAAAGGAACAATGACATCAACACTTTGGGCATATTTTCAGAGCACAGTTTCTGACATGCACAGAGAAGAAAAACTAAATCAGGAAAAAATTAAACCAAACGACCTATTGAAGTTGAATTGACAGCCATACAACACAGAAATAACACCCTAGCTCTTTTCATGCAAACGTATGTTAAGGAAAACCATATGGGACTGTTTACAGTACCAGCCACAATGACTATTTCTTAAAACTCACACTGTGGTACACTCAGGATACTGTCAACACATTGCTAATTGCCTTGCCACCCGGCCTCCCCTTTCCCACCGCAGGAGCAGTGAAAAGGGCATTTCCCACAGTCATGTGGGCCCCCAACACCTACTGGGGAAGTGGCAGGAGCCTGGCTCTACTTTATTTTTTTTTCCCTGGCTCTACTTTAAAAGAACAGCAACTTAGAAACAATCTCCTTAAGAAACTAGAGGAGGATTTAAAAAAGAGTAATCTATGAGATACAACTGTCATCCCTCTACACTCTGGAACCAGAACACTAATACCACCATAGTGTAGCTCTTCTTCCTGGTACGGCCATTTCCCTGAAGACTAGGAGACTTTTCAAAGTACAGCCACCACCCGCAAGGCTCAGTGGGCAAAGGGAGGGGGGACTCTCCAGTACTCACATCCTGACTTAGCCCACGTGGGAGGCTAAAACCAAGAGTTATAAAATGAAGCAAAGAAAAGGGAGACTAGGCAAAAGCCTGGCTTTCTTTTGGTGGTGGGGGGGGGTGGAGCTGACACTTTTTGTTCGTGGCCACAAGGCGCTGAACATCAAGCCACTTGCCCTCTCCTGGGAGCCGCTGGAGAAACGCCATGACCCTGGCTTTCAGGGGCAAAAGAAGGCAACAGGCCCGGAGGTCCGTGGAGGAGACTAAAGGAAGATCACCAGGTCAGGGGACACGGAGAAGAGGTCACGGGCACAATAAACCCTCTCGCAGGGTCAGGCTCACCCTGACAGACAGGAAGGGGACATTCAAGGGAGCTAAAGCAGTCCCAGCAGCACCCCCAAAAGGACAAGCAGGTGCCAAGAGGGGAAGGACAGGGTCTGAGGTTAGAGGACAGAAGACCTGAGGCGCCTGGCCCAGGACGACCGAGCTGCTCCTATGACACTTTAGTTCAATAATGCTGTCCACCACAGGGCATGGAGAGGGGTCCAGCCACCACCTGCCACCTCCCCCAATCTCCCAGAGCGGCAGGGGGAGGGCACCCGACAGGCTGACCCAAGGAGGCACGGCCTTCGACTCTACTCCAAAGGAGAACAAGATTTCTTTCCCAGAGTAGAAAAGGTAGGATTTTTTTTTTTTTTAAGTCCAGGAAGGATGAAATAAGTTTCACTTAAACAATGTGAATATCCAGCTTTCTTCCCACTAACTTTAGGTGGGCAGGCTCTCTCCCAGCTCAGACCTATTATGAAAAACATGTATGTTGCTATAAAAAAAATGCTACGGTTTCTGCCAGAGTTTTTACGCTAGGCTGCAAATCAACCATGAAATACGATTTCCGGAGATAAAGCAGTTTGGACTTTGTGAACTCGGATGTCAAAAATCACATTCATGTCAGAAATGCCCCGAGGCAGCCCAGGCACCCTCCTTTGCTCTGGCTTTGGCTAGGCCAGACTCAGTCAAGTCGACACCCAAGTCTGCCCACCTCAGAAGGGCCCAGGGGGTGCCTGCAAAGTGAATGCGGCTGGAGAATGGCACAGCAACAAAGACAGAGGGCACAGGGAGGGGCATGTGCTTCGACAGATGGCGAGGCACCTGGGACCTGTACTTGCACATTTTCCAGACGGCTCTGAAGCTGGCTTAGATATCTAAAGGCAGCGGTGAGCAGGCTTGCTTTGTGAAGGGCCACACAGAAATGACCACAGGCTTCGCAGGCTGAGTTGGGTCCTGTCACAAACGTTTGTATGCAACTGAATTACTGCCCTTTAAAAAGGCAGAGGGAACTCCCCAGTAGTCCAGTGGTTAGGACTAGGCATTTTCACTACCAAAGGCCTGGGTTCAGTCCCTGGTTTGGGATCTAAGATCCCATAAGCCTCTGCAGCATTGCTGGAAATTAAAAAAAAAAAAAAAAAGTAAAAAGGCAGAAATCATTCTTAGCTGGAGGACGGTACAAAAAGATGCCAGAAGGGCAGGATTTGGTCCAAGGGCCTTAGTTTGCTGACCCCAAGTCTGAGATCTTTTCCAATTCTAAATTCTTAAACAACAGGCACAGGGATGCTCAGCTGTAATTCAACAAGCTGAATTTCCGGAAGTGACATTCTAGAATTCGAGACTGGAATAATCCAAGGAACATTTTCTACATTTAACTTAGCAACTTACTAAATATGGAAAAAAATAACAGCTAATAACCTGCATAAGTAAGAACCCTGCATTTTAAGGAATACATAAAAGTTACATTAGTAACTAATAGGAATAGCCTCACACTAGAGAGTTAAGAATATTTTAAAGTATCAGCCTTCATTTTAAAGTCTCAACTCATGAAGCTATGCTCCCACTTCAAGGACTTGGAAAAAGCGAAAAAGAAACCCAAAGCAACCATGTTGACGTATGACAGAAACCAACACAATATTATCCTTCAGTTAAAAATAAATTAAAAACCCAAAGCAAGGAGAGGAAGGGAACAGGATAACAGCAGAAACTGATGAAACTGAAAGCAAAAAACCATAAAGAAATCAGTGAAGCAAAAAACTGTTTCTTTGCAAAGGTCAATAAAATTGACAAACTCTAGCAAGACTGATGAAAAAAAAAAAAAAGATACAGATTACCAGTATTAGGAACCAAAGAACTATCATTCCAAATGCTGCAAACACCAAAAGGATAATAAGGGAATCCTACAAACAACTGTATACACATAAATTTGACAATTTAAGGAAATGAACTAATTCCTCAAAAAACACAAACCACAACCCGCCAGTATGAAACAGGTAATCTGAACAGCCCTATAGCTTAGGAAATTGAACTTGAAATTTTAAAATTCCAAATAAAAGAAATCTTGAGGCCCAGATAGTTTCACTAGAGAATTCTACCACACATTTAAAGAATTAAACAGCAATTCTACATAATCTCTTACAGAAAATAAAAAAGGAGAGAACACTTCCAAATTCATTTTATGAAGCCATTACCCTAACAGCAAAACAAGACAAAGTTAGCCCCAAAAGAGAAACCTACAGACCAGACCCCTCGTGAATAGAAACACAAAAATCTTTAACAAATTCTTTAAATCCTTAATTAATTTAGCAATACAGGAAAATTATTATGTACCATGACCAAATGTGATTTACTCCAGGTATACAAATTCAATACTTAAAAAAAAATCAATCTGACATACCATATTAATAAATTAGGGAAGAAAATAAAAACACATGGTATTAATTGATGAGGAAAAGTATTTGATATACTTCAACACCCATTCAAAATCAAAGCTCCCAGAAAATAAGAACAGAGGGGCACGTCCACAACTTGATAAGGAGTTATCTACAAAAAAAACCTACAACCAGCATCATACTTAACATTAATGGACAGAATGCTATCAGTAAGGAGACAAAAATGTCTGCTAAGTACTGAAAGTACAGCCAGCTCAATAAGGCCAAGGCATCAAGATGTACTCACGGTGACAGAGCTAATAAGTTAAGTGGTAAAGCTAGGATCCAAAGTTAAGCAACTGGGCTCCAAAGATCCAGTGCTTTTAATCTCAGCACAGTTTTGTCTCCTTTAGTTATATATAGGAATAAGCCATTTGTCTCACATACCAACACATCAACAGTGGTTGCCTACTTGTCATAAGATCAGAGATCTGGGTTTTTCCCCATTTCCCTACACCCTGTAGGTAGTCTAAAATGAGCACATAACTTAAAACGAAAACACCTAAAAAGACAAATGTATAAACCAATACTTGAACAGCTTCTGCAGTTTCTTCAAGGAAAGCCATACCCTCTATGCAAAGAAAAATAATACGCATGCAAACTCTATTAACAATTTAACATCCACAAAATGGTTTCTTTTTAAATGACCTATCATATTCCAAACAGAAAAATTGGTGTTAAGCTCTTTTTCTCTCCGACCTAGACAGACCCCATTTAGAACATCAAACACTTGGACTGACAGGCCCACGACTTCCTACAACCCCAGAACTAACTGGGCCACTTAGCTACAGCATTAAACAGTTCAAAAATTCAGTGTTAAACCCCTACTGTTTTCCCAAGTGTGATCCACAGCACTGGTTCTAAGAAAAGGGGTCCCATAAGTCAGTCACAGGATGTAATACACAGCACGGTGACTATGCATTGGTGACTATAGTTAACACCATACTGCATATTTGCAAGTTACTAAGAAGAGATGTTAAAGTTCTCACCAGAGGAAAAAATAATTTTCAAATTATGTATGGTGCCAGATGTTAACTAGACTTACTGCAGTGCTCATTTTGCAATATATACACATATCGAATTATGACGCTGTCCATTATGACGCTGTGAATACAATGCACCTCAATAAAAAAAGAGAAAGGGCCCCATGGTGAACCCAGTTTGAGATCTCTTCTAATATTTTCTAGAAATTCAGAATGCCCATTATCTTATCAGTACTGCTTGACCACTGTGATCTGCATTTGGTGTTAAATGTAACAGTGGCCTAGAAACTGCTCAGGAGTCTCACAGGAGAAATTTCCACTCCAAGGGAAAAGAGAGTCATGCAACAGAAACCCATGGAAGCGTTATCTTAAAAATCAAAATGTCTTCTTAAACTTCTGCTTTAGTAACTTAGAGTGGTCCTTTAAGCAGACCAACCTTCCAATCACATGCCGACCCTTTATTTTCTGCCTCTTTTTTTGCCAGCGAAACTTTCCTTATCTTTCAGTAAGTGAAATTCACACCTCTTTATAACAGATCATCTTTACCCACTGGCAGAATTTCAAAGTGCTCAGCGCTAAGTATTGCAACTGGTGTGAAGTGTTTTATATATCGCTTGACACTCTTCCAAATATTTTATTGGACATCCCACCCAACAACACAACGTGTGGGATTCTGGTATCATTGGTGCCTTTATGCAAAGGGTGAAATTAAGGTACATGGGAAACTACCCAGAGGGTCAAGTCAGCTCAGGATCCCAGAATATGCTACTGGATCTTACCAGCTCCTTTTGACTTTGCAACTTAGTGCATAAATATCTTTCATCACAAGTACAGCCACTAGTTCAGGGGCTCTTTCCAGAACATAAGTGACATCGTCAGTTTAACGAAATGCAAGCCCACCACAACTTAGGGCTGCAGAGTTGTCTTTTCCCGGGGTCTGGAAAAGTGCCTAGCTGTAAGGGTTTAAAAGAGCATTTGTGCAATGGTTTACATACTTGGTTTGCAGAATTCAATTGAGGAGGTTTCCCGACTTTTCAAAAGAACTGAGCCTGTAATTAAACTACCATGAAATGGTGGTTGGAGCCACAGCGCACACCAGCAGGTTTAGGTTACAACTGCAGTGAAATGGTGGATTAAAATGCCCAGAATATGCGTGACTCCAAAAACTAAACTCAATAATAGCTTTCTTGAACACGTTTCTAAACAGATGCTCAACCACAATCCAGTAACTTTCAAACTAATCCTTACCTGCCAAGGGTTACTATAACCACGGTGGTCTCAATTCAAATTACAAAGTCCATAATTACAAATCTTTCCATGGTCCCAAGTTCAATACCAAAAGCTCTAACTATTCAAAGTTTTGAGAGACCACAGCACTTCAGTCTACCTCCCAAGAAGGTAGGGAAGGCCTTCAAATAAAACCATTTGCATTATACAATTAAGAGGGACTTCCCTGGCAGGCCAATGCTTAAGACCCTGCACTTCCACTGCAGGGGGTGGGGGTTCGATCCCGGTAGGAAACTAAGACTCCACATGCTGCATATGGCAGCCAAAAAAAAAAAAAAAAGGAGACAAAGAACATTCCAAAGTGCTAACTCCTCCACTGCAAAATGAAACCAGCTTTCCCCCACAAAAATAAAACAAAAAACCCACAAGACAAACCATCTACCAGTTGATTATTAAACTGGAAAACACTTTTTAAGAAACCATCACCTGCAGAGCTTCAGATTACTTGAAAAAAATACCTCTTGTTAGCTGGGGTGGGGATTATTCCTAATACCTGGATTATAGAGTCAATTTCTTAAACAGCTATCATCCTTTCCAAAGCATCTAAAACAACTAGAGAACTACCAAGTAAGAATGAGGTGAGGATTTTTGATATAAAGCAAAAGTATTAACAATTTTACCATATGCTACCTCTATAGGCTTAAAGATATGGGTATAGTTTCAGAACTGTACTTGAAAAAACCATTAAGGTTTACACAATTTTTAAATGGCAAGCTCACAAGATGAATTCCGAGCAATGTGCAATTATTCAGCCTGGGGTCAAACAGAGCACGATCAGAGAGCTCTTAAGAGTCTTGCAGAGTTGGGAGCGAAGAGCATGCCAAACGTAGGCTGACTCCAAGGAGGGACCTCCCCAGGCAGACTAGAAAACATTTTCAAAGGCAATTAAGGTATGAGAGAATACCTACGTAACACAAAAAATACCTTCCCTGGGGCTGCTGGAAAATTAATTCTAAGTCCAGGTGCTATGTGGAAGCACAAGGAGTGTGAGACTCCAGAGTATGTTGGGTGAGGATACAGAGTGGGTAGAAATGGACCTTCACGGACCCTGCAAGTGCTGATAAGGAGTCTCAAGTCATTCTGTAGCATGATGAGTCGTCACAGGAAGGCTTTGAAATGGGAAAGGGGGCAGGGATCTGTCGACTGAGCCCTTGCCCAACAAGGGAGATAAGTTGAGAGATTGTGTCCATGAACAGTAGCCAGGGAAAAGGTGAGCACGGAATTTGAGAGGGTAGCAGGTACAAGCCACAGGACTTAAAAGACGTGGATGGGCACGGTTTCTGGTACAAGGGGATTTTTGTTTTTAATGAGGATCCTATTACTGTGTGGTGTTTCTCATACTTAATCACCATCAGAAGCGCTGGGAGGAAAGCTGGTTAAAAATGTAAATTCCAGGTACTAACCAGCCCTCAAAGACTGTGATTCATGTCAGTCTAGCGTGGGGCCTGTGAATGCCTTTTTCCCACTCAGCAGCCACCCCAAGTTTTATTGTTAAATCAGGGGTGTGGGTGTGGGTGGTGTCATGGTGGGGGATAAAGTGTAATGGGACAAAGATGATGATAATGCTGAAGGGGAAGGGAGAAAGCTTTTTCTACTCTTGAACAAAAGAACAAAAAAGCTAGATGCAATCAAAACTGACTTAAGTTTTATGCTTATAGTAATAGCTACTGAAATACACAAAGATGATATGTTTCCACCAGAAAGCAACTCAGTAAACACATGCAAGAACAGGAGCTTGACGGAGAGATCGATGGTTCAAGAACTCAGGGAGGGAGGGTCACCTGAAGCCACAGGCTTTGCTGGGTACGCAGCGCTAATAGACCTCAGTACAAACCTCAGGGGAAGGTAAGGCCCATCCTCCACCCCGCCCGCACCACGGAGACTGCCAAAAAGGACCAGGGAAATTTGGCTAATGATTTGCCGCCCAGATTACAGCTTGGTTAGAACTTACACTGGGGATTCCCCTACCTCAGCACCACAGGTATGACGGCTTGTCAGCACTGTGGCAATGTTTAGCAGCATCCTCGGCCTCCTGGATGCCGACAGCACCTGACCAAGCGGAGGGAACATAGCGATAAATTGGTGGAGGGTGCAGCAGGGGACATGGCCACTGAGAAGGCTTCACAGTTGTGGAATGAACAAAAAGGCCTTGGAATCAGAGAGACAGGGCTGTGAATCACAGCTACCCCACTGAAGAGAAAAACTTCAATGTGCTTATGGGTTCACCTTTAAAATGGGGATAAGAAAACCCACCATATAGGGCTGTTGTGAGGATTACATAAAATAATGTCTTCTGAGCTTCAGGCAGTGCCTACCCCAGGAGACAACTAGTAAACATTGGCTTTCATGTTTTCAAAAAGATGTTTTGAAGAAGCAGGGACATTTGCTTACAGCTTTGGCCTCAGTGGAAGTGAAGTGGCTCAGTCGTGTCCGACTCTTTGCAACCCCATGAACTGTAGCCTACTATGCTCCTCTGCCCATGGGATTTTCCAGGCAAGAGCACTGGAGTGGGGTGCCATTTTCTTCTCCAGAGGATCAAACCCAGGTCTTCCACATTGTAGGCAGATGCCTTACCGTCTGAGCTACCAGGGAAGTCCTAACCTCCTCCCAAAAGGAACAATATAGAGAAATGACAGTCCCAGTCCTCTCTCTAGCTCCTAGGATCTATGGGTTGATGGACTCCCAAAGGGCCACTGGACACAAATCAGAGGCGCTGTGAACATAGATGAGAAAAATATACAGCCTTATTTTCACTAACTACTTAACATTTTATTCATTGCTGCTTGTAAAACCACACATTACCAACTACCTGGCCATTGTCACAACAGAAGCACAGTTTTTGTTTACCAAATAATAGCTGAAATACCAATTTTCATGGCTCTACTTCAAAATTATGGAAATTATGAGGCCCGAAGCTAGACTATGTTTTAATGCGTTACTAAAGAAGCATATATTACTATTTACTATGCCACATATTAGAGGGTTTATTTTGAAGACGTTCTTTTAAAAAAAAATGGGTTATTTTACACATTTAAAATTCTTATGCTGAGAAGCGTTCCACAGGCTTTCCCAATGAGGGTTAAAGGTGATACGATTTAAGAACCCCTACCCTACACCTTTTTTGGCTAAGCCCTTAATTCCCAGGGAGACTTATGTTGTTTTTGTGTTTGTTTTTGGCAGTGGCACCCGCTTGCAGGATGATCTCAGGCCCTAACCAGGGATTGAACCCAAGCCATGACAGTTGAAAGCCCAGAATCCTAACCATGAAGCCATCAGCGAACATCCATGTTCTTAATTTATTAAATAAGGTTGTTGTTATGAAACTAATTTGTTCATTTGAAGGACACAAGTCACTTTGTTTCCCTACCTAAACTATAGATCAGTGGTCCAAAAGGCGTACCCAATAGCATTGGCCACATTTCTCCACTCCGGACCCATTCTCCACATTCTAAAGGTAAACGTGTGCCTGGTTTTCCTCTAGTGGACTTGAACTAGCTTTCCACCTTTAACATAACACCAATCAGGTATTGTATTTAACCAGTACTTCTCAAACATCTATAATGTATCAGAACCAACAGGTCTGCATCCCAGACCATGAAGGTCAGCTTCCAAAGATACTCCCACAGCCCAGGGATGAAATGGACATGAAAAAGAAGACTGACTGCTACCTTGCCAGGGCAGGCAGAAGTCACGCGCACCTCACTCTCCTCTATCTATAAAGCACACTTGCTGGCTGCCTGATGTAAACGAACCACGTGTCCTCCACCTGCCCAGAGATGCTTAAGCTATACCAATGTGGGACATGTTTATTCTTGTTAGCCTCAGGCTGAGAAATCACAAAGTGTTTTCTGGGCTCAAGGGTCTTCACAGTCGAATACTTCACTTACAAGATCAAAGATGAGATTTTTTTTTTCAGCAGAAATTAAAATTTCCTGAGTTACCTCATCAACCAGAACTAAACAGGCACAGCCAGGCCCAACCTATAATTGCCTGCAATGGCCCAGTGGCTGCTGGGCACTAGCTGGCTTGCAGCGGTAACTGTTATTCAGAATCGCAACAAAGTAAAATAACTAAGTGGTTCAAGTTTAATTCCATTAAAATCACATCATGGAACTGGAGCACTAGGAAGAATTACTGACAAACGGGAAGAAGAACATGATTCCAGGCTCCACAGGCATTTGACTCACCCTTGAGTCACATCCAATACTCACATGCCAAGAGTAATGTCTTTTGACTCATTATTATCAATTAAAATAAATGTTTTTGGAGACCTCACAGGTGGTAGACTTCTTACCAAGTGCCCCTTATTGAGAACCAAAAACTTTGATCCTAGTTTAGCCAGATCCCTTTATTTTACAAGGGTGGATACCTAAGGACACCACGAGTGACATGACTCCCCCCAAAATCAAGTGAGGGGGGAATACAATAAGAATCAGGGTTTTCCTTCTCCCAAAACAATTCTGCAGGGACTCAAGATCTAACACAGAAGCATACTCACATGTCCCCTTAGTATCTCTTTTTCTTCACCTTGCCATCAAAACTTTTTCATCTTGAAGATTAACAATCTGGAAATTAAGAGTAACTGGCTGGGAATTCTCAGTCTTTTTTTTTTTTTTTTTAAATTTTCTCTGAACACAACTAAATTGTTTAGATACTACTTCCCCACCTCACCAACTTTGAACCTGCCAGCTTCTTTCTCCTGCTCCCTTCCAAACTGCAGGTCCAGAGTTCTCTCTCCCTCTCTAGCCAGTGACTGCCCCAAATGTACAAGTTCTCTAGTTTTTCCTCTGGCTTCTACAAAGGAACACAGAAGGCCATTGGGAACGGCCTGAATTAAGCTGAAAAGTGTTTAAGGCTTCAAGCAAGGGCACTTAGGTTGAGGGAAGTGCCAAATCTTCCAGCCTCATCGTTACCCTCCTGACAGCCTAGAAAACCCACGTTCAATGAGAAAAGGTGAGTGTTCATACATGCTTGTCACCAAAAACTCAACTGAGTGATCTTGAACCACTATTTCTTCCCCAAGTCTCACTCTCCTCACCTAAGTTGTGTATGCTAGAAGCTTCACTAAGCCCTAAAACTAGCAGGCTAATTACTCAACAAAACCTTTTTAGCTATCTGCAATCACCATTTCATCTCCTGATTCTCCCCAGGCATCTCCAGCCCCACACCAGAAAGGAGCGAACTAAGAAATGCTCTTTTCTCCTTCTCACTTCCCCACCACCCAAATAACCTGATACTACTTAACAACCTTGCAGTGTTTTACAGAAACTCCATTGACGAGTCCGGAGCAGGGGAGCCCTACGAAGTGTGCACTGTCCTCCATTGTTACCACAAGGCTCAGAAAGGTTGAGAAAGTCACAACCAGAGCCAGTCAAGACACGACGCAAACGTAGGTCTTCCTTCTGTCCCTAAAGTCTTATTTTTTCCCTCTCATCTTATGCCTTTGGAAACGTTTACATAGGGAGAATGCGGAGTGAGTACTCAGAAGTTAAAAAAAGGGGGGGGGGCTTGGGCTGGAGGAGAGAAAGTGTGAAAGTAATGTTTGTAACAGTAACAGAAAAGGTGGCTCTAGCCAATAAGGAGGAAGACAGTGAAAAAGCAAGACCTGGGTGAGACCTCCAAGTGGGGCGGACGGGAAGCGCAGATTCAAGTCTGCGGCACTCGCAGGTTTAAAAGCCACCAGAAAAAAGACCAGCAGTCCTACCCATCCCCCCCCCACCACCCCCTGTTAGAAGCACCAGGAAAGGGCGTGCAGAATACCCTTCGTCTCCACGATTCCTGCAGTCGGTCCGGACTTTCCCAGCCCTCTGTTCTGAACGGCTCGCGGTCTACGAAGCCTCCCTGATCCCGAGACTTAACAGTTCCCGCGCTCGGACCTCAACCCCCCCTCCCCGCCCAATAATAATATAATCATCGTTTCCTTTTCCCCTGACCCGTTCCTTTCCGGGGGAATCTGTCTCCTACGCAGTTGTCTGAGAATTCTGCGAGCCCGACGCGGTCCTGCCCCAGGCCGGCTCCCACGAGGGGAGCCCCCGCCCCCGGGGAATTTACCCGCCTCAGGGAACTGAGAACGGGGAACGGGGAACAGCCCGTTCCCCCCCCACCGGAGTCTTCCTCCCGCGCGGGGACCCCCACGAGGACGGCCGATCCCTCGTGGGACGCGGGTGGACGACCCGGGCCCCGGAAGGCGGCTCGGTCCGAGTCGAGGAGGGAGCCGGCGCGGCCCCTCCGGGCCCCGCGCTCCCGCCGGGACCGAGCGCGGCGGGAGGAGGAGCGCGGCCTCCGCGCGGGCGCCGGTGCACGCGGCAGCCGGGGAGACGCCCGCGCCGGAGCCGGGGCCGCGCGGCCGTCCGCATTGTTCGGCCCGCGGCGCGCGCCCCGCCCGGCCCCGCCGGCCCCAGCTCGCTCGGTGGCGGGAGCGACAGGGCAGGTGGCGGGCGCGCGCCCTCACCTTTGGTGCCGAGCTTGAAGTCGAGGGTGCTGTGCCGTGCTGCTGCCATAGTGAGGCGAGGCCCTGGGCCATGCCTGGGGGAGACGGCCGGGGAGACTGGGGGGGCCGCGCGGCGTGTCAGGCTGCGGCCGGCGGGGAGTGCGCCGTGCCGGGGAGGCCGAGGGTAGGAGGTGGGAGGGGCCGCCGGGAGCCACCCGGGGCGCCGGGGGCGGGGTCGGGCCCGCCTCTGGGAGGGAAGAAGAGGACTACCGCAGCCCGGGACTCGGAGCGCCGGGTGTGAGGCCGCGCGAAGGCAATGGTGGAAACGTGGGCGCCGTGCTCCCCGGCGTGCGTCACCAATGGCCGCGCCCCGCGCCGAGGATCGGGCGGGCGCTCCCGCCATCCGTTAGGTCACCTTAGGTTTAAACCGCGCAGCACGACTTCCGGGGGGCCCACCCCCCCCCCACTTCCCCCAGACCGGCCCCCAAGCCCAGGCCCCTCTGATTTCCTGGCCAAGCCAAGAAAATGAAATGCTTGGATCCACCCTGGAATCTAAAAGCACTGCCGCCTTTTTCTTAACTCTTCAAATGCTACAATTTAATCCATTAGAATTGTCATTTCCATTATCATCAGCCAGGGCCGGCTCTGCGTTTCAGCACCGAATAGAAAGCTCTTGGGTATGACATGTTAGTTACCTACGTTTTTTGTGAAAAATGGGCACCGGAAGAAGCAAGTGAGAGGCAAACGTGGTTAATGTTAATTTGAGAAATTACAGCTTCTAGAGTTGCTCGTCCATCACTGATGGCTGGCTCTGTTCATGGCAGTGAACCTTTCTGCTGCGGGCTTCTCTATGATTTTGGAGCTCTGGCTGGTATTCAACAAGATGTGCAAAGGAGAGGATATCAGTATCTGGGCACTAAAGCCTTCTTGATGACACTATCACTGGGCAAAGGCCTCCATCATCACATCAGTCCTAAGTGCCTCTCGCTGCATTCCCAAATTCCTCAGGAATTGCTGAAATGGCCGGACAAAGCCTAGATCAGTGAACTCTATCTCCTTGTTACAAGCCCAGGGCGAACCTAGATATTAAACTCTTCTCTTCTGCAAACACTCCCTATTGGCTGTTTTGCCAAGTCCTTCACCTTTCGTCAAGAACTGGGCCAATTTCTTCATCAGTGGCCTTCGATAGACCATCCTGTTAAGAACTGGATCTGCTTTCAGCCCCCACATTGATTTTCTCCTGCCCAGGCCACCTGTTTGTTGCCCTGAACGGTTTGCTTTCTTCTGTGGATCCCAGGGTCCTCAATTTCAGTAGCTATTCTGCTATCTTGGCCTCCAGTCTCTAATCTTCAGACTGCCACTCCTGTTTGCTTCCTGGAATGTTCTCCAGTTCTGGCCATTCCTCTGGAGTTAGGGCCCTGGGAACCCAGTTGTCCTTGTCTGCCATGTTGCAGGGGCAACAGGGCTCTGACAGGCCTCCTCAGGCTCAAAAGGGTCCTATACTTGGTTTAACTTTCTGCTCTCACTGTCTTGAAATTGTTAATAAATCTTGAATGAGGGGCCCCTTGTTTTCATTTTGCACTGGGCCTACAAATTATGTAGCCAGTCCTGCTTAACAGCTTTTGTCTTGGCAGGACAGCTGACAGCAGTCAGAGCTAGTGCCGGGCCTTGACTCTGCAGGTGCAAAACAGAGAGGAAAATCAAGACACTCGGCCATTAACTCATCAGACAGCCACAACAAAAGCGGAGTTTAACAGAAATGCTTCATAATGTTAGCATAGCATCAGGGATAAATGGGCCTTGAAATGGAGCCAGCATTGGTGGGGTAATTTTCAGCATGTTTACAATGGCTGTATCACCTACCAACGACAGGATCCTGGCAAGACTGTTAAAGGTAGGACATGGACAGGAATCAAAGGCTTGAGGCCTTTTTAAATAACTCCAACTGGGCTGTGAGTACCTATCTGGATTCTGGAAGGTGTTCTGCTTGCCTGGGTTTTATAATCTAGGCCCTTCGCTTCAAGGCCTGTTAGAGGACGAATAATCACTTTGTTTGTGGGAACTGTTTGTATTAGAGTTGATTGATGTCTTCTGTGCAACTGTGGTCACATCAGAGAATTCAGCAACTTATCCTGCAACAAAAAAAGCAGAAGAAGGACTTTCATGGTGGTCCAGTGGCTGGGGTGTGGGATCTAGTTCCCCAGTGCAGGGGACCTGGGTTCCCCGCATTGGAGAACTAGATCCCACATGCCATGACTAAAGAGCCCACATACTGCAACAATCTGACCCAGTACAGCCATTTTAAATAAATAAATTTTTAAAAAGCAGAAGAGACTTACCCAACTCCAGCCTGCATTTTCAAAGCAACTTCCTCATCATCAACAAAATCTTGGCAATGGTAAAAATGTAGACATCGTGGATTAATGTCCTCTTGACTGCCCTCATCTATTCTTGGCCCAAAGGAGTCCTGAGACAGAGAAAAGCAACTCCTGGTATCTGACAAAAGCTGGCCAGGCACTCTCCTGTTGAACACAAACAGTTCCCCAGAACTCCAACATCAGACAAGGCCACTCTGAGTTCAAGATGGGACTGAACCAAAACAGGACCACTCCGGAATCTTGTGAGAACACGGAGCAGGAACTTGTCCAAACCACCAAAATCACCCAACGTCCCTGGGTCCTGGCTCCTTGAGCGACTTTGGCTTCTTCACCAATCCCAGCCTTAGTCTGGTCTTCCCCCTTCTCTGTAAAGTTACTAAGACACCCCATCAGGACTCAACCCTGCTTCCTGACAGCACCCAATCCAGAGCAATGCCCAGCTTCCTTCAGCGTTCCCCAGAGAACTCAAGCCAGGCCCCACTGCTACATGTGGTCCTTCCTGAGCCCTCTCTCTGTGCTGCCCCGTGGATCCCCACGCTGCAGGGCTATTCCACCCCAGGTGTTGCTACGGGGTGGGCTGGGGAGGTGGTAGTGGGTGGAAGATTGTGACAATAAGATTAAGTCAGTACTTAGAGGAGAAAAACTGCAGGTGACCCTCTTAGTAAAGTGCTACCTACTGTGAGACACTTCTCTCATCCAAAACTCACGTTGCAGGGGTCCATCTGCTTATTGGCAGTCACGCCAACTTGCACATCTGCAACAGTTTTTAAAACCTCAGAAGAACCACATTATCCTGCACAGTTAATAATTGTAACTACCTTCTGGGAAGAAGAAAATCGAAAACAGAAAAGAACTGTGTTAAAAAGGAGAAGGCAGTGGTGGTGGCAGGGAAGTGGGGGTGCTGACTGGACACCTCCTCGGGCTATAAGAGCCCAGAGGCCACCTATTGGGCTACAGTCCAGACCTTCCTTGTGGAGAGAGGTAGGGGACCGGCAGGGAGCGCTCCCCAGTAGCCCTTTGTCTTACTGTTTTGTTTTTTGCTTTTTCACCAGTTCACTTGGGACCCTTGGAGACATTCTGCCTCCCTCCCTCCTGTGTACAGCTGTGGTGAAATCACTTCCTTTCTTAAAAATAAAAAAAGAAGAACTGGCCTTAGCTGTTAGGGTTACAATGGCTGACAGAAATCTGGATCACTCCCCCACCATTTCTCAGATGAATGTGGGCCTCGCCTAGCTAGTTAAACATGATTTAAATTTCTGATTAAAGAGTATATGTCCGAGAGGGGCCTGGAATCCTTGATACAATGATTCTCAACTTGGCTGTACACTGGAATCACCTAGGGGACTTTAGAAGCTCTTGCTGCTCCCTGAGCCTGCAGCTCAGGCATTGGGTTATTAAAATAAATATATAAAAACCCAGGAGATTGCAATGTAAAGTGAAGTGTGACACTGCCAGATCCCAAAGCATTGTGAACCCCAATAGATAAACCCACAAGGATGGCTCTGATACAAGTAAATAAAGACATTCAAAAGCCAGAAAATAGCAAGTGTTGACAAGGATGTGGAGGAATTGCTGGTGGGAGTGTAAACTGGCAGAGTCATTGTGGCAATTTCTCAAAACGCTACACATACAGTTACCATGCAACCCAGCAATTCCACTCTTGGTATATATACCCAAGAGAATGGAAAAACAGGTGTTCAAACAGAAACTTGTACATGAGTGTTTACAGCAGCACCGTTTACAATAGCCAAAAGGTGGAAACAACCCAATTTCCATCAACAGATGAATGGACAAACAAAATACTATTCAGCCATACAAAAGGAATGAAGTACTGATAAATGGCACAACACAAATGAACCTTGAAAACATTATGCTAAGTGGAAGGTGCCAGTCACCAAAGGACAAACACTGTATGATTCCACTTGAGGTGTCCAGAGTAGGTAAATCCATACAGACAGAAACAGGGCTAGCGCTTGCCAAGGGCTGGGGGAAGGAGGGAAGGGTAGTGCCTGTTTAATGGGTGTGGGATTTCCTTTGGCAGGGGGTGAAAATGTCTTGCAATTACATACAAGTGCCCAAATTGTAAGTGTACTAAATGCCAGGGAGTTTTTCACTGTAAAATGGCTAATTCCATGTTATGTACATTTTACTTCAATTAAAAAAAAAAAAAGACTAAACCAAATTTGTAAGGTAAAGCTCTATAGAAATTTTTATTAAGTGAACTACATAACCCGTAGCAAATTTTAAGTAAATGCCTGATGGAGTGGACTTGAAGTGAGAAAGTGAAGTGTTTGCAAAATGGAGCAGAATTGAAGGCTGCTGTGAAACCAACCTCACGGTTGTGGTTTTCCCAGAGAAGAGCATCCTTCGGCCTCAAATGCTAAGTTATTGAATCTTTACAACAGCCTTAAGAGGTAGGTACAATTATCCCCATTTTACTGATGGGTTAACTGAGGCACAAAGAGGTTATGTAGCTATAAGTGCTGGGCCCAAGACTTGAACCCAGGCAGGTGGCTCCAGAGTCTGGCTATTCACCCCTTCATGGTGCTGCCTCTGATCATCCTGCCGGTTGTCTCAAAGCATCCCCATTTTTCTTACAACTCCCCAAAGCTGAGGGACATAAGTCTGCCCACCTCCCACCAGCAGACGCTCCCTCTCCATTACAGAGTATGCGACTGGAGAAGGTGTCCTGTCTCCATCCTCTCTGGAGCCATCGCCTATCTCTACAAAACAATTTCTGGGATGAATTCCTACCAAACCTCCTACCAGCTGTGTGACAGTGGACAAGTTCATCAACCTCTCTGTGCCTCCTTTTCCCCTCTACCACCCCACAGCGTTACTCCAGTTTGAGAAAGCCTGACTTAGACGGAAAATTGGAAGCCTGAGGCTCCATCGCTCAGCCTGGAGAAGACACATAGTGCCAAACTTTTTAAAGAGAACCTCCTTGAGACTCTTTACAAAGTGCTCATTGCTGCAATGAGCAATGCTATCCAGGGACTTCCCTGGTGGTCCAGCTGTTAAGATTCTGCGTTTCCACTGAAGGAGGCACAGGTTCAACCCATGGTCAGGGAACTAAGATCCTGCATGCCTTGCTGGTGTAGCCATAAATAAATAAACACTTAAATTGCCATCTGGAAAAAAAAGAAGAAAAGAAATGCTGTCCAACCCATCCCATTTCCTCCTTTCCTCTCATTTCCAGCAAAGAATGACGCCTTATGGGGAGGGGAGACTAAACTGTTGTAAGGCATTACCTAAGTGCCGATGCTCAAATAATGACACAATCAAAATTGTTACCAAGAAAATAATAGAGCATGTTTTGGTCCCAAAAGTAATGCCCTGGCTTCTCATCTGAATGCAGCATTCACTACAACTATACTCAGTGCCTGCTTAGTTGCTCAGTTGTGTCCAACTCTTTGCAACCCCCTGGACTGTAGCCCGCCAGGCTCCTCTGTCCATGGGATTCTCCAGGCAAGAATACTGGAGTGGGTTGCCATTTCCTACTCCACACAGCTATATTCAAAGATGTAACTAAATTCTCAACTGTTAGCACTAGTTACATATATATAATACATTTCTGTTGTAAAACAACTATACTTCAATTTTAAAAAATTGTGATAAACAATAGATACATACTTTTCTATCATATTGATTTTTTGCTTCCTATGTCTCTAGGGAGGTAGTTTGCAGAATGGTTAGGATCAAAGCCTTTGTCAACCACCCTGGATCCTAATTTTGATTCTTCCATTTGCTTGCAGGTGACCTATGGCAAATGATCTAATCTTTCTAAGTTTCTTCAACTATGAAGGAGGTATCGCAACAGCATCTCTTTCACATGATTGTTCTGAGGATTAAATAAATTAGTAGAAGTATAATAGCACTTTAACAGTGCCTGGCACATAGAACACCCCATGCAATGATCAGTTATTAGTGAGTTAAGACTAATATTTAATTGGTAGTTTCCTTTGCCCCAGTCCAAATGGTGAGTACCTGGGAGTTTAGAGGGCAATTCCCATTTCAGTCACCATTTCCCTAGAGGAGCGGTAAAAAATTTGCAAAGCTCACAGAGGGTCCACTTATCTTAAATGTATTTGCTACAACTCAGCAGTCAGAGATAGTCCCAGAAGCTGACTGCATTGGGATTGGACATAAGCCACCATTTTGCAGCACCATGCCCTTTCCTCTGCTGGGCGTTTGAGTCTTTGTCCTCACCTGAAACACCTCCTTTCTCCAGTGGAAAAGCCCACACATGAGCATTCAAGGGCCAGCTCAAATGCCACCCCTGATCCAGGCAGAGCTTTGCTTGTTCACCTGTGTTCCCACAGCTTATTGGTCAGCTCTGTAGTGAAGAACTTTCCAGCTTGCATTAGTGGCAGCATGCTAGTGCTTCTCCAACTAGGCCTGTGTTTCTCTCCAGCCATCACTTCTCAAATGAGACAACAATCCAGAAAAAGCACAGCCCAAGTTTACATGCTTGTTAGTGAGATGAAGGCTCAGGGACAGGACTGTAAGCAGATAGGATAGGGGGTCCCCAGAGAAAGAGAACCAGGCATGGCTTTCTTGAAAGGGGAGAAGTCATTTTTGGCCTAAGCCAGTTTGTGATCTAAGCCTGGCCACAATGCTTGCCCTTGAACAAGCCTCAGTAATTGACGATTGCAAGGGAAGTGAGGGGATGCAGGAACAAAGGAAAATTAGGCAAGAAACAATAGCTCAGCAATAAAACAGAGTCCCAGTTCCTCCTTAAGGGATATACACAACAATCTGAAACATTATCTTTGAGTTCTGTGGGAACTAAGGCCCACAGCCAGGTGGAGGATGGAATGAGGATGTTGACCTTTTCTGATCCTTAAGACTTCAGTCACCTAAAGCTTGTACTCTGTCAACCCTTGCCCCAGTGGTATGTTGAATTCTTCTCTGCCCAATTCACAAATATGCATGTACCCTTAGTTTAAAACTTCCCCAGTTTGGTCTTTGGAGAGATACTGCTTTGGGAAAGATCCCCGGTGGGTGTTCTCCTTACTTGCTGCAAGTAATGACTCCTTCCTCCTCCTAATCGATCTCTGGCTTGGTTGTGTCTTTTGACTTGACACCCACCAAGAGATGAACTTAGTTTTCGGGTAACAGGACTCTGGTGCCCCAGTTCCCAGGCCAGGGTTCTTTTCTTTAAACTCCATTGTCCTTGTGTGCAGCTTCCATTATTGAATGTCCACTATGGACCATAGTATTTGTCAAGTACTGTAGGTTCTTTCTCATTCAAGTTTGGATCGCTCAGTCGTGTCCGAATTTTTGCAACCCCATGGACTGTAGCCCGACAGGCTCCTCTGTCCATAGGATTCTCCAGGCAAGAATACTGGAGCGGGTTGCCATTCCCTTCTCCAGGGGATCCTCCCAACCCAGGGATCAAACCCAGGTCTCCTGTACTGCAGGCAGATTCTTTATCATCTGAGCTACCAGGGAAGCATATGTCATTTCTAATCTTTGCAACCCAACAAGGTTTATCCCCTGTTTAAAGACAGAGACACTGGGACTTCCCTGGTGATCCAGTGGTTAAGACTCTGTGCTTCCACTGCAACGGGTATGGATTTGATCCTTGGCTAGGAAAGTTTCACATTCCCTGTGGTATGGCCAATACATAAATAAATAAAAGGGATTGTTATTAAAATATAAAAATGAAAAATAAAGGCAGACACTGAGGCCAAGTACATGGAGTCAGTCTGACTCCAAAGTCAGGAGACTTCTAGTCTATGGTGTTGCCTTTCAGTACTGGAAGTGAGAGCAGAAAAGAGCACTGAATGGTTCATTTAAAACTCACTCATTCTACATGCAGATAATTGTTGTTTTAAGGAAAGGAGAGAAGAGAAGGAGAGATTACATTTTGGCATGCAAAGGCAAAACAATAAATATTCTTTTTTCCTGTTCCTGGATCCCATTACAGCTTCTTCAAAGCAAGTGAATTTATGCATGTTGACACAGCTCTTATTTTAAAATCTTCTTTGGCTCAGTTTTCAGCTTCTTCCCCTTGGCACAACCAGTCCCATGACTCCCCTCTGTCAGGCTCTGAGAATCTGCCTAAAATCATTATACAGCAGTTACTGTTAAGATCCATGCTACAAAAATTATTCACTTCTCTCCAGTATGCCATAGGGGTTTCTTCTGGTTTTACAGTATATTACGTGGTATAGCGCCTTGTTAATCATAAAGGTCTTGGACTTTAAGGATAAATTAATATTTAAAAAATAGATTTACAAATATATACTTTTCTCATTATTGTCTGAAATAGTGTGTGTGTGTGTATATATATATATGTATATATATGTATATATATATATATATAGCTCCCACTCCTGCCTGCTGGGTCTAAGTATATTTTGTTTTGATCTAAGTATACCAGTTGTCATTAAAACTTCACAAGTAAAAATGAATGGGTATTATTTTAAACTTGCTTCCTTTAAGAAAAAACAGGTTATTGTGCTTTGGTTATTTGCAATTAATCAAAACTAATTCAGAAACTTCACATTATCATGCTTGTACAAAATAGAAAATCATACTGCAATGTGAGATGCCTGCCAAATGGGAAAAATAAAGTTCAAAAAACCTTCCATTGCTGTTATAAAACAACGGTAAGATCTCCAATCGGGCCAAACCAACATCATATGCCTCCCGCTGGGATGTACTGAGAAGAACCCAACATCCTTACTATGGTCTTTTTTGCCAAAAATAAATCTAATCTACTCATGAAGAAATATCAGATAAACTAAAACTAAGGGACCTTCCACAAAATGAATGACTTATATTCTTCAAAAAATGTCAAGGTCAAGAAATACAAAGTCAAGTTGAGGAACAGTTCCACATGAAAAGAAACTAAGAAGACCAGACCACTAAATCACAATTTGTTAGTCTGGACTAGATCTTGGACCAGGAAAGAAAAATAGAAATAGGAGACACTACTAAGACAACTAACAAAAGTGAAACAAGGACTGTGGATTGAACCACAGCTTTATCACAGTGGTCAATTTCCTGACTTTGATCAGTGTACCGTGGTTGCATAAGAGAATGTCCTTGTTCTTAGGAATTACAGACCGAACCATTTTGAGTAAAGGCCTATAAGGTCTCCAACTAACCAGTGGTTTGTGGGAAAACAAAAACATGAACGTAAAAATAAAGAGAAAGAGAGTGACTGAGAAATTAACGGAGCAAAATATCCACAATGGTTGAATCTGGATAAAGGGTATAAAAGAATTCTTTGTACTCTTCTTGCAGCTTTTTAGTGCATGCATTTAAAATTATATCGAAATGAAAAGTTACCAAAAACACTGAATGTGTAAAAAATGTAAGAATATAAACAGAAGGAAAAAAGAAAAGCAATGTTCCTGAATTATATATAACACAGCAGCATCTAAGACACGTTTAAATCTCTCAGTAATAGACAAGCTTGACTTCAGGGAAACAAACAATCTGCCTTTTAAAGTGCAGGGTTGAGAAAAACAGGAAGGGGGCCTTTTTGATACTTGCAACCCACTGTTCCCAGAGTTAATGAAAAAACAACAACCTAGGAGATACATGCCTTATCACTAGTCACTCTCTACCAGGCCTCCAGGCCTCAGCTCACCTTCACTGACAGCTTTGACACCTGTGTGACCTCAATGCCATGCTGCCTCATCCTGGGTGGAGTTTTGGCTTCTCTGTGGAAGATTCAGCCCCCGCCCTGCCTCAGTTCCTTAATCTCAACTCCCGTAATTCCAGATACTTGGGGCGGGGCAGGAGGAGGAAGCAGCTTCATGGAAAGGCCATTGGCTACTCCCAGTATATGTGTTGTACCCATTCTTTGATCATATCAAGACCTTCAGTCCCCAAACCACCCAATTTCCCTTCACCGTATCACTCACCTCATTTCCTTATTCTCTCTCTGTGGTTAGTCATCACATCCTCAACCTCTTAAGCCCTTCTACTTTGTCCCTGCAAACTCCCAACCCTGGATCAATGTAGCCTTTTGCCTCTTCTGGTCCTTCGCACTTGTTACTCAGGATAATGGGGAAAACCTCATGTTGGTGCTGACTGGTATGTGCGTACACACACATGTATATGATTATAGGACTGTTTCCCCCAACATGATTGGGCTTCCACCTTATTTGACAATCTGTTTTCATTTTTCGGTTTTGTTTTGTTTTTTCAATATTTATTTATTTGGCTGCATTGGCTCTTAGTTTCAGCTTGTGGGATCTAGTTCCCTGACCAGGAATCAAACACCAGGCCCCCTGCATTGGGAGCATGGAGACTTAGCCACTGGACCACCAAGAAAGTTCCTCTTGATTCTTTTATTCCTTGAAATTATTCCATATTGTTGAAACCTTTTCCCATAGTTTCCATGACATTAATCTCTTTGGGTTTCCACTACTTCTTTGCCCTGCTCTCTGTTGTCTCTCTACATGTTGAGTTTCTTCAGGGTTCTACCTTGGCATATCTTCTTTCCTTACCCTGAAGTTGGTTCTCAAACCTGGCTGCATATGAGAACTGTTACAGGAGGCAGGCAACTAGGTATGAGCAGAGAAAGGGGTGCGTGAGGCAGATGGCAGGAAACTACACAGCTTGTAAACAGCAGGGGTCCATGGGCAGAAAAGAAAAGCAAGACCTCCAGACTACAGGAAAGCACTCATTTAGGGCGTGAAAAGTGCCGTGGAGGCAGACAAAGAAAGGTGGGCAAAGGTGAGAATCTCCAGCATCTGAACGTTGACTTTTGCTCTTATGTTGTCATTACAATATACTTAGCCTTGTAGATGAGAAGTACCCATCATGCACCAAGGCCTGACACTTCCAATTAAAGTAAAATAAGGACAAAAATCCCTCCTCCCCTTGGGAAGGTGGCAACGGGATGAAAATCAGGAACTATGACCCCCCAAACTCACCCTCCCCAATGAATATTCCACCCCTTCATTTGTACACCCCACATAACCAGCTTGCCAAGGAAACTCAGGGCAGCTATGCTCCTGAAACTGCCCACTCTCATCTCCAGAGCGTACTATCACTTAAATCCTCACTTTACTAACTTACCTGACCTCCCTGTCTCATTTCTGAATTTTTTCTGAGACAAGAGCCTTTCACTGGGAACAGAATCACCTGGGAAATTAAAAAAAGTTATCATGCCTGGGTCTCATTCCTGATTTGATTGGTTGGTGATATGGCCTGGGCATTGGGATTTTTCAGTCCCTCTGAGTGATTGTAAGGTGCGGCCAAGGTGGAAAACTTCTTTATCAAGGTTATCTCATCTACTCCTACAATTCTAGCCACCTAGATGCAGAAAATTGCTAAATCTCCATTCCTAGCTTCCACCTTTTCCCTCGAGCTTTGGACATGTCTACTGGTTATGTTCACATCTTACAGCTGCTGCTGCTAAGTCGCTTCACTCGTGTCCAACTCTGTGTGACCCCATAGACGGCAGCCCACCAGGCTCCTCTGTCCATGAGATTTTCCAGGCAAGAGTACTGGAGTGGGGTGCCATCACCTTCTCCGACACCTTACAGAGTCAAAGTCAAATGACCAAACTGAACTCTTGAACTTGATCTTTCTCAAGTAATTGCAATCTTGAGGTATTTACATGTTAGAAAATAGTGATGGTCTGTACCATCACCGTTCACTGAGCCAAGCACATCAAAACTTCAGACTCATTCTTGACTCTTTACCTTCACTTCCCACACTCTACAAATCTCCAAATTTTTCTTAAATCAATCTCATCGTTTCCCCTACCCCTTATTCCCAATTACCTACATTTGAGTCTTTATTCTTTCTATTTGGCATAGTAATAACTGGCTTCTTGCAAACTGTGCCCCACAGGCTTCAACAGTTACCTTTCTGGAATACAAATCTAATGATGAAAAAAAAAAATCCTTTGCTTAAAACTCTTCAATGGCTGCCAATTGCCTACAGACGAAAGATCAAATGCTTAAAGATTTCTCATAAGGACTTACTTGGTGGTCCATTGGCTAAGACTCCGTGCTCCGAATGCAGGAAGCTCGGGTTCACTTCCTGGTCGGTGGAACTAGATCCCACATGCCACAACTGGCACAGCCAAATACATTTAAAGAAAAAAGAAAAGGACTTCTTACAGTCTGGCCGTAGACTTCCTTTTTTGACTCAACTGCTATCATTCTTCCAAAGACACAGGCTCAAAACCTGGTGAGTTACTGCAAGTCTCAGACATGTCACGGTCTCTCATGACCCAATAATGTTAAGAAAAATTATCCAAAATAATAAAATAACCATCCTGTGCTCTTTCAGTGTCATACTGGAGGATGTCAGATAAGTAAGATTGTGTTACCTGATTCCGAGCAGCGCTGTCCAGGGGAGCCGCATATGCGATTTAAAATTTGCTAGTAACCATAATAAGAAATAAATAAAAGGAAACTAGAAAAATAGATGTTAATAATGCATATCACTTTACCCAATATATCCAAAATATTATCCTTTCAATATATTAGAAAAGAGTACCAAAAATCATTTTCCTTCAACATTTGCATCTGCCCTGATAGAACTAGTTTATTTAAGAATTGATATGACTTTAAAGTTAAAGCATGTCAATTTCAAAACCACATCTGTCCAAGTTAAGCAAATGCACTAATTTGTGTCAACTTGGTATTCTTTTTTTTTTTTAACTTAGTATTCTTAACATTACACCCAAGGGGTACTGTGCTTTTTGAGAAGCAATTCTACATTTGTCAACATAAATAAGGCATTCTTCAAATGTTCTTCCAGTATTTACAGTCTATTTACAGAATGCTATTACAATTAAAATCTTCTATACATTGATTCATGTTGAAAAAGTGTATAAAATTACTGTTAATGCTTTGAACCATGAAAAAATTTCCACTTTAACATAAATTCTTATACCTGTCTAGCTAAATCATAAGCTTTTCCTTGGACTTTCAAATTTATCTTGTTCATATGCAGTGTGAAATCCATGAGAAAACATGTAAGACACATTGCCTTTTCTTAATTATTGTTAATGAATATTTGGCAAGAACTACTTTTGTTTCAAGAAAACCTTGAATTGGAGTTAACAGCACAGTAAAACTTTATAAAACCCTTTGTGGCTCAAGCAAGAAGCGTCGGTAATAAATACAAGATCATTAAATTTACTATTTACTTCTTTCAACACTTCCATGAACTGGTGATGAGTCACAGCATTTGCATGTATATGCTGAACAATTGTAACAACTGTATCCATGATGTTTTTCATAGAGTCTGTTTCAGAGAATGGAGCACAAATATTTTCAGTATGTATCATACACTGATATGAAGTCACCAGAAAAACATCAGTCTCTTGTTTTTAAAATTCCAAGAGATCCAAAATTTTGACCTAACAGCTGGAGTACTGATATATTTTTTTCATATTTAACTGAATTTCTTCTTTGACAGATGTAAAAGATTCAAAAATATCTATGCCACAATTTTTTAGGCTACGAATTGTTTTTTTTTTTTTTTTTGGCAAATACAACAGTACTGTGAGACAAAACACACCCAAAGTATTAATAAGACATGTCCTGTATCACATGAATCATCGAAAACTAAAGAAAAGTACTTGTAATATTTCCAATTTTTGAATCAATTAATCCTGGGTACTGTTAGAAAGCTCTTGTATTTTACAGACAATTATTTTACAGTTTAATTGAAGATCATTCTCTTTTTTTTCAGAATAACTTTTTCAGTCTTCCTTTTATATTTTTAAAACAGAATTTCCATAACAGAAATAATTTATTTTGCTATCACTATCTAAAACTGTTTTCTTTCATGTGTAAGAATCCAACCCATTATAAAGCTAACCAACATTAAAAAAAAATAGCTGGCCAAAGTTACAAGTTCAGAGTCTGTGATCATTTTTTTAAACAGTTTTTATTGGACGCTCATTTTGAACGCAGGCAACTAATTTTATTGACTCTTTTTGGACTATGGACTGCTCCCATCAAACTCACTCTGTACTTACTGAAAATGTCTCTTAATACTATCCACTTTACTATCTTTAAACAATTTTTACATAATAAACAGCTTTTAAATCTTGGTCTGCTGCAGCAAATTACATGAAATTTACATGAAATACCCTCTTCTAATTTGTTTTTCTTTCCTCTTCTGGTATTAATGCTAGTATCCACGGCCCCATTAAATTCTGCCTCAGTAGTATATCTTTGTTTTAAATTTAAAAATTCAATTCAGTTCAGTCGCTCAGTCGTGTCCGACTCTTTGAGACCCCATGAATCACAGCACACCAGGCTTCCCTGTCCATCATCAACTCCTGGAGTTCACTCAGACTCACATCCATCGAGTCAGTGATGCCATCCAGCCATCTCATCCTCTGTTGTCCCCTTTTCCTCCTGCCCCCAATCCCTCCCAGCATCAGAGTCTTTTCCAAAGAGTCTGTATAGTACAGGGAATTATGGGATTCCCTGGTGGTTCAGTGGGAAAAGAATCCACTTGCTGATGCAAGAGACACAAGAGAGGTGGGTTCGATCCCTAGGTTGCTAAGATCCCCTGGAGAAGGAAATGGCAACCCCCTCCAGTATTCTTGCCTGGAAAATCCCATGGACAGAGGAACCTGGAAGACTACAGTCTATAGGGTTGCGAAAGAGTCAGACACAACTTAGAGTCTAAACAACAACAGGGAATTATATTTATTATCTTATAATAACCTGTAATGGAGTATTATGAGAAAAAAATAACTGAAGTACTATACTGTATACCCTAGACTAATACAATGAGTCAACTCTTCACATGAGGTGGCCAAAGTACTAGAGTTTCAGCTTTAGCATCATTCCTTCCAAAGAACACCCAGGGCTAAGTCCATACTATTTTTTATTTTAAAATAGCTTAATTACATTATCATCTAAAGTATAAGTATTTCACAAAGGTGTCACTGTAAACAGTGCTGTCTATAAAATATTCAAATAAATAATTTCAGTGTAAACTTAATATGTAGAAAAAATAATTTAAATGGATTCCATTCATTGACACTAGCTAGTTGTATGATGAATTTACATGCAATATTGGAGACAATTCTCAGAATTCAGTACAGTAATATTCACCTGATGTAACAAAGTGAAATGTAGTCCAACTGAAACCAAGTTGAATTTAATGGGAAAATATTTTACATTGCTTCAGTGTTAAATTTAAATTAAAGCTGAGTAAAATGTTTTTAAAAAACTAAAACTTCAGTTTCCTGGTCAGTCACACTACCCCGTCAGGTGCTCAGTAGCCATGTGTGGCTAGTGGCTACGTATTGGTTAGTGGAGCCAAAGAAAAATGTGACTTTGACTTATTAATTACTATTGATTAGGATGGCATCACCAACTCGATGGACGTGGGTTTGGGTGAACTCCGGGAGTTGGTGATGGACAGGGAGGCCTGGCGTGCTGCAATTCATGGAGTCGCAAAGAGTCAGACATGACTGAGCGACTGAACTGAACTGAACTGAACTGAACTGAGGGTCCAGACTCTATGAAGTTACATATTTACATGTTAACTTGAAGAAAAGATTGGTAAGATTGTAAGTGCATGTGTGTTAAGTCACTTTAGTCGTGTCTGACTCTTTGCAACCCCATGGACTGTAGCCCGCCAGGCTCCTCTGTCCATGGGATTCTCCAGGCAAGAATACCGGAGTGGGCTGCCATTTCCTCCTCCAGGGGATCTTCCCGACCCAGGGATCAAACCTGCGTCTCTTATATCTCCTGCTTTGGCAAGTGGGTTCTTTACCACTAGCGCCACCTTTGTGAGTAAACTGTATAAATTTTGGTCCAGTACAATTGCAAAGAATTTCTGCCCAATAAAAATAACACTAATAGTTGCATTTATATCTAACTTTGTAGTTTAGTCAGCAATTTTATTCCAACATTCTTTCCATATGGTGGTACCCTTCAATTTCATATCCTAGGAGAATATGTGATGATGTAGAAAGATGACCATAAAGTATTGTTAAGTGAGAAAAAAATACATTACAAAGAAAATATAGATCAGTCCTATTTTTATATATTTTTAAGTATATACATTCTAGAAAAAGAGTAAAGATATAAACAAAGATGTTTACCATTACCTATGGGTGGACTTATACCCGATTTTGAAATGTTTTTTCTTGGACTTCCCTGGTGGTCCGCTGGTTAAGAGTCCACGCTTTCACTGCAGGGGGTGTGCTTTGATCCCTGATCCAGGAACTAGGATCCCACATGCAGCAAGGCCAGAAAAATGTAATAATAGAAAATAAAATATTTTTTTGTCTTCCTTTTTATAACTACAGTTTATACAAAGAGAAATTTCAAAGTATTTTATAATTTTAACACAGGTTCACTGCAGGAGGCCTTTTCTTACCGCAGTTTAGCAACACTAGGTACTTGTCAGTTAATTCAAGTATCACTTTTAAAAAATATATATATTTATTTGGCTGCACCAGGTCTTAGTTGCATGTGGGATCTAGTTTCCTGACCAAGGAACAAACCTGGGCCCCCTGTATTAGGAGGGCAGAGTCTTAGCCACGGGACCACCAGGGAAGTCCCAAGCACCACCTTTTTTTAAAAAAATGTTTTTATTTAGTTTTGGCTGCACTTGGTCCTCATTACTTTGCTCCAGCTTTCTCTAATTGTGGCAAGCAGGGGTTACTCCCTAGTTGCAGTGCGTGGACTTCTCATTGTGGTGGTTTCCCTTGTTGTAGAGCATGGGTTTCAATAGCTGTGGCGCATGAGCTCGGCTGCCCTGTGTCATGTGGCATCTTCCTGGACTAGGAATTGAATCCATGTTCCCTGCATTAGCAGGTGGATTCTTAAGCACTGGACCACCAGGGAAGTCCCAATTCAAGGGCTACTTTTAAAAATGATGATGATGGCAATGGCACTGAGCCTGTGCAATTAATTCTCTGTCTTTTCTATAACTATGTTAGGTTCTTTGGGCTGCTTTCTGAGATGCTGTGCTCTTTTTTGCCCTTCCCTATTCAGTGTGCCTAAATTGTGAATATTTTGACAATGCCTTATAAAATAAATACAACTACAAACATATTTATATTTACATCAGGGGCTCCCCAGGTAGTGCTGGTGGTAAAGAATCTACCTGCCGATGCAGGAGAATTAAGAGACATGGGTTCAACACCTGGGTCGGGAAGATCCTCTGGAGGAGGGCATGGCAATCCACTCCAGTATTCTTGCCTGGAGAATGCCATGGACAGAGAAACCCTGTGGGCTATGGGCCAGAGGGTCACAAAGAGTTGGACACAACTGAAGCAACTTAGCACACAAAAGCAGAAATGAAGAAACACGGAACCAAGAAGACAACGTAGGCCCAACTAGTTTTGTACAGTGGGATGTTCATCCTGACTAGGAAAGAACTGCATTGCTGTGAAAGAGAAAGAAGGTCCTTAATGGACTTTCTCTCAGTGGGCACCGGATCCTAACTCCATTTTGACAGCTTAAAATAAAAAGACTGCTCTTTGCTTTTCTTCTTTCTCCAAATCTCATGATTTGGGGTCAGAATCACCAGTTGGCAAACCTACAGAGTTTGTTTTAAGCACAGACTCTGTTGATCTACAAATAGAATCAAATGTTTTCATCACACCTGGATTTCTACCTTTTTAAGCCAGCTGTGGAGTCCACTTGCTGGGCAATCAGTTACCAGAGCTCACCTTCTGTCTGTAATTCCAATGGCATTAAGGCAGATATTTCCACAGAGAAAAATGTAACTCTGAAGTCGAGTCCCTTGATTATTACTGTTATGGAGGTCTTAAATCCATGTGGCAGGAGTTATTGAAGAAAAATGATGAGACACCCCACAGATTACTTATTAATTATAATGAAGCAATTGGTAGACAAGATTTAGCCAAATGATACAACTTTTCATCACTGTTAATAGGGCAAACCGACATCTTATGCCTATGATATGATGCCATGGGTGTCTGGGTTATCCGCTGCTGCCTGGTAAACCACCTCAGAAGTTAGTGGCTTAAAATAACAATTGAGGGGGACCTTAAAATTGAATACAAACAGAAACCAATGAACCAAAGTGTTTTTCAAGTAAATAACATAATAACATTGGGGAGGGAGTATTAATCCTAGTAACTTTGAGACACAGAATTTGCACCACATGCCCTCAGGCTAAAGAGAAAAAACTCTAAACAAATACTGAACTCTCTAATAAGAAAGTTTTTCTTTTAGATAGGGAAAAGTTCGCAATTTTGAAACTACTTTCTATGATTAAGCCAATAAATAAATATATTCTGCATAATGGGATCCAGGTTTTTCTGTTTCCACAATTATGGAAAAGAGGGAGGAGTCGACTGAACATTGCTGTGTTTGTTGGATGGGAAGTAGAGATATCAGATAGATCGATACAGAAGTGGATATATTTGTGTGTGACTGTGTATATGTATTCATTACATTTATACACCTGTTTCTCAGCTCTGTCTGCTGAGATGGTCTAGAAGTAATGATTCCAGTAACAATAAACATACCTAGGACCTAGATCATAGCTTTCAAATAATATTCTCCACTAAAAGGAACAAGGAATCCTTGGAGAAATGACTGGAGTAAGGAGAATACAAACTGAATGCAGATTATCTGTGCTAAAAAGTAAAAGAGAGCTCAAAAAATGATGGGGACATGTTAAAAGTTCACAGAAGCCAGCTTGAAGAAATCCTACTGGCTAACTCTGGAACGATTTGAGCATGAACATAAATAATAACATTAAGAGTTATAATTTATTGAATAAAGTAAGGATCCATGAGTCCACACTTAACTGAATGAACAAACAAACAAGTAAATAAATAAAAGATCATTCTTACAGTAGAAAGTCAGATAATAAATGTAGAAGGAATGATGAAAATATAAAAATCACCATTTGGCCACTATCATAATAATAGCTGATTCAGACAATAATTATCATTGTGTGCTAAACGCAGTAGGTGACATTTGAAGTGGTAACAGGATAGTTACAGAGTCTTAAAGCATCTCTTCAGAAGAAATATATTTGTTACAAAGAGGAAAGCAGTAACTTTATAGTTACTGGCAGGTGCCAGCTTAACCCAACAATCAAAATTAACATTCTCAGTAACAGGTCTAGTCGATAGGATGTGCTTCCAGGTAGGATGCCCTGAGAAGAGCTCAGTATCACTCCTGAAGTGTTCTGGCCCCAAATGCACGATCTGAATCTAACAATGAGGAACAGTGCACAAACTCCAAGCGAAGGAGCATCTACAAAGTAACTGGAGTGTGTTCTTTTAAAAATGTCAATGTTACAAAATACAGAGAATACCTCAGGAAGTCTTCCAGATTCAAGGGGACTAACTATACATGATAGCTGAAAACAGCACATTATCTTGGAATTTTCTGGGGTTTTTCTGTTTGCTTTTTGCTATAAAATCATCATGGAGACAATTGGTGAAATCTTAATCAGGTATGTAGATCAGGCTGTAGTATTGCATCAATGTTACATAACTGCTTTTTACAGTTTTATATGGTTACAGCGGATGAGATGGTTAGCATCACCAACTTAATGGACATGAATTTGAACAAACTCTAGGAAATAGTGAAGGACAGAGGCGCCTGGCGTGCTACAGTCCATGGGTTGCAAAGAGTCGGACACAATTTAGCGACTTAACAACGAACATGATTACATAAGATAATTCATTTTTAGGAAACATTGAAGTATTTAAGGGTAAAAGGGAATCATACTGCTACTTACTCTTACACAGTTGAGGGGAAAGAACTAGGGAGAGAAATATAGAGAGTGATAGATAATAGAAACTGAGAGAAGAATTAAGCAAATATAGTAAAGCATTTGGGGACTTGATAGCTGGGAATTCTTTGTACTGTTCTTGAAACTTTTCTGTAAATCTGAAATTAGATCAATACAAAATTTTAAGTACATTATTATCTTTAGTTGTCTTGTAGGTTGACTGGGCTTAGCTGAGTAGTTCTTTCATAGGGTCTCATATGGGAGAGTCACTGCAAGGTCCTTGATTGGATCCTGGGAGAAAAATAGCTGTAAAAGTGACATCTGGGGAGGGACCGCCCTGGTGGTCCAGTGGTTAAGAATCCGCCCACCAATGCAGGAGACACAGGTTCAAGCCCTGGTCCAGGAGATCCCACATGCGCAACTAAGTCTGTATCCCACAACTACTGAGTCCACACTCTGAGACCGAGCTCTGCAGTATGAGACACCGTCGCGGTGAGAAGTCTGTGCACTGCGCCTAGAGAGCAGCCCCTGCTCGCCACAGCTAGAGAAAAAGCCTGCACATAGCAATGAAGACTCAGTGCAGCCAAAAAAAAGTGACATCTGGGGGATAATTGGGGAATGTGGTCTGTACACTAGTTGCATTAATGTTAAATTTCCTGGATATGATAATATTGTGACTTTAGAGGAGGGTATCCCTATTCTCAGAGATATAAGCTGAATGAAGCACTATATTTCAGGATATGGTATCAGAATGTCTGCAACTTATTTTCAAATGGTTCAGCAAAAGTAAGAAGAATACATTCATGTTGTTTAGTAGCTAAGTCACGTCTGATTCTTTTGTGACACCATGGACTGTAGCCTGCCAGGCTCCTCTGTCCATGGGATTTCCCAGGCAAGAATACTGGGGTGGGTTGCCATTTCCTTCTCCATTAAGCTACCTGGGAAGCCCATAAACTTATGGGGGCGGGACAAATTAGGAAAATGGGATTAACAGATTAAAAACTGCTATATATAAAATAGATAAGCAACAAAGATTTACTGTACAGCATAGGGAATTATATCCATTATCTTGCAATAACCTATAATGGGATATAATCTGAAAAATAATGCTGTACACCTGAAACTAGCACAAGATTGTAGATCAACTATAATTCAAATTAAAAAAAGAACAGGACTTGCCTGTGGTCGAGTGGTTAAGCGCCCACATTCCAATGCAGGTGATATGGGTTCAATCCCTGGTCCAGGAGGATTCCACATGCCACGAGCCCCAGAGCCTCCACAACTAGAGAGTAGCCCTCACTCCCTGCAACTAGAGAAAGCCTGTGTGCAGCAACGAAGACCCAAGGAGGCCAAAAAGAAATCAATAAATAGAAAGGAATGTATAAATAAAAAGTTCAGAGAAAAAGGAAAAAGAACAGACTTAAAATATGTGTATGTTTGTGTGTGTATGTGTTTGGACAGAGGAGCAAATGTGGTTTTAAAAAAAGACTGCCAATCTTGGTAAATGGTAAAGGGCATTTATTGAACTATTCTTTCAACTTTTCTGTAGTTCTGAAATTTTCCAAAATAAAGAGTTGGAGATAAAAATAAAATAAGAGCATGTCTTGAAAACATCTGCCCTCCCTAATACTGTACTTATTTATATAATCCACAAATAAATCATAGAATCTCAGAGTTCAAGAGTCCTTGGAATTCATCCAGTCCAATGTTTATCAAACTGTTTCAGCTCATTCCTTCCTCACAAATAGCAGATCACTGGCCAGCATTTCTTTGAATGGACTGAAATGGCATAGAATAAGAAATATCAGCGGGCCCCATCACTTATTAAGAGATGTCTGTCAGGAGAAAGTTTTGTTTGAATTGCATATATGTGTATACGTGTATGCTTGTGATGAATTCAAATAAAAAGAATCTATTTCTTACCATGGGTCACACTTAGAAAGGTTCGAAAGATTCAGCTGCTCAGGACCTCTGGACAATGTCGGTTCAATTCAAGGTTGGGCATTCTGTTCTTTAACAGGCATTTTTGAACACTTTTTTGTATTATTGCTTTTTTGCTATTGTTACTATTTTTCAAATACCACAAATTTCAGAGATGTAATTAAATGAGCCAGTATAGCACATGAGTGGAGTGGCACAAGAATTTAAAATTTATATTCTCAAGAAGTAGACACTAGTACATGTAATAATCTAATACATGATAAAGGAGGCACCATAAATCAATGGTAGTGACACGAACTCAGTAAATTTTTGACATATTTAGTTAATTATTTGGTTTCAAAATATTTTAGAGCCTTACTCCACACCCTACAAAATGTATGTTTTTTAAAAGTCAAATTAAAAACAACCAGAATAGGGGCTTCTCTGGCAGTCGAGTGGTTACAACTCCACTCTGCCAATGCAGGGGGTGCAGGTTTGATTCCCTGATTGGGGAACTAGGATCCCACATGCCGGGCAGCATGGCCAAAATTAAAAAATAAATAAATAAAAACAAAAACAGAGCTCTTTCCCTCTGAGAAAGTGGCAGAGGCAGACTATACAGCCCTGGCCAAGATTAAGGCCTGAGACCTTCCTGGAAAAAGAAAGAGCTGAGGATGAAGTTGAAAGTAGAGCTGTCCCAGATGTGTGGCTAGAGTGACAGGTGGCACAGTTTCCAGACTCGCTAAGATTCAAGTTGTTGGCAAATCCATTGCATGTACTCAGCGTCATTAACCTGACTCAGAAAATGAACCTCAGGAAATTCTATACGGGCAAGAGGAACAAGCCCCTGGATCTTCAGCCCAATAAAACACATGGCACATGCCAACAGCTCAACAAGCACGAAGAAGACCTGAAGGCCGAGAAGCAGCAGCAGAAGCAAAGGCTGTATGAGCACTTCCAGCAGGGCCAAGGCCTGAGCGCCCATGTGTCAACAAAACAAACTGGAAACAAAAATAACAAAACAACGAAAAAACAGAATATAATTCAGATGAATTCATATCCTAAACCTACAGTCATATTCTTTGTTTTTTAAGTATTGAAGTATAATTGACATACAACATTAGATGAATTTCAGGTATACAACTCGATTCCCATATTTGTACATACTACTTGGATACATATTGTTGGCATTTATTCACAAATTAATTATGTCACCTTTCTTCTTGTTCTTAGCACAGTGGCAGGATAATTTATCGCGATACTAATTTGCCTGTGGTTCTCATATCTCCCCTCCCCAAGGGCCTTTGCCCCAAGAGAGCCTTAGGGACTAGGGACACAGAGCAGAAGGCAGAAATGGTTTGAAAGCAACTTCCCTTTTCCAAGTTGCTTTTAAGCCCACGCTCCCTGAGGGAGATCAGCTAAGTAGAGAGAGGCCAATTGCATAGACACCATCAGTGATTTTCTTTGAATTAATTTTATTTGAACTTATCTTACACATTTCACATAAAAGATTCCTCACCTTTAAAATGAAGAGAGTATATTAACCCAGGCATTCTCAACCTGGGGTTTAGCAGATCAGTAAACTTGAGAGAGAAAAAGATTCACTTTCAATGATCTCCAACAAAAGTTAAGGGTTTCCTTCAACTGCGATTATAAGTACCAAAGCACAGTTGTGTTGGAAGGACCTGTGACTTGTCACCAATAGATATCACAAGTATTTTCCTATCACACGACAGTTGTCACAGATGCCTTGAAATATCACTTACACTCATGGCCACTTCAAAATCATGGGTAGTTCTTAGACTGCTCCTAGATCTTGTTATTTAATAGATTAAATAAAGAAGTACATCTATCATACATGTATGATATTTAATAATTTGATAATCACATTTTTGATGTAGTTTTCCTTTGTATTCCTGTGTACAAAGTTTTATGCATTCAGAAACATTATTCTGAGACGTCAGACTGAAAGGGCCCCTGGGTCAAAAAAAAAAACCAAAAAAACATGTAGAGCCCCTGCACTGAATGTTCTCTGGCTTTCAACATGCACATTGGTACATATGCAAGATCTCTACTGAAAATGATTCTTGGAAAATGACTCACAACTTAGATAATCATTGCTGTGACAAAATTACAGTGACATTTTGATCATTCCATGTGATTTAAAGTGCAACCTCAGGCTCAAACTTCTACATTTTAAATTTAACCTTCCAGACAAACCCTTCTATTAAAATTATTCTCTAGGACTTTCATGGCAAAATGTAGGAAAACAACACCAGAAACAGAGCCAGAAAATCCATGTTTTGTTCCCAGTTCTGCTGTCTGATCCTGGGAAAGTCATTTAAGTTCTCTGAACCTCATCTATAAACACATTTAGATGAGCTTTAAAATCTATAGATTCACAGGGGTGAGGGGGAGGGATAAATTGGGAGATTGGAATTGACATATAGACAATACTATATTGAAATAAATAACTAATAAAGACTTACTGTACAGCACAAGGAACTCTACTCCATACTCTGTACTGACGTACATGGGAATAGAATCTACAAAAAAATGGATAGGACTTTCCTGGCAGTTCAGAGGCTAAGACTCTGTGCTTCCACTGCAGGGGGCATGAGTTTGATACCTGGTTAGGGAACTAAGATCCTGCATGCCTCACAGTGTAGCCAAAAAGAAAAAAAAATGAGTGGATATATGTATAACTGACTCACTTTGCTGTACAGCAGAAATGAACACAACATTATAAGTCAACTATACTCCAATAAAAATTAATTTTAAAAATCTTTAAGTTCCTTTTACTATGTGTATAAAATACAGTAAAATTCTATACTTCTGAAAATTTCTGCCTTTCTTCAGGGTGTATTCTTTGGGATTTACTTCTTAGTATTCAAACTTTAATTCATTCATTCACTTATTAACTGTTGTAGGGGGTGGATAACTAAGCAACTAAGGAAGAGAATTCTGGGAAAATTTTCTCATGAGTCATATTTAAGCTGAGCTTCAAAGGCTGAGTAGGAGTCTGTGAAGAGAAGACTAGGACATTACAGGCAGAGAGGACGCTGCCAACACCCAGTGTGCTCAGGATCCACAGCACACTGAGGGGCTTGATCGGAGTTCAAATGAGACCAGATTTGCACCAAGTCTGGTCTCCTTGGCTTATAAGAAATGGAAGGAAAGTGTATAGACAGGTGACATGACATAGTCAGGTATGTGTTTTAGAAAAACAGCCCCGAGAGGAATGTGAAGCATGGGAGAAATCGAAATCAGAGGGATAAGTTATAAACAAGGCTACTGCAACATTTGAGGTAAGAAATCATGGAGATCTGAATCAAGGCACTGGCCATGGGAATATAAAAATGAAAGCAAAGAATGGAAGTAGCAGAGCTTTACGAGAAACTGTGTGTGGTGGCAAAGGAGGAATCCAGGGCAACCTTAGTTTCTAGTGAGGACAACCTGGTGAAGGCTGATGTTGAAAAGTAGAAAAAAAATTTTTTTTAAATTTATTTTATAGAAGTACAGTTGATTTACAATGTGATAATTTCTGCTGTACAGCAAAGTGATTCAGTTATACATATGTAAATTCTTTCTGATATTCTTTTCCATTATAGTTTATCACAGGAGATATATATATATAAATAAAACATTAACATATATATATATATAATATCTTTAACATATATATACAAAACATCTTTAACATATATATACAAAACTTTCTTAACAAACATCCCAGCTTAAACAGGAAGAAAATGAAGCTTTGAAAGGCTGAGTCTGAGGAGCCTATTTGACCTCCAGGGAGAAATTCTGGCCAGCCCATGGAAACGTGGTCATGGAATTCTTGGGAAAGGTGTGCCTAGAGATACAGAATTATAAACATCACACAAGGTAGCTAAGGCAGCTGCACCATGCACCACCATCTGCCTGGTCTCTCTTCAGACCTTTCCAAGTCTCTCCAATCATGATGCCTGGGCTTGTTTTTAAGGCTCAAAACAATTGCTTCCTCCTCACTCCCACCTTTCTGACTCCCCTTTCTTACTTCATAACACAACTCTGTATTAGTTAGGGTATAGGTAAAGTTGCTGTAGCAAAGGAACCCCAAAGTACAATAGCTTACATATGATAGGCCCTTTCATTCTTTCTTATATAACAGTCCAGGGCTACAGGACAGCTCTGTTCCACAACATACAGGAACCTAAGCTGGTGGGCAATTCTGTCCCTTTCAGCATCTCTGTTACCACTGAAGCGATTGTTCCAATCACTGCCATTTCCCAATTGGTGGGGGAAAAAAAATCAGGGCAAGCAGCTTCATCTTTATAGAGATAATACACATCACTTCTGCTCACATCCCTTTGCCCAAACTTGATCACGTGACCGCACCTACCTTTGAGGGAGACGGGAAATGTAGCATGTTGCTGGGCAGTTGTGTGGTAAGCTCACACTCAGAAAGGCTCTATTACTGAAACGCAGAAAGGGAGAATGGACACCACGAATAATTAGCAAACTGACACTTCTAAACCCCTGGCCATCTAAATCCATGCACACTCTTATTTCCAGCCATAAAATACATTTGCCCCTTCCCTCAGAAAATAATCCAAGGTACAATCCACTCACTGAGTACAAAATAAAGTCTAATATCTCTGGGTAATGGGCAGCCTTCTCCATTGAGTCTAACTCCAGCTATCTGTCTAATAACAGGACGTTACTCCCCCACTACTACTCAACTTTCCGTATGTAATGTGGAACAAAACAAATTATCTACAATGAAAACTTCCATTTGGAAAAGAGAAGAAAGGAAAGCACTTAGCAGTCATTGGTGCATAGGAAAAATGAACCATGTTGGACAAGAAGTACACATTCCCTGCCTCTGAGTGAAGGAAGTTCTCGCGTCAGGACTCGGATCTGTTCTCTTGGAAGAAGGCTCTGCACCTGGTCCTCTCTGAACTTTGGCTTGGTCCTTGTCCAGTGTTTTCCATGATCATACCTAAAGTGGGATGTACAGAGTGCCTTGGTGAGATTAATACCTATATCAGCTTTCTTTTAGTTAGCAATTGTGGGGTACCTGTCATTTCTTTTCTTTCTACCTGTTTTTATTCTTATGTTTTAAACGTATCCCTTAAATAACATATAGCTGAGTTTTGTTTGCTTATTTTCAATCTCACAACCTTTGTTTTTTTCACTGGAAAATTGAGTAAATCAGACAAATATCATATGATATCACTTATGTATGAAATCTAAAAGAATGATACTAATTGACTTATTTACAAAACAGAATCAGACTCACAGACTTAGAAAACAAACTTGTGGTTACTAAAGTTGAAAGGTATGGGGGAATAAATTAGGTTGGGATCAACATATAAACTTTAGTATACATAAAATAGATAACCAACAAGGACCGACTGTATAGCACCAGGAACTCTACTCAATACTCTGTTATAATCTATATGGGAAAAGAATCTGAAAACAAATAGATATATGGATCAAAAAAGGGGGGGGAATTGAGTTCACTTACATTCAACATAATTACTGATACATTTTTGTTTAAATCTGCCATCTTATTATATATATATCTCTTTCCCTGCCTGTCCTGTGTTCCTCTTTCATTTTTTTCCCCATGCCTCCTCTTGGGTTGATCATTTTTATCACTCACTTTTTAAAAGATTGTTTATGTGGACCATTTTTAAAGTCTTTTATTGAATTTGTTACAACATTGTTTCTGTTTTCTGTTTTGTTATTTTGGATGAGAGGCATGCAGGATCTTAGTTCCCCAACTAGGGATTGGACTTGCATCCTCTGCAGTGGAAGGTGAAGTCCTAACCACTGACTGCCAGGGAAGTCTCCTTATCATTCATTTAAAAAACTCTCTTTTAGCTTACAAATCATGTACTCTTCTTCTATTCTTTTGATATTTATTCCAGAATTACAGCATGTATTCTTTACTCATAAATATCTAATGTTCACTGGTATCCTTCCTCTCCTCCAAATGTGAGAAATTTAGAACATTTAATACCACTTAAAGCCCTCCTAAACCTTTATGGTATTATTGTCATTTAAATATCCATCTATCTAACCCCACAGAGCATAATAATAGTTGTTTCACACAGTCAATGATCATTTTGATTTGCCTAGTGGAATCCCTTTGTATCTGTTTTGTTGTTTAATAAGTTATATACGTGTGCCATTACTGAAACTGGAAGTGTTATTTCCCTATAGCTCCTAGAACAATGTTTCTCAAGAAGCAGGGGTCCATGGAGTATGTGCATAACAATTACATTTTGCTTGCTAAAAATTGAGATTCTGGTGCTGCCATATCGATGTCATTCACAGCCTATGACACTGAAACCTAGAAATCTGCTGTTTTGATAGGTTCTCAGGCTGTAATTATGTAGACTTAAGTTTGAGAAACTTTGCCCCAAAGCTTAGCCCAACATTCTTAGTAACAGGCATTCAAGGAATTGATTTGATTCTTGTTTACAAGGCAGGTAAGGGGAATAGTTCTCAGAACTTTCTGATATGCTCTTCCTGGGTTATTATCCTCAGACAAATTTGGCTCGAATAAAATTTCCCATTTCTTTCATGAATAAATAAATAAATGTTAGGCAGGGCAGAATTTGGTCAATGTTTAAATCTCCTACCTCCTCACCTTTTGAAAAAAATCCTCCTTAAGATAAGAGGATCCTAAAGAAAAACTCTCAAGAACCAAGTCCTTATCTGGAGAAAGTCTAACCCTGTCACAATCACCTGTCTCATTTTGATCATTTTGAGGAGGATTCGTTTTGATTGGTCATGGATGACATGTACTCCAATGTGCCTGTTAGTCGCTAACGGAAGGTTTGAGAAAGAAGTTACCCAAAGATACCTGGACCCCAAATTCACTGATGAATCCAACTATGAACTAGCCTGTGAAGGCCTATCTTCCGTGAAATGACAGCACTTGTAAATAAAAAGGTTTCCCCTCCCCCAAGTATTATTTTTTTTTTGGCAAAATAAGAAGTTAACACCACGTTAGCTTTCAATGTTGTTTTCAAAGTTTACTGGCTCCAGAATCTGCAGATTTTGGAATCTCTGACTTAGAATTTCTCAACCATTCCAGGCACCAGTGTTCAAGAAAGCCTGATTGCTAGTCTCTGCAAATACCAGGCGAATCTGCATTCCACACGTCAAGAACACGATTAATTATCTATTTGGATTAGCCAACAGAATCTGTGTTCCCATGTTTCTGTGACACAGTTACTTAAGTTTCTTAGCTTTGGTTATGCTTTTGAGTTCCAATGCCTTCCCAAATGTTTGTTTTTGCTTTCTTGCAGTGGGGGAAAAAAACCCAAAAAACACAGCCAAGCAGCCAGTGACAAACACCATTATATTTCTCATTTCTGCACCAACATGTGGTGTCTTAGCTTTCATCAACTTTTAAAGGAAAAGCTTTAAGTGAGTTATTGTGTTTTCCACAGCTGAATAACCTTGCTATGGAAATGTGCTCATATTACACACCATAGACTTCAATAGAAAGTTTCAGAGAATTTGAGCTTTCTAATCAGATGATCTTACTCTCAGAAAATGAAATTCCATGGGGAAACTGCTGCTCAGAGCTGGCTTTGTTTGTTTATAATATTTGGTTTCTTTTATTTTTCTTTAATAGGATGCTTCAAAAACCATCTGGATATGGAGGATGGTATTACAAATGAGCTGTTATGAGCTTCTTAAAAATCAGAAATGTTTTGGAAACTATTATCAGTTGGAGAGTGGTTTAAATGTGAACTGGGCTAAATTCCTTAAAGTTTTAAACCAACTCTGAATATCCCTTACCCATGAAATAATGTTTGTCGGTTCAGTAACCTAATAAACCAGCATACATTTCCTGGGCTGTGATGACATACATAAAGCAAGATGACTAAAAACTTATCACGTGCCCTTATGGTTTCATTTAATCAGATTAATCTGCTTTGGTAATGGAATCATTTAGGCCTAATTAAATCTAGATATGAATCTAAAAACAGAAAGTGTACTTTGTAATAAAATATCTGTAAAACTGTAGGTTTGGAGCAACATCACAATTCTAGGTTCTTAAAGATAAACTTGTGTTTCTAAAGCAGAACTGAGACTTCTTAAACATCTTTTATTTGTGTAGGCTCTTTATAAATTCATTCATGGCTGTTTGTTCCAGTAGCTCTCACCAGACTGGGTTGGTGTCTGTTAAGGAGGGTGAGATGTATGTAGTATTTGACCTGATTAAGAAAAAATTACCTATCACTTGAAAACAAAGCAAAAGGATGACTGCTTGTCCTTTCAACGTGAGACTGAAGCTTCATTTAAAGTTCTTTCTCTAACAGGCCCACCCAAGGATTCAGTTCTCCATGGGACCGCCCTGTGGCTTGATTAAGGCTCAGACACAGTTAACTTGTAGATTTTTGTGCAGTAGAGATGCAAAAGATTTCTGTGCAGAAGTGACAGTCCCAAAGGTTATGGTTCTATTGTCCCTCTAGTTTAGGAAACTTATTTTAGCATTCTTTTTGTTTTTGAACATCTGCATCTCTCTGTTCTGAATCCTCTTTTGTACCAGATTTACTATCCTGCTGGTTTCTCCATTAAAGCATAACCCCATGACAAGTATTCACTCTATATTTTCATCAGGGTCAGGTCTTTTAAAATTACACTTTGTCTCTATGGTGAAAGAGATGCATCTCACAAGACATCCAAGAAAATGAATCTCATTACTTTAGCTCATCTAAGTTCACCTCTCAAAGGATTGCATTTCTGAAATGAAATATTTCCTGCCATATCGGGGGGCAAGAAATGTCATAGCCATCAACGATATCGGGCCTCCAAATGTGAATGAGGACTCCAAAATGGGGACACACTGCCTACGATCCAGCAGATACTGCCACTCCCACCCCCAAAGTGATTACTGAGGAGCTGGGGGAGTGGGGGATGCAAGAAGTAATCAACCCCCATACTTGCCACTCCTTATGGTGAACAAGGAATTAAGGATGTAAGCAATCAAGAAACAGGATTTAGGGGCTTCCCTGGTGGCTAAGATGGTACAGAACCAGGATTTGGCCTCAGATAGCTGAGGTGCTTATAAAGTGAGCCCAGAGGCTTGCATCTTCCCATACACAGAAGAACTTTAAATTCCTTACCTTGATATTTGATTTTCCTTACTACTTAACAATAATCTTTGATGTTTAGACTGCCTGCCCCCTTTGTTGCAAACTTGTATATAGTCTGACTCCCATTGTCAGGGCAACTGACATGCTGCCTCCCGGGCTCGGAGTCCTTAACATTCCCACCAAATAAAATAACTCTCTACTTTCAGGTTGTGACTAGTTTTTCAGCTGACACATTTTATAAGAATTAAACCAATGCATTTTGATCCCCCCTTTAAATCCTACTTCGTAGTAGCCTTCTGACAAAGTCATCAAGCTTATTGTCCCAGGAAAGACAGGACAGACAGGTGCTGCCCAGAACAGAGAGGCCATTCAGCAGCTTTGAATTTCAAAGCTGGTTTTCTTGACCTCTTTTTAATAAGACGATGTACAGAAACCCCAGACTTTTTGGAGAAGGGGATTTCTAAATAACAAAGCTTCCTTTTTAATGCATAGGCTCTGTGTGCAGAATAGAAGGAAGACTTCCCAGGCTGTAAAGAAGAGAAGGGGGAAAAGTATGCCCCCAATCCTTCTGGGCTTACTTGTAGGGAAAAGAAAGGGGCAGGGCAGTCTGGGAGAGAGATCACAGCGCATGGTGCGACTGTCTTGAGCTCCTTGTTCCAGGTTGAAGTACTAGGGCGGGAGGTCTGTTAGCAAGGTTGCTGGGCAAGCAGAGGACAGGAAGAGGTGCGGGGTCTGGAGCCTGCTCTTCCTTGGCAGGAGTAACATCTACCCTTTGCTACATTAAGGTCAAGGAAGCCACGTCCCTCCCTCAAACACCCAGATGCCTTCTAGGAGAGGAGCAGAGAGAGGGGCGTTAAATCTTACTGAGCACTTAGCTAAGTCATCCAAGTAGAGGCTTTTACCTACAACGACATTTTAAATTATGGGATTGAACTGAGGTTCCTAAATTGGACTTGATCTTGTCCCTCCCTCCAGACTTCTACTTACAAGGGGGAGCTTCTATGGTAAATCAGAGCAGACTTTGAGGGATACACTACATTTCTAACCTAGTTGAGTGCTCTTGAGTAAATCTGAAAGGTTGCCTCCTATATGTGTATGGCATGCTTTCTGTCCTCTCTGCCATACACAGTTAACAAATGCATTACTATTTTTTGATTTCACAAAGACTTTGTCCTATTCTCTTGCGATTTCTGGCCTCCACCTGACACATCTGTGCACTTTCTTCAATGCTTCTATCTTAACAAGACCAAGTTGGCCACAGACTCCCGTAGAAGGTGCCAGAAGTACAACCACTGTGTTTATAAATTAACTATAGGAATATGAAAAATCTCTATAACCAAAATTTTCAGAAAACCATACTATAATCCCACCATTCAAAGATAACCAGCCATCTTTGAGGAAAATATTCTTATAGACTTGTATTTATGCATATAAGCATTCTTAACACTTCCTATTCTTTTAAGGGGTTTTAATGTATGCAGTCCTTTTAACCAGCATTTTTTTTCACTTAATATATTGTGAACATACTGTTAAGTCAATAAACATTCTACATCATTTTATTGGTTGCTCATTTTTCTATTATATATTTGTACCATAATTAACTTCACTAATCCTCTATGTTTGAGTTGTTGGGCATCTGTGTTGTTTCTACTTTTTCACTAAACAACCATTAAAGTTGTTTCTTTTTTTGCATGGTGATTAATTTTGTTACAGCCAATCATTTCCCTAGGATTGTCTCTTAGAAGTAAAATTTCTAGGATTTCCAATGGTCCTGTAATTGTTCCCCTCCATGCTTCCACCACAGGGGGCCTGGGTTTGATCCCTGGTCCAGGAGCTAGATCCCACATGCTGCAATGAAGATCAAAGATCACAAGTGCTACAGCTAGGACCAGGTGCAACCAAATAAATAAATGTTAAAAAAGAAGTAGTAGTAGAATTTCTGGGTAAGCAGCTTTGATTATATGATTTTTATAGGATTTTGCTTGATTTCTTTTCTTATGCTAAATATAGTCATGCAGTGAACAAAGTTTCATATCCTGTTCTCCTTTTTTAATGAAATGCTTCCCCATATTACCACATGTGTCTGACTCTTTGTGACCCCATGGACCACAGCATGCCAGGCTTCCCTGTCCATCACCAATTCCTGGAGCTTGCTCAAACTCATGTCCATCGAGACAGTGATGCCATCCAACCATCTCATCCTCTGTTGTCCCCTTCTCCTCCTGCCTTCAATCTTTCCCAGCATCAGGGTCTTTGTTAATGAGTCAGTTCTTAAAAACAAAACAAATTTCCTTCTCGTGTTCTAGGTCAGACTTTCAAAGACATAAGAATGGGTTGCTAACTTTCAAGTAAAAAAAAAAAAAAGACATTTGAATTATAAGCACCAAGAAGGTTAACATGAACTTGGTGTTCTTTACCTTCTCTCTTGAATCAGATCTTAGATTTGGGTAGTAACTTTCTTTCCAAGTGAAATGTTTTCACATTATCTCTACAAGCAAAGTAGGTGCTTATTCTACGTGTAGGAAAACACTGAGGCACCAACGGTTTTTTAAGCAGCCACGTATCCTGTTCTCTTTTTTAATGAACTACTTCCCTGTGTTACCACATGTGCTATAAAAACAATTGTAATAGCCTTCAGTTCAGTTCAGTTCAGTTCAGTCACTTAGTCATGTCCGACTCTTTGCGACCCCATGAATCACAGCTCGCCAGGCCTCCCTGTCCATCACCAACTCCTGGAGTTCACTCAGACTCACGTCCATCGAGTCAGTGATGCCATCCAGCCATCTCATCCTCTGTTGTCCCCTTCTCCTCCTGCCCCCAATCCCTCCCAGCATCAGTCTTTTCCAATGAGTCAACCCTTCGCATGAGGTGGCCAAAGTACTGGAGTTTCAGCTTCAGCATCATTTCTTCCAAAGAAATCCCAGGATTGATCTCCTTCAGAATGGACTGGTTGGATCTCCTTTCAGTCCAAGGGCCTTATGTGAACATAATTTAATCTATCCATTCCACCACTTTGGTTGTTGGGTAGTTTTTTTTTTAATAGCCACATAATTTACATCGAATGCACATCTATAGTCCACACTGTGGGGAGGAATTTTTACAATCCGAGTAAAGTTCAGGTTCATATCCAGAAAAACTAGATAAACAACAATATTTTTAAAGAGAGAGTTCCAGGAAGGAAGGCTTCATTTAAGCTCTGTTAAATAACTAAATTCAACTGAGTGAATCTGAAGATCTAATTGACTGTACTCAATGATTCATGAATCTGGCAGCATCACATCTAGTAAACAGAAGGGCAATCTGAAGGGTTGTACAAAATGGAAGATAGGTAGAAGGAGGGTGGGACAAGAAGGTATGAACAAAAGAAAAGACAGGATTGTTTCAGGCCAGGCCCTCATCTTTTGGAGGAGGGGGGAGGGAACAGCAGGGGTCTTTATCATGAAGATTACTTCACTACTATTGATCAAGAAATTTCAGATCATCTGGTCACATTTCTGGGAGAGGTTGAAACTGCAAGTAAGACTTGGTCTGCTGTTGTCCCTGGTGGCAAAGGATTCCATTTGGGTCTAATTATTTCTTCTAACAATTCCCTTTTCATCAAACTCAGCCTAACAGTGATCAAAATTTAAGGCATCAGCACCATTCTCAGCTTCCGCTCTGTAGTTCCCACAGCTTTGTTGATCCTTGATGACCCACAGGTCATGACTTTCTGTTTAATCCCCGTGACAGTCACAGGTCATAATCCTTAATCTGGTCATTCTCTTCATCCCCTCCTTGACAGTCCTACCATAGGGGGATCATTTGCCTGGTGGTCTGTGGCTGTGAACATGCATTTGAAGCTTTTGAGAGGACACAATGCCAAGAAAATCATTATGATAACCGTTGGTTGTTGGTTGTTTAGTTATTAAGTCATGTCGAACTCTTTTGACGCCATGGACTGAATGTAGCCTGCCAGGCTCCCCTGTCCACGGAATTCTCCAGGCAAGAATACTGGAGTGGATTGCCATTTCCTTCTCCAGGGGATCTTCCCGACCCAGGAATCGGACCAGGGTCTCCTGCATTGCAAGCAGATTCTTTACCGACAGAGCTATAAGGGAAGTTAACCATAAGCAGGATAATTTCCAATATTTGAAGCTTACTTTGGAGCCATAGTCCCTGTTGACTGGGAGGGGAAAAAATGCACAGCCTAAAAGCTGAGAATTACGTTTTATATGGCTGATTTTTCTGAGGGCCCCAAGCTCTAGAGGCAGCCTCTCAGGTAGCTCTAAGGGACTGCTCCCAAGAGGTAAGGGAGCAGCCAGAATGTGTGGGAGTTTTTGCAACAAAAACCAGGTAGTTAGGACATCAAAAGATTACTGTTAAAGAAAGCCAGAAATTTTAAGTTAATGCATTTTATTTTAGTGCTTTTCTATATGGGATGATGCAAGAGCCTGGGCTCTTTGAATTTTTTCCTTTGCTATGCACCTCAGCTCTCTAGGGCCAGTACCCTGTTCTTTTCCAACCTGAGTCTCTTCGGGGTGCACCACTGGGGGTGGCTGCAATGGCTGACGGCTTGGCAGTGGGCAACCCATTCGTCTCCATCCTGAGTTCCCTCCGGCTCACTCATATTCAGGGGCAGCGGAAATGGCTGATGGCTTGAGGCAACGTTTTTCACCGATATCCCCAAGGCCCAAACCAAAGAAAGACTCCATTGAAAGACCCCGTTTTAAGACACAGGGCTTCTTCAGTGATCTTACATAATTGAATTCCAACTTTCCCGCAAATAGTGACGCAGGTTGTGCACAGAGAATGTCGCCTGCGGCCACCGGAGCGTCACAGGTGAGCGCTCTGTGGCCGGGAGGGCCGGCCAGCGCCTGGAGATCCGGCACGGGATCCTCGCGGACTCTGCGGGCGCAGGAGGGACGCCCAGAGGAGGCGCGGGGACCCGGGCAGGGTCCGGCCGTCAGAGCCCTGGCCTCAAGCGGGAAGGGGCTCCGGAGCTGCGGGGAGGCAAGATGACTTCTCTCCCCCAAACTTGGAACAGCTGAAGGAAACAGCACAGGATGAGAACAACAAAGGTCTGCACATTCGTCGTCCACAAGAAGGGCTTCGGGGGCAGTGACAATGAGCGAGTTGTGAACCCCAGAGTATTTCCGCACATCAAGCTTGGAGACATGGTGGAGACTGCCCACCCCAACGATGAGTACAGCCCTCTGCTTTTGCAGGTCAAGTCACTTAAGGAGGATTTGCAGAAAGAAACTGTCAATGTGGACCAGACCGTGACTTAGGTGTTCCGGCTAAGACCTCATTAAGATGTGTATGTGAATGTTGTAGACCCTAAGAATGTGACCCTTGACCCTGTGAAATTAACCTTTAAGGATCAATATATTGGCCGTGGGGATATGTGGCGACTAAGTAAAAGTTTGGTCAGCACATGTGCCTATATCACTCAGAAGGCGGAATTTGCTGGCATCAGGGCACAGGCTGGTGAGCTGTGGGTCAAGAATGAGAAGGTCATGTGTGGTTTCATCAGCGAAGATACCAGGGTGGTGTTCGCTTCTACATCAGCTATGGTTTACATATTTATTCAGATGAGCTGTGAAATGTGGAATTTTGATATTTATGGGGATCTATATTTTGAGAAATCTGTGAATGGTTTCCTTGCTGATCTCTTTACCAAGTGGAAGGAGAAGAACTGCAATCATGAAGTGACAGTAGTCCTGTTTTCTAGGACTTTTTATGATGCAAAATCTCTTGATGAATTTCCTGAAAGAAACCGAGCCTCAATTAGGCAGGATCACAAGGGGTGATTTTGTTAAGACTTTTACAAGTATGTTTGGGTGCTTTGCAGTTTTTGCCTTTTTTTCCTCCTTGGTTGTTTCTTACCTAACTTAACAAATTAACCTTTCGACTTTGGAATAATTTTAGGTTTGCAGAGTACTGGCAAAGCTAGCACAGAGAATGCCCATATACCCTTTACACAGTTTCCTCTGAACATTTCCTAACCAAGGTACATCTGTTAAAGCTCGGAGATGAGCACTGGTGTGTGCTCAGTCGCTTCAGTCATGTCTAACTCTTTTGCGACCCCATGTACAGTAGCCCACCAGGTTCCTCTGTCCATGGGATTCTCTAGGAAAGAATACTGGAGTTGGTTGCCATTTCCTTCTGCAGAGGACCTTCTCAACCCAGGGATCAAACCCCCATCTCCTGCTTGGCAGGTGGATTCTTCACCACTGAGGTTACCTGGGAAGCCCCACACTGGTACATTGCTATGAACTAAATCTCAGACTTTTCTCAGAGTTCATCAGTTTTTCCACTTATGCACCTTTTTTAAAATTCTAGGGATCCAATTTAGGATATCACATTGCTTTCGAACTTCCCAAACTTTTTATTGTGAAAAATTTCAAATCCTCACAGAAAAGAAGAATGAATTAAATATAATGAATCCAGACACTCAGTTCCTGGATTAAACAGTTATTATCATTCCAAAAAAGAAACAAACAAACAAGAATGTTGCCTGCCTTATCAGTAAACAAAGGATATTGAGGCCACCCAGGCAACGACAGCCACTACAGCCACTTGGACTGTGTACCCTGAGGGGATTCAGGAGGGAGAAAAGCAAGATACTGGCCCTAGATAGTTAAGGTGTATACCAAAGGAATGATTTCAAAGAGCCCAGACTCATTCATCTTCCCCTACATAGAAAAATGCTAAATTTGTTAACTTAGGATGTCTAGTTTTCTTTAATAAACAGCAATCTTTTGATATTCTGACTACCTGGTTTTTTTTGTTGCAAAAACTCCTATATATTCTGGCTGCTCCCTTAACCTCTTCAGAGCAGTCCTTCAGTGCTGAGAGGCTGTTTTCCGAGCTTAAGTTCAGAAAGTCCATGGGATAAAACTTAATTCTCAGCTTACAGACTGTGCATTTTATTTCTTTAAAGTGGACAAGGTACATGTAGATAGGGTAGGCGGTCCCCAGAGAAATAGAATCAGGCATGACTTTCTTGACATAAGAGAAGCCATTTTTGGCCTAAGCCATTTTGTGATCTAAGCCTGGCTACAAAGCTTGCCCTTGAACAGACCTCAGTAATTAATGATCTTAAGGGAAAGTAAGGGAATGCAGGAACAAAGGAAAAATAGTCAAGAAACAATAGTTTATGGACGTCCCTGGTGGTCCAGTGGCTAAGATTCAAGCTCCCGATGCAGGAAGCCTGAGTTCGATCTCTGGTCAGGAAACTAGATCCCACATGCCTCAAATAAGAGCTTGCAAGCTGCAATTAAAGATCCCTCATGCCGTAACTAAAGACCTTACATGCCATAACAAAGATAGAAAATCTCAAGTGCTGTAACTAAGACCCAGACCTGGTGCAGCCAAAAAAAAAAAAAAAAAAAGTTCAGAGATAAAACAGAGTACTAGTTTTGCCTTAAGGGATATACATAACAACCTGATACATATCTTTGAGTTCTGTGGGAACAAAGGCCCCCAGCCAGGTGAAGGATGGAATGAAGATGTGACGTTTTTTGACCCTCAGAATGTCAATCAACTAAAGCTTTGACTGTCAACCTTTGCTAATATTATGCTGAATTTTCCTCTGCTCAAGCCACTTCATGAGTATGCATGTACCCTTAGCTTTAAACTTCTTCAGTTTTGGTGTTTGCGGAGACACTGCTTTGGAAAAGATCCCCAGGGTTCTGCTTATTTGGTGCAAGTAACAACTCCTAAAACTGAGCAGGGCTCCTGGCCAGGGAAGCCTTTTCTGTGTGCCCCATTTCTTATTTGTACGGAATAGACTCCAGCATCCTTGACCTGAGGCCGAAAGGCAGGGTCAAACAGTTGCTAATCAGGTAAGTGAGGGAATGCAGAGACAAGGGACGACAAGCAGTCAAGAACCAGTAGTGCAGCCCTGGGCCAGGGTCCCGCTTGCACCTCAAGGGATACACATAACAATACATTTGAGCTTCTCTACAGAATGAAAACCTGTCAGAAGTCACGTGATGAAGCACTCCCCATCCAGATGGTAGGATACGCAGATGGGCATCAGGAGACTACCTGCCGGAGTAGAGGAATGCAGGCTCTGCCCACACACTGCTCCCTATCAGCAATCCTGCCCTTGAACCCTGGCTATAAAATTCCTCACCAAATCCTTCCTTGTTAGGACACAGTTTTGTTTTTAATTTTTTTTTCTGTTTGGTCATGATGCACAGCTTGTTTGATTACAGTTCCTCTGACACGGGACTGGACTGGGCCCACAGCAGTGAAAGCGCCAAGTCCTAACCACTGGACTGCCAGGGAACTCCCTGGGACATAGTTTTGAGGGCATTAGCCCACTGTGACCCCCTTTGCCTGGCAAAGCAATGAAGCTATTCTTTTCTACTTCACCCAAAACCTCGTCTCCAAGATTTGATTTGGCCTTGGTGCACAGAGGCTGAGTTTTCGGCATCACCTCCTTCTCCTGGATCTTTGTTTTTTTTTTGGACGACACCCACCAAGAGGTGAACTCAGTTTGGGAATAACAATACTGGCCACAGCACAGACACTTCCTTGCTTAGCTAAAAGATAATCAACGGTTTTTCTATTATCAAAAACAATCTTGGACAGTGAACCTAAGGAATTTGTTGGGCAGCCAGTGTTTTAGCAGTGAATTCTACAATACTTTTAAGAGTTAAAGGTAGGTCCTTTTTAGCTAAGACAAAGGCACAGTCAGATAACCCAGAGGCATAGCCCAGCTGTGTACAACCATTCAGGTATTCATAGGCCCAAGGATGATAACTATCACAGACCAAGATGAGACTTGTGGGCACAAACCATTCCTGTTAAGAAAATACCCTTAATGGATTCATTCACAGGGGCTTCTGCATTTAGCTGTTAGATTCATTCAGAGGTCACTCAGGTTTTTAACTCATGTGGGAAAAGATTTTCCTAGCCTGAAATAAAAAGTCATTCCAAATTCCAGAGGTTCACTCTCCCCTTAACAATGACCTGGGAGATACAGATGAGGGCATTATCTTTCCAGGCCAATGCCAGAGTAAAGGGAAGAAAGAGAAGAACACTTTCATGTTTAGTTAAAGCATGAAGTCTTCATCTGGCATCTTGGGAAGAAGCAGTCCACATCAGTATCAGCTACTTCTCAACCTCATAGATCTCACTTGGAGGTCTCCAACGTTTGCAGAGGACCGGCTATCAGGTAGGGTCTTCTTCAGCTGTGAGATGTGTCCAAGGCTCAAGTCCCTGAAGTTTGAATGCCATTTGAGTAGTGAAGCAGATATGATATAGTCCCTTCCAAGCAGATTCAAGGGCAGTCTTTGTTCTTAGTGATTCTAAACTAGAAGGGCAAGAGAAAACTGGAAAAGCTAGTTTGGTGAGTTGTAGCCAGATATTTGAGGAAATCAGAAGAATTCAGGATCCAGTTCAGTTTACATATATAACAAAATCTCAAAGACAACTAACAGGACTGAAATCTAATTTCTACATAGGCATAAACATGATTTTTCTTCCTATAATTACCCCCATTTTTTCCCCAAAGATCATCACAGTAAACTAACCTGCTTGTAATAAACTTTGCCTGATTATTTATGTAAGTAAAATGAACAAGAAAAGTGACTGATATTTAAGTTCTTTTTAAGATGACTTTGCTGGAATTTTTTGTAAGAAGTCTCACGCTTTACCTGTAATACCATTATAGTCAAAGTGTAGGTAGTATTTCCAATTGTACACTATTGTGTCATCTTGTATGAAAATAAGAATACTCTTTGAGAGTTTCTGAATTCTGGAGGGACTGGGTAGGGAGAAAACGTTAAGTAGTTCATATTTGCTTAGAAAATTATATCTTACCTAATTGTTGAGTAGCTTAAGAGAAAATATATCTTTAAACCTGAAAAAACATGGCAGGACCAGCAATATTTTAACACAGTCATAAAAATTATAACTATCCTCATCAGTTAAGTTTCATGTTATTAATTCTTATTCTGATGAATCCAGCTTTTCCATTAGTTCTGTCAACTTTGCCTGATAATTTCAAGTGATAGGGAAAGGGATAATTCCAAGAAGCTTGCTAAGTTTTGTTAAGGCCTGTATGATTTGCCCAGTGCCTTTATCATTGGAGACTGTGGAAGGTATACCCCGAGTGGTAAACGCATTTTCTAATAGTTTCTTTGCCACTGTCAGAGCATTACCCTAACAGCAAGTGAGAAGCTTCAACCATCCAGAAAACATACATACAATAACAAAAACATATTGGTAACCCACAGTAAGTGACAGCTGAAAAAAGTCCCCTTGCAGGTGTTTAAAAGGTCTAGTGGGAGGAGGTCTGATTGTAGGTACAAAACTAGTTTTTCTTACATGCACTATGGTGGGTGAAAGAATGCAAAAACCAAAATATCTGGTTTGCCAGGGAGCCAAGAGGAAGCAAGTCTTTGTTTTCCCATAACCCTGACTGTTTGTTTAATTCACAGCTATTGTTTACTAATATTAGTTTCTCTGATTCAGGAGCAGACTGCTGCCGTTACGAGGAGACCAGAATGACAAAAATATGGCAATAAGGGATCATTTTTGCAGGAGATTGGACTGCATCCACATGTGCCAAAATCTTTTTAGATTCTGTTGCTGCTGCCTTTGCATGAAAGTCAGTTATCACAATGCTCTGGTAATGAGGTTCAGTCTTTTTAGTATGAGCCTCAATTTTGACAGCAGCAATTTCAGGAGGTAAGAGAATAGCAATAAGATCACTTACTTGTCCATTTCTGATTGGTGTCGCAGAGGACATCATACAATATTTTAAGATAATGACTAGGAGTAAAAGTTACTTTATACCAGGATATATCAGATTTCTAGGAATCTCACAAAATTTCTTGAACACTGATATCCCTGTACAACATAAAGAAAGCTCAGTACTACTTCTTACTTGACAATGTTTCCCATGTAGTTTAATATATCAAATAAGCCTAATTAGTTGGCACGAGTGATAAAGAACCCTCCTGCCAATGCAGGAGATGTAAGGGATGTGGGTTCGATCCCTGGGTTGGGAAGATCTCCTGGAGAAGGAAATGGCAGCCCACTCCAGTATTCTTGCCTAGAGAATCCCATGGACAGAAGAGCCTCGCAGGCTACAGTCCATGGGCTTGCAAAGAACTGGACATGACTGAAGCCAACTTCGGAGTTTAACAAAATTTTGGAATGTCCTAAGGGCCCTCTGGAAAATTTCGAAGTTGGTTTGTGGTCAAACGACTTCATTTGGAATTTGATTTGGGGAAGTTAATAAAAAATATTTTAAAAACAGTTTTAGAACACTTGCCTTAATAGGATCACAGATCATTATGAAACTTAATACTTAATTATCTATTAGCAAAACTTAGGACTTGGTTTTCATAAGTAATCAAAAAGCTGATGAACACAGGAAACAGCAAATCATTCTGATAAAACAGAATTTTTGTTTTCCAGGCAGATCACTGAAAAGGTAGCCAAAATCTTTTTTTTTTTACAATTTAATATCAAGAGCACACCAATGGTCCAATAACACTTTGTCCTTTTAGCAGATGAAAGAAAGCCTGGTTTTAGTTTTATATACTATTGATACTAAATCTTACTTTTAGCATTCTTACAATATTTATTGTTTTAGCCAGCTTGATTACAGAAGGCAAAATTTTCTCCTTTCCTCTCTTCAACATTTTGCATATATTTAGTTTGTCCTTCATAACCAGAAGCTCCAGTTTAAACAAAATTCTCATTTCCCTTCACAAAATTATTCCTCATACTTTTTTATAACCAAAACCACACAGTACTTTCCTTGCATAAAGAGTTGTTTCCTTTATTATTTCTAATAGTTTCATTGTATATATTAATCAGAATTCTTAACCCTTAGAAACCTTAATTTCTACCAAAAAATAAGTAAGGAATTATGAACTATCCTTTATATTAGCATTATGAAGATAGGCAAACTTACATATACACTTATTATAATTTCTTTTTTTTCATTTTTAAAATTTTTATTTTTACTATAATTTCTTAAAACATGTGCTTTCTCATAGAAAATTTCTCAGCTTGGCACCAAATATGTTTACAAAGAGATTCAATTTTCATCGTTAGTTTTTCAGCAACAGAAAGCCAAAAGTAGATAAACCTACTTTTTGGCTTACGTTCAGTAATTAATGTTTCATTATTTTATTTGGAAATAATCTAGATAATTAATAAACTTCTATCAGTTAATTTAACACAATGCAAAAGGTTCAAGTTACCAAAAAGATTTTGGATGTTATTTTTAAGTACATCATGAGAAACGCTGGGCTGGAGGAACCACAAGCTGGAATCAAGATTGCCAGGGGAAATATCAATAACCTCAGATATGCAGATGACACCACCCTTATGGCAGAAAGTGAAGAAGAACTAAAGAGCATCTTGATGAAAGTGAAAGAGGAGAGTGAAAAAGTTGGCTTAAAGCTCAACATTCAGAAAACTAAGATCATGGCATCCGGTCCCATCATTTCATGGCAAATAGATGGGGAAACAGTGGCTGAGTTTATTTTTCTGGGCTCTAAAATCACTGCAGATGGTGATCACAGCCATGAGATTAAAAGACGCTTACTCCTTGGAAGGAAAGTTCTGACCAACCTAGACAGCATATTAAAAAGCAGACATTACTTTCTCAACAAAGGTCCGTCTAGTCAAGACTATGGTTTTTCCAGTGGTCATGATGGATGTGAGAGTTGGACTATAAAGAAAGCTGAGTGCTGAAGAATTGATGCTCTTGAACTGAGGTATTGGAGAAGACTCTTGAAAGTCCCTTGGACTGCAAGGAGATCCAACCAGTCCATCCTAAAGGAGATCAGTCCTGGGTGTTCATTGGTAGGACTGATTTTGAAGCTGAAACTCCAATACTTTGGTCATCTGATGCGAAGAGCTGACTCATTTGAAAAGACCCTGATGCTGGGAAAGATTGAGGACAGGAGGAGAAGGGGACAACAGAGGATGAGATGGCTGGATAGCATCACTGACTCAATGGACATAGGTTTGGGTGGACTCTGGGAGTTGGTGATGGACAGGGAGGCCTGGCGTGCTGCAGTTCATGGGGTTGCAAAGAGTCGGACAAAACTGAGCAACTGAACTGAACTGAAAATATAATTGTTTCTAAAAAGTTTACCTATAAACTTATCCTACTTACATTTATCTAAATCATTTACTCCTCTAAGCAGATAGGGTATGGAGTCCACAGAGAAAGAAAACCAGGCATGGCTTTCTTGACAAAAGAGAAGCTATTTTTGCTGAAGTCATCCCCAATGCTTGTTCTTGAACAGGTCTCAGTAACAATGATCTTAAGAGAATAGAAGAACAAACTGTCACCAGAGAAGAGAAATGAAAATAGCAAAGATAAGAAATTGGTTGTGAAGACTCCTAGTTCTGCTTCAATGGTAAAGACTACCCTGAAGCACCCAACCATTAGATCAAATGGAACCTAAGGGATGATGATAATTGACCTTTACTGACCCTCATGACTTCAACCACCTATAAAGCTTGGACTCTGTCTTCTGTCCCAGTTTTATGCTGAATTCTCCTTGACTCAAGCCCCTTCACGAATATGCCTGTACCCTTACTTACTGCAAGTAAGAAATCCTTCCTTTCTCTGCTCTTTGTCTTGGTTATGTCTTTTGGCTTGACACTAACCAAGAAGCAAATCCAGTTTTTCGGATAACACTCCTGACTATGTTTAGATTACCTACCAAAACTTCATGGGACATTAGACAAAAATCAGCCATAATTCCAAGTTATTTTTGTTGACAAATTCCATAACAGAGATAACATGAAGTTATTTGACTAATAAGACCAGGTAGAATAAAATTTGGTTGTCGGCATTATATTTAGTGTTGATAACTTTAAAGACATATGTTAACTAAACCAATGAACTTAAACTACTTTTATTTACCAGAGATTATCCCAGATTACTTGAACTTGAAAAGCATTTGGGTTAGTTTCTGTTACTGCCCAATCCTTTCAAGTTCTTGGCTTCAAACCAACTAAATAGAGCTCTTACAAATTAAGTTTGGCAATACCATTGAGAGATAGAAAAACATCACACATTTACTATATAGATGTAGTCTTAAAATGCCCACTGTGAAACATACTTCTAAGTTTGGCAACAAGTTTATGTGTCCTTTTTCTTAGGAAGAAAGTCTTTTTAGAGGATAAAGGTTCCTGAATGTGAAATCTTTCAGCTAGCAGCTTATTGCTTCTCCCAGAGAAGGGGCTCCAGATGAATGGGTTAACAAATTAATTTACTATATATCTAAATCTATATATGTGTATGTGTAGATATATACAGACAGATGTAAACAGAAAAGTTACAGTTATCTGTGGAGGATTTTCAAAATTTCTCTTTAGCCCAATTACCAAGTACCTCCTGTTTTATTTTTTCTTCATTTCGATGAGAAACATCTTCCTAAAGTTTTCATTTTAAACAATGGTGCTGAAGAAGATGGGGGTAGAAAATCTACATCACAAAGGCATAGATTAAGTGCAGGTCAATTTTGTTTCCAATGTACTGGTTCTTTTCCATATTTTGAGAGGACTAGGTGAGGCCTAGGGAATTGGCAAAGAGTAAACAGCAGGTGAATTGTAAACTTCGGGAAGAAGGCAGCCTGAATGATAAAGAGGATAACCTGCTCTAACTACCTTTTCTCTAATTTGCATCTTTCCTTCTGGGTACAAGGTTTTGCTTTAGCTAAGGAGAGAAGGCATTAAAAACATCCCCAGCAGGCTCTGAATATCAAGTTTGGAATTTTGAATACGTTTAGAGCCTTCTGCATATTACTCAAAATCGATATTCCATTTCATCTGTTTGAGAACTCTTGCTTTTAAGTCACTTTAAAAATGATCTTACCTATTTGGAACATTCCTTATAATGGCCACTGTAATTTCCCTGAAGACTGGCAGCAGGTTAGTAGGTTCCTGGTTGCAAATGGAATTTAACCTACATTTCTATTCCAGCCATATTTTGAAGTGTCCATCCTTTCAGTGACCAAGCTAAGCTCTTAGGCCACAAAACAAGCTTAGCAAGATATTACCATTTTTGTAACTTTCTACAGCTTCCAGAATCACAGTTCTCAGACAAAAAATAAGCAAGTGTGCTTATTTTAGACTGGAACATTCAGCTCTTTGGATGAAAAGGATCCCATTAGCAATTAATCTTTATCTACAAAAAATAAGTCAAAGAAAATGCTAAGATATTGACAGTAAGCAAGTGACGTTACTATGTCCTGGCTGAAAGATGCTTCTAAGATCATTGTAGTTGGTTTTTTAACTTGCCAGATTTTAGAGTGACTTTTGTAAATATGCTACTCTAATAGATGCTTATTGGATTTAAAATGTTCCATTTTTCTTGTTCATCCTCATTCTGCACTCACTATAACTGATGCATATGTTATTTCCTTCATTTAAGAAATATTGCATACCTACTATGTTCTGGGCTCTGGGGATTCTACAGTAAGTAAGACAATTTTTCTCTTTTATAATACCATTTATTTTTAAAGCAATAAGAATGTTCTGAATACTCCTGCATTGTAGGCATGGGGTGGCAAGAGATTCAGGTTAGCAGAGGCCAAGTCTTAGAAATATGGTAAGGAGAGTGTGGACTTTCACCTAATCATTCAGCCAAGATGGATGCCAGTGAAAAGGATTCTGGAGGTTGGTAGGACACGACTGGAGTCTCCTCTCTTCTTCTGGCCTTTCCTGAATTCTTCCGGTTGCTGGTAGCTTATTAGTTCTGCATTCCTTACCAGGACGTCCTGTTGTAAGATAACTCATACAAGTGTTTATTATGGTGCCTGCCCAGCACAGGCGGTTTCAGTCAGTGGTTCCCCTAACAGACCCATATTTCTTCTTTCTCCCCTTTGACAAAGGGCATCCCTCTTGCTATTTTACTTGTGCTCTGGATCCCATCTTTTCCCATGATGATTTTAAATGGGGGAAAAAAGCACACTTAACCAGCGTCTTTTAAAAACGATCGTTTATTATGAATAGAAAAAGTTCAATTTTTATAAGATATAAAACACAAATTCATAGTATCCTAACCTCTTATTTTCCTGATTTTAAATTATGATTAAAATTAATGCATATATAAGAACAAGTAATCAAGAAATGCAGTATTCCATACTTAATCATTATATAACTAAAACAGATAAAGATAAGATACCTACTTTAAAATCAGGACATTTATTTCAAAGACAGATTTTGTTTTTAACCTTTAAAGACTAATACTTAAAATTCCAGAGAAAGAGGAATTAAAGTTAGAAAATTTAAGAAGCAAAAACAAAAAATATTAAGAATGCGATGAAAACAGTACCTTTAGACAATGATATATATAAGAATAATCTCCAGACTGCTAATTTATATTGTTTAGAAATGAGAAATACTATTTCAATAAAAGTAAAAACTTATCTTAAGGAAAATTAATTATTTTATCAATTAAAACATGAAATATACTCAGTTCTGTATTACTGAATTGAGAAAAAAATAATTGACTCCTATATAAATAAAAATTATTTATCAAATGAGAGATAATTTCACTTGTTATATCTATTCTTTCTAAAAGATATAAGTTTATGCTTTTTCTTGGCTGGTATGAGAAATCTAAGACTAAACCATCTCTTTTGAGATGACTGGTTAATCATTTGGAGATAGCAAATCACAAACTTATATGCCTACTTTGCATCAACATCAAAATATACTGCATGTAGATCAACAATGTGAATGCTTGAAAAATGAAATCATAAAATCATTGCAAGAAAACATTTATGAATATTTATAAAATCTTGAGAAGACTTTCAAAACACATTGTCAAAAGTGGAAAGCATAAGGCAAAGATCGACAGACTATAATAGGTGAAAACAACAATAAGCATTATATTTAAATGATGTTTTAATATATTCACATGTAACAAATAAAATGGTGGAGCTGAGCTTATGAGGAAAAGCAGTAAGAAGACAATAATCACCTCCATGCAAAATGGGCAAAGGATGGGGATAAATAAAAATAACACAATGGCCATTTAAAACTGTTTAACCTCTTTTACAGGCAAAGAAATGTGAATTAAAATGAGATGCCTTTTTTCCTTACTCAATTAACACAGAAGAATGTAAATACAACAAGGCAATATGTACATATAAAACTTTGTTCAATTTCAAGATCACAATTTTTCTTTTCAGTATTATCTTGAAAATTTCTGGAATTATCCAAAATCATAGATATAGAGAAAGTTTTAGTTATAAGGATATTCCTCACAGCTTTGTTTATAATATCACAAAATTGGAAATAATAGGGGTTGCTGATTGATTTATGGCATATTTAACACTGGAATATTATATATCCATTAAAACAACACTAGGAGCCTGGTGGGCTGCTGTCTATGGGGTCACACAGGGTTGGATACGACTGAAGTGACTTAGCAGCAGCAGCAGAATATTAATAATATTGAAAAATGCTTGTAATACATTGTAAAGTTTAAAAAGCAGTTTACTAATTACAATACATGCTATTTTTTTCAAGAAATTTACTTTCATTTAACATATTTTCTATAATGAACTTACATTTTGTTCCTAGTAAGAAATAGTCTATAAAGGCCCCCAAGTTACATTATCTATCTCCTTCTGTTCTATTTCTATATTCCCAAAGTAAACTCCTAATTACCAACCTCTTTTTCCCAGGTATTTCCGTAACAGAAAAGGGGATGGCCTGAACTGGAGAAGTGAATGTTCTGTACATCACTAAGTGCTACCTCCCACTATAGATTTCTGGTGACACACAGGGCCTAGGAAGAAAACTAGAAGCCATTAGAGGATGGAAACAAAGTGGGTGAAAGGGAAGAAAGAATGAAGGAATAAAGTATGAAAGTCAAGGACCTGTAAAAGAAGTCAAGAGACGGTCCAATATATTTGCAAACCCTTTGTGAAAATGTGAGTCTTGAATGATGAGAAGCAATAAGAAGGTGATAATCACTGCAGGGAAATATGGGCAAAGGATGTGGATAAAAATTTCTACAAAAAAACAGACATTAAAAAAAAGTTTACAAATCACTGTGAAAGGAATGATACTCCAATTTAAAAATCAATTTAAAAAAGTAGTTTGGCATCTTTTCTAACCAAAAAAGTGTAAATTAACTTGTTAAAAAAAAAAGCTTATTTTGAAATGCAATATCCTAGACTTTGTACAGCTTTATATTATCTGATTTAGTCCTCAAGGTCTATTCTATCCCGAATTCTCTCTTGTATTGGTCCATCATAGTGCCTTCTTTTGAGTTAAGACAGTTTGGGTAAGACCAGATTTAAATGTCCGTGTTACTATCATCATATGAATATACCCATGAACACAGGTTATTTTAAATAGTTTCAGTGAACAAAATCCTTAGTTAACATCTTCAATATGATATTAGGTCCATTTCGATTATGGGAAGAAATGTTTAAAAGGGTCAAGTCCTGAGGATATACTCTGGACAGCCAGAGCTAGCTAGAAGGCACTGGAAACCAAAATGGCAGATCAAAAGGAGGCAAGATCTAATGCCAGTGTGGACTGAGATATGAGGGCAAATTTATGTAATAATTCTGCATTCTGAAAGTAGTTTACGTACACAGCAGTGACTTGAGCATGTTAGGCACCATATGCAGAACTTTATGTAAACTGTTTTATTTAACATCTTATAAAGAAAATATTATTACATCTATTTTAAAGACAGTTCATTTTATACAGAAAATAAACCTGGATTTCCTACTTCAAACCATATATTCTAGAAATTAAAGATCACATTGTGAAAGTACAACTCTAAACCATAGAGAAGAAAGTATAGGATATTGCTATGACTTTGGGACAGGATAGAACTTTGTAAGACTCATAAAATACAAATAATGAATCAAGAAATTAATAGACTTTACATCAAACTGACCCGCCTCTTGAGAAATCTGTATGCAGGCCAGAAAGCAACAGTTAGAACTGGACATGGAACAACAGACTGGTTCCAAATAGGAAAAGGAGTACGTCAAGGCTGTATATTGTCACCCTGCTTATTTAACTTCTATGCAGAGTACATCATGAGAAACGCTGGGCTGGAAGAAGCACAAGCTGGAATCAAGTTTGCCGGGAGAAACATCAATAACCTCAGATATGCAGATGACACCACCCTTAAGGCAGAAAGTGAAGAGGAACTAAAAAGCCTCTTGATGAAAGTGAAAGAGGAGAGTGAAAAAGTTGGCTTAAAGCTCAACATTCAGAAAACGAAGATCATGGCATCTGGTCCCATCACTTCATGGCAAATAGATGGGGAAACAGTGGAAACAGTGTCAGACTTCATTGTTTTGGGCTCCAAAATCACTGCAGATGGTGACTGCAACCATGAAGTTAAAAGACGCTTTCTCCTTGGAAGAAAAGTTATGACCAACCTAGATAGCATATTGAAAAGCGGAGACATTACTTTGCCAACAAAGGTCCGTCTAGTCAAGGCTATGGCTTTTCCTGTGGTCATGTATGGATGTGAGAGTTGGACTGTGAAGAAAGCTGAGCACTGAAGAATTGATGCTTTTGAACTGTGGTGTTGGAGAAGACTCTTGAGAGTCCCTTGGACTGCAAGGAGATCCAACCAGTCCATTCTGAAGGAGATCAATCCTGGGATTTCTTTGGAAGAAATGATGCTAAAGCTGAAGTTCCAGTACTTTGGCCACCTCATGCAAAGAGTTGACTCACTGGAAAAGACTCTGATGCTAGGAGGGATTGGGGGCAGGAGGAGAAGGGGACAACAGAGGATGAGATGGCTGGATGGCATCACTGACTCGATGGACGTGAGTCTGAGTAAACTCCGGGAGTTGGTGATGGACATGGAGGCCTGGCGTGCTGCGATTCATGGGGTCGCAAAGAGTCGGACACGACTGAGCAACTGAACTGAACTGAAAAATCCTTGTTCAACAAAGGATCTCATAAATAAAAATTTACAGATGGGTGATAGGCTAGGAAAAATTATTTGTAACATCTGAAATGGACAAGAGTTGATATCTAGAACATGGGTTATTCTGTAAATAGCAAATATTTTAGGTTTTATGGGCCATATGGTCTCTACTGCACCCGTTCAACTCTGTTGTTATAGCATGAAAGCAGTCATAGACCATACAAAACTGAAAGAATACAGTTGTGTTTCAATAGAAACTTATTTATAAAAATAGCTGCTGAGCAGGATTTGGCTTTCAAGCTGTAGTCTGTTAGTCCCTAATGTAGACTGTATAAGAAGTTACTATGGATCAATAAGAAAAATTTAGGATGCTCGATGGAAAACTGAATGAAGGATAACAACAAGCAATTAGCAGAACGAAAAGTCCAAATGGCTAAGCAAATATAGATGTGCAACATTATTAATAATATGAGAAATGTAAATTTAAAGGAAATGCCATTTTGCATCAAGGGATTTGACAGAACATGAAAGTCAGATAATTCAGGAGGAGGTGAAGATGTAGGTAAACAAGAAAGCCTCACACCTTCCCAATGAATGTGTGTCAGTTAGAGAGCCATTAAATGCTAAGTGAAATTATTGTATTTCCATACCCCAAATAAAGAAGAGCTCTTTGATAAAGGGCAGCAGGTAACGTTTTAACAACACACACATTATCTTTATTTCACTATGGATCCAAGGACACCAACATAGACTGTCACTAGTTTACAGACCAGCTGTTATAAACTACTTTCTACCAATGTGTTTTAGTTTTTTAGTTGCACTGCATGGCTTGCAGGGTCTTAGTTCCCAGATCCAGGGGTTGTACCTGGGCCATGGAAGTCAAAGTGCCAAGTCCTAACCCTTGGACTGCCAGGAATCTCTCTATCAATGTGTTTTAGACATGAAGAAAATCTTAATATTCTTAGCATCTAATTCTTTTACAGTTTAGAGTTTCATATCTTTAAGAAGAGGATTGGCTTCCTGATGCCTGATTAATGGAATGTAAAATTCACAAGAAGCTAAAATAAATTGAGGGACTTCCCTGGTAGTCCAGTGGCTAAGACTCCATGCTCCTAAAGCAGGGCCCAGGTTCTAACCCTGGTTGGGGAAGTAGATCACACATGCCAGCAAAGTCAAATTTAAAAAAAAAAGGTAACATAAAGTGAGATTCAATTTTATAGGATGGAGAGCCAATTACAAGGTTATACTCAGATACTTCAGGGTTTTCCCACCTCTACAGTGTAAAGAGCACTTAAGTACAAAAGTCTGAGAAACACTCAGATAATAAGAAGGGACATTTATTGAATATCCATTGAGCTTTAGCTAAATAAAATTAAGATATAAGGATATTTTTTCTTTTGTAATGGGAAATCAAACTACACAATATAACCTGGTTGGTAATTAGAACCGTAACTTCCTTTAGCTATTTTTTCTACCTTCACCCTGAATATAACCTATTGTAGCAATACGTTCTGAAATGAGGCCTTCCCCTCATTGAATTCATTTGCCATGGTCTGATAAAATATACAATGGATTATTCAAATTAGCATGGTCTAAACAGCAAGAGTAGCTTGCATATGTGCTGATTTTAAAAGGTTTAGTTTCAATAAGCATATCCACATGCTTTACCTTAAAAATAAATTTGTTACCCAATTCTATTCCAATGGTGAAAATCATTCCCAGAATTCACATAGCTGTGAAATAAAGTTTTTTTTTCCTTCCTGTCTTTGATCACATGTTCAAGTACTTAAAAAGTTAGACTATACTAAAGCATATGTATAGTATTATTTGATGAGTTATTAAAAGAAAACTGGTCTACATTGAATTGTATGCTTTAAACAGCTGAACTTTATAGTGTTTAATTATATCTCAGTAAAGCTGATATATAATCAATCATCTAGTCTTGTGGCTCTTCACTGTAGCATAATGGGGATCAGAGGCAAAGAGGAGGAATGAAATGAGGGCTGACCAATCAGAAGGTGGGTTAAATCCCTAGGCTATTTTTTGGCCCTTAGTAACCAAACAATCGGAGAAGGCAATGGCACCCCACTCCAGTACTCTTGCCTGGCAAATCCCATGGATGAAGGAGCTGGAAGGCTGCAGTCTATGGGGTCGCTAGGAGTTGGACACGACTGAGTGACTTCACTCTCACTTTTCACTTTCATGCATTGGAAAAGGAAATGGCAGTGTTCTTGCCTGGAGAATCCCAGGGATGGGGGAGCCTGGTGGGCTGCCGTCTATGGGGTCGCACAGAGTCGGACATGACTGAAGCAACTTAGCAGTAGCAGAAGCCAAAAAATGAGAGGAAGAGAGGGAAGAGGAGAGAGAGAGTGCATGTGTGTGTGTCTGGGAGGTTGGCTCTGTGGACATGGTAGGAAGCACCAGGGCAAAAAGTGAAGAAGAACCAAATATCATAGTTAAAACACTTCTTTTCATGAATTCCTAAAAACATCGCCTAACTTAGAGAAGACTTCTGCCAGACAGTAATGAAACATGATAGTCTTCTTTCCTCATCCATGAATAAGCCATTTCGAAAACAGTAGTGAGAGCACAGGGATTTCACGTTAAAAAGACTTCTGTGATCTGTCAACAACTTTCATATATGATTGCTTAGGTGAAAACTGAGGCTGCGTTTAGAATCAAGAACTTTAAAACATCTAAGATTGTACTGGAACAATTTTGACAGAAAAGAATACAAATTAAAAAAAAAAGACAACACATAGATGATAAAACAATGCTGGTACACATTTATTTTTATTGCTAAACATTGTTGAATGCCAGCAACTATGGTATCTTCAAGTTAAACTCAGTTGTAAGATTTATAGAAAAAAATACCTGTGTACCACTAGTATGTGGACATTCAATAAATACCACAGGACAAACTGATGACTAAGAGCCACATACCCATGAAGCCCTTGTTTAAACAATTTACCATTAAAACAGATGACCTATAAGAGCAATTATCAAAAGGTCAAGTTTGACTGCATGTCTTTTCAAACAGAGATGCTGAAAAGGATATATACATTCTTTACAGGTTTTAAGTGATTAAAAACAACCCTCAAAAATGTAGACAATGCAGAGTAGGAACACTGAAAATACAGTTTTACTGTTGAACAAGTGACAACACAACACTTTCTCCAAATCCTTAAAATAATTCATTTTTTAAATGGCTCTACAGAAACCAAAATGAACTATATTCATAAAGATGATAATCTACCAGGGACACAAAGATCTTCCAAGCTATTTTTTTATGTTAACATATATTTACACGAAATATTCAATAACACGTTTTACAGCTTACTTAAATAGGAACATGCTTTTCTAATCCATAAATAACACTAAACATCATTCATTCAACCACATTTATTAAGTAGTTTTGATGTCTCATGCATTGTGCCAGGGATTGAGAGATGAGTATGACATGGTCCTTGCTCTATAAGTGCCCACAATGAGGTTGAAGAGACAACACATAACATTTCCTTTCTTACACAATGAGGCTATTTCTGTAAAAACAGGACTGAACTGCTCAATATCCTAATAGACTGTTCCCAAATTCTGACCTGATGGAGCAGAAGACCAAGGTGTTTAAAAGCCATAAGAAAATGATGTGCTTTTTTTTTTTTTTCATCCAGAGAAAGGAGTTTATGAGTAAGATTTCATCTATTAAATTTTTTTGTTTTTTTAAAAAAATGATCTGCATGTATATAGCAATTCCACTAGTAAACTGCTTAGTTCATGTAATCAAATCAATAATATAAATATTTCATGATAGTCCCCAAGCTTTAAATAGGTCTGTGCATTACTCTGCTAATATACTTTAATCCTGAAAGACTGTCTGCCTGAGAATAGAACAAATGCTTTTTCCCTAGGATAAACCAATAATTTGTACAGTTTTTAAGTAGTGGTAATTGAGGTCATTTAAAAATATTAAAATTATATTCAATATACAACTTCTCTTCAAGAAGGTAGGCAGATTTATAACACAATCTAGTTTCCTTAAAAATGATTAAAAAGTTTTATTGCCTAAGAGCAACTCAGGAATCTGAAAGAGGTGAACCCCATGAATATCTCACTTAGTGAAAAAGTTGGATATATGACTATTGATGTTTTTGAGTATATGAGAGCACAGATTTTTCATCAAAGAAACAGCATGCTCATATAGCTTTAATACCAATAGCTTCACACTGGCCTACTGACTCCCTAGATCCTCCAGGGCTGCATCACCAGTCTGAAAGATCTCAAACTAGGCAGGGCTCTTTCGGGCTCGAGTCAGTTACCAGGCTCCAGCAAATCCACATTTGTTTTCACATGTAGCCATTCTCACTCTACTACCAAGTCTTTTGTGGACCCACAGAGGTAGCTTAGGGGAAAGGCAGAAAGGAAGAACTACGTATTTAATTCCCCAACACAGAGAAACATGGAAGACACTGGTGAGGACTGAGTATGCTTCATGGCTTAGAGTAATTGCTTCTTGAAGACAGGGGCCTAGGAGCTAGGTCCAAGGTAGGCCCAGCAGCACAAGAGAAAATGTCTATTCTGGAGTGGTTCCAAGCTTTGAAGTTCGTAGAGAAAGGTAACCAGGGCTGCAGAAGGTTCTGTGATCTGTCTTGTGATCTGCCGCAAGAGCTGCTCAGTTTTGAGGTTCACCCCTAACTGTTTCAAGCTCACATGCTGCAGGTAGGATATACTTCCTACAGCTCATTCTGAATGTCAAGGCTGCTGCTGCTTTATGAGGGTATGGGGGCACATTATCAAAGAGGCAACTCTTGGGTGGCAAGACATGTCTCATGATATTAGAGTCTACTTCCGAGGTGTTCATTATTGGGATCATTTAACAAAGATGTTCCCTTTTGCATTGGCAGTTTCTTTTATAGAATCTTATTAATTGTAATCAGACCTCAGTTGTCAAGAGTACAAAACAATGCGTGTGTTAGTTGCTCAGTTGTGTCTGACTCATTGCAACCCCATGGACTGTAGCCTGCCCCTCCTCTGTCCATGGGATTTCCCAGGCAAGAATACTGGAGTGGGTAGCCTTTCCCTTCTCCAAGAGATCTTCCTGACCCGGGGATTGAACCCAGGTCTCCAGCATTGCAGGCGAATTCTTTAACATCTGAGCCACCAACATACCACTGAATTTTAAAATACTTTCCAACAAGATTAAAGACAAGAAATATAGACCAAGAAAATGCTCACCTTCCCACTTGGCCAAAGTCTGGTCTTCTTCAAATCTGGATTAATGATGCTTTTTCAGGAAGTTTTTTCTCAATTAATCCTACCCAATTCTGTTTTCCTTCACAGTATTTCAATACAGTATATAGCCACACAAAAATGGTTTAACATGAATTTGCACTTGTTTCAATTGTTCCACAAACATCTGAAGTTTGTAGGTTCAGTCTGTAAAACTAATCATGGAGTATGTCTTTCATTTCTTCTGTTTCTCCCCCATCCCAGAGTTTGGATATGCTGAATAAAGGACTTAAAGTTGTTGGCTAAAATGCAATTTTAAGGAATCACTTTTTATTTCATACCAAGTAAGGTTTTCAGTATTATATATTGTAACTCAGAGATTCTATCAGATGAGTCCAAATATTACCGTGCTGTAACCATCCAGAGGCCCAGGGTCACATTGGCAGCCAAAAGTACACTGCCACCAAGCAAGATGAAAAATCCTATCAGATCTTTGACATCATTGTCTCCAATCACTGAGGTAAGAGTAGCATCTAGGAAAGAGTTTAAAATCCACTGTCCGTCCAAAGCAAAGCAGGGCACTGCATTAACAATTGCCAGAGCTCCCGAGAGGGAAATCAGATACCTGGTTGCAATCAGTTAAGGAGCCTACTGTAAGGTCTGCATGCAAAGCCATTTCTAGGAATCAGAAGTGTGTATTTTACGAGGAGTGGATTTGAGATTACAGGTGACTTCTCTCCTTTTTAAAAATCTCTGCCCACCAGTAAATGCTATTGCTTCTCAGACCTCTATTTAAAACAAATGATTTGTATTATTTCAAAGTTAAAAAAACTTGACAAAAAAAATGAAGGCCAACCACCTGTAAACTAAGGCAGTCTGTAACGAATTCCTTGAAAGGCTTTCTCTTTAATGATACAAGAGAAAGGAATATGGAAAGAATAAGAAATGAGGGAAAATTCCTCTTCAATCCTTACAAAGTATAGCTTAGATTTATTAAGATTTTATTCCCTTGAACTCTATTTTATTATCATCTGTAAGGCCATAGTGTAACTATCTCTGAGATAAAGCTGCAGTCTACAAGGTACAATTTTGACTGTATCCTTTTTTCAGTAACTCATTTGTTAACTAAAATTTGCTCATTTACTTTCTGTCTCTGTTTTTTTGCAAATCATTAAAGAAAGAAATTAAAGATATAAAAGTGACAAAAATAAAGAACCTTTTCAAACTGTTGAAATATATTCAAATTCTATATAATAACCAATTAAAAATCTCTTTATATGCAAATATGCAAACATAATATGCTAAAGAACACATGAGATTCTGTGGAGTGCTGTTTCAGCAGTGGAAATCAGTTTGATGTCCCTTATGCATTCCTCCATTTGGTCAGAGTCAACAGGCTCAGGAGGGGTGGAACATATCGCCTCATTTAGTAGCTGAAGACTTCATCCTTTATAAACATGCTCAAAGGTTTTAGACCTCTAAACTTCAACTCTCAATTTGTCTTCTAGGTTCTTTCCCTTCCACACCTTAACCTTTCTCTCTTCCCAATCAATCTCTCTTCTTTAACTTCCTAGGTACAATCTGATCTTTCTCAACTCTAAAGTCCATTTTTTTTATGTGTTAGCAGTAGACTGATACTTGTAAGGTCTATTTAAGCTCTCTAGTCAAGATAAAACTGATCAAGTTCTAAGCAGCACACTTTTAAAATATCTGTCACATCAGAAAGGATACTTGACAAATGTCTCCACAACCACAGGCAGATCTATGCTTAGAAACTTGAAACGTGGGATAAAACTGGTGATGCTCACTAAAAAAGAAAAATAAGAAATAATTAATATTATTTATACAGGTAAGCAACAGAATAATGAATTTTACTATGTGGGTATAGACTGGACTAGCCCATTAACCTGATTTGAGAAAGCCCTACCCAAACATATGCAGACGGGCTTGATGGCCCAACTATAAAAGTAAATCAATTCTAGAGCAGCTAATAAAAAGAGTGGGATACAGAAATTCATGTCTCAATGTACATTTATATTGTGAGGTGAGACTAGAATAAAAACTGATTATATACCAACTATGACTACCAAATACAGAGAATGACTTTACACTAGAATTTATATCAAGAGTCCTTATCTTTTCAAAGAGGTATAACCTTAAAATCATGTTCACTCCAACTATTATGCAACTTAATCTTTTTTGGACTCAGTGTTTTCTTCATTGCTAAAACAAGGATTAATACTAGGGGATTTTTAAGATTTCTTTCACTTTGTGGATTCCATTACTCTGTTTTTGTTAAAACACTTAAAAACTTATAATTAAATAGAACTCATAGCACACATTTCTTGAAAATTACCTTGAAGAGGGTTATTTCTACATTTGTTGAGGATGTATATATTATCTGTACTCCAGAGACACCTAGTGTTAAAACAATAAATGAGAAGAATGACCCAAGTTTATCTTAGGATATGACTACAGAGCAATGAGAGAGCCTTTTAAAGAGTAACATAAAACCCACATGTCCCTCAATTGATGAATAAATACAGAAGAAGTAATATATCCATACAATGGAATAGTTCAGTTCAGTTCAGTCGCTCAGTCGTGTCCGACTGTTTGCAACCCCATGAATCGCAGCACGCCAGGCCTCCCTGTCCATCACCAACTCCCAGAGTTCACTCAGACTCACGTCCATCGAGTCAGTGATGCCATCCAGCCATCTCATCCTCTGTTGTCCCCTTTTCCTCCTGCTCCCAATCCCTCCCAGCATCATGGTGTTTTCCAATGAGTCAACTCTTCGCATGAGGTGGCCAAAGTACTGGAGCTTCAGCTTTAGCATCATTCCTTCCAAAGAACACCCAGGACCTATCTCCTTCAGAATGGACTAGTTGGACCTCCCTGCAGTCCAAGGGACTCTCAAGAGTCTTCTCCAACACCACAGTTCAAAAGCATCAATTCTTCGGTGCTCAGCTTTCTTCACAGTCCAACTCTCACATCCATACACGACCACAGGAAAAACCATAGCCTTAACTAGATGGACCTTTGTTGGCAAAATAATGTCTCTGCTTTTCAATATGGAATATTACTTCACCATAAAAAAGGAATGATGCACCAACACAAACTACAACATGGACAGACCTTGAAAACACTATGCTAAGGCAAAGAAGCCAATCACAAAATATTCTATTTATAGGAAATGTGTGGAAACAGGCAAATTTACAGAAACAGAAAGTAGATTAAGTGGTTGCCAAGGGATGGGGTAGGTGGGTCTTGAGAAGTAGAATAGGTTCCTAATGGGTACAGGCTTTTTTTGGAGTGATGAAAAAATACTGGAACTAGATTGTGGTGATGGTTCCACAACTCTGAATATATTAAACACTGCTGCTAAGTTGCTTCAGTCGTATCTGACTCTATGTGACCCCCATAGACGGCAGCCCACCAGGTTCCCCTGTCCCTGGGATTCTCCAAGCAAGAACACTGGAGTGGGTTGCCATTCCCTTCTCCAATGCATGAAAGTGAAAAGTGAAAGTGAAGTTGCTTAGTCGTGTCCGACTCTTAGTGACCTCATGGACTGCAGCCTACCAGGCTCCTCCGTCCACGGGATTTTCCAGGCAAGAGTACTAGAGTGAGTTGCCATTATCTTCTCCAATATTAAACACTACTGAACTGTATATTTTAAACGGGTAAATTATATGATATGTGAATTATATTTTAGTAAAAGTTATTAAAAAGGGAACATATAAAATCTTATACACCAAAGTAAGTTAGACTGTATGATCTTGGTTCAGTTCAGTTGCTCAGTCATGTCCGACTCTTTGCAACCCCATGGACTGTAGCACGCCAGGCTTCCCTGTCCATCACCAACTCTTGGAGCTTGCTCAAACTCATATGTCCATCAAGTCGGTGATGCCATCCAACCATCTCATCCTGTTTTCCCCTTCTCCTCCTGCCTTCAATCCTTCCCAGCATCAGGGTCTTTTCAAATGAGTCAGTTCTTTGCATCAGATGGCCATAGTATTAGAGCTTTAGCATCAGCATCAGCCCTTCAAATGAATATTCTGGACTGATTTCCCTTAGGATGGACTGGTTGGATCTCCTCACAGCCCAGTTCAGTTAGTTCAGATCAGTCGCTCAGTCGTGTCTGACTCTTTGCGACCCCATGAACCACAGCATGCCAGGCCTCCCTGTCCATCACCAACTCCCAGAGTCCACCCAAACCAATGTCCATTGAGTCGGTGATCCTATCTAACCATCTCATCCTCTGTTGTCCCCTTCTCCTCCTGCCCTCAATCTTTCCCAGCATCAGGGTCTTTTCAAATGTGTCAGCTCTTTGCATCAGGTGGTCAAAGTATTGGAGTTTCAGCTTCAGCATCAGTCCTTCCAATGAACACCCAGGACTGATCTCTTTAAGATGGACTGGTTGGATCTCCTTGCAGTCCAAGGGACTCTCAAGAGTCTTCTCCAACACCACAGTTCAAAAGCATCAATTCTTCGGTGCTCAGCTTTCTTCACAGTCCAACTCTCACATTCATACATGACCACTGGAAAAACCATAGCCTTGAGTAGACGGACCTTTGTTGGCAAAGTAATGTCTCTGCTTTTCAATATGCTGTCTAGGTTGGTCATGACTTTCCTTCCAAGGAGTTCAGTTCAGTTGCTCAGTCGTGCCCGACTCTTTGCGACCCCATGAATCGCAAGTGCCAGGCCTCCCTGTCCATCACCAACACCCGGAGTTCACTTAAACACATGTCCATCGAGTTGGTGATGCCATCTAACCATCTCATCCTCTGTTTTCCCCTTCTCCTCCTGCACCCAATCCCTCCCAGCATCAGGGTCTTTTCCAATGAGTCAACTCTTTGCATGAGGTGGCCAAAGTATTGGAGTTTCAGCTTTAGCATCAGTCCTTCCAATGAACACCCAGGACTGATCTCCTTTAGAATGGACTGGTTGGACCTCCTTGCAGTCCAAGGGACTCTCAAGAGTCTTCTCCAACATCACAGTTTCAAAGCTTCAATTCTTCGGTGCTCAGCTTTCTTCACAGTCCAACTCTCACATCCATACATGACCACTGGAAAAACCATAGCCTTGACTAGATGGACCTTTGTTGGCAAAGTAATCTCTCTGTTTCTTAATATGCTATCTAGGTTGGTCATAACTTTTCTTCCAAGGAGTAAGCATCTTTTAATTTCATGGCTACAATCACCATCTAGTGTGAGATGAGTGCAACTGTGCGGTAGTTTGAGCATTCTTCAGCATTGCCTTTCTTTGGGATTGGAATGAAAACTGACCTTTTCTAGTCTTGTGGCCACTGCTGAGTTTTCCAAGTTTGCTGGCATATTGAATGCAGCACTTTCACAGCGTCATCTTTCAGGATTTGAAATAGCTCAACTGGTATTCCATGCTTACACTCCAAGGGACTCAAGAGTCTTCTCCAACACCACTATTCAAAAGCATCAATTCTTTGGTGCTCAGCTTTCTTTATGGTCCAACTCTCACATGCATTCACGACTACTGGAAAAACCACAGCCTTGACTATATGGATCTTTGTTGGCAAAGTGTTGTCTCTGCTATGCTGTCTAGGCTTGTCATAGCTTTTCTTCCAAGGAGCAAGCATCTTTTGATTTCATGGTTGTAGTCACTATCTGCAGTGATTTTGGAGCCCCCCAAAATAAAGTCTGTCACTGCTTCCATTGTTTCCCCATCTATTTGCCATGAAGTGATGGGACCGAATGCCATGATCTTCATTTTTGGAATGTTGCATTTTAAGCCAGCTATTTCACTCTCCTCATTCACTCTCATCAAGAGGCTCTTCAGTTCCTCTTCCCTTTCTGCCATAAGGGTGATATCATCTGCATATCTGAGGTTGTTGATATTTCTCCCTGCAATCCTGATTCCAGCTTGTGCTTCATCCAGCCCAGCATTTCACATGATGTACTCTGCATAAAAGTTAAACAAGCAGGATGACAATATACAACCTTGACATACTCCTTTCCCAAGTTGGAACCAATCCATTTTTCTATGCCCGGTTCTAACTGTTGCTTCTTGATCTGCATACATGTTTCTCAGGAGGCAGGTAAGGTGGTCTGATATTACTATCTCTTGAAGAATTTTCCACAGTTTGTTGTGATCCACACAGTCAAAGGCTTTGGCGTAGTCAATGAAGCAGATGTTTTTCTGGAACTCTCTTGCTTTTTCTATTATCCAACAGATTTTGGCAATTTGATCTCTGGTTCCTCTGCCTTTTCTAAATCCAGCTTGAACATCTGGAAGTTCTTGGTTCATGTACTGTTGAAGTCTGGCTTGGAGAATTTTGAGCATTACTTTGCTAGCGTGTGAGATGAGTGCAAATGTGCAGTAGTTTGAACATCCTTTGGCATTACCTTTCTTTGGGACTGGAATGAAAACTGACCTCTTCCAGTCCTCTGGCCACTGCTGAGTTTTCCAAACTTGCTGGTGTATTGAGTGCAGCACTTTCACAGCATCATCTTTTAGGATTTGAAATAGCTCAGCTGGAATTCCGTCACCACCACTTGACTTTGCACTTCAGGATGTCTGGCTCTAGATGAGTGATCACAGCATCGTGGTTATCTGGGTCATTAGGATCTTTTTTGCATAGTTCTTCTGTATGATCTTGAGCCATATGGACAAGCTATATGTTTAATCCAATCATGTTGCCACTGTTAAAGCATTTACGCTGGTCTGATTCTGAAATTATATTCATATAAAATTCATGTGTTATTCACAAATTACTTTATCATCATTATCACTATGATTACTGGCATTCTCTGGCATATGCTATTCTTGCTACTGATTTGGGAGCTTGGAGAACTTTAATAAACACTCAGAGATTATCTGAGAGGTCATCTATGTAACTTGGACATAAATGATAGTGAAGAAAAAATATGTCTTTCTCCATAAGTAGACATGGGGTTCAGCTCCATCTTGCTTTATAAATTCAGATTATTTTCCTACTGCTTAAATTTCATTTAATGCTTAAGAACAAGTTAACAAGATTTTAAAAAGTGATCAAACAAATGAAATTAATGCAAGGTGTGTACTGAGTCTCTACCAGTAAAAATATAGGCCATCACAGCGATATTCTGAGGGTCTACCACAATAAAACCCACCTGTGTAGTGAAGGTGCAGCGGATGTCCTACATATAACATATCAATTTGAGGTGGGTGTTTCACTTTTATTAAGCGTGTATGAGTTTCCAAAGAAGGTATTATACAGAAACTTGAACTTGAGCTTTTCTTACAGTCTTTATTGGTTCTACAGACTTGGGTGGCTTCAACTGCTTTCCGGGCAGGTAGACATGTATGCTAGGGACAGAACATCAATTAGTCAATACTAAAAATGATTCATTAACAAGCAAAACACCAAGTTAAATTCTTTCAGTATCTTTTATGTCACCAAACATATTAGGAATGAAGTTCAATAAAGGAAATACCATTCATGTATATCTACTATAAATTAGATTATTCTACTCTGGCCAAATAAGATATTATTATTATAAACATTTTAAAGATTCTCAGATGAAATATGACATGTGAAATGTAGAGATCTTAATAAAATGGTGTAAACCAAAAGGGCAATGTTTTCAAGGATTCCATTTCAGTTCTACATGATTATATAATTATATCAGGCAATCAAGACTGTTTCAAAGATAACTTACCAAACGCTTATTAAAATTATTTCTATAGGAAAAGCAAACATCTGTAAGGCTGTGATTGTTACAGCATTCAGTCGAACCGTCTAGCCGTTTGTATGCTTAAAGAGAAATGGTTTATTAAAATCTGTTATTAAAAGAAGTACACAATGCACAGAAGTACATTTGTAATAAGAATTTTGCTTCCAAGACAAAAAGAATTAAGTAAAATGCATATGAACTCAGAAACAACTGTATAACTGACAGTTCAGATTGCTGGCTACTTGCTGCAGAGTTTGATTTTACATTACAAAAAGAGATACATCCAAGTTGAATCAAGAAGCAGCAATGACCACAGCTTAGCTGTCTTCACATAAACTTACCCACTCAGAAAGCTGGAGTGCCAGGGTCTCAGTAGGTTTTGCAGTAACTCCAGCTGGTCAAGCACAAATACTTAATGAGCTACTTTTAGATGACCTAATGCTGTTGATCCAGTATCACTATAGAACTCCTGCACTGTGGTGTTAGCAGAGTGAGCAAGAGGATGCCTAAGAGACTCTCATCCTGAAGGACATCTCTGTCGTATCAAATATCTATTCCACCTCCAGGCTTATCTTCAGGTTTTCCCCACAGAACTGGGGCAGTCCAATTTGACCACACAGATGTGCACATATTTGCTTGCATACTAGTAACCCAGTTATTCATGGAAGGCAATGGAAAAAGGGCAACTATTCCCATTAGTCATTTACTTTTTCAAGTTCTTTGGTAGACTGCTTCACTGTATCTAGGGGAGAATAAGGAAGTTAAATCACTCATACAGCTGGGACAGAATTTTTTTTTCCTATCCATTTATTTTGGAAGGTTTCCTGCATTCAGCACATCAAACTTGTAGAGCAAAACTGATGGGTGGCAAGGACCAATTAAAGGCTCCCCAGGTGGCTCAGTGGTAAAGAATTTGCCTGCAATGCAGGAGACGTGGGTTCGATCCCTGGGTGGGGATGATCCCCTTGAGAAGAAAATGGCAACCCACTTCAGTATTTTTGCCTGGAGAATCTCATGGACAGAGAAGCCTGGTGGCCTACAGTCCACGGGGTCACAAAAAACCTGATTTCCAATACTACAAAAAGCTTTCCTATTAACAAGAGTGTCTTTAGGAGTCCTAGCATGAAAATGTCGGAGAAGGCAATGGCAACCTACTCCAGTAATCTTGCTGGCAAGTCCCATGGATGGAGGAGCCTGGTAGGCTGCAGGCCATGGGGTCGCTAGGAGTCAGACAAGACTGAGGGACTTCACTTTCACTTTTCACTTTCATTCATTGGAGAAGGAAATGGCAACCCACTCCAGTGTTCTTGCCTGGAGAATCTCATGGACAGAGAAGCCTGGTGGGCTGCCATCTCTGGGGTCGCACAGAGTTGGACATGACTGAAGCGACTTAGCAGCAGCAGCAGCAGCATGAAAATGATTGTTGATAGGCAATCTGACTTTATAAGGATTTTTATTTCAGGCAAAGATTTTTTTGTTTTTAAATCTTTCTTTTCTAGATTATTTGATTAGATTGGATCTCCTTAAACACAAATTGCTGCCGACATGAAGAGCAAAACACAGGTGAAGTAAACTAACAGATGCACCAATTTCTCCTCTGCAATGGCTGGCTGTGCGGGTGGTTTTGCTTTGTTTTCTTACCATAACTGAATGGGTATTTAAATTCTGGGTGATGAGTAATATTTAAAATATGAAACCAAACTATGAGCAGCTAATGGCACAAACTCGTGCCTATAATCACTCATCAGCCCTAATGGTAAACTCTAAGGTAAAAAGGTGTTTAGAATTAAAAAAAGAAATCAATCCAGGCAAAAGTCCTCAGCATGCTCTCTAATCAGTTGCCAAGTCACACCAATATTTACCTCATTATTCTTCTCTTTATCTATTCCCACTAAAGGGTAGACTTCAATTCTTTCTCACTTGACCCATTTGAAGAGAATTTTAATACATCTATTTTACCACCAACCTGATTTATAAACTTGTCCTAGATACTGAATGCTTCAGATTAACATTCCAACGTAAAACTCTGAGAATGTAGCTCTTTTATTTAATAATTTAAATTTTCAAAGACCCTGCATTGCTTCCAAATAAAGCCCTTCATAGCCTAAAACAAAGATTTCTATTTTTTTTTTTAATTACCTTATCTCATACTCTTCGCTTGCTGAACCAAATCATTAGCAGTTCCCTGATCTGTGGTGCCAAGATTCATTTATAACAGTCTCTTGAAATTAAACTCACTGTTGAGGACCAGCTTAAGAGTTGCTGTTATGAAACATGTCCTCATCTTTTCAGTCAAGACCAACTGCCATCAACTCTCACAACTCCCAATATCTCTCATCATTCCTTATATTTAACTTTGTACTGTAATGTGGACATGGTCTATTTCTTCGATTAGACTGTAAGGTCTATGAAGGAAAGGTTTCAGTATTTTATGTAAGGTGGATAGCTCAATATGCACTGAATACATAGATGATGTTCTATGCTACTTGCCTTTATATCAGTAATGATTTTTAAAAATTTACCTCTGATGCTTGATACTTAGCTTTTCATGGAGGAGTGTCAGCAACAGAGAACTGAAAGTCAATAATTTGATATCACTGTTGATATGGCATGTCTAATAAAAAGCTTAAAGTGGATAGTATGTGGAAAAAATTGGAAATTGGAAAAATTGGAAATTGGAAATGGTGGGGACCGTGATGAATTAGAGAATACATACCCTATTCTAAGTAGCGTAAGCAGCCAGGCCACTTGACTTGGGACTGAGGGTCAAGAGATGATCCATTTTATTTCAAGATAAATACAAAGTCTGGACTCTCATGAGAAACTTTTTCTTTTTTTGGCTGGGCTTCAAGGCATGTGAGATCTTAGTTCCCTGACCAGGGATTGAACCCACGCCCCCTACAGTGGTAGTGTGGAGACTTAACCACTGGACTGCCAGGCAAGTCAAATCATACACATGTGCCAAGGCTGGATTTGGCCTCTACCGTATCACTAATATGTGACCTCTGGGTTATGGCTTCTTCTTATGGTGATTAATCCAATCAAAACACAAATCAATGGCTGTGGCTGCCCTGAAGATGAAGTACCTCCTGAAATATGGAATTTTCCATTTAAAGAGTTTAATATTTTGTTATCATGTGAGAAGTAAACTGTGACATTTCTGTTTATCAATTTAAAAAATATATATGTTTAAAAATATTTTTTTATTTTACAATCTTTTCTACTGGGTCACATTAAAGGACAAGTCACTTAATTTCTGTGACTCAATTCTTTTTTTTTTTTTTCCAATTCTTAACGTATACAACAGGGACGCCAAAGGTAATTTTCACATTACTATACTGCTATCAACATGAGGGGCCTCCCAGGTGGCTTAGTGGTAAAAAAACCTGCTTGCTAAGCAGGAGACATGGGTACGATCCCTGGGTTGGGAAGATCCCCTGGAGAAGGAAATGGCAACCCACTCCAGTATTCTTGTCTGGGAACTCCCATGGACAGAAGAGCCTGGCAGGTTATACTCCATGGGGTCGCAAAGAGTCAGACACCACTGAGCATGCACACACGCATCAACACGAGAGCCTGATTCAATTCTACATTGGAAGGCATATTCAAGACTGCAGTGGGGGGACTTCCTTGGTGGTCCAGTGGTTAAGATTCCGTGCTTCCATTGCGGGTGGCTCAGGTTCGATCCCTGACTGGGGAACTAAGATTCCATAAGCTGTACAGCCAAAAAAAAGAGAGAATGCAATGGGAAGTCCCAGAAGCTTTCTTGGCTTCGATTTAACTGTAGGAGATTAGAATTGTCCCTTAAATCTTCCCAGATGGGGAAACAACTAGGAAAATTAAGACCAGATTAGTCTCACAATTCCACTACAGGGAGAACCTATATATTTTGAATGTACCCTAAGATATTTGTAGATATAGTCTAGTCTTCAAAGGATGGTCTAAACCAGAGGTTATTTTAGAATAAGGTTGGAAGGAAGAAACTTTTCCAGTCTATAGTTCAGTCTTCACTACCTTCTACATCACTAAAATGAACTGAACAATTTTCTTACCCTAGTTTAATAAATATTTAACTGTAACTAGAGTTCCAATATAGGCAGGCAAACCTATTTATTCTTGGTTTTATAGAATTTATACCAGCACCACCTAGTAAAAAACAGTTTAAAAAATTATAAACACACACACACACACTCTCTCTTTTCAATGGATAAGAGCAAAGAAACCTTGACCCTACCTTGATACTCACAATGGGAGAACATACACTTTTTCTCTGAACATGAGAGATTTGGGCATAAAAACAATCTGGGTACTCAAACTGTATGGAAAAGATTTCCAGAGTTTTCCTTACATTATCTTAAACCAGGTCAGGAATGGTCTTTTCTCACTTTAGTTAAAGATGCATAATACAGGACAACACTCCCTTTGCCAGGCAGTTATACGTATATGCCCTCACCTCCTCTGAACAGGAATGTAAGAATTAAAGATTTTAAAATTTAAAATAAAATAAAATAAAATAAAACTCAGCTAGGCTGTCGTCTCCTTCATAAAAAAAAAAAAAAAGGAATATAGGTTATTCAAAGAGGCTGCAGGAGTCTGGGCTCACAGATTAATTTTAGGTAGTAGTTGCCTTTAGTATTCAATCTCACACTTTTTAAAAATGCAGCTCAAATACTCAAGACAACACTTACAAAAAAGAAAAAAGGAACTTAGCTTTAGGCATATATGAAGTGTCCCCTCAAACTAAAGAAAGAGAATGCAAGCTGCTTGTTAGAAAATAGTCCAAAGGGACTTCCCTGGTGGTCCAGTGGTTAAGACTCTGTGCTTCTACTGCAGACGGTGCAGATATGAGTCCTGCTTGTGGAACTAACAGGCCATGCAGTGAGGCCAAAAATATGTCCCCCTAAAAGAACCAAACTAGTTCTTGTAACTTTTAGTTCCATTCAAATGGAACTAATGGCAGGTTTGAATATGAACAGGGGAAAAGTTTGTTCTGTTCTGACTCAGAATGAAAGGAGAGATCTATTCTAGGTACAAAGGTCTCCAAGCCCTCACCCAGCATCCTTTCTGGGCTTCCTGGAAAGACCATTCAATCTCCAAGGAGTGTGGGACAAGCTCATTAGGCTTACTCCATGCACTAAGGGCAGACATAGAATAAACCCAGCCTTGGCTCTGTTGATGCCGCTCCTAGGTTAGCAGGTTAATGTTTAAAAAAGGAAAGGATCAACAGAAGAAAAACAGAAGGTCCCAACAATTTCATAAAATGAATGGTCATTTCATGTAGATTTACCACATTTTTTAAAATTTGCCAGAAATCCACCTGTTAACATTTAAAGGAGAACATCTAGTATGCTTAATATCTTAGGGAATAGCTTTACAAATCTAATAATACACCTAGGAAAGTCAGGGTATGAAATAAGGCCAGAAATGATTGCTGGGACAGCTTATGGGCACTTTCAGGGTCAGATCTTTTCAAAGTGGCTTTACTGTTTTGAAGTGGTATAAATTCTTAAAATTTTAATTGTGCATACCTAATTTTATTCTAAATTGAGTATCAATTATTTTTGGATTATAGGTTACCTTATATTACCATATTTGGCTATATTTATGCTCTCAATTATAATGTACGGTAACAAATGTACCTGCTGCTGCTGCTGCTGCTAAGTCACTTCAGTCGTGTCCGACTCTGTGCGACCCCATAGACAAAAGCCCACCAGGCTCCGCCGTCCCTGGGATTCTCCAAGCAAGAACACTGGAGTGGGTTGCCATTTCCTTCTCCAATGCATGAAAGTGAAAAGTGAAAGTGAAGTTGCTCAGTCGTGTCTGACTCTTTGCGGACCCCATGGACTGCAGCCTACCAGGCTCCTCTGTCCATGGGATTTTCCAGGCAAGAGTACTGGAGTGGGGTGCCATTGCCTTCTCCAAACAAATGTACCTAGATACATGTAAAACAATATCAATCCGTAGCTTTCTTAAATGTCCAAGCCTGTCATTTAAATTAATCTAGTATATTATTTTAAGTTATATTTACAGTCATTAAGATTTCTGCAATCTGGCTAAGTATAGGCACTCCATTAAAAAATGATTAAATGAAGGTACAGGTTTATCAGATACAGTCACAATATAAAATCAACAAGTATCCTAATGCAGTCACTTCTAAGGAGATGAAATATATACTGAAGAACTATTATATGGGGATTGATTTTTTTTTATTAGTGTGGGAGTGCGGTAAACCTGCTTTGGGTTTTTAAGTAAATACCTCCAAAATGTAGCATAGGATCCATAATAGTGAAATACTCAAAAAGTTAATAAGGAAAGAATTCTGGAGTATTTCAAGAAAAATTTCACTTCCATTCTGTTTGCCAGGAAAAGACTAACTATAAACATTGAAACATAGATATCCTAAATAAAATGATTTTATTGGAGAGAAATTTTATTTGATAACAATGTCATTTTGGCTTTGGTAATTCAATACTAGTTATACCAAATTTAGACAAACTTGAGGAAAATGATAAAGGACTTAAGTATGAAATAATGGATTCTTCTCTTACAGAAGAAGATACTGTGGATTATATACCTATTTGAAAAGATGCAATACATGGAAAAGCATGAGATGCAATTTGAAGTACTGAGTGCTACCTAGGTATTTTTGCCCTTGTCAAAAGTGGATGCTGAATCTAATCAAGTCTCTAGACCTAACTACCACCTATAGGAAATGTGGGGGATACTTGAACATGTTAATGATAAATTTGACAAAACAAATGACTCAGTTTCTTTAACAAATGATTTTTTTAAAACAGTGTCAGAGGGAATTGTTAAAAGACATACCATCCAACTGAAACCAACTGTAAAAAAGAAAAAAAAACAGGGAAGTGTGACTACCAATTAGATATTAGGAATTATTGTTAATTTTGTTAGGTGTGATAATAGTACTGTGGTCATGTCTAAAAGGTCATCATCTATTAAAGATATGCTGAGGTTTATGAGTGAAATCACAGGATACCTGGAATGTGCTTTCAAATATTTCCTTTAAAGGTGGACAGGCTGGATGAAAAAGTTGGCAAAGTGTTGATAATTGCTGAAGCTGGGAGAAGGATGCATGAGGTTTCATTTATATTACTCTGCCTCTTTCTTTTTGGCCACAAGGCATGACATGCAGGATCTTAGTTTCCCCAACAGGGATTGAACCCACATCCTCGGCAGTGAAAGCATAGAGTCCTAACCACTGGACCTCCAGGGAATTCCCTATACTACTTTCTTGACAATTATTTATGTGTGAAAAGTTTTTGCAATAAAAAGAGCTCTTAAAAATGAGTTAGAGGGGCTTCCTTGGTGTTTCAGCGGCTAAGACCCCAAGCTCCCAAAGAAGGGGTCCTGAGTTCAATCTCTGGTGGGGAAACTAGATCCCACATGCTCCAACTGAGTTTGCATGCAGCAAATAAAGATATTGTGTGCCACAACTAAGACCCAGTATGCCAAACAAATAAAAATTAATCTTAAATAATAGGTTATACATGGAAGATTACATATGAAAAAAAATTTAAACCAGTTCTTACTACTTTGCCACTTTACACATGGTACTTTAATAAAATTATTTTTAATAATTAATCATATTTCTTAACCCCAGTAGATATATAAAAGTACTCAGGAATTTCTTGATTTAAAAATGTGAGTATAATTTGCACTTTCCAACACTTTCAATAATTTGGACCCCCAGGGTTTTGTATTAAGAGTTGGGAGACTGATTTTCCAGAGATGGAAGAGCTGAAAATACATTTGGCAGCTTCTGAAGGTAAACTTGCTTCACTCTGCTGCCTCCAAGACAGAACAACAGATCTGACTTCAGGAAGTATTTCTGGACATCAAGATGATTTTCTCTGGACACCTGCCACACAAAAAAACCCTATCCCAAATAGCTTTGGACATGCCACCATCCACATAGCACAAGGGTATTTAATCACTGGAATTTAGTTAATTGGTTATGTTTGAGCTTGAACGCTGACTAAACACAAGTGTTATCTAAATGCTGAATTAGATTCTAGAGTTCTGAAAATCAAAGATGAAATTTATTAGAAGTTCAACAACAAAATATAATAGACAAAACATACATATTATTATCTAACTTACCAAGAAGGATGTTTACTCGTTTAGGCCTATTATTACTTTACTGATTTGTTTTAAGGAAGTTAGAACAAAATAAATCTATACACATAATCTAAGAATTAATGAATGGCAAGGACTGCTGCTTGCAGTCCTAAATTATATCATACTAAGAAAATATACATACCTCTAACTGGGAAGCTTAACTGCTGCAAAGTTGATGCACTTATACAGTAACCAATTTGGGGCTCATAGGTGATGGTATCCAGGCATTCATTCCAATCTTGTACATTGGTAACAGGACAATCCTGTAGATGGGTGACAAGGTCTCCCACAAAAAGGCCTCTGGGTCCAATTGCAGGTGAGTCCTTGGTAAGAGGGCAGAACCAAATCAGAAAATGTGTGAAGACAAGCTATGATTAATCTGAGCAAATAATAAAGACACTGAATTAAGTAGAAAGTTTTGAATAATGCAAAAATCATCCAGCTTTGAATCCATGATGTACAGTCCTAGAAAAATAACAAAATAAAACCCAACAATTATACTTTTCATACTTCACTAAGACTTTGAATTTTTTGCAACTGAAAAAACAAACAAACCTCACTCACCAACAGTTAAGATAGAAATGACAGTTTTCCCCAAGCTGCTAATTAAAATTTTTTGTGAAAGTGGTTGCCAGAATGCCTTCATTTTCCTATATCACCAAGGGAGAAAATGATAAGACAAGACCTTATCTAAACACAGTCCCAAATATGCAGACAATACTGTCAGCACATCAGTATGTGAGTCAGTTGTTCACAAAGGTAATTTTTCTCTTCCCAAAGTGCGAAGAGACGACTTGATACCATCATAGTAGTCTAAGGGAGTGAAAGACAGAGTTGAAGACATTAATAACTTAAAACTCCCATGAAATGTTCTGGCTGGCTAGCTTAGGTTTCATCTTTCTTACTTCTTAGGAATAAAGACATTTGACTCAAAAGCACAATTATGAAACAAACAGTAAAGGTAAATGATGCATTTTATCAACAAATTACAGGTAGAAAATCTTGATATCATTCTTGTAACTCAGAACAGAAACAATTTTCAGTATTTTAAAAGAGCCAGTGTGTTTCACAAAACTATTTCTTCCATTTGAAAGGATTACTGTAATTTCTTTAGGAAAAACTGAACATTCTGTACACGAGAGGAATCTGAACAAAAGTTCCTGACATAAAATGCTAAGTGTTACTTCACAAAATCTGGTGGAATACCCTAGACAATCTTATCATTTACCTCAGCAACTTCAGTGATAAGCACCCCAACTCCAGTGTAGTAAAACGGCAAGAGAATCACAGGAAGGAGAATAAGAGCTAAAATGCCGAGGAGTGCAAGGATGAAGTTATGCCAGATACCTGAAAAGAGGGGACAAAGAGAATAAGTTCAACCAGGGGCAGGGTAGCTGTATTTCATTACACCTCGGCATTCTGATATATTAGGAAAGTCACCAAAAGAAGCTGTGAGGCAGATAGATCAATTTATTAGTACAGAAGACATGTTCAGTTATAATCTTCTTTCATTTCAAATATTGAAATCTAAAATGACTATGTTACTATAACACTAGGAAGACCACAGGCTAATGATTTAACCCTGTTAGAGTCTCCATTCTCTCTCAATATATATACATTTATTATATATGTGAAGGGGTGTGTATGTGTATATCGTGAATAGAGTATCTTTTACTTACCATAGCTTTTTTTCAGAACATGTTATGTATTCATTTAAACATACTTGTGATCTTTGAAAGGAATTTCCGAGCTATCAAATAAAAGTTATGATGCAGTAAAAAACATTCTTGCTGAACTGGGGTATGTATCTTACATCAAGACTATAAACTATCTGCACCATCTCTATAGAGATAGATGAACTGAATGTTGCGCTGGAACCTGCTCCTACCAGCTTGCCACAGCTGACTGGGCCTCTTTAACCAATTCCTCCACCAGGAGGCACCAGTTGGTGCCTTCAAATTGGCCATGGTGGGAGTATTTATACCACAGACAGGAGCAAATGCTGGTTTATCAGAGCTCTCTACCCTTTCCTCCAGGGCTATATGCTAAAAATTCAGTAGCATACCACCAGGTAACAGCCCCTACCATACCAATCCTTGCTCTCTAGTACAGTTTTTCTTATGGGGAGGGTGGAGGAAATACCAGCTCTCTGGGCAGTGTGATTCTTAGGTGTGCAGGTCTTGCCGCTTACAAGACAGGATATATATCATATATATGTCACCGAGACAACCAACCAATGTCCCCCACCCCACACATTCCAAACATCCTAGGAGGCTGACAGCACCAGTGTCCTGTAATGACAGAAATGTAACTTAAAGACATCACCCAGATCTAAGGGGACTGTGGCCATATGACTGTACTTCAGCAAAAGGACGCAAGCAGAGGTGAAGGGGACTGTCTTACTGGCTGGAATGTAGCTATAATGGAGCTAAACTTGAGTCTACGACATAGAAGCTGCACGCTGGAAATCGTAAAGCTAAGACAGAAAGCGCTTCAGTCCTCCAGATCATAGAATTACCATTATTAGCATTGAACTACTTACATTTCTAATGTTTTATGAGTGTTTAAGTCACTGTTATTTTTAGGTATTACAGCAGCCAGATTTCTAGCTAATAATATATGTTTCATGTACCACAACACTGCAAGATGTTCCTCTAGCCCAAAACATAATTGGGTAAACAATCCTTTCTGTTTTATACACAGAGAGATCTTTTAAAAACACCAATGGTATCCAGCTATTTATCTGAAATTGTGTTTTGCTTTTTCATTTATATACTTTTGACTTTTCCCTTATCTGCACATTCATATCTAACTTATTCCTTATATCCACTAGAGTAGCCTATTTTTTAAAAAACATACTGACTTATTAATAAGGTTCCCTACTAATGATCACTTAGGCTGTCTTAACTTTTTCATACAGCATTGCAACAACTTTGCTCATGATGTTATGCATCTGATTAAGATCACATCTCTGAAGGTATGGACAATTACACAAAAATGGAATTGTTGGGTCAAAAATATATGCATTAAAGTGAACCTCCAAGTCTGCATTATATTCTTATAACTGTCATGTTTCCCCACCCTCTAAACAACTCTAAACAACACTATCATCATTTTAGACTATCATCTGCCAGGTGAAAAGTAAAATCTTTGTCTTCATTTCTATTTCTTTAACTATGAATGAGTTTATACGTTTTTTATGGTTATTAAATGGTTATATTGCTTTTTGAGAATTGCTTACTTTTATCCATTGTCAGTTTGCATTTTTTGAATTAAAAAAATGTTATTTTTATGTTGTTTTTATGTTATTATATTGTTTTATTATTTATGTTTTTATTTATGTTATTATTATTTATAATACATACATTGAGGAATTTGGTCTTCTATATGAGGTATTTTGATAATTTCCTCCAGTTTGTTTGGCTAGGTTTATAGTTTTGCCTATGCATATATTTTAAATTTTGGTGTGGTCAAATGGCTCCTTTGTATTAAGTTTTTCCCAGTTCAAGATTATAGAAGATCTGTGTTCTCTTGTATTGCTTTCATAGATTTTTTTTTTCAGGCTCCTTTTTTAAAAAATATAAATTTATTTATTTTAATTGGAGGTTAATTAAAAAAACAAAATTAAGACCCAAAACAAACAAACAAAAAAACCCCTCAGATTTTTTGACCCACTGGAATTTACTCTAGTGAAACTAATCTAGGAATACAGCTATTCCACCCCTCCCACCACTCCACACCCTGTTGCTAGTCTCACAATTTTACAAAATCCATCCCCACTGGTTAGATTTGCCACCACTCCTATGTGCTATATTCAGCTTTCTCCTCAACTACTCAGGATGGTACAGTCCAACAGAACTGCCTAAATGTTATATCCTATCTCTTCTTTACCAGGATGACCCCACCGTACAAACCTGGCTCTTCTCATCCAAGCAACACTCAGCGGGGCACATAGACACACTGATTCGTTGACCCTCTGGGGAGCCTCCTATCTCTTATCAGGGATGCAGCTGGTACCAGACCACCCTGCTAGATTTCACATTTGCCAATGATTGCTAAGTTGCAATGTGGGTACCTTTATTTCCTTTATTTAAACAACCTCTTGTTCATTAATGATTTGCTTTTCAGTGCACCAAATTAATTTTGTTACCGTTTTTACTTTCTCTGGAGCAAGGTTTCTCAACAGTGGCACTACTGGCATTTGGGGCCAGATTATCCTTTGCTGTAGGGGACTGATCTGTGCATTGTAAAATGTTTAGCAGCAACTCTGGCCTCTACCCATCCACCAGATGCCACTAGCACCCTCCCCATTTTCTCTATTTTCTGGCTACAATACTTATAGAGACAAGTTTTTTTTCTTTAGAACAGGTATTTTATTTTTTGTCTATTATAAAGGATTTACATGCCAAACGGTAAAAGTCATTACGTACACAATGTATTCCACAGCTGAGCACCACTCCCTAACTGAACAGGCAAAGAAAGGACTAAACAACAGCACCTGGCAGTATTTGGGGTGCGGGGGGAGTAAAAAGACTAAAACAGGTTTAAACTGACTACTACAACTTATCTAATATTCAAAACTACTAATTCAATGCAGTTAAAACACTGTTATATAACATGCATTAACATCAAAGAATACAACCAAAATTAAGATAGCAAACAAAACCTATGTAAGTTTTTTTAAACTGTAAAACGTTATATATACATGTAACTGCTCACTCATTTAAAGAAAACCTGCAAGCAAAGTTATCTACTTCCAGAAAAACCATACACAGAACTACTAAGCATATTCTTTTTTTAGTACTAAACATATTCTTAAAAAGTATAAACATGAACATTTAGAAAATACAGAACTTCAAAAATTGAAACAATAGGCAAAACTTCATTTTTAAAGTAGTGTGAAAAGTCCCATTTTTATCACAGTTGGACAAAGAACAGTCTTTTTTTTTTAAAGAGCAGTCTTTTGATGTGAGATTCACAAGCAAGCATTACAAAATCCTACTTTTCAAATGGTATTACAGAACAAGACAAAACTACAGAACAAGACAAAACTTCTTAACAATGTTATATGAAGAATTATTTTTTTCCTTTTTTTTCACCTTTTATTTTTTACTAAATCTATCAAAACTTAACCCTTAGATATATTGGAGTCAGTCACAAAATTCTTTTCTAGAAACAGTATACGAAAGAGAGGCATATTCATTTTCAATTACACAACTGGAAGATGCTTTCTGAGACTGGGAAGAGTCTTCCCTTCTTTTTACTGGTTATTTTTATTCTTAGTATGTGTTAAGATATGAGATTTCAGGTTAGTTGACTGCGAAAACCTTCTATTACAACAACTGAAAGGGCACACGTAGGGCCTATCTCCGGTATGGATTCGCACGTGGGTACGCAGGTTGAAATCCAGGGAAAAGCGTTTTCCGCAGCCTTCAAAGGTGCACTGAAACGGCTTCTCTCCGGTATGCACCAGCTGATGCCGTTTCAATTTTGAGCCCTCAACAAAAGCTTTGCCACATTCTGCACAGACATGAACTCTGGGACCATGGGTGTGCATATGTTTTTTCAAAGCAGCTTTATCCCTGAACATCTTCAAGCAGCCTGTGTGAGGGCAAGCTACTGTTTTCGGCACATCATCTTTGGGTTTTTTAGGTTTCATTTTAGTAAATTCGGCCAGTTGTTTGGGGTCTGAGAGATCAACGCCAGGAATTCCCTCAGGAGGCAGTTTCTTACCCGTCAAGTACTCTGAATAATCAGGAACTGAGTTCTCAGTCTGTCCAGCCTCAGGGTCTTTCTTATTGTTTGCAGACCACATGGTGACAGAAAACTGACCCTCTAGGGTTTGGATCTGGACCTGCTTCTGCTCCCACTTCTTGGGGCCTGCCCCGGAGCTGCTTCCCGCCGCCGTCGCCTCACCGCCCGGGTAACCCTTCTTACCGTTGCGTTTCTGGCCGTGGCTGCTGGGCTTCCTGGTGCGGTTGCAGGCTAAGGAAGACTTGGAGCCTGACAGAGGAGCCAAGGTCTGCTCAAAGTAGCTGTCGTCGAGGCCTGGGATGATAGTCTGGTCACTGGCCTGAAGGCTTTCGGTTTGGGAGCAGGTCACCACCTCCTCCTGCGTCTGCACCATGACTTCTTGGTCGCAGTCCCCCTGGGCTGGGCTGTTTGTAAAAAGAGGCTGCAGCGCAATCAGAGGTGGATAGTGGTGGCCACCGTGGAACCAATTGCTGGCGACATCATCGTATTCCTTGATCGCCTCAGTCCCCATGGTCTCCACAGAGACGCTCTCCTCAGTCGGGGTCTCCTCGTAGAGGCTCTCCTCAGGGAGGGGCGCCACCTGCACTTGCTGCAGCCCCACAATCTCTGGATACAACTCCAGGTCGTCTGTGACGTAGAATGACTCGTGGGAGTCCATGGCTGAGGGCTCTTCAGAGGCTACTAATCAGCGGATTGGTGACCAAAAGGCCGCGGAAAAAAAAAGCCGAAAGGAGAAAACCGCGTGCTTTGCCAGAAAGCGCGCGCGGTTGCAGAGCACGAGACGGAAGAGGCGCAAGTGCTCCTGGGTGGGCAGCACGCATGCGCTTTGCGGCACCTTGCACATGCGCTTCTACGCTGAGGCGCCCCACAGTTGTACGTGCCCACAGTCCAGTACGTGCCCACAGTTGTACGCTCGCACATGCGCCATCTCTCCCACCCCGGTACCTGTGCTAAGCAAGTGTTTCTTTTCAGTATAGCAACCAGGCTCTGCATATTTTTTTGTTTCATTTTCATTGAATTATCCCCTTCTACCCCACCACCTGTATGAGTATAGCGGGGGTGGGGGGGGGGGGAGAAGACCTATCCTTTTCTAATATTTATGCTTTTTTAAATTTAATTGCACTGACCCACATTTATAGACCGTTTAACAATATCAGTGATAGTGGGAATGCCTGTCTTTTCCTTTAATACAAGGTGCTGGGCCATAGACTAGCACTGGTCCATCACTTGCATTACCATTTGAACCATATCCACCCTTCAACCCCTGGTTTTTGTCTTCCACAAAACTGGTCCCTGGTTCCCAAAAGGTTAGAGACCAGTGCTTTAATAGAAATGCTTTTAAGTTTTATACCACTAGTAAATATCCAACTATTTCCACTTTTAGGAAAGATTTTTGTTTTTTAAGCATTAATGGATATTGAATTTTATTAAATACCCATTTCAATATCTGCTGAGGTGATATTTTTCCCTTAAGGGTAATCAGTGTTTACCACATTCACATATAACGTTTCCTAATGTTAAGCCATCTTTGTGTTGTTTAGATACACCAACTGTCTATAGAATTTTTTTGTGTGATTTACAGGATACAGCAGTGTTAGTACACCGACTTCAAGAAAAATTCTTGGTTTCCTTCTATATGTAATCTGGAAAGTTTATGCTAAATTGGAATTGAAAAGAAAAATCTTTTCTTCAAGATTTGAAATAATTCTACATATTGAACTTTCAGGACCATTCTTCAACTTCCTTAATTTCTTCTGTGGTAATCATCCTATTGCAGCCATGAAATTAAAAGACACTTACTCCTTGGAAGAAAAGTTATGACCAACCTAGATAGCATGTTCAAAAGCAGAGACATTACTTTGCCAACTAAGGTCCATCTAGTTAAGGCTATGGTTTTTCCTGTGGTCATGTATGGATGTGAGAGTTGGACTGTGAAGAAAGCTGAGCGCCAAAGAATTGATGCTTTTGAACTGTGGTGTTGGAGAAGACTCTTGAGAGTCCCTTGGACTGCAAGGAGATCCAACCAGTCCATTCTGAAGATCAGCCCTGGGATTTCTCTGGAAGGAATGATGCTAAAGCTGAAACTCCAGTACTTTGGCCACCTCATGCGAAGAGCTGACTCATTGGAAAAGACTTTGATGTTGGGAGGGATTGGGGGCAGGAGAAGAAGGGGACGAACGAGGATGAGATGGCTGGATGGCAGCACTGACTTGATGGACGTGAGTCTGAGTGAACTCCAGGAGCTGGTGATGGACAGGGAGGCCTGGTGTGCTGCAATTCATGGGGTCGCAAAGAGTTGGACACGACTGAGCGACTGAACTGAACTGAACTGAATCATCCTATTTATATATATTTTTCTATCTCTGCTGGGGTTAATTTAGGCTATTTAAAAAATAATTATCCAGGTTTGTGAAAATTTTTTGCAGAGATGAACAAAGAACACTTTTATAATTGTTTAAAATTTCTCTGTATCAGTTGTCATTCCCCAATCTGACTGCTAATTCTGTATAAATGTTTTCTCCATTGCTTAATCTTTTTTTGTTCTTCCAAGAACTCTTGAATTTAAAAGTTTTTTTTTCTAATTTATTACACTTTTTGTGTATTTTCACACTGATTATGGGGCTTCCCTAGTGGCTCAGATGGTAAAGAATCTGCCTGCAATGCAGGAGACCGGGGTTTGATCCCTGGGTTGCTAAGATCCCCAGGAGAAGGGAATGGCTACTCACTGTAGTATTCTTAGCAGATAAAGGTCCATCTGGTCAAAGCTATGGTTTTTCCAGTAGTCATGTATGGATGTGAGAGTTGGACTATAAAGTTGAGTGCTGAAGAATTGATGCTTTTGAACTGTGGTGTTGGAGAAGGCTCTTGAGAATCCCTTGGTCCCATCACTTCATGGCAAAAAGATGGGGAAACAATTTAAACAGTGACAGACTTTATTTTCCTGGGCTCCAATATCACTGAAGATGGTGACTGCAGCCGTGAAATTAAAAGACGCTCGCTCCTTGGATTGCAAGGAGACGAAACCAGTTCATCCTAAAGAAAATCAGTCATGAATATTCATTGGAAGGACTAATGCTGAAGCTGAAACTCCAATACTTTGGCTACCTCATGCGAAGAACTGACTCATTGGAAAAGACCCTGATACTGGGAAAGGCTGAAGGCAGGAGAGAAGGGGACGACAGAGGATGAGATGGTTGGATGGCATCACTGACTTGATGGACATGAGTTTGAGCAAGCTCTGGGAGTTGGTGATGGGCAGGAAAGCCTGGCATGCTGCAGTCCACGGGGTCGCAAAGAATCGGACACAATTGAGTGACTGAACTGAACTGATGTAGTATTCTTGCCTGGAGAATTCCATGGACAGAGGAGCCTGGCAGGCTACAGTCCGTGGGGTCGCAAAGAGTTGGACACGATTGACGAACTGTATCTATCTATCTATACTAATTACATCAATTCTTACCTATTTCATAGTTCTTTTCTCATTTCTTTAGTTGACTCCTTAACTGATTTACTTTCATTTCTTATTTCATAACAATTGCCTAAGGTAGTGACTTTTCATTTTAGCAAAACTTTACACATTACTTCATTACCATTTTAAAAAATACTGCAATTATGATTTGGAATTTAACTGGCCAATTTTTATTAGTTTCCTGGGCACTTGAAAATAAACTGTCATGGTATAGGGTTTGACATTACTATTGACTTTTATCTTAGTAATCAGAGCTTCAATGATAAAGACTTTTTTGTACATAACTGCCATTTGCTGAGAGACAAGCCTCCTTTATTACATTTGTTTTTTCCTGGTACTTTTTTCTATTTTTGTTTTGATGATTTGTTACTTTATTCAGTAAGACGCATGATTACATTTTCATCATGGATTATACTGCTTATGATTATTTAGTGACCTCCCATGTCTACTTCAGATGAGATGGTTGGATGGTATCACAGACTCAATGGACATGGGTTTGAGTGGACTCCGGGAGTTGGTGATGGACAGGGAGGCCTGGCGTGCTGTGGTTCATGGGGGTCACAAAGAGTCGGGACACGACTGAGTGACTGAACTGAACTGAACATGTCTACTTCAATGCTTTAGCCACATTTTCATGGTATGCTCTGCTCATTTTACTTTTAATCTTTTAAAAATATCTCATGTTAAAAAATGGGAAAAAAACTGGAATGTAAATTATTTTGCTCTACTACTTCGAACTCAAAGTCTTATAATCTGAGTTTATCAACCACAAAGTGAGATGTTTTCATTTGTGATGTGAGTACTTTCCATAAAACCACTAATAACACACAGATATATAAAGAAATTTAAATATTTTACCTGCACAAAATATCCTTAGCTGCTGGACTGGTGATATAAGTTGCAAATGAGTGGTGAACAGATCAACAAATGCTCCAGGATAAATAATGAAGAGAAAAATCCCGAAGCCATTAAATCGAACTTGTTCCCTAAGAAATCACATAAGAAAAAGGAATTTACTACTAGTATCACATTTTTCAAATTAATAATGCATGTAATCATAAAACGCCCCAATGTGATTCAAATTCTTGTTTAAAATACAAGTCTCTGGACAAAGAATTATATATGATATACATGTATATCATAGTTTTATAATAGCATACAGATTTAGTTATCAGTGAAATTATATTTTGTAAAACAGGGCATTCTGAAATAGACTTATAATTTCAAAATTTTTAGAAACCAATATGCTGAGCAAATAACTTAAAATTAGTCACAAATACAAAGCAATAGTATTTCTATGAGAAACTTAAAAAAAAACATTTTTATGGTTTACTGAATTATTTTCAGGGAAGGAGATGGTAGAAAATAGAATTCAAATATTAATAAATAATTTAAATATTTATATTTGTCTTAGCTATTGTAAAGATGGCATTTTATCTAAATGTATTCTTGCTGAATTAATGTTAAGTACATTTTAAAATACATAATGCCTCAGATTGTCCTCAAGAGAACTGTTTTTTTAATCAACTCATTCTCTAAAAATGGAATTACATTTAAAAGCCTCATAAGACCACACAGCTACTCTGACAAAAAGCATCATCTAAATATTTTGTGCTGTCACCTAGCATTAAATATCTAAGATGACTGTGAAATTCACTTTTCCTCAGCAACTGGGATTTTATAAAAAATTACCCATACTATTTCACAAACACATTAAACTGTTAATAACAATGCTTTTCTATGTAAAACCCTAAAAGCTACAGAGCTAAAGAAGAGGAAGCAAAGGTGAAAGAAAAAAAACTAGCTGCCCATTTAAACCACTACATGGCACACCTGTGTAACAGTATATGCTCTGTCAAGATGAGGGTCAAGACTCTCTGTCAAGATGAGAGTCAACAGACTCTTTTCATAAGCAACTGGAAAGTAATAAGAAATGATTAAATCTTCTCCTTTAAAACTTTTTATGTGGTCTACACACCCAAAGGATGAAACACATTCCCATCAGTATGTGTGTTCATTATCAGGAATAAAGGGGAGTTGTGACTCACACTCTCTCCCCTATCACGATTTCACACATTTAGGAGACTTTAAAATGCTCACTTTAAAATGCTCAATGATGGGGAGGGAGGTGGGAGGGGGGTTCATGTTTGGGAACGCATGTAAGAATTAAAGATTTTAAAATTAAAAAAAAAATAAATAAATAAAATAAAATGCTCAATGATACACTTGGAGAGTCAAGACAAGAACAGGGCATGATACTTGAAGCAAGTCCCAGGTCTCATCCTCCCTTATCTTTTCCCACTTGGTTTTCTAGACAGGCTATGATATTTGTTAACAAACCCAGAGCTTTCAGTGTTCTTGCTGTAGGCAGCAGAGGCCATGAGTAGAAGCAGGAAAGTATTTCAGATGATGAACCAAAGTAAGTACTAAGAAGGCAGGTGGGTGGGATTTGACTGCAGTGGTTATCATTCTGATCCAATGATGAATATAAAGATTAGGTTTCGGGACTGGATGAAAATAGTGATGCACCATGAGGATATAACCATGCTGGCAAAGGACAAAGGATAGAAAGACCCAGATTATAGATGTGCACAATTAACTAAGCATATTCATCAATATATTAATGTCTACAAAAGAGAAGGTAGCTTAAAGTAATAATGGTGGATATGCACCGGGCAGTAGTCACAGAAAGAAAAAGTATCAAATGTAGCAGATTTTAGTAATGTGTGCATGATAAGTTGCTTGAGTCATGCCCGACTCTTTGTGACCCCATGGACTGTAGTACATCAGGCTCCTCTGTCCATGGAATTCTCCAGGCAAGAATACTGGAGTGGGTTGCCTTTTCCTACTCCAGAGGATCTTCCCAACCCAGGGATCAAACCTGTGTCTCTCATTTCTCCTGCACTGGCAGGTGGGTTCTTTACCATTAGCACCACCTGGGAAGTCCCACATTTTAGTAATAAGTCCTTCTAAATGAAATGCTTTTTTTTGCATCCTGTATATATATAGAGAGAGAAAGAGGGAAATATTACCTAATAGCTGCTATTCCATGTCCAATTTCATGTACAACACCGCTAATGAGGACTGCAGCGAAGAAATAGGTCAGTTGGTTGACGGGTAAATTAATGCCAGGAACCTGTTCATAGAAACAACAACAAATACACACTTGGGCACCAAGAGACCTGGATGTTCACTCTGTACTAACATCTAAACTTCCAAATCCAATGTTCTGTAAGCTAAAAGTAATATAAACACTGATTGTCCACTTCTCCATTCCCATCACAATAAAAATAAAAACACCAGTTGTTTTTTTTTTTAAACTAAGCACATCAATCTAAAGCGAATAGGAAACACTAGATTAAAACATTAAAATATTAGCTTCCCAAACTCTTTACCATGGGGAAGAATTAGGGAACCTGGCAGAGTGCCAGGAAAGTCAGAGGGACAGTGAAGGAGTCAGCAGCTGATTCATCCTTCAGGGCTGGAAGCCCAATGTGGGAATTCTTGTTACAATTCCCAGTCCTTCCGCCAAAGTGTTATTGCAAGGTTTCAAGTACTTACGTGAGTGATACAGGAAGTCTCCACCCCCCTCTTCAGTCAGTTTCATTTTACTACTATCAAGTTATATGAGAGTTGATCATTAAAGGGAGCATAATAAAAGTGCCTTATTGGTGTAGGAGCACCATACCCTTCATTTTTTCTATTTCATCAGCTTGTCTAGTACATTGGTGAGAAAAGCACTATCAAAATGACACATAAATATATTAAAATTGAAGTTTAATGCAAAAAGAAAGCCATATGGAACATCAGTCAGTTCAGTTCAGTCACTCAGTCGTGTCTGAGTCTTTGCGACCCCGTGGACTGCAGCACGCCAGGCTTCCCTGTCCATCACCAACTCCCAGAGTTTACCCAAACTCATGTCCATTGAGTTGGTGACGCCATTCAACCATCTCATCCTCTGTGGTCCCCTTCTCCTCCTGCCTTCAACCTTTCCCAGCATCAGGGTCTTTTCCGGTGAGTCAGTTCTTCACATCAGATGGCCAAAGTATTGGAGTTTCAGCTTCAGCATCAGCCCTTCCAATGAATATTCAGGACTGATTTCCTTTAGGATGGGCTGGTTTGATCTTGTTGTCCAAGGACTCTCAAGAGTCTTCTCCAACACCACAGTTCAAAAGCATCAATTCTTTGGTGCTGACTGAGAAAATGATCTGAGCCACAGTCAGTTCCCGGTCTTGTTTTTGCTGACTTCTCCGTCAGCAAAAGAGCTTCTCCGTCTTTAAAAACTATATTTTTATTATAAACATGGTTTTGAAATCTGGCCCTTTCACTTAATAGTATTACAAACATTTTCCCATGAATATTTTCTGGTTCAATATGCTTTTTAATACCTGCACTGTATTTCATGGAGTAGACTGTTGGGCATTTCAATTGTTTTGAAAGGTTTCTGCTCTTACAAAATACTGTGATAAACATTCAGTCTTAGATACATAAATATCTAGGGGATAAACTGTTAGGCAAGCATGGTTGGTTCACACTCTGGGGACATCAGGTGTGTCTGATGTTCTGGCTCCATTATACTATATAAGGAACCTTGAAGTTTGGATTATTCCTCTAACACTTCAATTTCTACATCATTAATATGGAAATAACCATGTTATTTACCTAAAAGGGTGATTCTGAGGATTGCAAGAGATAATCCTTGTCTACCATTTACATCATGCCTAACAGAGAGGTAATAAAAACAATTATACTTTAAAAATTTTGACACAGATCAAACTGCTCTCCAAAAGCAGACCCTTCCATAACCTTGGGCAAACTCATTTTATTCAAATCTGCAATTTCAGAGGAATAAAAAGTATCCCATCGTTTGATTTCTATTTCTTTGATGCTTATTAAGTTGAACACCCATTCCCCTACTTTTTGACCACTGGGAGATCTTTTTTGAGTAGCCTATTCCTGACTTGTCCATTTTCTTTTTCTCCTTAGAGTACTGTGTTTTCTTATTGACTGTAAGATCACTTAAAATATCAATCATCTGTTTTCTGTGATTCATGCCATAGATGTAGTCCCACGTTTTTTGTCTTTTTATTTTGCTTTTGGTTTTTTATACATAAAAATTTTTATGTAGTCAAATATATCTATAGTCATGGTTTTGCCATTAATTTTATGCATGTTTTTCTCATTCTGTGTTCCTATAAACAGAAACTTGATTTTTCTCCTTTCAAGGTCTTTTTTAATTTCACAGTTTAATTTTAATTCAATTACAGTTTCTTTTTGTGTATAACAAAGGGATTTCACTTTGAAGCCTTTTTTAGTAACTGAAGAAGAGATTCAAACCATGCTGCTTGGACTGCTTTCTAAATTCATTGATTCTAAGAGTTCTTTCTCTAGTTAAGAAACTAGCTTTCATAGTCATCATTTTTAATGTGCTCATAAAATTACCCTGAATGACAATCCCATAATTTAAGCAATCCTCTATTATGTATTGTGGTTGTTTCCAATTCTTCATAAAGGTTAGGATAAAAAGCTTGATAAATACTACTTTTTCTATAATTTGGAATGATTTCCTTAACCTAGAGTTCCAGAGGTGGAAATAAATGGTCAGAGGATATGTACATTTTTATGATGCTCATTATCTGAAGTTCTCTCTACTCAGACCCTATTAAGCAACTCTTTTCAAGAACAACAGTTCAGTTGCTCAGTCTTGAACGACTCTTTGCGAGGCCATGGACTGTGGCACGCCAGGCCTCCCTGTTCGTCACCAACTCACAGAACTTACTCAAACTCATGTCCATTGAGTTGGTGATGCCGTCCAACTGTCTCATCCTCTGTTGTCTTCTTCTCTTCCCGCCATCAATCTTTCCCAGCATCAGTCTTTTCACGAGTCAGTTCTTTGCATCAGGTGGCCAAAGTACTGGAGTTTCAGCTTCAGCATCAGTCCTTCCAATGAATATTCAGGACTGATCTCCTTTAGGATGGACTGGTTGGATCTCCTTGCTGTCCAAGTGACTTTCAAGCGTCTTCTCCAACACTACAGTTCAAAAACATCAATTCTTCCGTGCTCAGCTTTCTTTATAGCCCAACTCTCAATCCATACATGACTACTGGAAAAACTGTAGCTTTGACTAGACAGACCTTTGTTGGCAAAGTAATGTCTCTGCTTTTTAATATGCTGTCTAGGTTGGTCAAAACTTTTCTTCCAAGGAGCAAGCATCTTTTACTTTCATGGCTGCAGTCACCATCTGCAGTGATTTTGGAGCCCAAAGAAAGTTTCTCACTGTTTCCATTTTTTCCCCATCTATTTGCCATGAAGTGATGGAACCAGATGCCATGATCTTAGTTTTCTAAATGTTGACTTTTAAGCCAGTTTTTCACTCTCTTCTTTCACTTTCATCAAGAGCCTCTTTAGTTCTTCACTTTCTGCCATAAGGGTGGTGTCATCTGCATATCTGAGGTTATTGATATTTCTCCCGGCAATCATGATTCCAGCTTGTGCTTCGTCCAACCTGGCATTTCTCATGATGTACTCTGCATATAAGTTAAATAAGCAGGGTGACCATATACAGCCCTGACGTACTCCTTTCCGAATTTGGAACCAGTCTGTTGTTCCATGTCCAGTTCTAACTGTTGCTTCTTGACCTGCATACATATTTCTCAAGAGGCAGGTCAGTTGGTCTTGTATTTCCTTCTCTTTAAGAATTTTCCAAAAAAAAAAAAAATAATAATTTTCCAGTTTGTTGGGATCCACACAGTAAAGGCTTTGGCATAGTCAATGAAGCAGAAGTAGACGTTTATCTGGAACTCTCCTGCTTTTTCTATTATCCAGCAAATGGATGTTGGCAATTTGATCTCTGGTTCCTCTGCCTTTTCTAAATCCAGCTTGAATATCTGGAAGTTCTCAGTTCACATACTGTTGAAGCCTGGATTGGAGAATTTTGAACATTACTTTGCTAGAGTGTGAGATGAGTGCAATCGGGCGGTAGTTTGAGCATTCTTTGGCATTGCCTTTCTTTGGGATTGGAATGAAAACTGGCCTTTTCCAGTCTTATGGTCACTGCTGAGTTTTCCAAATTTGCTGGCATATTGAGTGCAGCACTTTCACAGCATCATCTTTCAGGATTTGAAATAGCTCAACTGGAATGGCATCACCTCCACTAGCTTTGTTCTTAGTGATGATTCCTAAGACCCACTTGATTCTGCATTCCAGGATGTCTGGCTCTAGGTAAGTGATCACACCATCATGATTATCTGGGTCGTGAAGATCTTTTTTGAACAGTTCTTCTGTGTATTCTTGCCAACTCTTCTTAATATCTTCTGCTTCTGTTAGGTCCATACCATTTCTGTCCTTGGGCATGCATCAAGGACCTGCCCATCTTTGCATGAAAAGTTCTCCTGGTATCTCTAAGTTACTTGAAGAGATCACTAGTCTTTCCCATTTTATTGTTTTCCTCTATTTCTTTGCACTGATCACTGATGGAGGCTTTTTAAAAAATCTCTCTTTGCTATTCTTTGGAATTCTGCATTTAAATGGTTATATCTTTCCTTTTTTTGCCTTTCACTTCTCTTCTTTTCTCAGCTATTTGTAAGGCCTCCTCAGATAACCATTTTGCCTTTTTGCATTTCTTTTTCTTGGGGATGGTCCTGATCACTGCCTCCTGTACCATGTCATAAACTTCCATCCATAGTTCTTCAGGTCCTCTGTCTATCAGATCTAATCCCTTGAATCTGTTTGTCACTTTCATTGTATTTGATTTAGGTCATACCTGAATGGTCTAGTGGTTTTCCCTACTTTCTTCAATTTAAGTCTGAATTTGGCAATAAGGAGTTCATGATCTGAGCCACAATCAGCTCCTGGTCTTGTTTTTCTGACTGTTTAGAGCTTCTCCATCTTTGGCTGCAAAGAATACAATCAATCTGATTTCACTATTGACCATCTGGTGATGTCCATGTGTAGAGTCTTCTCTTGTGTTGCTGGAAGAGGGTGTTTGCTATGACCAGTGCATTCTCTTGGCAAAACTTTATTAGCCCTTGCCCTGCTTCATTGTGTACTCCAAGGCCAACATCAGTGTACCTTTTTCTACATATCTGCTCCTTTCCCATGTTGCCAGGTATCTGTCTATTCAGACCTATAGTTTTCTTATCTCTGATACCTCTCTAAACTGATGTACTTAAGATTCTCATACATTTCCTCTATATCATAAATTATTCAGGTTATCTTACCTTTATTTCAAATAAATCAGTAGGCTTGACCCAACAGGATATTGATTCCTTTTCCTTATTATGTCAATGGGTTTAATAATGAAATAAGGTAAGGATTTGAGTATGTGACTATACCAACAGATGGTAGGTCTTATTTGCTGGCAATGGTACTTGACTGCCCATCTGCTTCAGCCATGATCACACAGGGCATTAGATGTACCAGAATACTGATCTCTCAATAACATAGAGTGTCAGGTTTTGGGGAATTAATACTGAATGAGGCCATAGATAATTACAGAATAAACAGAAAGTTAGTTCTTTGAGCTACAAGCGTTCATATCAAAGTCAGGAGATATAACAAACCTAAACAAAAACATGCCAGGTAGATACACAGAAGGCAGTGGACTTCTTAATGGCTCCAATGCATGGCTCTCCTAACAGAGTCAATATTTTGTGAGCTCTATGAATAAGTGGAAAAGAAAACAAAAGAAATAATTTCTCCTCTAAATATCACTTTGCCATTCAGTTAATGACTTTTTTTGGACATGACACCAAAAGCACAAACAATAAAAGGAAAAATCAACAAATGACATTATGTTAAACTCAAAAGCTCCTGCATAGTGAAAGAAACAATCAATGGCAGCCTACAGAATGTGAGAAAATTTCTGCAAACCATGTACTGGATAAGAGATTAATATCGAAAATATATAAACAACTAACAAAAACAAACAACCCCTCCCCCAACAATCTGATTAAAAAATGAGCAGAAGTACTAGTTCCGAAGATGACCTCAAAATGGCCAAAAGAAACATGAAAAAATGTTCAACATTACTAATCATCAGGAACATGCCAATCAAAACCACAGTGAGATAATACCTCACACCTGTTAGAATGGCTATCATCAGCAGAGAAGAGGGATTTCCCTGGTGCTCCCAGTGCAGGGGTTCTGGGTTTGATGCCTGATCAGGAAACCAGATCCTGCAAGCAGAAACTAAGATCTTGCATGCCTCAGGTAAGAACTAGCACAACCAAATAAATTTTTTTTTTACAAAAAGAAAGAAGAGACAACTCATGTGTTGGCAAGGATGTGGTGAAAAAGGAACCCTAACGCACTGTTGGTGGAAATATAAATTAGTCCAACTACTATGGAAAACAATATGGAGGTTCCTCAAAAAGTTAAAATAGATCTAACACATGATCAATCAATTCTACTTCTGGGTATACACCCAAAGGAAATGAAAATATTTTGACGAGGTATATGCATATCTGTGTTTATCACTTTGGCCACCTGATGTGAAGAACTGACTCATCTGAAAAGACCCTGATGCTGTGAAAGATTGAAGGCAGGAGGAGAAGGGGACGACAGAGGATGAGATGGTTGGATGGCATCACAGACTTGATGGACATGAGTTTGAGTAAACTCCAGGAGTTGGTGATGGACAGGGAAGCCTGGCGTGTTACAGTCCATGGGGCCGCAAACAGTGAGACACAACCGAGTGACTGAACTGAACTGATGTTTATCACAATAGCAAAGATTATGGAAATGACCCAAATGACCACCAATAGATGAATGGATGAAAACAATGTAGCAATATACATACACAATAGAATATTATTCATGTATGAGAAGGGAAGCTATCCTGCCATTTGCAACAACATGGATAGACCTTGACCACATGATGCTAAGTGAGATAAGTCAGAGAAAAACAAGTACTAAATGGTATCACTTATATATAGAATCTAAAAAAGTCCAATCTGTTAAAAAGAAAAAAAAGAGCATAAAATGGTGGTTACCAGAAGATAGGGGGTGCTGATAAGATTGAGCGTTTAAGGGTACAAAGTTGCAATGAGTGGCAAATAAGCCACAGAGATCTCATGCACAGTATAAAGACTAAAATCAATAATACTATACTATAATAATATAATCTGATAGATATTGCTCCAATGGCAATATTATAATAAATAAATGTATGAAAGTAACATGCTGTATACCTTAAATTTACAAATTATGTCAAATTTATCAAATAAAAAATTAATTTAAAAAGCTTGTTAGCTTCTTTGTGCCTGTGGATGATGCCACGTAAGCATCACTGAAGTCTCCTCCACTACAGTCAAGTCTAAGTTGGAGTCTATCAAAGAGCCCAGAAAGCCTGCGGAAGCTCTTCATCAGAGGTCTGAGCTTTGAAACAACCAATTGTGGGTCTGAGGAGCCATTCTGAGCTTTGGAGGACACTCAGACTGTGTGGTAAGGAGGGATCCACACACAAGCACTCCAGAGGCTTCGGGTTTGTCACATACACCACAGTGGAGGAGGTGGATTCGATTATGAATGCAAGACCACACAAGGTGGATGGAAGAGTTGTGGAACCAGAGGGCTGTCTCAAGAGAAGATTCTCAAAGACCTGGTGCCCACTTAACTGTGAAAAAGATTTTTGTTGGTGGCATCAAAGAAGATAATGAAAACAGCACCTAACATGTTATTTTGAACAGTATGGGGGGAAAAAAGTGACTGAGGCAACAGCAGAAAGAATGCCTTCTGTAACCTTTGATGACCATGACTCCATAGACAAGATTGTCATTTAGAAATACCACACTGTGAATGGCCACAACTGTGAAATAAGGAAAACCGTATCTAAGCAAGAGATGGTTAGTGCTTCATTCAGCCAAAGACATAGAAGTGGTTCTGGAAACTTTAGTGGTAGTCATGGAGGTGGTTTTGGTGGGAATGTCAACTTTGGTTGTGGAGGAAATGTCAGTGGTTGAGGTGGCTTCCGTGGCAGCCATGGTGGTGGTAGATACGGTGGCTGTGAGAATGGCTATAATGGATTTGGAAATGATGGAAGCAGTTTGGAGGTGGCGGAAGCTATGATGATTCTGGCAATTACAGCAATCAATCTTCAAAGTTTGGACCCATGAAAGGAGGAAACTTTGGAGGCAGAAGTTCTGGCCCCTATGGTGGCAGAGGCCAATAATTTGCCAAACCATGAAACCAAGGTGGCTATAGTGGTTCCTGCAGCAGCAAGTAGCTATGGCGGTGGGAGGTTTTAATTACTGCCAGGAAACAAAGCTTAGCAGGAGAGGAGAGCCAGTGAAGTGACCAGGAAGCTACAAGTTACAAGAGATTTGTAAACTCAGTCAAGCACAGTGGTGGCAGGGCCCTGCTGATTTGAAGAAGACATGTTTTAGACAATGCTCATGTGTATGGGAAAAAAAAAAAAAAACCTCGAGGACTATATTTGTGACTAATTGCACAAACTATTTTAGTTTCTAATTGGTGGGAAGTGTAAAGCATTGCAATAAAGAGTTTTAACATAGTTTTTTTGTACCCATGCTATTGATTGCCAAATTTAATAGTCTGATTATGATGCTGAATAAATATCTTTTAAAACAAACACCCCCCCCCAAAAAAAACTCATTAAACTAAAATAAAACTAAAAAGCCACAGGAAAAACAAAACACGAAAAACCTTTTCCTATTCTAATCCTAGCAGTCACAGGCCAGTGATCATATTTCCTCTAAGCTTGCTTCTTTCTCTACTATCCCCTTCCTTGGCAAACAATAACCAATCATGTATCCTGAGAGTCATCCTCAACTCCTTCTTCTCCCTCCAGCCTCACATTCACTTAATCACTGAGGTCTGAGAACTCCACTTCAGAAGATCCCTTGAATCCAGCCCTTCATTCTTCTTATCATTAATTTAGTTTAGATCTTTATAACTTCTGACATGAATTATTCCAAATGCCCCCTCAAATGGCCTCCTCATCTCCAGTGAAACCTTACTCCAGTCCATTTTGCATAGACTTGTTATATAGATAAAATAAAAACTCTTTAGAATGGCCCTTCATAAACCAGACCCTGCCTCTATATCCCATCTTAGCTCCTATACGTTATACCTTCCACCATATATCTCTTAGATACAAGTCAAAGTTACTTTATAGTTACTTTATAGTTGATAAATTATTGGTCTTTCTTAAAGTCAGTGGTAGGTGAGTGATGGAACCATCATTTACTAGCTGTGACCACAGGCAAGTGACTTAACAGCTCTGTGCCTCGGTTTTCTCATCTGTGAATCAGGGATAACAACAATACTTATTCCTAGATTGCTATAAGAATAAAATACTGAATCACTATGCTGTACACCTGAAACTAACACAACTGTAAATCAACTATACTTCAATTTTTAAAAGTCACTAATTACTCCAGTGTTCTTGCCTGGAGAATCCCAGGGATGGTGGAGCCTGGTGGGCTGCCATCTATGGGTTCGCACAGAGTCGGACACGACTGAAGTGACTTAGCCGCAACAGTCTGTTACATTAACAATGTAACATCCATGATTCATGGAAATTGTTAATGAAAAAAATTTAAAATAAAAGGTATTTGGTAGTAAAGTACCCTTTCAAACTCTGGAAACATGAATTGACAGGGTATAGGTCTACACATGTTCCTTAAAGTGGGAATTATAATAAGTAGCTTACAGTCAAAGAAGTACAACTCAGTATATTATTCTTCACATCAAGAAATCACAGTGATCATTCAAAAGGTCTTTTACCCTTAATTAAAAGGATATTATTGCTTACAGTTTGAAAGCCATGAAGAGTAAAGGGGAACACTTTGCACAGGGTTAAGATGCAATTTATTTCTACATTAAAGAGACTTTAAATCAGTATGCTTATTCCTTGACAGTAACAATTATTCAACACTTCAAGAAGACAACATGAATTACTAACTAGGTATAAAATAAGCTACAAGGATATAATTTACAACACAGGGAATACAGTTGATATTTTATAATAACTATAAATGGAGAAGGAAATGGCAACCCACTCCAGTGTTCTTGCCTGGAGAATCCCAGGGACGGGGGAGCCTGGTGGGCTGCCATCTATGGGGTCGCACAGAGTTGGACACGACTGAAGTGACTTAGCAGCAGCAGCATAAATGGATTACAACTTTTAAAAATTGTGAATCACTGTATTGCATGCCTATAACTTATATAGTATTGTATGGCAACTATATTTCAATTTAAAAAAACAAATCTGCACTGGAAAAAAAACATGAATTAAATCTAATACTTGTGTAATTGTTCACAGTCTTGGCGGTAGTTCATTTGTTCTATTATTACTATTCCTGCTCTTCCTCCTACTACTACGTATTGCAACAATTCTTTGCTATATTCTTACTAATGATTTTGTTTAAGCAACTAATTTGAGAGATTGTAAGACTTTTGATATTTTTCACATTTATATTATGGATAGGAATTATGCTATCCAGAAGAAATATATCTATGTTTCAACAAAGCTACTTAGAGCAGTAATAAGGCACTTACCACAACTTGGAGCACCTGTTCATTGTAAAGTGAGGAAGAGGAGGAGGAAGAGGAGGAAGAAGAGGAAGAGGAAGAAGAATGGGAAGAGGAAGAGGAGGAGGAATAAGAAGAGTCAGCCATCATTTGGCCTAAAGTCTGTATCAGTGTTTTCCCCAGAAGAAAAAAAGAGCTGAACATGGCAATTACGCCAAACACCATTCCAAAATTGAACCTGTCAAGAGGAAAAAAAATTACATAAATGTACAATCCCTCACAATCCACGGACTAAAAAATATGTTAACCAGCCACATTTCATAGCTTCAAAACAATGTCTAAAAATGTCAATAACTCTTGCTTCTTTTTCCTACCTGAACTTCAGATACTTGACTGAAGCACAGGTACTTGGCTCTGTAAGCAGTTCTAATTTACAATTCTCTCATCACTGAAGGGGGCTTCCCTGGTGGCTCAGTGGTAAAAATTCCACCTGCCATACAGGAGACGTGGAGTCAATCCCTGGGTCAGGAAGATCCTGTAGAGAAGTGCGTGGCAACCCACTCCGGTATTCTTGTCTGGAGAATCCCCATGGACAGAGGAGCCTGATGGCCTACAGTCCATGGGGTTGTGAAGAGTTGGGGACGCGACTAAGCAGGCACAGCATGGCACATAACTGAAGAGGCTGAATGTTGTTCCCAATCCTATTGTTTTTCTCATTTACATAGCATTGTTTTTATCTTATTCTCACATAGTTATGAAAGCTCTTTGACATTATAGAAATCCATTCTTTTATCTACCGATTCTACTGTTTGGATTTTATTTTAGTTGAATTTTGTCATGGGCTTAAAATAGTAATGTGGTAAAACTTAAGAACAGTTTTTTCTACTGTTAATAATTACAAGTCATTCTTCTGTAGTTGGGAATAATCTATTACATTTTCTAACTTTTTGATAAGCTGTGTTTTTTCAAGGAACTTGTCCATTTCATTTAAATCGTCAAATTTATATATATAGAACTGTTCACAATAGCTTCATCTTTCAAAATGAGTCTCACTCCATGCTGTCATTGCTAAGGGCCTGGGTTCAATCTCTGCTTGGGGAACTATTAATAAAATTCTACAAGTTGTGTAGAACAGTCAAAATAAATAAATGAGTCTCAGAATCTATAGTAATATTTCTTCCTCCAATTCTGATTTTTAGTTGTTTTCTTTTTTTGTTGATCAGTCATGGTATGGGTTTATCAATTTTACTAATCTTTTCAAAGAATCAGCTTTTGGCTTTGTTGATTTTCTCTACTGTATACTTCCTATTTCGCTGATTTCTGCTCTTTATTATTTCTGTTTTGTCTGCTTTGATCTGCTCTTGCGTTTTCTGCTTTTTGATCACCTCATTATTGATATTTAGCTCTACTCCAGCTGGAGCTAAATTTTTAACAAAAAGGAATTTAGACAAAGGCCCTCTACTCTCATACTAAAAACTCTTCAGCTACAGAAACTGTCAGTCTCTAGGGTGTCCCGGAGAGCGTTATAAATCCCCTAACCATAAACACTATAAACTATGACTTTTACAATATTTTAAATTAAAGGGATAGGCCTAGCATAGCCAAGGAGTCCAGGACCCTGCTGCTGCAATCTGGCTGGCGTTGGTTTGTGCATAGGCCTTACAGGAGGATAAATATTTTAAATATCCTTCCTCTGGATGGGTATCACAGACGAAGCACAGAGGAAAGCCTGTAGACTTTTGGAAGCCCTATTACTCCCACAACCCTTGTTTCTACTTGTGATGATGGAGGAGAGAATTCTCTAAGATTGTTTTCCTGGTGGAAAATGCTCCATATGCGTTTTGCCTTTCCATTGATGTATAACTTCCATGGTAAAATGCGTAAGTCTGAAGTGTACAGCTCACTGAATTTTTATGTATGTACATACACCCATGTGTCCACCAGATCAAGACAGAGAATCTTGACTGTGAATGTGTGCAAAGCACGATGATGCAATCCCATACACTTATATAAAGCCAGAAAGTTTTTACATGGTCAACATTTTAAAACTCAGTAAACTGAAAACGATGGAAACAATTCATTTAACATGTATTTCTCAGGATCACAATTACTAATTTAAACCAATAAAGAGAAAATGAAGAATACCACTGGTAAAGTATCCTTGCTTTCCGCCGTCCCCAACTATAAAAGGCACGATTGAAAACAGCAGTCTGCCATCTTATGTGAAAAGGGGAGATGCTCAATCCGTTGTTTTCCAGCCAGTCTTCATAAGAATGCTTAAAATATACAGATGACTGAGAGAGAAAGAAAAGTTCCACATCATTCAATTTGAAGAACAATTTATAATGTTTAAGAAAATTTTAAAAAAGAAGTGTTTTCTACAGGAAAGCAAGATAGTGACTAATCAAATGTTTATAACTTTTAAAGCTTTACATTTATCTATTTTTTTCAGGATATTAAAGTATAAGTCTTGGACTAGCTGGTTTGCTGAGCTCAGGGTCCAGCAAATTACGGCCCATGGGCAAAAAATGTTTGCTTAGAACAGCATTGTCCAAAAGAAATATAATGTGAGCTACAAGTGCAAGTCACATGTGCAATTTAAAATTTTCCAGTAGCCAAGAAAATTTAAAAGGCAAATAGAAGCAGATTAATTTTAAAGTATTTTTAACTAAAAAGAACCAAGATATTATCATTCAAAATATAATCAATATAATTATTGAAATATAATTATTGAAATATTACACATTCTATTTGTTTTCTTACTTACTTATGCACTAAGTCTTTGAAATTCAATGTCAACTTTACACTTAAGAGCATATCTCAGTTCGGACTAGCCCCATTTCAAATGCTAGATGGCCACATGTAGTTAGTGGCTACCACACAGGACAGCACAGGTCTAAAAGCCTTGTTACACAGCAAGAGGTCTTGTGTTATAACTTAAAAAGACCCCAGCCGATCCAACAGAGGGGACAGGTTATTTGGAATCAGTGCTTTCTATACTCTTGAGCAACAACCCTAAGAACTTAGCCTGGATTTGACCATGTAAAAATACAAAATTTATCTAAAGTCATCTTAATTTCAGTAATTCCTTAACATACTTTGGGGTTGGGGAGACAGCTGCTTATATGCAGCTCAATAAACAGTTTATCATTAGGAAAGTTTGAAGTCCTTGAGTAATGTAGGATTTGGGACAATATAAGGCTGCTTTATATACACTGCTACTGACCTCTTATTTGTTATAGTAAGTATGATAAGTATTTTGTCATATAGATGCCCATCCATTTGAGAAATTTCTGTCTCTAGAGGATATTTCAGTCTTATCAGTCATAAAATATGATCTGAGTGTGAATATAGGTATGTGTTTGCCTTTGGATCCATAATGTTCTCTGCTCTCAATCTTCAGGTGAAGTTTTAAACCTGTTTATTTTCTAGGACTTGGAAACGGAGAGTGACACACCCCTCCAGGTGTCTACTGAGGAAATCCTAGACAAACTATGCATAAAACAGCAGACCAAGCTGGGAGCAGAGAAGCTAAAGGTGCAGGCTCCTAAAACCCAAGACTTCTCCATTCCCCAGGCAGATACTTTGAATGAGAGTTAGGACTTCTGCTCAAGGAATAGTGCTCTCTTAGGGAGTTAAGGGCTGTTACTGAACTTAAAGTGACATCCTGATCACCTCATACACTGGACTAGACTATAAAGGTTTGAAAATTTTACTTTTATTTTGGATTTCTGTCACATATGCAACATGAAATCATGTGAGTTTGTTTTTTCCAAACAACAAAATCACTGTGTAAATAAGCACTGGCATGCTTATGACATGCTAAGCACTATGCCAAGTGTGTGCAGAGAAAGCACCTGGGGATCTTACGAGGATGCAGATTCTGATTCTGTGGGTCAGGAATGAGGCCTGAGAGTCTACATTTCTGACAGTTTCCCAGATGATGCAAGTGCTGCCAGTCCTTGAATCTCAGCTTGAGTGACAATGGGCTCTATGTGGATGAATAACATAATCCTCTCTACAATATCAGGAAGTCTTTACAACTATTACACCTATTTTAAAGATGAAGAAATAGAGGAACAGAGAGAATTTTTGCCCAAGGTCACAATGGTTAGGAAGTGGCAAAGCCCAGCCCCGTGCTCTAAGGATTCTACTGTATTATCTTTACACTTTGCAAGTTTTGTTTCCCTGGTGGCTCAGACGGTAAAGAATCTACCTGCAATGCGGGAGACTCAGGTTTGATCCCTGGGTGGGGACGATCCCCTAGAGAAGGGAATGGCTACTCACTCCAGTATTTTTGCCTGGGGAATTTCATGGACAGAGGAGCCTGGCGGGCTACAGAAGTCAGACATAACTGAGTGGCTAACACACTTTGCAAGTTTAAATGCAACAAAGTAACATTAAGTATCATTTCATTCTAACATTAAACTTAAAACACACACACTAAACTACAGTATTCTATTTAAAACGGTATTCATAACATGAAGGTTTGAACTAGTCATAATTGGAACTTTCATTAAATATTAGAAAAGTTACATGATTTCATTCCTCGCATACAATACCCCCAACCCCCAATATGCAACTTCAAAAGGCTGCTTGAAGTCTGTGGTCAGACAATTAATATCCGCTACCCAAGTAACTTAAGAATGGGCTGCGTACGAGCGGTCTGCGGCGGCGGAGGGGGACGGGTATTAAGTGGCGGGGCGGCGGGGGGGCGGGGGGAGGTTAGCGTGAAGAAACGGCGTCTAAGATACAAAGTAGAATTCGAGCAGTTAATAGTTATCTAAATCCTCGCTACCTGTAAGTGCGGTCAGTTATCTAGCGGCATTGGCAGCAGTAAGGAACGGGCTAGAAATGCAGAATCTTAGGCCCCCGGCCTAGATCTGCTGAATCAGAATGTGCTTTTTAACCGGAACTGCAGACGATCGTACGCACTTTAAAGTCTGAAACCACTGATGTAAATCACACCTTGATTTACCAGATTCTCTGGAGAGTCGCGACCTTAAAGATAACGAGGGCAAACAATGCCTTTCTCAGGCAGACATTTTATTTTCCTCTCAGGGGCAGTGTGGTGGGGTTTGGCGAGCCCTCCCCAGCCCACTACCGGCGCCTCCCGGGCAGGACCCGATGGCTGCGGGGCCTACGGAGCCCCGCAATGCGACCGCGGCTGTCACGCAGGTCGCCACTCCCTTCCCGCAACCAGCCGGGCTTTATTTACTCCACCGGACCGCGCGCCACGCGGAAGGCCGCAAGTGGACACCGGCCGCACGGCTTCCGTTCCGGGAGGCACAGAGCAGGGGAAAAGACCTCGGGTCCCGCGCCCTGACCCTGAGCACCACGGGCTTGGGCCTTAGGCCCGAGGCCCTCACCTTCAACACCAAGTCGGTCAGGTAGACGGCAGTCCAGCCGCCCACCACCACTACCACCAGCGATACCGGAATCATGGCAGCGGCGGGGGCAGCGCAGGGAAGGCGAGCGCCGGCGTCCTCCCTGCGAGCTGCAACCAGTTGACAGCGCGGCGCCTACAGCCCCAGCATCTGAGCAGGGACCAAGCTGCCAAGGGTTCCTTTCTCGTAGTGGCCTCGTTTCCTTCCGGATCCTTCTGGTGGGACACTCGGCCCGCGATGCTCGCACCGGAAAAGTGAGCGGGGGCTTATTTTCGCGGAACACTTGGGCGCCACAGCCTAGGCATCAGCTAGCTTACGGCTTCGAGCCCTCTAGCGATTTGTTAGTCTTTGGCCCTCCCTGCTGTCTGGTCTCCATTCTCTCTGGTTCTGGTCTGGGGTGTGTAGTTCCTCTTAATCTAGTGAGAGTTTGGGATCATCCGAAATAATAATCGTCTCCGCCACTCAGACTGTCTTAGGTATCCAGATTTAAATTAATTATGTTCAATCGTTCTTTTTATTGAAACGTTATTTACACACAGAAAAAACACAATACAGATTTCAACTGTTTCGCTGAGTTTTGATAACTTCCATGTACCCTAATCAAAATAGAGAACGTTTCCATCTCGGGAATTTTCTTCTCTCGATTCTCAGTTAACCCTCTCGTCCTCCACCTATTCCTACCCCTCGTTTTCTTTGTAAAAACTTTGTGTAAATAGAATCATACAGTAAGTACTCTTTTGTGTCTGGCTTATTTTGTTCAACATATTTTGAGCTTTAGGTTCATTTCTCAACCTTTTCCATTATAAAATTTGAGATTGGTGCTACGTTAAAAAAAAAAATTTCTAAACACCCTTACATATTTTTGTATGTTGACATGTACTTGATTATATATTGGCCTGGAGCAGTGGTTCTCAACCTTGGCTGTAACATTAGGATCACCAGGGAACTTTAAAAATTCCTGTTGCCCGTTCTATAGCTTAGACCAATTGAATCAGAATCTCAGAATGGGACCCAAGCCCCCGTGTTTTTTAAACAGGTCATTCTACTTTGCAGGCAAGATTGAGAACCAGTCAACTAGATGATTTCCAATGAGAAGGAAAACTAATATTTATAGAGTTGTGTGTGTGTGTGTGTGTGTGTTTTGCATTCTCCTAATGCCCAAGCCTTTAAAAGTTAAACTTGTTTTAGCTCTCTGAAAAAGCATCAGCAGCAATAGTAATACTGATACCGAAATATTGAGAATACCATCTTAAGAATCCCAAATAAAAATGCCCCCTCAGCCTCTTGCAAAGTAAAAATACAGTGAATACAAGAAACCTGTATGAGAGATACTGCTACTCATTTGCTTCACTCTTCCATACTTTTCCTAAAGTTTTAATAATTTAGCACCATTTCTTCCAAGCTTCAAGAAACCTTATGATTCAGTTTTACATCTTCTTGCATATATGTGTGTTTATGTGTTGTAATAAAATGTTTCAATTTATTTTGAACAAGTGAAGTCACTCAGTCGTGTCCAACTCTTTGCGACCCGGTGAACTGTAACCCACCAGGCTCCTCCATCCATGGGATTCTCCAGGCAAGAATACTGGAGTGGGTTTCCATTTCCTTCTCCAGGGGATCTTCCGGACCCAGGGATCGAACCCAGGTCTACCGCATTTCAGGCAGAGGCTTTAACCTCCTAGCCAAACCAAGCTGAGTATAATTATAAAAGTTTATATTCAAGCATCCTGTGATATCACAGTTTTCCATGTACAGGTATCCCAAAAGTCTTTATGCAGTTTTAGGTTTTGATAATTTCAGAAGTATAAATGCTACAAACTTGAAAAAGCATCACTTGAAAATTTATTTATATTTCTTTTACAGTTATTTAACTTGGAGAATTTTGAATAATTTTAAATTTCAAATTTTTTAGTCCAAAGGAAGGCAAACATTGACTGAAACAAAAAAACTGAATTATATTTACTGTTCAAAAATTTCTGAGACCAAAGAAACATGAAAGAAATTAAAAAAATTTTATTTTTCAAGTGATGTTATGTGTAAGTTCATAGAGTTTGTACTTCTGAAGTTATTGAAGCTTAAAACTACACTAAGACTGTTGCTACACTATTGTATTTGAACTGACTTTTGTTTGCTCTTGTATAAGGACTGTAGTTTTTAACTGTTTTTTCCTATGATGAGAAAATTAAGAATTAAAGTGCTTCTCTTTTGTTAGCCTAAAGCCTTGTCTGGACCACTTGCTGGGAAAAAAACCAGATACTTTGTGGCTATCTGATTATCCAAAATATGTAGGAAATGAGTTGATTGTGTTTTTCTGTTCCCAACTTAAATTTTTACTTATTCAACTGACTTGATGTTCACATTAGGGATCCAGCAGTCAAAACAAAACACTAAATAGAATCCTGCTGGTTTCTGAAATTTATCAGTCATGGAAGGCAGCTGGTGGCAGCAGAAAAGACAAGATAGAGGATGCAAGGTGGCAGTAAAAACCATCTGTATTCCAGAAGATCAAGGTATTCTCCTTAGAATAAATGTGATCTACTTTACAAATAGTTTCAGGTTTCTGTCAAGTAATTGTCTTAAAGAATGCACAGTCAGGCTTTTATTCATATCATTTTATATAGCATATATTTTTAGAGGGGCACCAAGTATACATTTTGGCTGAATGGAAAATAGCTACATATTAGGGACTTTCGTGGCTGTCCAGCGGTTAAGACGCCACACTTCCACTGCAAGGGGCGTGGATTTGATCCCACCCCCCTGAAAAAAACAGCTACATGTTAAAAATCAGTATTTGGCTGAAGCAGAATATCACTGTCATATAATAAACTTCTGAGATACCAGGATCAACATGAACTATAAATATTAGATAATACTAATTTTAAAATACAACAGTTTTGTTGTTAAATATAAGTATTCAGATTTTTAGAGTTTGGTGTTCCCTTCAAGAATATTTATTTCTCATCAACTTCTTGGGTCATTATACTCTACATTTATGACACTAACTTATATCAGCCAAGATAAGCTTGGGAAACCAGCCCTAAAATCCCATTGGCTTAAAATGACAAAGAGTTACTTTTTGTTTGTGCTACATATCCAACATAAATTGGTAGACTGATGCAGATTCCATTTTATCATGCCCAGTTCTCAAAGTGAGGCTCAGGATTTAATGCAGCAGAGAAAGAGGACTAGAGTGTTTATCACTGGCAGAAAAATCCTATGACCAGACATGCACACATTACTTCCATTTCTGTTTCATGAACCTAAAGTAGTCAAATAGATGTGTCTCACTTAAAGGGCAGAAGGAGTATAATCCTCTGTATACCTAGAAGTAGAGAAGAATATACCTGGAAGTAAACATGAGTGTCACCTACCACATAAGTAGATGCTCTCTTTCATACAATTGGCTTTCAATAAACCAGTCATCTGGGTTTTTCATTCTCTGTTTCAGTTTTGTTTCATGTAGACTAATAGCAGCATCTTCCTGGAGTAGAATAATAGAATCTTTTCAGTCACTACCATGTAAGAAATACTTGTACTCTGAAAAGGTCGATTTGATTACTTCTGCCTCAGGTTCCTGGAAAAGGTCAGTTTTCATTCCAATCCCAAAGAAAGGCAATACCAACGAATGTTCAAACTACCGCACAATTGCACTCATCTCACACGCTAGCAAAGTAATGCTCAAAATTCTCTGAGTCAGGCTTCAACAGTATGTGAACCATGAACTTCCAGATGTTCAAGCTGGATGTAGAAAAGGCAAAGGAATCAGAGATCAAATTGCCAACATCTGTTGCTGCTGCTACTGCTGCTAAGTCACTTCAGTCGTGTCCGACTCTGTGTGACCCCATAGATGGAAGCCCACCAGGCTCCCCTGTCCCTGCGATTCTCCAGGCAAGAACACTGGAGTGGGTTGCCATTTCCTTCTCCAATGCATGAAAGTGAAAAGTGAAAGTAAAGTCGCTCAGTTGTGTCCGACTCAGCGACCCCATGGACTGCAGCCCACCAGGCTCCTCTGTCCATGGGATTTTCCAGGCAAGAGTACTGGAGTGGGGTGCCATTGCCTTCTCCGCCAACATCTGTTGGATCATCAAAAAAGCAAGAGTGTTCCAGAAAAACATCTACTTCTGCTTTATTGACTATGCCAAAGACTTTGTGTGGATCACAACAAACTGGAAAATTCTTCAAGAGATGGGAATACCAGACCACCTGACCTGCCTCCTGAGAAATCTGTAAGCAGGTCAAGAAGCAACAGTTAGAACTGGACAGTTAGAACAGACTGGTTCCAAATCAGGAAAGGTGTACATCAAGGCTGTATATTGTCACCCTGCTTATCTAACTTATATGCAGAGTATATCATGTGAAATGCCAGGCTGGATGAAGCACAAGCTGGAATCAAGATTGCCACGAGAAATATCAATAACCTCAGATGTACAGATGACACCATCCTTTTAGGGCAGAAAGTGAAGAAGAACTAAAGAGCCTCTTGATGAAACTAAAAGAGGAGAGTGAAAAAGTTGGCTTAAAACTCAACATTCAGAAAACTAATATCATGGCATCTGGTCCCATCACTTCATGGCAAATAGATGGGGAAACAGTGGAAACAGTGAGAGACTTTATTTTCTTGGGTTCCAAAATCACTGTAGATGGTGACTGCAGCCATGAAATTAAAAGACACTTGCTTCTTGGAAGAAAAGTTATGACCAACCTAGACAGCATATTAAAAAGCAGAGACATTACTTTGCCAACAAAGGTCTGTCTAGTCGAAGCTATGTTTTTTCCAGTAGTCATGTATGGATGTGAGAGTTGGACCATAAAGAAAGCTGAGCACCAAAGAATGGATGCTTTTGAACTGTGGTGTTGGAGAAGACTCTTGAGAGCCCCTTGGACTGCAAGGAGATCAAACCAGTCAGTCCTAAAGGAGATCAGTCCTGAATATTCATTGGAAGGACTGATACTGAAGCTGAAACTCCAATACTTTGGCTACCTGATGTGAAGAACTGACTCATTGGAAAAGACCTTGATGCTGGGAAGGATTGAAGGCGGGAGGAGAAGGGGACAACAGAGGATGAGATGGTTGGATGGCATCACCTACTCGATGGACATGAGTTTGAGTAGACTCCAGACATGAGTTTGAGTAGACTCCAGGAGTTGGTGATGGACAGGGAAGCCTGGCATGCTGCAGTCCATGGGGTTGCAAAATCCGAGTGGGAGTGCCTGAGGCCGGGGTGCGCTGCATGACCTTCAGCCTTGGTTTCCCGTCTGCCGTTTTCCTTTTGAGTTATCTATCTCCTTCAGATATCTGGTTATTTTGGCTTATGAACTCATATTCCCATGGAGGTACTGGCTACTTGGCCTGGTAGTATCTATAGGTAATGGCTGAATGCCAGCCCCTAATCTGCGTCAACTCCCAAGTTCAAGAGAAATAGCAAAAAAGTATTCCCTGTAAGCAAAACCTCAAACAAGGCAGTAACTCAATTATGTGCTGGGGCCAGGATGTGAAATAGAGTCTCCTGTTAATTCTAGTCCCAGGAAGCAAATTCGTGGGTCAGGGGTACACCTTTGAACCCACTTGGAGAAGGCAGCCTCCATAACTATAAGGATCTGAGGGAGCACAGCCAATAAATAAATAGACAAATTTAAAAAAGCAGTGTGCCGGCCTTATATAGCACTACATCCAGCTTTATAAGAAGAGCCAGCAAAATTTTCATTTATTTAGCACTGCTTCGCTTGCTGTTTTTTTCTTTAAACAAATTTTATCCACCTAGTCTACTCTTTTGTATTGAAGCATTCCACGTGGGAAGGCCCCAGGGCCTTGATGGAGTGAATTCCCTACAGAGGCTTCATAGAGACCCAAGTGTGAATCAGAAATAAGGGTGGAGGGAGGGGACATATGTATACCTATGGCTGATATAAGTTGATGTATGGCAGAAACCAACACAATATTGTAAAACAATTATCCTTCAATGAAAAATAAATACATTAAAAAAAAAAAAAAGAAACAAGGGTGGCCAGCAATGGAGCACTAGAAAAAAACAGAGTGAGCAGGGAGATATGGGCAGTGCCTTTCTATACACTGTCATGAGGAGACAGTCTCTAAAACTGACTAAATGAAGCACGCTAACTTCTTGACCAAGCTCCTTCTGGCTAGCAGTGTTCAGGATGAGCAGCCCACCGTGCCTTCAGGCCAGCTGCAGCCTGTGTACTCTCAGTACACCTTCAGTTCTGGAAGTTTCAATAAATACCCTCCAAGAGGCCTGACACTTCATGAAATTAAATCAGGTTAGGAAAACCTAATTGTATTTAAACTCTCTTTCTTTGCTCCAATTCCATATACCTCAAGCCACCTTCTGATAAATAGACACACCATGTAGCTTATTTAAAGGAAAAAGTATACTGATCAGACAGTTAAGAAAAAACAAGTCCACAAAATAGTTATTATTTCTCAACAAAAATTAATCATGATGCATATTCATATGTATGATTTTGTCCCTTGTGGTTAGTGTGAATCAGGATCTCTGAGAGAAAGTTCACAGACGGTAACAACAAAGAGCCAGACTTAGACCAGGGTGGATTCATTAAGCCCTTCTCAGCTGTGTACCTTCTTTCCAGCATCTACAGTTCAAATGGTGAGTATGCTGATCCCTACTGATGGAGAACATAAGACCACAAGCAGCAGGATGTGGACACTTGAAGTGTGGTTTCCTATCCCAGCACTCTCTCAAAACTCTGCCTCAAAAGTCAACAGCAGGGACTTTCCTGGTGGTCCACTGGTTAAGACTCTGCCTTGCAATGTGGGGGGATGCGGGTTTGATCCCTGTTGGGGAACTAAGATTCTTCACGCTGTGGAGCAACGGGTTCCACGTGCAGCAACTACTGAGCTGGAGTACCACAATTAGAGTCTGTGCCCTGCAAGGAAAGATCTCACGTGATACAACTAAGACCTGGCACAGCAAATAAATAAATTAAAAAAATGGGAAGTCAATAGCAGTTTCCTGGTGGCCCAGTGTGATGTCTTCTCAGTCTTCCTCCTATACTCTCTTTGTTACTCAAAACTGTTGACCACCACCTGGGTTCCTGGGAGTGCTATCTGAGGTAGTCCAGACTGGAAAGAGATGGGAGGGTGAACTTGAGCCAAAGTTGGGAAACTAAGCACAAAACCCAAATATTTATTAGTCATCTCCTAAATATGGGTGCTAGGCATATTCTTTTAGGTATCTGACATATATTAGTGAATATAAGAGACAAACGCCCCTGCCCACATGAATGAATATAAGTGACTCCAGGAACATTAAGAAAGGACTGGCCTCTATGTTCCTGTAGGGTTTTTGTTGTTGTTGGTTTTTAGTTGTGCTGGGTCTTTGTTGCGGCGCGTGGGCTTCTCTCTGGTTGCAGCCCACAGGCATCTCTAGTTGTAGGGTGTGGACTTAGTTGCCTTGCAGCATGTGGGATCTTAGTTCCCTGACCAGGGATTGAACCCACATCACCTGCATTGGGAGGCAGATTCTTAACCACTGGACCATCGAGGAAGTCCTGTTTCTGTAGGTTTTATTCTCACTTTTATTATAGTACTTCCAACATACTATTGCAATAGCTTGTTTATATATCTGTCTTGCCTTCCTGTACTGTGGGCGTTGGGATGTCATATCTTATTATTCTGCCACACAGCAGGCATTCAACAAAAGCCAGTAGAATAAATACCTGAATGAACAAGTGAAGCTGAACTGCTAAACAGGCTGTTGAGTTCTAATGTCTTAGCGAGATTATGCTTATCATGGTATTAGAGGAAAATAGGTTTTATGTTAGAAAGAAAAAACCTCACAAAACAAAAACACTGCACTAAAGGAATATCAAACAGCTATCAGCGCTTCTCTCTGTCCTTTCCTGCTGACACCCTAGGCAAGGCTACCATCATTTCTCTCTGGATTAACAAAACTATCTCCCAACTGGTCTCTCCACCTCTTCTAACCTGTTCTCTCTCCTTTAGTCTCTTCTCTATAATGGAGCCAGGGAGCATTCTAAATTATAATTATGACCATGTCACTCCCCTCTAGAAAATTGTGCCACTGTTTTGTATTTTAGTCAGGTTTTGCCATGTAACAATCCCAAGTCTCAGTGACTTACCAAAAGAAAAACTCTTTTCACGCTCTTGGGTCTGTAGGTTGGTGGCAGTTCAGCTAGCCAAGGCTATTTTCAGCTGAGTAGGACCCCAGACTTCTAGTTGGATTTAGGTCTAGTTCATCAAGTATCTGTCATCCTAAGGCCCAGACTGAAGGGGCAGCAACTACATAAAGCATATCCTTTTCTTAGCTGATCTCAGGACCGCAGGAGGGGGAGTCCAATTGAATGAGCTCCTTCAAGCTTCCTCTGGCATTCTCTGCCAACTTTCCATTGGCCAAAATGAGTCACATTGCTAAACCCAAAGGCAGAGATGTGCACTCTGCCTACTGTGAAGCCATGGTCACTTCTGTAGTATGAATGGATTGAAGAAGTGAGAATAACAACGAATCCTACTTTTCCTTGACCTCAGGGTCAAGCCCAAATCCCTTCACAATTTTTTTCTTACTTTTCCACTTTCTTCTCTTGCAACCTCTCTACCTCCTTCACTGAATTCTTCTCACTCTATTCGCCTGACCATCTTTCAGGTCCATTTATAGGAAATACTATCTCTCACTTTCCAGCCTTCTTCCATGCTCCTGCCTTGTCCTGACACACTCTTCTTTCTCCCTTCCCCACATCTATCTTTCCGCCCCTATTTACTCCAAAGGTCTCCCAGACATCAATGTAAATATCACCTCCTATAGGAATGAATTAGTTGCTGCCTCTCTGCATTGCCAAAGCTCCAACACCTGATTTTATCAGAGTCTTTAGCACAGGCATTGTGTTTTTTTTTTTTCAATTTAATTGACTATCTTCCCTCATAGGCTATGTGTGACCTTCATGAGGTTGCAAACTGTGACTCTATTTCACCATTCCCAGCACCTAACATCATTAGTGCCTTCCATAGAGAGAGTACTCATTTTGTTTTTATTGGGTTGGCCAAAACGTTCATTTGGGGTTTTCCATAACAGCTTACGGAAAAACCCTAACAAACTTTTTGGCCGACCTAATACTTAATGAATGTATACATAAGTGAGGACAAACAACCAAGAATGCAATTTGGTTTGAGGATCTGCTCATAATAATATAGTTTGAAAAGTCTAGTATATATATGTGTGTGTGTGGAAGACTCATGGCAATGAAAAATGTGCAAAACCTTTGTATTTTTCAAAGTCCTCTGTGCTGTTTATTTTCATCACACATATCTCCCCTTTGTTAGACTTTTGTCCACACGCTACATTGCAAGACAGCCTACAGGTTACCCCAGTAATTTGAAGAGAGGCTTTACCCTGTGGCTGTAATAAAAAAGACAGAACTGGGCTGATAATGTTTGCAACAGTTCAGAGGATGCAGCTGGAATACTGATCAGCTCTGGTGGCTGATTGGATGTCCAGGGACAAAGGCATATCTCCCTTAGGAGGGAGTGGTCGAATCTGTCTTTGAGAGATACACCGCTCCAAGTTATTTATAGCCAGGAGACTAATTCTTAGATGAATTTCGGAGTGAAGAGACCCAGATGTTCCTTGCTAATTTTCCTTTTTAGAAGGTGTCAATTTATGTAGTCTGGCTTGAGGGCTGGGAGGGTCTATCAGTCACACCTGACTAGCTGCTCTGCATGAAAATTTGAACAGTATTGTTTTGTGTTCGGAATTTGAGGAAGAAAATTTAATGAAAGACAGGAACCACTCCTAGTCCTCAATAAAGAGCAGACAGGAAGGCTGATTAAGGATTTGAAAGTGATTTGTTAGAGGGTGTTTGGGGGGGGGGAGGGTAGGGGTGTGCATAGAGGGGTTGGGAAAAGTCATGGAAGAAACCCAAATCTTTCAGGGTCCCAGCATATGGATTTGTTTACTTCAAGAGGTAATTGCCAGCTGAGGCCCATGTTTTTGAAGCTCATTTCAAATTCTGATGATAGAGAAATTATTCCTTTTTCTGATGATGAGAAATCTGATCCAAGTTGCATAGGCTTAGAAGCGTCTCTGGTAGTAATTTGCTAGATTTAAGGATATAGGATTTCACAATTAGATTCTCATTTAAGAGAAACCATCTTGCTTATTTAGAAAATTAGTCTTTTATTAGTCAAAATGGATTTGCTTCTGAGGCCTAAACTACTTGGACTCATTTCAGGCAAATGTTTTCTAAGAGCTGAGTTCCTAAATTGAAAGAGAAACATAAGCCAACACAATAACATATTTAATGAACTGCACGAATGTGTTGGAAAATTCCCATCCCAGCCAAACAGTAGAACAGAAATCATAACCAAATGTGCCAAACCGCTTCTGTTTTTCCCAAAGGCCCAAATCATCCTGGGGCATGGAATTGACTCATGCATTTATTGATTTTTTATTTTCTGAATTTCTTACATAAAACCTGATCCTTTAAAAACATGGGCTGGTTTTTCTGGGCATGATTGGCAACACAGAATTGATTATTTCTCAAATGAGATCAGTAATCCCTTTGGGAAGAGTGTGTGTGTTTGTGTTTGTGTTGGGGGGGTTGGTGGGAGATGGTTATGAACAGACTTTGGAAACTTCATGTTATATGCAGGATGTGGAGACCCTCTAGATTGTATGATTAGCCTCTTCCTAACCCTGGTGGCTCAGTGGTAAAGAATGTGCCTGCAATGCAGGAGACGCAGGAGAGCCAGGTTCCATCCCTGGGTTGGGAGGATCTCCTGGAGAAGGAAATGGCAACCCACTTCAGGATTCTTGCCTGGAGAATTTCATGGATGGAGGAGCCTGGCAGGCTACAGTCCATGGGATTGCAAAGAGTCAGACACGAATAAGCATCTAAACAACAACAAATGTACAATATCTCCCGTCCTTTGTGTTGTGACTCATCAGCTCCCGATTATTTCAAAGGTTACCGTGAAACTCTCAGCATAGCTGCTTAATGACTGCCTTGGAGAACTCTGCCCACCTCCTCACCCACAGGACACTGAACATTCCAAGTGGAGACGAGAATTGATCTGGTGGCCAGAGAGAGAAGCCCAGCAGGGCAGGGCCTGGATGAGGGAGAGCAGGCTGGAGGGAGAGGCCTGTTTTGGATCTGGAGTCCTGGAGGATCATCATCTACAGGGTGAGGAAATGACTTCTGAACACACACAGTTCTGAGGTTCCGGGGATAAGCCCTGGAAGGAGTGTATACATGGATGGATGATCTGCTGCCCACGCTGTTCTGACTCAGGCCCCTACATATGACCTCTCCTTGCGCTTCTCCCCCTAGCATTCTTTGAGCCCTTGTAAATCAACCTATGCCAGTGTGGCTGCTCAGATATCACCAGGTTCTTGGGTTAATATGGGAAAAGACTTAGTGATCAGAGACACATGAGCCTCCTGGATCTCCTGCCCAGCAAGCAGATGGAAGATCACTGTCACAGCACGTTGCAGACCCAATTCTGCCAAACACACAAGTACTTAGAGCCAACAGTCCCCAAACAGGCAGCCTGTTCTATGAGTTGACCTTACTGTCAGTTCCCTAGTTGCTCCTACAAGCCCCTGGCCTCAAAGGTTTAATCCAGGGTGGACTCGGCACTATTCTGAAGACCAGCGAGTAGGTCAGATCAGGCCCCGCTGTTCTTTCTGAAGGCAGCACACACCAGAATGCTGTGCCCACATGTTAGGCTGCTGGGTATGCGGGATTCCTGTTCTTTCACTACTTAAGAGTTATGAGCCCCATTCAGTCTTCCCAGCCCATCACATATCTTGAACATCTCTCATTTGACCATTGGGAAATTCTTTCAACACCCCTTCAGTTAATATAAAAGTCCCAGGGCAGATTCAGATGGCCATGTTTGCATAGCTACCTGCTGAGGGTGGATTACTGATTAGAGCCCTCCAATGTTCACTAATTGCCCCTGGAGTGTACATTAAAGTATGTTTTCACTCACAGATTTAGCAGTTTCTGTGCTCGCCCTGCACTAATCCCCATAAGTGATATTATAAATATACTCATCAAAAGAAAATAACTCAGTAAAACTGCTGCCCCTCAGTGTGATGCAGTACGCAGGTTATTAAGCCATTGTTTCTCAACTCCAAACTCTTCTTTGTGATGCTAGGGTCGGTAGGGATTCCACAAACATGTGTGCTTTGCCAGCTGTCAGCATTGGGCTCTGCACAAAGGGGCACTGGAGAGACTGCCAAGCTGGGAGACAGAGAAGGGATGGTGCCGTCTGTGTCTGGCATTAGCCGGCGACTATACTTTATCAGTAGCCATGGCTTCCAGCACCAATTGGTCCCACTTTCCAGGTTGTTTATAATCCTCTTGGAGCCAGCTCGTCATCCTCTCCTCAGTTCGGCGAGGCTGTCTTCTCACGCCTCTGAGGCACCAGCCGAGCAGCTCACCCCTCCGGGGTCTGGGTCTCGGCTCCATGGGGTTCTTTCTTTGAGCTCCGAGGCTCCAACAACTCTGACTTCTTTCCTTTGCTTTCTCAGTCCCAGGGCCGGTACCTGCTTCTTGCAGTTATTGTCTTTGTCTTAGGTCAGTGTTCCCCTTTGGCTTTTCCAACCCTCTGACACCTGCTTTATAAAACCCGTATATTAAATTTTTCCTGTTAAAACAACTGATCTGGGCTCTATTTTCAGACTGGACACTAAACAGTATGCTGCTGCTGCTGCTAAGTCGCTTCAGTCGTGTCCGACTCTGTGAGACCCCATAGACGGCAGCCCACCAGGCTCCCCCGTCCCTGGGATTCTCCAGGCAAGAACACTGGAGTGGGTTGCCATTTCCTTCTCCAATGCATGAAAGTGAAAAGTGAAAGTGAAGTCGCTCAGTCGTGTCTGACTCTTCACAACCCCATGGACTGCAGCCTACCAGGCTCCTCTGTCCATGGGATTTGCCAAGCAAGAGTACTGGAGTGGGTGCCATTGCCTTCTCCAAAACAGTATAGTCAGGGTCTAAAAATAACAGAAGCAGAGAAAATATTCCAGGAGATTTATGAAGAAAATTTCAAATCAAAAAGTTGGTTTACATGGAAAGGACTAGTGGAATATGATTCTCTTTGGATAGCCCAAAATCTAAAATGTCAGTATGGTATGCCTGTATGAATAATTATGAAGATTTTCCAACATCGAGTTATCACAGTGATCTGACAGCAGATACTGGGGAGGTCGGCACGAAGCTCCTAGGTGTTACGACACTGTGCTAGCTAGTCTCCCAAAATGGCCCCAGTAATTCCTTCTCTCTATGCACATGCCACTCTTCATAGCAAGGGCATAACTTATTTCCCCTCCCTGTGAATCTGGGCTGGCCTTTCAACTCACTTTATGCTGATATTCTTGGAATTCTGGGTCCAGTCATTAAGAGAACTGGCAGTTACGCTTCTGCTTCTGAAGCTGCTCACTCTTGAGACACTCCCTTCTCATAACCCAGTCACCATGCTGTGAGAAGCCCAAGGCACGTGAGGAAGCCATGTAAAGGAGAACTCAGATATGCTGGTCAACAGCCCTAACTGAGATCCCAGTGGACAGCCAGTATTTACCACAAGCCTCATGAATGAGACATCTTGAATGTTCAGACCTCTTGGGCCCCCAGATGACTGCAATCCTATGTGACATTATGTGGAGCAGGAGAACCATCCAGCTGAGCTCAGTCTACCAAGGGATTGGTGAAAGAGAAAGAAGTGGTTATTTAAGCCCCTGGATTTTGGAGACTGTGTTTGCTGCAAGAAAGAACCAGGACAGACAGGAAACCCAGTTCCTAGATACTGGGAAACTAAGGTCACTAATAGGAAATTTGGTGACACAGTTACTGAGGTTGCTCAAATCCATCCTAGCAGGAGTATTTGTACTTCTACCAAATGATTCCTTTTAAGCTAGCACAGGAGGATGAAATTTCGATTACATTAGCTGCTACCAGAGTTTAGGGAAGGGTCTAAGTCCTTTGATAGGTTGCCTGGGCGATGGAAGATGAAGCACGTGGACAGTGAGTGAAAGGAGACAACAAAGATGTAGGCAAAATTGCCTATATAGAAATGGATAGGAATTCCCAGAGTGAGTGAAGACAGGAAAGAGAAGGGCAAGTAGAGAGTGAGAAAGCAAGGGAGCAACTAAGCAAGGACTTGAGTGAGTGTGAGGCTGAGAATGAGAGCAGGGTGAACAGGCAATCAGGCAGCAGGCTGGATACCTGAGAAATTCCTGGTGGGGGGGCGCTATGACTTTCAGAACAAGGTCATCTAGTACTTGGCATTTTCTGTAAATTTAGACCTTTGGGGAATGTTTTCTGTTGAAACTGATGTGGCAATGAGACCAGAGACTCAGAAATTTTTGAAATAGGAACATTTGACATTTACTAAAAAAAAAAAAAAAATCATTTGAGAAGAAAGGAGGAGAGCAAGTCCCAAGCCAGAGCCAAAGGTTAATTTGCCTGAGTTCTTAACATCAGTTTTACCATTACTCTTATTTATGAGTACAAAATTCAAGATGCCCACCCCACCCCTCCCACTCCTTTCCAGAAATTGTGTTGGGATCCATAGGGAATGGAGACTCTTGTATTCATAAATGAATAGAGATGACTTTGAAAAGCAATTCAAGTATACATTTGAAAACAAAGGGAATCAAAGTAAATAGAATGACTGTTCACGTGGAAAAATATTCAGGTGACTACTTAAAAAGAATTACAGTAGTCACTCAGAAGAACAGAGGAATTAAATGTTGAAAGAACAAAGCATTAAGGATCTCTTGTTACTTCGGTTTTTAACTTTGGGGACACATGACACAGAATTCTTTAGCTTTTGGCATAGCTGATTTCCCTCAACTGCATGAAGGATGAGGGGTTGTATTTCCCTCTTGGACTGAGACGAGAAAACAGAACAGGAAGAAATGTGTGATCAGCAAGAGCTGGAAATCTTACCGAGAAGTGGTCAGGAAATACAGGAAATCATGAGCTCCCAGGGATCTGCAGACATTTCGGGACAGCACTGAACTTGTCACAAAGTTTGGGAAGACCTGAGTTCCCTCAAAGCCACAAAACAGACCCAGGTGACAGTTATAAGAGAGTTCCAAGAGAGGATTAGAGCCAGTGGTGCTAGGGGTGTTCACTCCATGTTCTTTTCTCTGCATCTAGAATGGTACTCACCAGCTCTCCTTGGGAGAAATGAGGACAGAGTCACTTGAATCGTCTGTTCTGGGGTTCAGATGTGGAAACCTAGTGGAGATGGAAGGCTTTTTATAGCCTAGAGTCTGAAGAGTTTTAGAGTCTTCAGAGTAAAGTTTTGGTGATGTGCTTCAGGCTCTGGCTGTCTGTGGATCCCTAGTCTAGCCATCGTGAACCTCTGGTCTCTAGGCTGGAAGGTATTTTGAGAGTCATGGAATTCAGTCCCCTATTGTCCTGATTGTACAAATGAAGCTCAGAGAGGTGAAGTGACTTGGGCAAGGTCAAGAACTGGTTATGCAGCAAAGCTAGAAAGGGAATCCTGCTTTTAGACACTCAGTCTAGGGCTCTCCTGAGAAATGATTCCATGTATTTGTGGTAGATTATATTCAGTTCAGTCACTCAGTCGTGTCCAACTTTTTGCAAGCCCATGGACTGCAGCACACCAGGCTTCCCTGTCCATCACCAACTCCCAGAGCTTGTAAAACTCATGTCCAGCGAGTCGGTGATGCCATCCAACCATCTCGTCCTCTGTTGTCCCCTTCTCCTCCTGCTGTCAGCCTTTCCAGAATCAGAGTCTCTTCTAATGAGTTAGCCCTTTGCGTCAGGTGGCCAAAGTACTGGAGCTTTTTCTATAGATTATATTGCTATCCACCCCCCCCATACTTCTTTTATTCTCTCTCTTCAGTACCCCTCTCCTGTAGTTTGTGAACTCTGTTTTCCTTTTTTACCTCAACAGCCTGAGTGAATATGACATGGAGCAGAGCTGTGCTCGAAGTGTAGTGTGAGTAGACATACCCTTTGCTGGCTGTCAGCCACTGAAGTTTTGAAATGGTTATCACAGGCTAACTTAGCCATTCCTGAATTTCTATTGCCTTGTAAGCAGGCTATCTTGCAAGAGAGGCAATGTCTTATCCATTGGTCTGCCTGGAAACTATCAGCACACTTGCACTGAAAGTTATTAATTTGGAATGCTGCTACTAATTCACCTCCTATGAGTCTGGGTTACATCTGAATGGATCTAATCAACCTGGTTAACTGAAACATCAGAGCCAGGAGTTTAGAAAACAGACAGTGACCTTGAGGCCTTCCCTGAATATCCCTTCCTCCACTGGACAGAAAGCAAGTGGAAGAGGAAGTGAGGAGAAGGGGGCCAGGCCAAGAAAGGGATTTGGCAGGTGATGTAGATGGTGAAATTTCCTAACTTCATACTTTTGTGAAGGGCCAATCTTGAGACTTGAGACTTAGCTTTGTCCTTGAGCCTTAGGAAGTTCTTCCCTACCTGGTCCCATTCCATATAGCCCAACATCTCACAGGAGGCCATTTCTCATCTCTAATCAGGGGCAGAAGGAAAATTTAAGGTGGTGGCTATCGGATTGTATCCTAAATATTTAAGTTGCAATTTCCGTCTAGCAGTGCATAACAAAGTCTTCATTCTATACAGCTTCTGTTTTTCATAATCAAATTTAAATGTATCAAGGAGATTGACTTGGGTTATTCATTGGTTATAATTTATCACATTATGTCATTAATGTCACTGACTGTGTGTCATTAAACTGAATCAGCTTAGGGTGAGGTAATGGTGGCCCGAGAATTAGATTAGGTCATTGAAAATATTGTATACCCGTCCCATGATTCACACATATCCAGAAGCAAATCCCAAACACCAGATTTAGGTAAAATACTGTTTTTGAGCTATTAGAATTTTGATATTCCCCTCGTCAGAGGCTGAGTTACCTAAAAGTGTTGCTAAAGTCAGAGGATGATTCACATTGATTATTACAGTCTGAAAACTCAAAATCATTAAACAGACCTCATATTTTAACTCAAATTTTTTATATTTTATGAAGTCATGAGTAACCTTTAAAAGGAGCCCTGAAGGAAATCTACATGCATTAAAATGAATTTCGTATTTAGTGCTTCATGGACAAGAAAGGCACAAAGCAATTAAAACAGATAGGAGCAGGCTTTGTGTTTCAAATATCGATACCTCATGACTCCAGTAGTTGAGACAAAAGGTATTTAATGTCAGCATTCGGCAGGCAGCCATAAAATCTGACTGAAGTCACTGCATGAGAAACAAGATGTTTTATTTATGTATTGTCAAAAGTTCACAAAGACTCCATTATGTGGGAATGTTCGGTATAACCTAAGTGACAACTCCATTCTAACATATGCCATGTCTGATCTTGCCTGGTCCAGAGCAGCCCAGCCATGGGGACTGCTCTATTGACAAATATTTGGATTAGACATTGCCCACTTAGGCTTCTTAGGAACACAGCGTGTTGCTGTCTAGATGGAGTAGTCCTCAGTGCCCGATGGGTGCCACCACAACCTACCACCAGAGCACTGGGGAAAAGCACCAGACCCTGGGGACCAATGACAGAGTGAATGACAGTGCCTGGCGTTCCTTCAGCATCCACGTGCTTCCTACTGCCACTGTGAGCTACATTTTTGCAATGCTTGGTTCAAAGGACTGCAAAGTTTACATGGTAAGAGGAAGGGCAGTGGTGAAGAGCAAGGGTTTTGGAATCAGGCTGCCCTATTTCAAAACCTGTCTCTGCCATTTATTAGCTGGGTGACCTTGAGCAAGTTTCTTAACCTCTCTGTGTCTCAGTTCCCTTGTGTATAAAATGGGTGGGATGAGAACAGTACCTACTCACAGGGTTGTTAACGAGGATTACACGAGTGTGGGCAGAGAAAGGCCATAGAACATGCTGTTCCTGGCTCCCAGTAAATGCTACCTAAGGGTCAGCTGTCACTGGTTAGCTGTCATGGACTCTGGGGACAGCTGCTGTGAGTTGGAATAGAATCTTTCAGGAGAGGGTCTATCTGGTTTATCAGGACATTCAGTTGCCAAGACACCTAGACAGCCTATCACAGGAGCTAATTTGAGGCCCTGGCCTTCCCAGGGGTGCCCGAGGAGACCACCAATTTAGGGGGAAGTTTCACAAAACTTCGTTGCTGGGTAGGGCTTGGCAGCCTCTGCATGGTAATGCCCCGCCCCCCCGCCCCGACCTGAGCAGAGCCAGGGCAGGAGTTCCTGACATTGATACAAAGATGGACAGTAAACTGGTGGCAGCAGCTAAGCTCTGGAAAGGGCATGGTGATGGACTTCACCATTATTTCTCACATGAAGGGAGGAGTATTTCACGCACACGGTTTTAGGTTAAAAGGATTGTTCCAGAAACATTTGTCTGTGCTAAAAACCCTTAGCCAGGGACTTCCCTGGTGTTCTACTCCCCATGCTGAAGGTTCAGGTCTGCTTCCAGGTCAGGGAACGAAATCCTGAATGCTGCAATGGAGAGCCCAAATACTGCAACTCAGATCCGGCACAGCCAAAAAAAAAAAGTGTTTACAAAGACCTTTAGTCCCACACAGGCCCTGGGCCATCTAAACTAGTGTTAGAAGCCCCATCGTTGTTGGAAATGGGCCCCTGGACTTGGTCTGGTTGCCCACGCCTGGTCTCCGGAATGCTGCCGGGTTGGGGGACCATGGTGCCCAGTATATTCCAGCAAGCTGCAGCCTCCTTGCCACGTGGTAGGAGATGCTGTTGGTTGGTAATCCTATAACCATTCCTCTTTCTCCTTTGCCGACCTTACACTGTAGTAATGCACAATTAAATACCTCGTGTCCCATGAGTTTGAGTAAACCCCGTGAGTTGGTGATGGACAAGGAGGCCTGGTGTGCTGCAGGCCATGGGGTTGCAGAGTTGGACACGACTTAGCGACTGAACTGAACTGATGATGGTGCCAGAGCCCAGCAGGAAGGAGAAAGACTCCTGTCTTTCCTGGCAAGGACTCGGCCGTGAAAAGCCAGGGGACTTTTTGTTTGCAGCCCTTCTAGCTTAATTTCCCCTCTGTAAAGGTCTTCTCCTTCCCTTACTGGGGTTGGGGGTGGAGGGAGCGAGGGGCGACTTGCAGGCTGCTCACATGGTTGCAGACCCCAAATTGCAATTCTCTGCTGATCCCTGGATACAGCCATCTTCACTGGAGACACATCTGGCAGTCTATTTCAGGTCAACACTACAAAAACTATGTTTTTCAAAAGGATGATGAGAATTGTTGTAAAAAGTTTTATGACAATAAATGTGACAACCCATTAAAAAAAATACCATGTGTCCTTGCGGGTAGTCATGTGACACAGCTCTGTCCAAGGAGACATAAGGAGAACTCTCCGGAGAAATATTTTCCCCTGTTTCTGCCTTTGGGGGCAGTTATATGAGGATATGATACTTAGAGCTGTGGTGACCATTTTGTGTCCATTAGACAGCAAGTCCAAGGGCGAGAAAGCCAATACGTGGAGGAATGGTAGAGTGGAAGGATGGAAAAAACCTGAAATATCTATGTTTGTGTTGAGATGTTGAACAAATCCTGGGACTACTTATCTCTGGATTCTTTATTTTTTAAACAACAGATGCTCTTAACGTTTAAGCCGCCGTTAGCTGTTTATCTGTCACTTATAACCAGAAGCATTTCCAAATGATACCGTAACTCTTAACCTGTGTGTCTAGTTTATGTACCTGAACTACTTCTTTTCTCCTGATTTGCACCACTTTTGGCCCCAATTCAGGCCCTTGTTTGAAGAGGCAGAGCCTTCCCAGCTCTTGCATATCCCTCTCTCCAAGGTGCTGGAGTAGACTATCCTTAGCCACTGGCCAAGACCCAAGGATGTCTCACTTGCCAGCACTCAGGTGGAGACTCAGGCTAGAGAATCTCACCATGGCATCCCATTCACTGAATCACACCCCTTCTGTGTTGTCCTTCTAGACTCAAGGCTTTATTATTATTTGGAACACTGTCATTTGAACTAGAGGTCACCCAAGGCAAAGTCAGCTCCCTTGGTCCTAGCCTTGCCCAATTCTGCCTTTTGTAGGCCTCCCTGATAGCCCTTTGGTTAAGGTGACCTCCCAACATGGCTGACAGGTGGGCTCACACTGGCTGCGACTCACACAGCCTGGAAGGTTAAGGCCCAGAAATGGCTCTTCTCAGTGCTGAAAATGTGAGTTCTAGGTGCCTCACTCCTTAGAATTTCTCTTGCTGCTGCTGACGTCATTTTGACCTTGGCCAAGAAACCTGAGCTCAGTCCCTGCACTGCATCTGTTCAGCGTGATATTTTGGAAAAAGAGGCCTGGATTTCAAGATTGAGGAGGTGTTGGCTCTAGTCCGGTCTCTCCCACAAACAAACCAAAGTCAGCTGCTACTGCTCCTTTCTGGGCTTCTATTTCCATGTATAAAATAGAGCGGTGATCCTTTCCCTGACACTGCTATTTACATATTTCAGGAAGTGAATTTTAAACTTGGAGACACAATAAAAATTATAGAGTACACTTTAAAGAATTATTTAGAACATTAATGCATATTTCCGTAAGTACTCACAGTGTCTTTCTAAATTTGAGGTTTGGTGAATATAATGAAAATTTCACTGGAGTCCGTCTTAATTTTTTAAAAAGCCTATGAATTTTCCCCCAGGGTTTTCTAACACACCAGAAATAAATTACAGAAAGGAGGGGGTGGGTGAAGCGCTAAACAGTAATTCTTCCCAGCTGCAAAAACCTTGCTTTTCATGTGAATTAAGTCTTTGATCCCTAAAAATCCATTTTGCTCTTGGACAAATTCCAGACACTGCCTTCTTGGGGAAGCACAGTGCCAGGGACAGAATGGCTGTTTGTGGAAAAGTTTCTCCTACGATGGTGCTGATCTAAGAAAGCAGCCTGAGGAATGGGGGCGGGTGGAGGCATGAGCTCTGTGTTCCCACGTTTTGGCATCTGCAAGGTGCCTTATTCCTTTTTCAAAGTACTCTGCTGCTTCTCTCCTCTGTCTTAAACGCAGGCCCTGACTCTTTTCCTTATGAGTAGATTTGTCTTTGTAATTCCGCAAGGCCGTGGCAGTCCTGCTGAATAAACTCTGCTGGAAATGGTAAGGCCTTTAGTGGATAGTCAGTTCTATCCTTATGTAAGCTCATCTGTTTTGAATATCTGAGCACTTGCAGGTGCCAGCTACTGTCCTCAGATATACTGAGAGGCAAAGTGGGTGCAGGGCACCAAAAGTTACCCTTTTGGGGTAACTCATGCTGTGCTGGTGATGGAGACTGCCTTTTCTTAAAAATATGGTTTTAATAATTCTGTTTATATATAACATAATATTTGTCATGTTAGCCATTTGTAAGTGTACAATTCAGTGGCATTAATTATGTCCACAATGCTGTGTGCCCATCACCATTAACTATACCCCAAGCTTTTTCATCATCCCCAATATAAACTCTGTACCCATTAAACTACTGCTTCTCATCCCTCCCTCCCTTCGGCCCCTGGTAACCTCTGCTCTGCTTTCTACGGAGTTGCCTATTCTAGATATTTCATGTAAGTGGAATCATCCAATACTGGTCCTTTTGTGTCTGACTTCTTTCACGTAGCATAATATTTTCAAGGTTCCTCCACACTGCAGCATGCGTCAGAACTTCATTTGTTTTTATTTATTTTTGGCTGGGCTGGGTTCTCATTGCTGTGCAGGCTTTTCTTTAGTTGTGGCGAGCTGCGGCTACTCTCTAGTTGTGGCGCGTGAGCTTCTCATGGTGGTGGCTTCTCTTGTGGTGCACGGGCTTAGCTGCTCTGTGGCATATGGAATCTTCCAGGACCAGAGATCAAACCCATGTCTCCTGCATTGGCAGGCAGATTCGTTACCACTGAGCCACCAGGGAAGCCCAGAACTTCGTTCCTTCTTATGGCTGAATAATGTTCCATTGTCTGGATAGACCAAATTTCATTTATCCATGCATCTGTTGCTAGACACTTGGGTTGTTCCCACCTTTTGGCTGTTATGGATAGTGCTGCCATGAGTATCTCTGTACAGAGATCTGAGTGTCTGCTTTCAGTTCTTTTGGATATATACCTAGGAGTGGGACTGCTGAGCGACAGGGTTTTTACATGTGGATATGGTGTCCGTAGAACCAACACAGGCAGTAAGGGTTGCTAAAACAAGGACCCATAGCTGCATCCCAGAGGGCTATGGCAAGGGTCATAGCCAAGTGCAAGGAAAAGAAAGGGTTGGAAGAGACAGACCCTGTGGTTCTCCTATAAGGTTGTAAGATGCAGTCAGGCCCACAGTGAAGCCAGAAGCAGGAGCCAGGTAAACTGCCTGTTTGCAGAAAGATGGCAGGAGCTCTGGGAAGGTGGAATAGAGCAGACGGATGGGGAGACTGAGGAGCCAGGAGGGTGAGAGGCAGAGGTCACAGGGTAGCCATGTAGTAAAGAGTCAGAAAATCCATGGGAAGCAAGTGGCAGGGAGAGTAAGGGTCAGGGGTCCAACTATCTATCCATGGAGCATTGTGGGCCCTGGAAACCAACAAGCCTTGATCCTGTGGGCATTCCCCCAAGCTATGAAGCCTCTTCTATCCCTCCTGCTAATGCAGAGAGAAAAACCTGATGGCTCCTGGTTTGTGAGGAATGGTATCTGGATAAGGGCCAATCCTGACCCAAGCCTCCCCGTGGGAAAGGATCTTGAAGCACTTCCCTTTTGGAGGCCAAAGTGAGCAGCTCAAGGCTCAGGATGATCCATCACCCAGACTATGATATGAGTAACTTTTACAGAACACTGCAGCTTTATTATAGGTAGCACCCAAGGGTAAAGATATGTACTAAGCAATGTTGTCTGCTAGGAGGCCGAGAAATGCACATCTTAAATTTTAGGTGATGACTTACTCTTAACTACTTGGCTTAAAAATAACTGCCAAGGCCATTCCAGGCCACTGCGGTCAGTAATTCCATGAGGGCACAGGCCAGGTGGCATCCTAATCCCCTGTCCCATGGGCTGCTGGGAAGGGAGTTCACATTCATCTCCAGGTTTATCCCTTTAGCAGGGGCAACAGTAGGACAGGTCATCTTGTGAAGACAGCCAGAACAGCTGCCTGGGACACATCCTGGGCGGGTAGGGGGACGTGAGCTCTCAGTCCAGAACTGTAGAACCACATTCAGGCCTCCCCAGCGAGGCTACACAAATTGTGGACGGTACAAAATCTGCTGGCTGGAAACCCCAAGCAGTTCTTGGTGTGGCCTTCTAGACCAAATTATTTCTGGGGTCAGAAGATGCAAAGCCCCATCGGGCCTAATCTGGAAGTCTTTGTGGGACTAATTTATACTAAAAATAGCATCCAGATATGATTAGGAAAGTTTCCTCTGCTGCGTCCCTGTGAAAAAGAATAGGACCAGTGCTTCCAGAAAGCAGACAGACACTGCACTGAATTTGCACAATGCAGAACCCAAGCAGAGAGAACCTATGTTATGAGAGGATTTAGTTCCTTTTCTTCCCCTCAAGCACTGTTAAAATAGGCCTCAATAGCAATAGGCTTAGCTGGTCGTTCTGACACTTGGGGAAAGTCCTGTGCTTTCTGACTTCGGATGTGTTTATTTAGGTCAACTCCCTGCTTTGGTGGCTCAGACGAGAAAGAATCTGCCTGTAATGCAGGAAACCTAGGTTTGATCCCTGGGTTGGCAAGATCCCCTGGAGAGGGGCATGGCAACCCAATCCAGTAGTCCTGCCTGGAGAATCCCCATGGACAGAGGAGCCTGGTGGGCTACAGTTCACAGGGTCGCAAAGAATCAGACACAACTGAGTAACAAAGTATGGCACAGAGCCTGCTTTGGTGGGGCCTCATACCCTCCCCACTTGTGTAAATCTGAACCCCTCTAGGCTCAGAGATGCCTTATACGAAACTCTCCCTGGAATCGCTTGCTGCTCCCATAGTCCTCCATCTCCTCTGAAACCCAAAAGTTACTTTCCATATTCTGTTTTATTTGTGTACCTTAAAATCTCCCCTTACTCTATGGTAAACTTCTTGAGGTCACATGTTTTTTCATTTTTCCATTTCCACAGTGTGTCTTGCAGTTAAGATGCATGCAAGAGATATTTATAGAAGTATTTCATGAATAAACTCATGAATACAGAAGGAAATTATATTTAGCACAACTTATTAGAATCCCTATCCATAAAGTTATGCTAGAATATTTTGGGAAAACATTCTTTGGTATCTGACTTAGATGCCCAGTGTTTCAATATATCTATTTTTTTCTTGTCTTTTTCTTAGTAGAAAAAACACCATCTGCTGCACAGTATTACTTAACTAATTAATTAAATGATTAATTCAGTTCTAAAGGCCCCGGCAGCCCCGTCTTCTTCAGACTGGCTAACTCCTATTCTTTCTGTCTTTCATTTTCTACCACCTGTGCCTTAGTTTTCTTGGCAGTGAAATAGGTCTGTCTGTTACCTCACCGGGTTGTTGCTGTGAGGGCAAAATGAAACAGTGACGAGAAATGTTTGGAAAAGTGATCAGTGCCAGGTGACGTGATATTGGACAGGGCTTTTCAAACTAGTCTGTAGAATGACACGTTTGACCATTCGAGAGAGGGCAGTGCTACAGAACAAGCTGTTGGTCATAATGAGCTCTGGGGCAACTGTGCACCATGAGCGCCTGGGGGGGCGCGGGTGGAGAGCAGGACAAAGGACACTTCCTCCATTAATCATGGGAGTGAGAACAGAGCTCTTCTGTGCACCCACTTAATCAAAACAGCACACCTCCCCTCCAAAGCAGCCAATGCCTAAACCATACAAACGAGTTATTTCAAAGTCACAGGAGTTGCCTTACAGATCAAGACAGCCTATTAAAAATGAATAATGTGCATTTCTTCCTGGAAAGAACAAATCAATACCCCTCAGTGGGCCCAGTGCCACCTACCAGCTTCCACACGAGTATGCCTTTATCCAGAAGAAGGGTATGAAAAGGACAGCTTTTCCTTCCCCTCCCTCGGGCTCACGAGTGAAAGCAGCTCACATCTCTCCCTTCAAAGGTGGAGTCTGAAGTAAAAGAAGTTTACCTTCCCCCAAGAGTACATTATAAGTTTCAGCCATAATGGACACTCTGGGGGCAAATATTTCCTCCTAAGTTCCATGGAACCTTTAGGCTCAGATTACTCAGAGAAGTACAGTTGTTCACTTTGTAGATTCAACTGCAACCCCTTTGCAGCTCAAGTCCGTCACACAGATACTTATCTTTAGGCAAACACTTCTGAGTTTCTACTATGCATCAGCATGGTGCTAAATCTATGAATCGACATTTAATTCTCTCATCATATAAACAAGGGAACTGACATCAGAGAGGTTAAGTTGTGTGCCTAAAGCCACACAGCTGGTAAGAGGGAGAGCTGAGTTTTGAACACCTGAGTCTCTGTGGCTCCAGAAACCCTTTTTTAAACCATTAGACTCTTCCATCATTTGCTGTGTGGCAAGCACTATAGTAAGTACTTAGGACCCAGGAATGAATCAGATTTGCTTCTCGCTCCTAAGTATCAGACACTGGCATATTATCTTGCGTAAATAAGTAACTTTATTTATTTGGCTGCACCAGGTCTCAGTTGTGGCATGTGGGATGTTTAGTTGTGGCATGTGAACTCTTAGTTGGGGCAATGTGGGATCTAGTTCCCTGCCTAGGGGTCGAACTTGGGACCTCTGCACTGGATGCAGAGTCCTAGCCACTGGACCACCAGGAAAGTCTCTATCTTACCTAACTTTAGTTTAGACTTTACTGGATATCATAACCCTGTGGGGAGGAAACTGAAGAGCCACAGAGCTGAAGGTCTTGCCCCAAGTAGGCTGAATAAGTGACAGAGCAGAGGTTCAAATCCCGGCAATGTAATCTGGTTTCACAGCCCACGCCTAAGCACTGTGCTGCATTATTCCCTGCGAATATTTGTAAACAGATATTCACCCAAGGTTCCATCACTTCCTTAACTGAGGTGAGTAAACGTAGAGTATAACATAACCATGGCCTGGACTAAAGAGCCAGGGACTCCAGATTTGGAGCTGAAATGCTGCCACCAAGAGAGGTGGCAGAGGTGAGAAGGGCGTTCCATGCCAGAGGCTGCAACAGGCAAGAAGGAGTATCTGTGTCCCTCACACACCGCGCCCAGACAGTGCACAGCAGTCTCCCAGTACCAGTTCGGTTTGTCGTTTTTTAGGTTTTTTTTTTTTTTTTACTTTTTATTTGAAGTTTTCCCTACATATGGTAAAGTGCTCTAATCTTATGTGTACAGCCTGATGAGTTTTTACATAGGTATATGTGCCCAGAGACACCACCCAGAGTAAGATACAGAGCACATCTCAAGCCCTAGAAGACGCCTTCATGCCCTTTCCCAGTCAGTAACCACACTCCTCTTCTGAGATCACCAGTATTCTGACCTCTATCACCTCTATTGGTTGCTTTTGTCAGTTCTCGCCTTTTACACAAACAGAATCATACAATATGTGTGTGTTCCTTTGTGTCCGGCTTCTTTTGCTCAGCAGAATGTCTGTGTTTCCTCTGTGTGGTTGTGTGAAGCAGTCTTCAGTTCTTTCCCTGGTTGTCTCGTTTCCACTGTATGAATACACCTCAATCTACTCATCTACTTTAATGGTCATGGATATTCGAGTTGTTTCTAGGTTTTGAATATTATGAATAAAAGCACCATGAACATTCTTTTACGGGTCTTTTGGTGGACATCTGTTCTCATTTCACTTGAGTATATAACAAAGAATGGAGTTGCCAAATCGAAAGGGGGTGTGTGGGTATGTGTGTATACCTTTTGGCTATACACACACATACGTACACATTTAGATTCAGTAGGTGTGGCCAAAGTGTTTTCCAAAGTGATTCTGTTAGTTTATACTCCTGTCGGCAGTGAATGAAAGTTCCAGTTACTCTAACCTTCTTACTCACATTTGATACAGTTCAGTCTGACCATTCAAAAAAACTTTATTTTGAAACAATGATTGATTGAAGGAACCACAATCAAGATACAGAAATGTTCCATCACCACAAAGATTTCCCTCATGCTATTCCTTTAAAAGTTCTATCCTAACTAGCCCTAACCTTTCGTTATCACTAATTAGCTCTGTCTCTATACTTCTGTCATATCGAGAGTGTTACATGAATGTAATCATACAGTCTGTGGCCTTTTGAGATTGTGCTTTTCACTCAGTGTGGTGTCCTTGAGATGCATCCAAATTGCTGTGTAATCTCAATAGTTCCTTTTTATTGCTGAGTGGGATTCCATGGTATGGATGTAGCACGGTTTGTTTAATCATTCACTTATAATAGAACATCTTGGTTGATTCCAGTTTTGGACTATTACTAATACAGTTACATAGATTTTTGTGTGGTAATAAGTTTTCATTGTTCTATGATACATGCCCAGGAGTAAGACTGCTGGGTCATAAGGTAAGTATATGTTTAGTTTTTTAAGAAACTGTGAAACTATTTTTCAGGGTGGCTGTACCATTTTACATTCCCACCAAAAATGTAAGAGAGAGATCCAGTTACTCTACATTCTTTTCTTTTAAATTCCTTTTATTTATTTATTAATTTTTTATGCTGGGCTGGGTCTTAGTTGTGGTGGGATCTTTGTTCCAGCATGGGGGACCTACTTCCCTGACCAGGGATGGAACCCGGGCCCCCTGCATTGGGAGCTCAGTGCCCCAGTCAATGGACCACTAGGGAAGAAGTCTCTACTCTACATTCTTGAAAGAAGTTGTCACTTTTTTCTTTGTTTTCTGTTTGTACTGTTTTTTTCTTCTCCTGTCTTCCTACTTGAACATTGTTTAGAATTCCATTTTTATGTATTTGTGTTTTCATGATTAGTTTCTGTTTATTTGATTTATTGTTTCGAAGTCTCTCTCTCTGAATAAATGGTTGCTTGTTACTATATTACATGTACATAACTCGTCACTGTCTACTAGTTTGAGCATCTTACAAGTCTGAGTGAAGGGTACAAATCCAACTTCCTTTTATGTTCCTTTACCCTCTCCCATGGATAATATAATTGTCTTAAATATTTCCTATACATACATTGAGAACTCTTCCCGGTGGTATTATAATTTTTGCTTCAACTGTCAAACATAATTTAGAAAACTCAAGAAGGAAAGTGTTGGACTTATCCATGTTTTGATTCTCTCCATTCTTCTTTCTTCCTCTCTGATGTTCCAAGATTTTCTTCTTTTAGCATTTCCTTTCTGTTTAGAGAATTTCCTTTAGGTGTTATTTTAGCATAGGTCTGCTAGTGACAGATGCCCTTATATTTTCCTTTATCTGAGAATATCTTTGTTACATTTTTTATTCTTAAAGGTTATTTTTACTGGATGTAAAATTCTGGTTGGCGGTTCTGTTCTTTTCTTTATTACTTCAGAAATTTTATGCCACATCCTTCCAATCTCCTTAGTTCCTTAAGAGAAATCTGCTGTCATTTGAATTGTTTTCCCTTATAGGTAATGTGTCATTTCTCTCTCACTGCTTTCAAGATTTGTCCTTTGTCTTTTCAGGAGTTTGACGACGATTTATCTTTTACCGTTCTTTTTTTTTTTCTTGGTCATCCTGGGCAGCATGTGGGATCTTAGGTCCCCAACCAGATATCAAACCCAGGCCCTCAGCAGTGAAAGCAAGGAGTCCTAACTACTAGGCCACCAGGGGATTCCCAATGATGATGTATCTTTGTGTGAAATTGCTTAGGTTTATCCCATTTGGGGTCTGCTCAGCTTCTTGAATCTTTTTGTGTCACTTGCCAAATTTGGAAACATTTTAGCCATTATTTCATCAAATACTTTTTAGGCCTGATCCTCTTTCTCCTCTCAGTTTGGGACTCTGATGACACAGACATTAGATTATTTGTTACAGTCCCACAGGTCTCTGAGGTTCTGTCCATTTTTTTTTTTTCAGTCTACTCTGTTGTTGAGATTGGGTAATCTTTATTGTTCCGTCTTCCAGTTCACCAGTTTTCTTGTCCATCCTCTGCATTCTGCAGTTGAGCTCATTCATTTAATTTTTAATTTTGCCTATTGTATTTTCACTTGTAAAATTTCCATTAGATTCTTTATACCTTATATTATTTTGCTGAGACTTTCTGATTTTTCATTTGTTTTGAGTGTGTTCATCATTGCCCACCAAAGCATTTTTATGATGGCTACTTTAAAATCCTTGACAGATAATTATAACATCTGCATCATCCCAGTGATGGTGTCTGTTATTGTCTTTTCTCATTCAAGTTGAGCTTTTCCAGTTCTTGGTGTGACGTGATATTTGGTTGAAACCCGGACATATTTGATATTATGTTATGAGATACTGGATCTTATTTAAGGCTTCTGTTTTAGCTGACCTCTTTTGAGCTCACTCTAGCAGGGGGGAGGGGTGTGTGTACTGCCTTCTTACTGCTAGGCATGGGTAGAAATTCAGGTTCTCCGCTGGCCTCCATTGACACCTGGGCAAGGAGGGCTTCTCATTACTGCAGGGTTGAGGTGAGACTTCAGGTTCCTTTCTTATTAGGCCTCTGTGAACTACCCTGGTTTAGAGGAACAGGGGTGCCTCTTTATTGCTCCCCACAAAGCTTCCATTGACAACATGGGTGGGAGGTCTTGTTGCCACTGAATGGTGGTGAAAGTCTGGACTCCCTGCTAGGCCGCCTCTGACATCACTCCAGGGGGAGAGGGGAGGGGTTCCTCCTTCCTTCCAGGTGGAAATGGAAGTCCAGCATTCCCACGTGGTCCCTGCTGACACCAGCAGGTGGCTGAACCATCTTCAGCCTGGAAGAGACGAAGGTCCCAGCTCCTTACTTGGTCACCCCTGATGACACCCTTTTGGAGAGCTTTCAGTGCCTTGTGACAGCCTAGACAGTGTGCAAATATGGGTTTCCCATACTGTCCTTTGCTGATGAAGATGGTGGTGGTAGCTGCAGTCTTTCTATGGAGTTTACCTGGAGACAAATGGCCATTGTTGAAGTTTTCTGTCTTTCTACGATGTCTCTTTTATGGTCTTTTGGCTAAAGAGGGCAGGTTTTTTTTGGGGGGGGGGCTTTTTTGGGTCTGTGGCCGTTGGTGTTTCCAGTTTGCCAGATTCTTCAGTATCTGGACTGGGATATTTGAGGCAAAATCAAAAGGCCGAAAAACCAAGAACTCACCACCATGTTTTTCTTCAGTGTCCAAACTCTCTAGCTTTCCTGACTTCTCTCTACCTTTCTGAGTCTTCTTGTGTTTATTTTACATATAATGTTCAGGGGTTTTTTAGCTTTACTTAGAAGGTGGGGTTGTGGGGCTTTGGGGCATTATCTCAAGGACTTCTAGGTAAGGGGAGGCCATAGCAGAGGGGGATGTGGAGTGGGAGCTCCCTCATCTATGATTTAATAGAGATGCCTCGCTTTCATTGATTTTATATATTGGGGTTCTATCCAAGATCTCAGGGACAAAAGTATTCTGTTGCTTAAAAGAATTTAGAAACTACTACTATAAACTACTGAAATGTCCTCAAATTCCAACATTTTGGTTTCCAAACGATGTCTCTCTCACTGTCTTTTACACCTGAAAGAAGTGCAAGAATCTTTCGTCAAAATCATGTGCTTATGTTTTTAATTTGGCCAGCGTGGTAGCCATAACCATATGCCATGGAAGCAAAGCGTCTAGGAAACTTCCAGATATTTGCACACCTAACACAGATGTTCCATTTTGCTTTTTTTTTTTTCAGCTAACAGGATAGGGAGACGGATTTAGCCTCTGGGGTCTAAATGCCTAGATTTGAGTCTTAACTAATTTCAAACTGCGTTATCTTATGGAAGTGCTAACTTCTCAGAACCTCCATGTCCTCATCTGAAAATAGGGGTAATAAGGTCTAATTTATGCAATTACTTATTAAATAGGCCATACGAAAGATACTTAAAGAGCTGGTCTCTGCAATACTATCCAATACAGCAACCATGAGCCATGTGAGCCTACTGAGCATTTGAATTATGACTAGTGCCAGTGAGGAACTGAATTTTATTTGAATTCAAATTTAAAAACTTATAATTGATTCAGTTATTGGTAAACTTTGTAGGATATTTGGAACAATTTGTGTGTGAGTATTCCCACCTCACACAAACTCAAAGGAACACCTTTGAGTATGGACCAGCTGTAAATGTTATGAAATCTAAACACAGGTCAAGTATTTCTGATGAAAACTGAGTGTCTGAATTGTGAGGTGCTCTAAATGCAAAACACACTGGATTTTGAAGAATTATTATGACAAACAGAGTGTAAAATTATAATTCTTTTTAATATTTACCGTATGTTGAAAGTAAAAGAATTTTACTAGATTAAATAAATATATTAAAATTAATTTCACCCAGTTCTTTCTATTTAAGGTGGCTACTAAGAAATTTAAAATTACATAAGTGGCTTACTTCAAATTTCTAGTGGTCATTTACATATAAAGTAGGTAAATTAACATCATATGCTTTTAACGTTGGTGAGAATGACTCCTTTAGATAGTTTTGTCTACTTAAGCTATTAAAATATATTTTATTAAACCACTGAGCATTTATGGAATATATAGAATTTTTGCCTAAAGGTTAACTGGCATGTTATGAGAGCTGTTCTCATTATTGGTGGGAATGCAAATTGATGTAATCCTTACCAGATATCCTTCATTCATTTATTCAAGAAGTAATTTTTATATGTATGCATATATCCCTTCTCTCTTGGACCTCTACAAACTAACACAACATTGTAAACCAATTATATTCCAATTAAAAATAACAATAACAAAAAAAAAACTGAAGTAAATTTTGAGCTTCTTCTATGTGCCAGATGCTTTGCTGTGTCTACAGACACAGAGGTAAGCAGATGGGAGATGCCTGCCCTTGTAGAAGTTATGGGCTATAGGGAACATCTGTGTTAGGTGTGCACATATACAGGATTTTACTGAACACTTTGATTCATGGCATATGGTTATAGCTACTGTACTGCCCAAAGTAAAAAGACACATGTTCTTGATAAAAAGATTTTCATAGTTCTTTCAAGTATGAAAGACAGAGAGATATAGATTGGAGGCCAAACTGTTAGAACTATTTGAGAAATCAGTCATTTGAAAAATAATTCTAAGAATGGTCATTTAGTTATACTTGTGGTAGGTTCTACAAAGTAAAAAATGCACCTTTAAAACAATCCTTTAAAAAGTAAACATACCATTTTCACAGAAACTCCCCTGTTAGGAATATACCCTGGAGAAATAAATAAATAGCCATGCCCAAATATATGTACAACAATGTTTCCCAAAATGTTTTTTTTTGGCTGCACCACTTGACTTACCTCAGTGAAGGCACAGACTCCTAACCACTGGAATGCCAGGGAATTCCCATCTGAAGTGTTAAAATAGCACAAATATCTAGAAATAACCAAATGGCTAACCAAATGAGATTGACTACTAAATGAGCCATTTGATGGAATACTATGCAGCCAGTAAAGCTCATGTTGAAAAAGGCATTGAATGACTTTAAAATGTGATCACAAAACAATATGTATGTATACTATGATTCTGATTAATACAACATCAAATGCATAGACGTAAAGGAGCAAACTTCACCAGCATGCTAATAGTATTTATTTCTCTATTGGGACTATGAGTAATTTTTCTTTCATCTTTGGCAACTTCTACATTCTACAAGAAACATGACTTAATTTACCATTCACAAAAAGATAAATATAAAATTGTTTTAAGCGGGTTGATTGAATCATGCTGTATACATCATTTCATACTTGTGCTTCACTGGGACACAAGACAGGAAATGAAACATGGGAGTGTTAGTCCTATAGGATTTAATAATTAATTTTTTAAAGTTTTGTCTCTTCTACATTTATTACTTATTTGAAACAACATAAAGCAAGAGGAAATTTAAGGTAAATGGAAAAGTAACTTTAGCAACCTGAGTGGAACAGGAAATGATTTTGGATGCGCTTGGATGTGTTATCATGAGCCAGATTTCTCGGCACAATTTACTTTCTCAGGAAATTTACTTTGTAAATTTAGATGCTTCATAAATTCACAATAAAGGCTTTTAATCAAAGCTGGGTTTCGTTCTACTTCAGAGATTAAAGGCCCCCTTCAACAAATTGGAGATGACTTGGGGTTGATAAATGAGCTCCAAAATAAGAAGCAGTCTCTGTTTTTCGCCATCCACCTGGTACCACTTGGCACAACCCGTTTTTCAGGACCAAGATTTAGGTTCACCCCCATTTCACGTGTCCTTGTGCTGCTCCTTCCATTGTCCAAGCAAAAGATTGAACAGCTTGTTTAGAACAGAGATTTCACCACATCACGATCTCCTAATGCAACTGCCTGGAGGACTTTGTCTTAGGCAATGATTCTGCTGCCTTTCCTCAGATAAAAATACTTGTATTTAAGCAGTGAACTAAAAGAGGTTGGTAATGGTGAAAGAGTGCCAGTGGGGGAAAGAGTGCCAAAGGAAACAGGGAAAGGGACTTCCCTGGTGGTCCAGTGGCTAAGTGGAGAAGGCAATGGCACCCCACTCCAGTGCTCTTGCCTGGAAAACCCCATGGGCAGAGGAGCCTAGTAGGCTGCAGTCCATGAGGTAGCTACGAGTTGGACACGACTGAGCGACTTCACTTTTTTCACTTTCATGCATTGGAGGAGGAAATGGCAACCCACTCCAGTGTTCTTGCCTGGAGAATCCCAGGGATGGGGGAGCCTGGTGGGCTGCTGTCTATGGGGTTGCACAGAGTCGGACACGACTCAAGTGACTTAGCCAGTGGCTAAGACCCCACATTCCCAATGCAGGGGGCCCAGGTTTGATCCCTGGTCAGGGAACTAAATCCCACGTCCTGCAACTAAGAGTTCAGATGCCAAAACTAAAGATCAAAGATCTCATGTGCTGCAACTAAGACCTGGTGCAGGGACTTTCCTGGTGGTCCAATGGCTAAGATTCAGCACTCCCAATGCTGAGGGCCCGGGGTTTGATCCCTGGTTAGGGAACTAGATCCTGTATGCCACAGCTAAAGAGCCTGTGTTGCAACTAAAATCTAGTGCAGCCAAATAAATAAATATTAAAAAAAAGTCAGGGAGAGAGAACTTACAGTAAGGACCAAACCAAGTCAATGTTCCTATCCAACGATAAACATTGCTAATCGCATGTCACGTGACCCAGGGCAGAGCGATAACTATGGTCCACTGGAGCAGTGGATATGATTTTAAGGACATGTCCAGTGAGTGGGAACAGGGATCAGTGAGGGGAAGTCGTGGGGTACTGGGCAAACAATAACACTAATAATAGCAACTATATTAATTGAATACCTCCATTAGGTATTCAATACCTCCATTAGGTATCCATTACGGGCTTAGGTATTTTAAACAAGTTATTTCATTTGCAAATTTATTCTCAAAACACTTACAAGGTAGGTATTATTTCTCTCTCTTTACTAATGAAGAAAGTGACATTCAGAAAGGTTATTAAATAATATTAATACTACTATTACTACTGCTACTACTGTGACTGCTGGTTAATTTGACTGAGCCATTTCTAGGTACCAGGCACATGCGCTGTAATTCTATTTCTCACTTAATCCTTGTGTCCCACCTAATGAAGTAGGCAGCAGGGAACACTCCTATAACCTGAGATTCATATCCAGGTGTGTTTGACTTCAAAGTCCACTTCTTTTCATTACACCATACAGTGTTGTTCACCAACTATTTTTAGAATGGTGATCTAATAACACAAATGAAGAATAACCGAAGAACAAAAGTTAGCTTGATTTTCCTTCTGATTCTAAATTTGTGGTGGATTTCTTTGTGGGGGTGGGATTGTTAATATATTATATGTGCCACTAATTTTCATCCTGCTCTTCGAGGACATGAAATTTGGGGGATGTATCTTTGTTGAAATGTTTATTTCTACTCTATTCATTAAAGTAAGAACCCTTGGCTCATTCAGTGATGACTGTTGGAACTGATCCTCAATCTATTTCCATCCTGAGTCTCCCTGCCAACCCTGTCCTCAACAAACATTGACCTATGTCATTATTTTCCCTAAAAGTTTGTCCAAAGTCAAAGAGGAAATTAATTCCCACTCCAAATCAGGACAATAGAGATCATGATAAACATCATGTGGTCTATTGGATTTGTCTCCAGTGAGGTAATCGGAATCCCCAGAGTTAGCCATATGCTCTCTTTGGCACACTGGTTCTGTTCATTTCTCTTGCAAATCCTGTAGATCAAATGCTTATAAAAATTGTGTTTTTTTTCCCCAAAACTAGACTATCCCAAGGCCAGCCTCAGCATACTTACACATTTAAAAGAAAAACCCAGTGTAATGCCAAAGCCTTCTGGAGTTGTGCAGATCCAGACGATATGACCGATGAGAGGTTAATATCCAACATATACAAACAGCTCATATAGCTCAACATCAAAAAAAAAACCAAAAAACAAAAAACAACTTGATTTAAAAATGGGCAGAAGAGCTGAATAGGCATTTTTTTCAAAGAGGAAATACAGATGGCCAACAGACACATGAAAAGATGCTCAACATTGCTAATCATCAAGGAAATGCAAGTCAAAACCACAAGGAGACCTCACACCTGTCAGAATGGCTATCATCAAAAACAACACAAATAACAAATGCTGACGAGGATGTGGAGAAAAGGGAACCCCAGGTGGCATTAGTGGTAAAGAGCCCGACTGTCAGGGCAGGTGACATAAGCAATGCGGGTTCGATCCCTAGGTCAGGAAGATCCCCTGAAGGAGGGTAGGGCAACCCACTCCAGTACTGTTGCCTGGAGAATCCCGTGGACAGAGGAGCCCAGAGGGCTTCAGTCCATAGCGTCATTCAGAGTTGGGCACAACTGAAGCGACTTAGCACACACGCACACCTACACTGTTGGTGGGAATGTAAACTGGTGCAGTTACTGTGGAAAACAGTGTGGTGGTTCCTTAAAAAACTAAAAATAGAACTACCATGCGATCCAGCAATTCCACTCCTGGGTATATATCTGAGAAAAAGCAAAAACAATAACTCGAAAAGATGCATAAACACCAATGCTCATAGCAGCATTATTTACAATTGCCAAAATATGAAGGCAACCTAAGTATCCATCAACAGATGAATGCATAAGAAGATGTGATATGGTACATGATATATATGTTGCATACATATATGATATATATATATGTGTACATATATATATATATATATATCATATACACACACAGTTAAATACTACTCAGCCATAAACATGAATGAAATTTTGCCATTTGCAACAATATGAATGGACTTGGGGTATTATGCCAAAGGAAATAAGTCAGAGAGAGAAAGACAAATACTGATGATATCACTTATACGTGGAATCTAAAAATACAACAGACTAGTTAATATAACAAAAAAGAAACAGGCCCACAGATACAGAGAACAAACTAGTGGTTACCAGTGTGGAGGGGGGACGGGCAAAATAGGGGTAAGGGAGTGGGGGCTACAAACTTCTGGATATAAGAAAGGCTCAAGGATGTATTTCATCTTCTCATCCAGTTTTTGGATTAATATTTTGGTTTACTTTTCAAATTTTTAATTAATTTGGCTTTCTGAAAATTCTATAACTAAAACATAGAGAGTTTTCTTCCAGGCTTCTCCACTTGGAAAACTCCTATTCATCTTTCAGGACCCAATTAAAAAAAAATCATTTATCTCTTTGGAGTTTCATCTTAATCTCTTAAACAGATGGATGATAAGCTCCTCAGTCCCTCTACTGCTTTCAGTTCCTGCCTCTATTGTACCACCAGTCTGGTTAGCCTTATCTGTCTTCCTCACTATGAGGCCCTCAGGGATCAGAACACATCTTGTTTATTATTGCAGCCCCAGGTCTAGTTCACTGCCCATTAGAGAGAACATCTTAGTAAAATATTTGTTAAACAAATAGATTGAAATTTAGAACATTTGAGCAGTAAAGGATGGAATAAAAATGCTTTTGCTGGAGGAAGAGAGACCTTATGGAGTGGGAAGAAAGAATTTGATGTATAAAATGGTCTTCAAGGATTGGGACTCATTTGACTGGAGTTTCACTTGAGGATTAAAATGCGTTTACACAAAAATCAGTGAAATCAACTAACCCAAGTTTGGTAAAATTTACATTTATGTTGTTTAGTCACTAAGTTGTGTCTGACTCTTTTGTAACCCTATGGACTGTAGCCCTCCAGGCTCCTCTGTCCACAGAATTTCCCAGGCAAGAATACTGGAGTGGGTTGCCATTTCCTCCTTCAGGGGATCTTACCAACCCAGGGATTGAACCCACGTCTCCTGCATTGCAGATGGATTTTTTTTACCACCCCAGAGTTTGTATTACCTGTTTGGAATCTACTGTGCTTATTTCCTGTATGATAAAATGGAAATTTTAAGCTGTTTCATCTAAGGGAGATACATAAAAACATTAAGAATGGAGAAAATATGAATATTCATGGGGGATTATCACTATATTAATAGAAAAATGAGTCAGGCCTAAATTTTGTTCAATCTAGGTCATAACTGCCCGCTGACATAAAATATGAGCTCTAAAGACAACTTCCATTAAAATTTTTATGAAAGCACATTATCCATCAAAATATTTTAATTAAAAGTCCTCAGAAAATACTTAGAGCAAATTCAGTTTTTTCCTCCTTCTTTTTTCTAGTGGGGTGGTCAGGAAGAAAGTAGGTCAGAAACAACTTGGGAGATGAAGGCCGACACATCTCACACCAGCCTCAGAAGTGCCAACTGCAATTAACATCTTGTAAACCACATAGCTCACACTGTGTTGGGCAAGTGATTTTCTACTGCTGAGCTTTCATATTACAAATTTGTGGGGAGTTTGGGTGTAAATGTTCCCTAAAATGCTTTGTTTTTACTTTTCAAGGAGATTCTGGGCATCTGTCTAGTGTTTGACCCTGTTCCCAAGAAGATAGATGATCTTGTGAGACAGATGATCTTGGACCTGGAAAGAAGCAGGGGCCACTGGGGCTTCCTGGGCACCAAGTCACGGCATTCAACTTCAAGGAATGTGGCACAAACGTGTCATTTTTGTTGTGTGTGTACGTGTTTGTATGAGTTATTTAACAGCTTGTAAGAATGGCAAACTTAAAACTCAACATTCAGAAAATTAAGATCATGGTGTCCGGTCTCACCACTTCATGGCAAATAGATGGGGAAATAATGGAAGCAGTGAGATACTTTATTTTCTTGGGCTCCAAAATCGATGCAGATGGTGACTGCAGCCATGAAATTAAAAGACGCTTGCTCCTTGGAAGAAAAGTTATGACCAACCTAGACAGTATATTAAAAAGCAGAGACATTACTTTGCCAACAAAGGTCTGTCTAGTCAAAGCTATATTTTTTCCAGTAGTCATGTATGGATTGAGACTTGGACTATAAAGAAAGTTGAGCGCTGAAGAATTGATGCTTTGAACTGTGGTGTTGGAGAAGACTCTTGAGAGTCCCTTGGACTGCAAGGAGATCCAACCAGTCCATCCTAGAGGAATTCAGTCCTGAATATTCATTGGAAGGACTGATGCTGAAGCTGAAACTCCATACTCTGGCCACCTGATGCAAAGAACTGACTCCTGAAAAAGACCCTGGTGCTGGGAAAGACTAAAGGTGGGAGAAGGGGATGACAGAGGATGAGATGGTTGGATGGCATGACCGACTTGATGGACATGAGTTTGAGCAAGCTCTGGGAGATGTTAATGGACAGGGAAGCCTGGCGTGCTGCAGTCCATGAGGTCGCAAAGAGTCGGACATGACTGAATGACTGAACTGAACTGAAGAATGGCATGATACCTATGTTCTAAACTCTATCTTCACCAGGGCTTCTTAACCTGGAGTTCATTCAGGGGGCTAAAGGACTTATATTTTTCTTTTCACTATCCTCTAACTGAAATTTAGCATCTATTTCAATTATGAATATAGGCAGTGAACCACAGTGATATGAGGCATTGATCTGTAACTTTATCACCAATGGAACAGATATTTTCCAGGACATTATCATGTTGCCATATCATTTACGCTCATCACTTGGGAATTATGAGAGTTAACAGAACTACTTCTAGACTTCAGTTTTTAATGCACTAATAAACAAACACAAATATTATTGTACCACAGATTGATTTTAAATATTTTTATACCTGTATTTCAATATAATTGGTTAGATTTATAGTACTATGTATTTTATTTTTTGCATTAAAAACCTTCTGAGAAGGGACCCAATGGCTTTACTAGATGCAAAGGGATCCATGGCACAAATATCAGAATCTTTGGTCTATAGAAGGACTCAGCTTCCTCAAATAAAATTCTGTAGATGCAGCTGTGGTAGACACCAGTGTGTTTGAAACTCTGTAAAGTCACTGAGCCCCATCTTCAAACAATAGCTCAAGAAGAAGGCCAATACACACAACAGATCAAAGCATGGCTTCCCTGTTTGAAAGATCCTTAGCCCAAAGCCCCATCTTTGTGGCCTGTCATTTTGAAGACGACCCTGGGCAATGTTAGAAACTGGAAGCCCATGATAGACTGTGCTGGTAGCCTCAGATGGAGTCAGAAAGAGCAACAGAGAAGTTGGAGGGAAAAAAAATAACAGAGGTGGAGGCAGGCCACTGTAGAAAGCAGACTAACAAAATATAGAGGGAAAGACGGAGTCAGATTATCATGCCAGTGGCTAGAAGGGTATCTTTGGTATATGGGAGACAGCTAGCCCTCCTTCCAGTTTTGGTATTAGTTGTACAAGTCCAATACTTTTAGCATGAGAAACCTGTTTGCTTGCTAGAGTCAAAGGAAAATGCATGAAAGTGTGGTTGTGCTGCATGAGAGCAGACCAAAAAAAAGGGGGGGGCATTCTCTCAGACCCACAGCAGAGGTTCGGGGGAGGATTCTTGGGGGAAACGATCACTGAAAAGACGCTCGTTGTAGGACAACCTCTCCAAGCCTAGTGGGTGCTGTCAGTGTCCCTCGCAGATCTCCTGTGCTGGTCGGTGCCCTAGTCTTCCAGCTGCAGTGAGTGTTGGGGACCCCATCTCCAAAGAGTTGCTCTTGACCCAACAGTAGCTTCTCCCGCCCCCAACCTCCTAGGAAAAAAAAAATAAGGGTGACAATGCTGACGCCTTATTGGCATGGTGCCCAGAGCTTTCCACGTCATCAGGCTAAAGCTGGTCTCCATTTGAGACCACACTGAACCCTTCCTGTCCTGCTTCTCTCATGTCCCTTCTCCCCAGAGCACTCTCACCAAAACCACATGAACAAGAATCCCTGCCTCAGGTTCTGCGTCCGGGGAACCCACACTAGGACTCCTCACCTCTCTCTCTCCCTCCCTCCGTCTCTCTCTCAACTCCTGACGTTGGTTTTATTGAAGATAGGAGCACAAAACAAGAGGCATTATGACACAGACCCTGGGTTTCACTGGCTTCACAATTTTGCCCTGGACTTTGGGACAGGGGTTCATCTCTTTTTGTACAATCAGTACTTTAGCCTAAAAGCTTGTCAGTTGCCTTGAAAAGGAAGTCTTTCCTACGCATGTCACAGACTTCCTCAGTATCTGATCTTATCAATGTGAAGTCCATACAGAATCTTCCTTATGAGCTCTCCATCTTTTAAAAGCAAGTAACTCCTACCTCTCAACTGTTGTAACTATTTTAAAAGATGATGGATCTGTTAGAAAAGATGATCATCAAATGTTTCTAAGAGCATTAAAAATCAACTTCCCCAACTCTTGAATGCCCAGCGTCTTTAAGTGACTATAGTTTGTTTTGGTCCCACTTCTAGTATGCAGAAGAAAATGTGCCAGGATGTTGAGAGGCTGTATCAGAGCGGGCTTAGTGTGGAGACTGGAGTCAGGCTGCTTAAGCAGCACTCTTGCTCCACCAATGACTAGCTCTGTGACCCTGAGCTATTAACTTAGTTTCTTGGTGTCTCAGTTTCTACATTTATAAAACGGGGGAAATACTAGTACTACTTATTAGATTGCACAGTGGAATAAGTGATGTCACTAAAACACTGCACACGCGCAATACAGAAGACATTAGTTATGTTTTAGTCATATTATGTGTACATTCTTTCCCACTTGACTCACGGCTTATGGATTAAATCATAGTCAAAGTTGCCAAATCCTTTTATCTCACAAAGTTGACTATTTTACTTTCATTAGGTTTCTTTTATTACCTTAAACTTATGTTTTAATTAAGAATGTGAATAATTCACATTTGAGATTTTTTTTGATTTAGTGGAACAAATCTCAAGTACAAAGATGTGATGGGTTCTTGTACATTAAGCGTTCATCAAGAGAAAAACAATGAAACAAATTGGGATCATATATTAGAGGTAATTGTGCATATCCTGATTTAGAAAAACATTCGATAAGTATTATGGTTATTTGTATTTTGAAACTAACATCTTTTTATAGATAGTGTGCATTTTAATTCAATGAGGAGTAAAGAAAGAACATATGTATCATTTTATACTTACCAGAGAACTTTAATTTGGAAACCAGAAGTGAAAAACTGATAAAGCTGGGAAATAGCTGCTTTAGTAGAGGAATGAAAACGTGAACTGAATGTTATCATATAGAGGGACAATAGTCTATGTAGAGCTGACTAGAGTTTCCTTCAGAGTGGTCCACAGAAGGAATGGGCCTAGGGAGAGGCCCTGTGACCCACAGAGGTACTGTTACAGGTGTGTAGATGCTGACTGAGAATTTGATACGGATGCCACTGTGGTAGTTTCCTAGGGCTGCCATAACAAAGCACCACAGATTGGATGGATTAGGCACCAGGGACAAGTTTCAAGGGAGACAATTTTTCCATAGACTGGGATGAGGGGGATGGTTTGGGGATGATTCAAATGCATTACATTGACTGTGTACTTTTATCAGTTTCACCTCAGCTCATCAAGCATCAGATTCCAGAGGTTGGGGACCCCTGGCTTAAACAGAAATTTATTAGCTCATAGTTCTAGAGGCTATAAGTGTCCAGATCATGGTCTGGGCCGAGTTGATTCTGGGGGAGAATCTGTTCCATGCCTCTCCTCTAGCTTCTATGGTTTGCTGGCAAAATGTGGCTTGTAGACACATTCCCAGGATGCATCTTCACATGACCTTCATATTCACATGGCATTTTCCCTGTATGCATGTCTGTGCCCACCTCTCCCCTTTGTATAAGAACACCAGTCATATCGGGTTAGAGGCCCACCCAACTCCATTATGACCTCATTTCTTCACTGATTACTTCTACAACTACCCTATGTCCAAATGAGGTCACATTCTGAAGTGCTGGGGGTTAGTACTTCAACATACTTTGGGGAATGTAATTCCCCCAACAAATTTTGGGGGACACACAGTAAATCCATAACATCTACTAGTGGGAAAACTGCCAACTGTGGCTTGAAAGCCTGGCTATGCCCAAAAGTAGATGGCTAGTGGGTAAATACATCTCTTCAGATTAAATGTGAACATAAAATATATTCAGAATCACCAAGAATCTTTTGACAACTTTTCTCTAATCAAACAGGATTCTTCCTTTTTTTGGTCTACTTTCCAGAACCTTCTCCTGTTAATGTATGTTTCACTCTAAGGCCTTTCTTGGCCTAGGCTGCTTCTACACTTCTATTTTGGGACAATATCAGCCTTCAACAACAGGTGACCTAACACTTTCAAAATGACTCAGTGAATGGTGACTAGAAGAAACTATTAGAAGAGAGATTAGGGACTGGGGGAGTGATGTGTCCAACTGGCAATAACGAGGACTGAATATTAAGTATGACTATCTTTTAGGTTTTCAAAACTAATGTTTGCATAAGTTCTTATTTCTTCAGAACCTCAGAAGTGATTTCCTAAGGTTTAGTTCAAATAAACCAAAGGCTTTTTTTCTTCTTAAAACCTTATTCAAATGTTAAAAGGTAGCAAACCCAGGGACTTTCCTGGTGGTCCAGTGGTTAGGATACTGCGTTTCCCCTGCAGGGGGCATGGGTTGGATTCCCAGCTAGGGAACTAAGATCCTGCATGCCGCTCATCATGGCCAATGCCAAAACCAAACGAAAAAAAAGATAGTAAATCTGTTGGTTTTAGATGGAGTGATGATTTTTAGAGTATATACGAAATAATACTTGGCAGGGAAGAAGCAAGTTCATGCTGCCATCTTGGTTAGGTCACATGGCTGCGCCTGCAGGCTTTTGAGGATCACAAATGCCTATGTGGGATTAAACCAAGCCAATTAAAATCTTAGTTTCTCCAAGGGTTTTTTACTGCTGGATATTTATTATATTCAAAGATTAAATGATAGCTGAAACCAACCTTGGGTCTAATGCAGCTGTCCCAGAGTTATATTTCAGTGTTTGTGTGGGCTACATTCATAATACATTTTGTAAGAGCTTAATATAAATTCTTGGAACTCAGATAATACCTCTATGTCTATTAAAAAAAGTTAGAACTTTGGGATTTAAGATGAGGTTGCTTGGCAATAATAAAACAGAATAAAGCAAGTCACCTTAACATAAAGCAATGATTTCTTCTACAAAGCAGACTGTCACAACTGAAGGAAAAAAAGCTTTCCTTTTTTAAAAGACTAGAAAGGCACAAGTTACCAAACTGAAGAATATACTTTTTCAGTAATAAAAGCAAATTTTAAAAAATAATTCAATAAAATACAAAATAGTAAAAATTATAATTTGTGTTAATCACATTATATAATATACATTATATTTATAATATAATTAACAGTTGAGAATATACCATCATGCTTTTCACATGATTTTAAAGTATTTTTTGAATGAGGGTGGTTATTTTTATACATGAAAATAGTTATTCTCCACAGGGAAAAGATGATTCAGGAGAACTGAGTGACCCAGGGAACACCTGAATAACATTATATATCAGAAGATGGCACACTTTTGCTGTAAAGGACAGATAGCAAATTTGAACTGTGTCATTTCTATGAAAACAAACTACTCCACTCTGCCTTTGTAGGGGAAAAGCAGCCATGGATGATATGCAATGAACAGGTGTGGCTGTAGTCCAATAAAACTTTATTTATAAACATAGGCAGCAGGGCATAGTTTGCTAATTCCTGCTATATATCAATCACTGGGGAGAACACTTTCATCAAGTAATAAATAGTAAAAATCATATCATAGAATTCAGTGCTTTCTACTCTTTCAAATAATTCTATATACATTTTTTCATTTGGATCACACCAGATTTCAACTCTAATCCCAGCCCTGATGAGGAAAGCGCTCATTGCATGAGAGTATCAGCTGTGAGCCCCTTGAGGACATGTTTCATATCTCATTCTTTGGTGCCTGGTAATGTACGTTGAATCAACTTAGTGCATTTTCTGTCACCTCAATGCATATACTGTGTTTGTCTGCCTACTTCATTTTTCCTGTCTCAATGATGCCCTTTACCTTTCCAAACAGCTGTTTCTTTGACCCTTTTACACTTTTGTAATCTTCCATATTTAAGCTGGAACATATTTATACATGTTCCTGAGGACGTTTCGGTTAACCTAAAGCATTAGGGTGGAGCCAAAGGCTTTTCCTCCTCATATCTAACCTGCCTGTGCAGATGAACCTAACCAAGCATCCATCACTACACACACATAAAAAGGAAATAAGGACTATTCATTTGGGCACAGTAGACAGAGAAGGAAAAGACAGAGTCCCTTATCCTCCTATTCCCTTGACCTTGAAAGCAAGGCAGGACACTTTTTTTGTTCTGACCACACCTCTGAGTTGCAAGAGGTGGGCAAGATGAGATGTTAGTGATCATTTTGGGATCAAGTTGTGACTGCTGCGAGCTCCCAGTTCAAGTCATTTATTTCTAAGCAGGACATATTTGAGCTTGCCAAATTGGATCTCAAAAGCATGATCTAAAAGAGAAGATATGTACTGCAGCAATTTCCCTAGGTACCTCTCTAGGCTTTTCTATTTTTTGCCTTTGTAGTAAATTGAAAAACATGGCGTGCTATATTGCACTGTCTCCAATTAAAAGGTAGTTTTAGGGGTTAGAATTTTCCTCTGAGTGCACACTGTTTTCACTGTGGTTAATTTATAATGGGGTCATAATTGTAATTTTGATTATTTTCTTTGGCCCTTGAGTTATTTAGAAGAGTATTTTATTTTATTTTTATTTTTTTGGCTGTACCACGCAGCTTTCAGGATCTTAGATCCCCAGTCAGGGATTGAACCTGCACCCTACGCAGTGAAGGCACGGAGTCCTAACAGTTGGACTGCCAGGGAATTCCTTAGAAGAGTATTTTACTATTAATTTTCCTAATAGTTCTATTTATTTCTTTGTATTGTTAATTTCTAGCTTTTCAGCATTCAGGTCAGAGATAGATTGTAGAATATGTAATTTCTAAATTTGGAGATTTAAGGTTTTCTTCGGAGAAGGCAATGGCAGCCCACTCCAGTACTCTTGCCTGGAAAATTCCATGGACAGAGGAGCCTGGTAGGCTGTAGTCCATGTGGTCGCTAGGAGTCGGACACGACTGAGCGACTTCACTTTCACTTTTCACTTTCATGCATTGGAGAAGGAAATGGCAACCCACTCCAGTGTTCTTGCCTGGAGAATCCTAGGGACAGGGGAGCCTGGTGGGCTGCTGTCTCTGGGGTGGCACAGAGTTGGACATGACTGAAGCTACTTAGCAGCAAGGTTTTCTTTGTCTCACAGGGCCTTAAGCACTTCTGTAAATATTTTGTGACAGTAAAAAATGGATGCTGAATTAAAAATTTATGTGTGTGTGTATATATATATATATATATACATATGATATGTTATACATATATATCATGTATTATATATTATACATATATATCATGTATTACATATTATACATATATAAACACATATGTATGTACATCTATATATTCAATCAAGTTTAAATACTGTAATATTACAACCTTTTATATCCATTTTAAACTAGGTGGTTTTCCAAATTCCAAAGAGGTGTTTTGTCAAAGCTTTTTTGTGTGTATCTATAATACTTTCGGCTCTCTATATTTTGACAAAAAGTTGTCAGTACCTACAGATTCATGATTGATATACTTTGGTGGCTTGTATTTGTATTAAAACATACTCCTCAAAAAAAAATACTCCTCATTTCTTAGAAATACTTTAAAAATTCTTATATATAATAAATGAATGAGAGGAAATAAAAACTGAAGAGACATATTAGGAACTTATTAACAATAAAACTAATATATATTCAGATGAAAATTTATCCTGGTCTCACTTAACATTTATGATCAAAAACCTTAATTTGACCTCAAGAGCTGCCTCCCAGTCCAACTACATTTCCAAGAAATGCCCTCTCCCTGTCTGAGAGGGCTATTTTAAACCTTCTCAAAACTCCGAAATTTCTTTCTTACATTTTACTGTCAGCTGCCAGTCATGCTTCTTATTTCACTGAAAAATTATTCTCTATCAGAAGAGCACATCCTTACCCTCCCCATGGCAAGGGGCCCATCCTGCTCACCTCTGCGTCCACAGGCTTCTGCTCTGGTCACACCCGTCAGCTGCCCCTGCTCCCACGCTGTCTCTGTAAATCGGATCCCCACCACTCACGGCTGCTCTGGCTTAGTGCCCTGGTGACAAGTGTCCCCTCTCTTTCCTGCCTCATCAATGTTTCCCCCTCTGTGGGGTCATTCCAGTCTCAGCCCTGAAATATGTTGGATTATCTTTCATCTTAAAATGAGAGTCCTTCCTGTGACCACTTCCAGCCCCTGGCCTCATTTTTCTGCCGCCTGAAAAGTTAGCTACCCTGTCCATCTTGCCTTCCTCATCCCCCATGCTGTCTCTGAGCCGAGTTCAAGCAAGAGTTTGCTGTCACCTGCTCTGCTCTCAAAATTACCACGTTGCCAAATTGGTTAACTCTTGGTTTCTCAGCAGTGTTTTGACCTGGTTGATCCCTCCTGCCTTCTGGAAACACTTCTTTCATTTGGGTTCTTGGACCTGTTTATCTCCCTCTTTTAAAAAAAGTTGTGGTAAAACACACAGAACAAAATTGACCTTCTTGACCATTTATAGAGGTACAGTTCGGTGGCATTAAGTCCATTCACATTGTTGAGCTACCATCACCACCATCTGTCCACAGAACTCTTTTCATCTTGCAAAAGGGAAACTCTGTGAAACACTATGAAACACTAGCTGTCCCTGCCCAGCTCCATCCTGAGTTTCTCCTTGACTTCTAAATGTTGTGTTCCAGAGCTCAACCTTTTGACCTCATCTCTGCTCTAGTTACACTCCCTCTCCAGGAGGCCTCATCTGAACCCTGGTTTTAAATACTATCTCCACAATGTTGTTTAGTCGCTCAGTCGTGTCCGATTCTTTTGTGACCCTGTGGATGTAGCCCACCAGGCTCCTCTGTCCATGGGATATCCCAGGCAAGAATATTGGAGTGGGTTGCCATTTCCTTCTCCAGGGGATCTTCCCGACCCAGAGATCGAACCCACATCTCGTGCATTGGTGGGCAGATTCTTTATTACTGAGCCATCGTTTTCACAATGGTGACACCCCAAATTGGGATCACAGCTGGGACTTCTTCAATAAGTAGTGCTGGGAAAACTGGACAGCCACATGTAAGAAAATGAAATTAGAATACTCTCTAACACCATACACAAAAATAAATTCAAAATGGATTAAAGACCTAAATGTAAAGCCAGATACTACAAAACTCTTGGAGGGAAACAGGCAGATCATCCTTTGACATAAATTGCAGCAATATCTTTTTGGATCCAACTCCTAGAACAGTGAAAATACAACCAAAAATAAACAAATGGGACCTAATCAAACATATAAGCTTCCGCACAGCAAAGGAAATCATGAACCAAAGGAAAGGACAACCTATAGAATGGGAGAAAATATTTGCAAATAAAGCAACTGACAAGGGATTAATCTCCAAAATAAACAATAGTTCATACAGCTCAATATCAAAAAACAAACAATTCAATTGAAAAATGGGCAGAAGACCTAAATAGACATTTCTCCAAAGAAGAAATACAGATAGCCAATAGGCACACAAAAAGATGCTCAACATCACTAATTATTAAAGAAATGCAAATCAAAACTACTTTGAGGCACCACCTCATACTAGTCAGAATAGCCATCATTAAAAAGTCTACAAATAACAAATGCTGGAGAGGGTATGGAGAAAATGAAACCCTCTTGCATTGACGGTGGGAATGTAAGTTGGTGTAGCCACTGTGGAAAACAGCTTGGAGTTTCCTCAGAAAACTAAAAATAGAATTACCATATGATTTAGCAATCCCATTCCTGGGCAAATATCCAAACAAAACTATTATTTAAAAATATACACGCACCCCTATGTTCATAGCAGTGCTATTCACAATAGCCAAGACATGGAAACATCCTAAATGCCTGCCAACAGATGAATGGATAAAGATGTGGTACATACATACAATGGAATGCTACTCAGTCATTAAAAAGAACAAAATATAAGATAATTAAAAATAAAAAATACAAAAAGAATGAAATAATGCCATTTGTAGCAACATGGATGGGTCCAGAGATTATCAAACTACATGAAGTAAGCCATACAGAAATACAAATACCATATGATATCACTCATATGTGGAATATAAAATATGACACAAATGTACCTATCTATGAAACAGAGACAATCATGGCATTGAGAAGAGACTGGCGGTGGCAAGAGGAAGGGGTTTTGGGGAGGGATGGAGTGGCAGATTGGGGTTAGCAGATGTAAGCTTTTATATAGAGTGGATAAACAACAGGTCCTACTGTATAACACAGAGAACTATACTCAATATTCTATGATAAACCATAATAGAAAAGAATACTTTAAAAAAGAATGTGTATGTGTGTGTGTGTGTATATATGTGTGTGTGTGTGTATATGTGTGTGTGTATAATTGAACCACTTTGCTGTACAGCAGTAATTAACATAACACTGTAAATCAGCTATATTTGAATTAAAGAAAAAGAATGATTTGGCCTCAAATGTCAGTAGTGCCAGGTTGAGAAACCCTGATATTGATGCAACTCAGAAGTGTGTGTATGTGTGTTAATGTTCTAGGGGCAGCCCAGTGGGTAAATACCAGGCTCCCTGTCCTCTGGTTAGATAACTCTGAGGTGTGTTCTATATAGTTTCTTGTAGGGTCCCCAGAAGGATTCAACCTCAGTTGCCCACAAAGGCAAATTGACCACTATGGCATCCTTCATTGGCTTTTACAAGAGTCTTTCCATCTCATTCTCCCCTCTCCCTTGTCCCTGTTCCTAAGGATTGCTTCTTAGGTTTCTCTACCTTGAGTGCATCCACCCCCTTTGTAATAACTTTGTATTTAATATCAGTTTCCTTCACAGGCTGTGAACTCTGTATGCATGGGGTCTATGCGTGTTTCATGTATTTTCATGGCTTAGTGCAGTTTGAGGTGCGTGGTAGATGCTCAAAAATATTTGCTGTTAGGCTGAAGGAATACATGAGTGAATTTAGGCTTTCTTCCTTTGGACTAGGAGCCTCTTTCATATGTTATTTTCCCCTTACTTTGAATGACTTAATGAGACAGCTGTGAAAACCTCCAGGAAGGGTGGGAGGTCAGGCTGTGGGTGACTTGATGGCAATATTTCTAAGGTTAATATGGAGCTATTTTGTCTGATTCTTCAGACCTGGGATTAGGATCTTAAACAGTATGAGAATATTCTCAATAGTTTTAATAAATCAAAGACTCATGGTCTACAAAGTAATAAAGAGGATTATCTCAGGACTTGCAGAAAATAAACAAGTTGGAAATGATGGGAGGGTTAATCACAGGAAAAGAAAAAAATACCATTGGTGCATCACCTACTAAGTGCTCTATTTCCACTAACTCACTTAATTTTGCAGATGAAGAAATTAAAATTCCAAGAGGGAAATGACAGAGCCCAAATTTGAACCTCAACTGGCCGCTTTCCAAAGTATTACTATTTCCTGTTACAGCACAAGGGGCGGAGGGTGTGGGTCCAGAGACTGCATAGATACGGAGCAAGTGTGGTGGTGGGGCAGCCGTTGGGCAGAGTTTGGACATGACGCTCTTTTGAGTTCCTTACAGCATTAGGAATGTCTTACTGCAGTGATTGCTGGCTCTCCATCTTGCCATCTTTGTTTGCTGATCAGTTTCATCTCAGTGATAGTAGGCATTTCCCCATTATTTCCTTTCTTCTCGTTACTTCTCATTAGCTAAGGCTCCACTGAGTAGATATTGAGTCCTTGACATTTACTATATTTCATCTAATAAGCTACTGGTTGGATGACAGACACATGGTTATCTTACGTACTCAAGAAAGGAAACGCCCTTCATTATAAGATGCCATAAATTTTAACAAGTGCCAATTTCAGAGATGTTAAAATGTGAAAGAAGTGCATCTTAGAATCCATGAACTCAAATTCCCAAGAACACAGACTCAGTTATCCTCAAAACAGGAGCAATCTTCCTAGCTTTCCCCTCTATGATCATCAACACACACTTAGTGAGTATCTGCTATGGAGAAGGCTTCGGGTCAGGTGGTTTGAAGGAAATACAAGATATCTGGAACCAGAGCCCCCAGTTATAATCACAGTGAGGCAGTTTTAAAGTACGACCTGAAATGTTGTGACAATCCTCCCATGCAGAGACAGAGGCCCATGCCTCCTTCCCCTGATCTGTACGAGGTTGTGACTGCTTCAGCCAGCAGCACAGCAGGAGTGAGGCTACGGAACTTCCAAGGTTAGGTAATAAAAGGCCATGCAGCTTCTGTCCTTTTCCCTGGATTACCTGCTCTTGGAACCCTGAACCTCCAGGTTAAGAAGCCAACTAACCTGATGCTATCATCCTGTGGAGGCTACATGTAGATATTCTGGTTGACAGTCCCAGCTAAGCCAGCCTTCCAGCCATCCCTGACAAAGGGCATCCAAGTGGGTCCCTTGGCCCCAGATGGTCCAACTTCTAGAACGAGGGCAATTATTTCTATTAAGAATCAAACAATCCTAAGTTATGTGTCACGAACATGTCCACATTTCTGTAGCTTTACATAGTAAATATTTCTCTCTCACTCATGTCATATCTGGTGTGCATCTGGTGATCCTTTTTCATCCTGTAGCGATGACATCTAGGACCAGTGGCTTCTAAGGTTGCTATGGAGGAGGAAGAAACCTTCCTGGATGGCATAAGATGTTTTAAAGGGCGAGGCCTGGAATGGCTCACAGCAGTGCTTCGCAAACTATCCGAGGACCAAGTTTTTAAAAAAAGTTTAACCCGTCATGGACCAATACTTTCACAAAAATGAATGACTAGAAAAAGGAAATGCTGCTTGGATGCAGGGGCAATGTCAAATTGCTGTCAAAGTCCCTAATTGCTTACTTTTAAATTTCTGTTTTCACTCACTGCAAACTGGTAACATACAGTTTGCAAACGGGCACTGCTGCATGGACCACCATTTGAGGAGCACTGATTTACAGTAATTGGGCCCACATCCTACTGGCCAGAATGTGGCTGCATGACCCCAGTGCAACTGTGAGCAAGCCTGGACAATATCATGCGCTGTGTGCCAGGAAGAGGAGACACTGGCTGAACTCACAGCATTGCCTCTGTGACTTGCTTTAAGTTAGAGTTTTACTCTCTTTCCCTCTAGGAGGATCCAAATGTTTACAAATTTATTGTCTCATTTATGTTTATGGTTCTCATTTAAAAGCAAAAGCTTTACAGGGCAGCAGGGGAAGGAGCTAGGAAATTGTCCTGCATAGTATGTGGTATCACTGTGATTCTCCCCAGTTTTACAGATCCTGACCATGGGTAAAATTCGAGCTGGGTAAAAATTGTGTTCAAGGGCACACAGGCAGCAATGATGTTTCTGTAACATTCCAGGTCTCTGGTACATATGCCAGGTGGCTATTGTTTCTGCTTCAGACTCTAGAGGAGGACCGTCCCCCCTCTACTATATGTCACCAAAGGGACATACAGAGTTACCTCATTTTTGAAAAAAAGCCAGCTTATAGAGGTTTTGTATGACAATGCAGGAAAATGTTAAGTCTAAATACTTCTGTAAACTGCCAAAACCCTGCAAAAATAGTCCATTTCAACACTCATTAGAAAATGACTAACAAGAAACAGAAGTGCTCAACATTGCAATCGTATAACTTTATAAGATTGTTCCAAATAAACTAGGCTTTTTAGAGACAAGATGCCAATGTAGTTCAGAACAACTTTGATGAAGCCTATGCTCCATAATGGGGCTTCCTTCATAGCTCAGTTGGTAAAGAATCTGCCTGCAGTGCAGGAAACCCAGGTTCGATCCCTGGGTTGGGAAGATCCCCTGGAGAAGGAAATGGCAACCCACTCCAGTATTCTTGCCTGGAGAATCCCATGGACAGAGGAGCCTGGCAGGCTGCAGTCCATGGGATTGAGAGAGTCGGACATGACTTAGCTACTAAACCACCATAAACCGTGTTCCATAATAATAACCAAGCTCAGCCCAGATGCCCTCCGGTCCTCTTTCCCAATTTGTTACCTGCTCTTGGCTTCAGTGGGCATTTGCTTCCATCATCCTAGCTCTGTTTTGGAGGCCTGCCCTAGGGCATCTGAAGCAGCTGGTAAGGAGAGCCAGGGGCTTCCTCGATGGCTCAGTGTAAGAATTTGCCTGCAATTCAGGGGACATAGGAGACATGAGTTCGATCCCTGGTTTGGGAAGATCCCCTGGAGAAGGACGTGGCAACCCACTCCAGTATTCTTGCCTGAAGAATCCCATGGACAGAGGAGCCTGGTGTGCTACAGTCCATGGAGTCGCGAGGAGTGGGACATGACTGAGCACACACACACACACACACACACACACACACAAGGAGAGCCAGAGTCCCTGGGAATTTGTGTGTCCGGGCAGCCCTTCCCCAATGATGGACAGGTACAAGAATATGACAGCCCCACTCCTTCTCCCGGGTTAGAGCAAAGCTTTATGGTGAAACTTATACTCCAGACCCCCCTGAAGGATCAGACAGAAGACACCTTCTGTGGGGCTTGAGATTGCTCCTCTGTTCCCCAGTTTTCCTGGGAACACTTTTTCTTTTTTAAAGATTTTTTTTTAATGTGGACAATTTTTAGTCTTTATTGAATTTGTTCTAATACTCTTCCTGTTTCTATGTTTCAGTTTTTTGGCCATGAGGCATATGGGATCTTAGCTCCCTGATTAGGGATGGAACCCATGCCACTGCATTGGGCGGCAAAGTCTTAACCACCAGACTGCCAGGGAAGTCCTGAAACACTTAGTCAATAAATCACTTGTACACAAACCCTGATTTCAAGATCTGCTTCTGGGGGAAGGCCAACGGGAGATGTGTGTTCTTTAGTACAGTCACCATGTTGATGGATGGCTATCTCTGAGGCAGTGAGGTTTCCAAACCCAACTGGACCCTGCGCACTGCTAAGCAGTACTTTCAGCTTTTTGTTCATTACACCTGGCATCTATCCTCTGTAAGACCCTTGGAAAGTTGAGGCTGTTAGCAGGTGGCCCCACTTCTCCCCATTCCTCCTCCTCCAAGTGCACAGACCCTCTTACAAACTTCTCAGTCTCAGCCTTCCCCTTTAGTGCCTCCTCAGTGGGAAGAACATCTGTTCCCACCTCTAGAGGCAAGGTTTCATCCTTTCGCTTGTCAATGACCTCCTCTTGACCTTTGTCAACCTCTGCACCTTGGCTTCTAAACATGTTTAAATATTGCTCAGACTGAAATAAGATACAGCTGAAAAAATTCTCTCCATATTGGAAATCTCCAAACTCAGCCACTATTCTTTTTCTCTGTTCTTCATCAAGGGTCTAGAAGAGATGAGTCCACTTGCTGCCTCAACCCTTCATGCTACAACCTGCAGTGATCTGGTTTTGGAAGCAGCCCCCTCAATCCGTTGAAGCACTTCTGTCTGAGGCAAGAATGGCTTTCAATTCTTCATGCCCCATCTTAAGAGCTTGCTATGTGCCAGGCCCTGTGTCGAGCTCTTTAGATGCGGACCTCATTATTGAGGCCGATACCTTCACTCGTCACCCACTGACCACATTCCTTCACACCTCATGATCCAAGTCTGAAACCTGGATTCCTCTTTTCCATTCTCCCTCATCCAATCCATAAGCAAGGACACATTTGACTCTACTACTAAAATACACTTTGAACCTCTCTGCTTGTCTTTATCTCCATCACCAACACCTTTGTGCAGGCCACCATCATCTCTAGCCTTTTAAATATTCTCCCCTCTTCCTTGCTTATTCTATTACAGTTTATTTTCCACATATCAGTGATATGAGCTCATAAAAGCTCAAACCAAACAACTCCACTGCTTAAAACCTTCCAATGGGGCTTCCCTTGTGGTCCAGTGGTTAAGAATCCACCTTCCAGTGCAGGGGATGTGGATTTGATTCTTGGTTGGGGAACTAAGGGCCCACATGCCGCAGGGCAACTAAGCCTGCACACCATAATTTGAGAGCCCGTGCAACGCAATAAGAAAAACCAGCATACTGCAATGAAGACCCAGTGCAGCCAAAACAAAAACAAAAACAAAAACAAAAAACCTTCCAAGGATTCCTACTACACTAAGAAAAGCAGCACCTGTTGCCAAATGGCCTACAAAGGCCCTGCCGGCCTCTGCCTCTTTCTCACCTCATGTCATGCCACCTTCTCCATGTTTAGGTGGCATTGTTTTACTGCGAGTTCTGGAAACATACTTTCCCACCTCAGGGCCTTTGCACCTTCAGTTCCTCTGCCTAAAGTGTTCTTTTCTCACCCTATCAATCTCAGTTCTTATTACAGAGATGCCACTCACTCTCTGCCCCAGTTTCTCTTCTTCAGTCTTCTGTCTGTTTTCATATTACTTAACGGGGGTTATCTTGTTGACTCAGCTTTGTCCACCACCCACTCCCTCTTGTAAGCTCTGCGGGCAGGAACATATGCATATTCAGTTTTCTCCCCAGGGATGGTGGGGATAGGACAGGGCTGGCATTTAGCAGAAGCATAGGACATTCAGCACAAACATTCCTTCTCTGTTATTTCTGAGGCCCACCGGCACCTCATGCCTTTCCCACATGCCGTGGTGCAACTAAGCGTGAGCACCAAGCAAGCACTTTGCGCTTCCTGTCACAATATGAAGCTTTCCCAGTGAACCCCCTTGTCTTGGTTTGGGTTGCCTCAAATCTAGACGTGGAGACAAAGACTTGGACTTGTCTATTTGGTGGTCTGTTTGGGTGGTGATCCCAGAGAACATAAGTGAGGGATTGAAGTGAGACGGGGAAAGGAAAAAGCCAATGAGAGCAAAATAATGAGCGAGTCACTTGCTGCTGAGGGCAACGGGGGCTCAGTTCTGCTGGGGACCTCTGGAAACTAGACCACATTTCACCATCATTCCACCAGAGGATGGGGAGGTGGGGCATTTATCACCGACTGGCATCTCCATTGGCTGAGGTTAGTCCCTAGCGGTGTCTGCTCCCCGGCAATTCTGGGTCACGGCTGTAGCACACCCAGGCACCCTGCCGTGGAGATGGAGAGAGCTCCAATGCAGAGAAGCAGAGAGATTCCGGCTTTTGAGGTGTGAAGCTGACAGTGTGCTGAGGAATGTCTACAGCTGCAGAGCTCATGTGGGTAGAGCAATACTGAGAAAGACATCAACGGTGTCTGCCACGCCTCCTCATGGCTTAAACTAGTTCACTTTGCGTTTCTGTCACTTCTGAGTAAAGAAGCCCCGATTATGCAGCTTACCTCAGTTCTTTCCACAGAGGCAGCCGCGTCCGTGTTGGGTCAGCCTTGTGTACAAGGCACTGCGGCCAGGAGCACTTTCCTCACGTAAACAACAAGAGGAGCTCCTGAAGGGTCACTGGGGGCAAAATTTATGGGATGACTGCAGGGCAAGGTGTCAAAAATGGCTCGTTGTTGTTCATTCATGGAGTGATGCCACCTAGTGTCTGGGGAAGAGCTCTGAACGCAGAGGAACATCTAAACATCTGGGAAATATTAAGGTGCCTACCCTAATCTCAGGAAGTATGAGCTTCCCTGAAAGCTCAGTTGGTAAAGAATCCACCTGCAATGCAGGATACCCCAGTTTGATTCCTGGGTCAGGATGATCCCCTGGAGAAGGGATAGGCTACCCATTCTAGGATTCTTGGGCTTCCCTTGTGGCTCAGCTGGTAAAGAATCAGCCTGCAATGTGAGAGACCTGGGTTTGACCCCCTGGGATGGGAAGAACCCCTGGAGAAAGGAAATGCTACCCACTCCAGTATTCTGGCCTGGAGAATTCCAGGGACTATATAGTTCATGGGGTCACAAAGAGTTGGACATGACTGACTGACTTTCACTTTCACCCTAATCTCTTTCCCACTGTATAAAGAATTCATTTTTGGTGCCACAAAACCTCAAAGTACGATGTCTAAACTGACTTTTGAAGACACAGTTCTTTTAAACAGCACACGAATAGAAGTCAATTGGTGAGCCCCAAACTGAGGTGCTCCACAATGATCTGCTGACTTCCTTAGCTACTGGAAAGTTGATTTTCTCTTTACTGACCTGAAATCAAGTATTGGGAATACATTCAGCTGCAGGGAACAGACATGCAACTTTAGGGGCTCATACAGACTGGAGCTTCTTCATCTTATGTAACTAGAGGACAGGTAGTAGATGGCTGCGGGTTGACTGCTATCATGGACTCAGACATCCCTCACTTATAACTGGATGGATGATAAGTGAGTCCACTGTTTAATCCTTCTACTGAAGGGGAGTTCTGTATAAAGGCAATTTTATTTTTTATTATTATGTTTAAAAAATTTTGGCTGCACGCTGTGGCCTGTGGGACCTTAGTTTTCTAACCAGGGATTGAACTCGCTCCCCCTGCATTGGAAGGTGGAGACTTAACCACTGGACTGCCAGAGAAGTTCCAGGGTAATTTTAGAGACTAGAGAAGTAAACAAAGAAAAGTAGTGCTAAAAATAATGAACATATTTTGTAGGATTTGGCAGTGTTCTCTTTAAAGAGTGTTTTGTCTGATACCTGGTCCTGGCCTTTGTCATACGTAAAATAGATATTTTCTCTTTTGTTCTGTTGCCTCACATGTTGTAGGGCTACAGTCATTGCCAGGAGTAGAGGCAGCTGAGCAGAGAGAGACTCGGCCTTGGAAGATTGAGTTGGTCAATCTGTGACCATTTTTGACCTACAAAAAGGACGATGTTTTATAGTTCATTGTAATCAGACTGAGAGCTGATTCGGAAGTAACTTTCTCAGCTCCTCGGTGACCAAGTGAGGACTCAAACACTGCTTGGCGCTTGTGCTGCCTCTCTCCAATTTTTTATTCAACACTCTCGGTCTTCTGGCCTCTGGGTAATAAAGCTAAAGATAGAAACTTTTCCTACTTTTCAAACTTGCCTGTGCCCCCTCAGAATTTGTGAGAAAACGCAGCCAGTATCTTCTGGAAGATGAGGAGGGCAGTAAGATTCCAGAGCCACCTTCCGGCTGACATTTGAGCCCTGCTTTCAGCACGGTCAAGCCTTTTGGAGGCAGCGTATGGCTTGTATCAAACTCTATATTTAGGAAGAACAACTGTGAACTATGACAGGAATTCTCTTTAACACTTATCCTTAAACCGAGTTCCCCTCCAGCCCCGAGCCGGGAGCAGCTCTCAGTACCGGGTGAAGCACAGATCGCTTGAGCTATTTCAGCCACATGAAAAGCATCGGAACCGAGATCACAGCTCAGAGGACACCCGGCGTCCCTTCCACTCACTGAGGAGCCTTGTATCCTTGTACCTGGCTGCCTGGGACTTTCCTCAGGCAGGAAGCAAGTACATAAAGCAGGTAAGCAGGAGGACTCACCTTGGGCAACTGGGTTTTCTGAAAGAAATTTCCTGGCTACCTAACTTGAAGTGGCTACTTTTAACTTTGTAGGCTTGTAACTAGAGGGTGTAGCTTCCTTGTAAATTCACTTTCCATTGGTTACGTTGCTGCTTCTGTTTTCTAAATTGTTCGGAGGGTGGGGAGGTTGAAAGAATATTGAACTAAAAGTAGTTTTCATTGATAGTGACTTGAAAATTTCCACAGTCCAGCTAAGATGACTCTGACCCTGAACATTATGTCATTTTGATTCTTATGGCCAGGGTTGCAGTTGATCAGCTGCAGACCTGACTCAAGCTGTAAGCCTAGAAATAATTAGGAGAACTGAGGGCAGAGAAAAGCTATGATGCTAGCTCTTTGGTTTACCTGAACACAAATCATTGCCCGAGCTGTTAACACATTACAAGTTTAAAACGCTTTTCTCTTCTCCCTAAGTACCAGGCTTGACCTCAGTGATAAAGTTGTATCAACTTATAGAACTGTTAATACTCCAGACCTGTCTTTTCGAAAACCCCCCCCTTCGATCACAGTGTTCTCCAGACCCAGCAGAGGAGAGGGCGGCTCCTCTGTGTGGGCACCAGAGGCTGATGCATGGCACGCGGACTGCCTCTTCCCTCTCGGCACATCTCATGCAGAGTTGAATAAAGAGTTAGTTTGGACAGCTGAACATCTTTCTGCACCCTTCTTGGGAATTATTTTTAGCTGCAGGACAGAAGATAATTCCCTGTGAGACTGAGCTGTAGCCACTTAATTGATCTTTAAAAAGAACAAACAAAGCCCCCTCTCTCTGTATATTGATTTATTTTCCTCTGACTCCCTTCTTCTTAAATTAGTGCTATTAATGTTGACAAATGTTTAGTACGTGAAAGAGTCTTATTTAGAAGTCAGATATAGATGCTGTCCAATCAAATACCAGCTGAGGAATATTGTTCATGACTCAGCGTATAGACCATTAAAGATCCCCACAGACTTGCACAAGCGCCAGGAAAATTCAACCGTGCGAAACTGGCAAGCATTTCCATTATAATAGGCTTTGTAAAAGTCCATACACTCCTGGTCAAACTGTCTGTGTTCTCCAACTGAAGCCAGAACTAGGAGACGCAGTAATAGAGGTACTCTAAAGAGTATCTCCTTGGATGCGAAGCTGTGGTCCCGATGTGAGTGGAGTTGTACATCTAAGGCATAGCTTTCTTTTTGGGGGCCCAGGATGAAGCAGGCAGAAACAGAAGGAAGGTGCATTCTATACCCTGCATCCCTAATGGAGGTGAATGCAGGGTCATGAAAGAGCCAGGGAACACTGTCTATTTTTATTCACCAGTGTGCTTTGCCCTGATTTCTCTGAGAATAATGAGGACAGCAGGATGGGCTGCAGAACTGATGAACACGAACGTCATCTAGCCTGTTTGCAAGGAATGAGAGCTGGGATCTGACCAACTTTCTAGAGATGTCTCTCTCACAGACTGACATATATGTTGAGAAGGAATCTGTATGCAAATAAGGTTATACCAAAGCTATATTGGAGACAAGGCCCGAGGAATATCCATCCGTTAGGCTGAGGGGTCCACGACATACCAGGAATCCAGTTTAGCAAAAAACAAAATCAGTCTAATTAAAAAAAAAAAATCCATGCAGTACAAATGCAATCATTCATTGCCTTATTTTTTTCACATTTTAACTTCTATTGTAACAACATAAATAAATTCTTAATCCCCACATTTCAAATTGACATACATTTTTTAAAGTTGTCAAGTGTTAATAGTTAAACTTTAATTGTACACCTATAGAGAATGCTATAGGATGAGATATTTAAAGTCCTGTGAGAATTATTGCTTTGCGTGACTCCTAATAGCTTTTGAGGAATAGAAACATTAAATATTAAACTAGGAAGCTTTTCTTTTTGAAATTGAGCTTTGTGTCCTAGATCCAAAGATTTAAAATCCTTCATTGACTTTTTTACACTGCAGAAAAGACAGCAATCTATCTGAAACATATCACAGAGCAAAATGCATTCCTGATTGTTCGATTTGTGAGAGCTTTTTAATTTTTTTAACCATATTGAAAATAATTCTACCTAGACCCTTATGCATGGTGGCTATACCTGTATATTACCAAAACATTCAGGTAGAACTTAAAAAAAAAAAAAACCCATTGTTTTCAGGTATGTGATTCCAAAGACCATATAGTTACATGTACTATTTATGAGAGTTTAAAAAATTATGTAATGATTTAACTTCATATAATAGAGCCTAACACTTTGAAGACTTTCAGAGTTCTCAGATCTTTTATTTCTAAAGTGTTGTGGGGCATCACTATCACAATTCTTACTCTGTATTAAAACTGTATAGCAGTAAAGAACTAAAAGTCTCCAGCTAAAAGCAATGGCAATAAAACAATAAATACTTGCATCATGCTTTATATACTTCACAAGGCATTTTCAGGGCCCTTATGTCATTTTGATTCTTACCACAACCTGCGAAGCAGGTAAAATTTAAAGAAGAGGAAATGGGCCTCGAGATGTTGACTGACATAGTCCAGGCGACATTGGACTTGTGGCAAATGCAGACCCTGCTGTGTTCAATTACTCACCAGTAACCCACACACTTACATCAGTCAATTGAGGAAACACTAATCAACCCAGTTTACAGTTTGGGGATTAAAAAGCAGCATGTTTTTAATTCACTGAATTTCAAACTTTACCACTTTACCCTGTCATATTTAATTGACCAAGCTAAAACAACACATGTACAGAGCTGGGCTGTTCCCTGCTCCCTGAGCCCCAGTAGACCACGACCACTAGTCACTGGGCTTGAAGTCAGGTCTTCAACTGAAAGAAAGCAAAGGTCCTTTCAGAAGGAAGCACTGCTACACTTTGGGGATCTGACACTGTCACGTAAGTCCTGTGTGCTTCCAGAGAGTGTTTCATTAAAAGCAAAGAAGACAGAGGTGAAGCTTGCTTGGGAGCTGCCAGGTTTACAGAGCCCAGGCTTTGGACACACAGAGCAGGGAGATGCGGCCCCCACGTCTCTGGTTGGAACAGACATGTGCCCAGCGAGCAGAGAGCATCGCAGTAATAGGAAGGAAGTACGGACCATTTCTCCTTGGGTGTTTGATGGAGGGGAGGCGCTCCCCATGGACTGATTGCACAGCCCTGGCAACAACTCAGTTCAGATCAAAAGTTCAGTTTCAAGCAGAAAGCTTCGGAGGCCCCAAACAAAGGTGTTTTATTCCCACAACCTCTTTGCTTTGCCGTTCTGGGCAGGAGGGCAGGAGGGCAGGGAAGGAGATGATAGCGCCTTTCAAGTTTCTGATTGCCTATCAGGAGCATCAGGGGCGAGGCATCTCAGCATCTCTCCTCCTGAATGATTTATCCAGTGCTCTAGTGTTCCCTGTCCCTGAGGCCTGAGGAAGGAGAGTCTCTAAGTAACCGGAAACTGAGACTGAAAGAATATATGGCCAGTGAAAGGGGTGATCGCCCAGTTGAATCATGAGTTAAATTCAAATTTATCACTCCTGAGAATCTGAATGCCACCACCTCTAACAGTTTCTTACTTGTTTTTTTAGGGATAAGACTGCGTCAATATGTCGAAACAGCCAGTTTCCAATGTCAGAGCCATCCAGGTGAGTAGACACGTTTGTGTCTTCGCATCAGCAACTTCCAGCCTGTTTGCTTAATAAATCAGACTTTCTGTGATCGTTCACCCACCTGATGATTAACTTCACAGAGAGAAGAAAGACTTGTATAAGGTACAATTCAGGAAGAAAAAAGGCTGGTAATGTACAGCCGAGAAGGGAGAAGCTGTTTCTGTGTAAATATGCATAATTGTAAGGGATTCAAAGTTTATGAATGAGAATTAAATGGCCTTCTACAAAAATGTAGTGCACATGTTTTTGATATGTTTTTTGATGTGTAAGTTTTTGATATGCTCATTGATAGAAATTTTAAAATTCCATTTTAATTTTTAGATCCAATTGAGTTTGTCAACTCATCTGTTTAGAATACATGGTTCTTGAAAAACGTCCTTTTCTTGTCAAATGTTCTTCCCAAGGCTTGGGTGTTTATCTTTTGAAGTCTATATTCTATTATGTCTCCTCATGCCCTCCCAGCAAACAAATTCTTTGGTTCTTTCAACAGACTTAAGTGTTACCTACAATAAGGGGAAGGGGAAGCAGGCATTTTGGAGCCCAAACACAGTTACAGAGAAAGCTTTTAGTATTTGTTTTGACTCAATACTAAATTTGTTATTTCTCTTAAGAGCTCAGTGTTTAACTCTCAAATGGCTCCCACCCTGAGATGCTGGGCACAATGCTTTATTGTAAAATTCCATCTTTCTTTTCCATCAAAATGGAGTTATCTGTACTTTCTCTAATGGAACTTTTAAACTTTTTTTTTCCTGGACTTTCTAGAACATATGGCGGCTCCTGAATACTTGGGGTCTGATGCACAATCACACATACACCTATTCATAAGCAACACACTGTATGACCACATGTATGTGGTCAGGTTGGGAGGTGAAGGACACTAGCACACACAGGTGGTAAAGTGGGTGGAGGGATGTATATTTACCTGTCATGATAATGCATAGCCTTAAGTGGAGGGGTTCCTTCAGTGGCAAGATGCATAATAACCTCAGAAAACCTGTCACAGAACAAACCACCTCGGAAGGGCCTATCGGCCAGGAATCAACTTTGTGTTGCCCCATTTGCCCTCTGGTGTACCCCTGATGAGTCTCTGATGTATCCGACACTGGTAGTGGACTTAATTTTGCCTCCCAGGCCTATAGGCATCCTTGAGCCTTTGAGCCGTCTGTGTTACCCAGTGTGTATAGCTGTTGGTGGTACAGGCTGTGAAGCCAGAGATTACCGGAGCTTGAATCCTTAATCCATTTTGTACTGTTTCCACATCTGTAAAAAGGTAACAGCACTCACCTTCTAGGGCTGCACACAGAAGATGCTTAAAACAGTACAGTAAGCCCTCCTTAAGGGTCAAACTGTTATTATAATAATCATTCAGGAATGCTCTATGCTCTGTATTAAAGTGACAAAAAATAATACCATTTAATCACTGCACTTGAAGCTCTTGAAGTGCTAAACATAAAATTTCCTTTTTATTTTGCAGAACATAAAAACATAGTCTCTCAGTCTGCCTTTTCTTTTCTTCCTTTTACAGCTGAAAATGTGTTGATTTTTCTTCCTTAGTGCTTCCTGGCCTCCCTCAAATCTACAATGAAAACTCATCAGTATTCTATTAATTTTGACCTTGATATGTTTTTAGGTCTGTAATATTTAAAAAAACCTCTCATTGACTGTTCATAATAGCTGTTATACTGCATTAAAAAAAAATCCATCTAGGATACATGTATATGTATGGCTGAGTCCCTTCACTGTTTACCTGAAACTATCACAACACTGTTAATCAGCTATACTCCAATACAAAATGTTTTTTGTGTTAAAAAAATAAAAATAAAAAATTTAAAAAATCCATCTACTCTACCAACAAAGGCAATACAGTACTTCCTTATAGATGTGGTATCACCTCTTTCAATGTATTTTATGCCAGACAGAAAGCCTAATTTAATGCCCCTTCAAATAAAATTTTATTTCTTGTGGTTAAATAGGATCTACACTATCTGATATTTTCCTATCATCTCACATTAACCTAAAGTAGGGTCTATTAAATAAAATATGAAAATGGTTACACAGTACAAAATGCTTTATTGTAGGAACGTTATCTAGGGTATGGTCTTATGCAGAACAAATAGAAACCTCAACTGATGAGGGAGTGCCGTCGTTGTATAAATACTAAAGATCTTAAATATTCTATTCAACACACTCTAGCCACTTCTCTTTATTAGGATCTTATCTCTAACCCAGTTCAGCTGTCATATTCTGGGCGCATGCTTTGTTCCAGTCACCATACTAAGTGTCAGCTATGCAAAGATGAATTGAAACCTGATCCTGGAGTTTGAGGGGCTCATGGTCTCCAGGACTATGTGACTGGGCAACTTATTTCATCCTTTTTGTGCCTCGGTTTCCTCACCTGTCAAGTGGGGAATTCATCACATGTGAGCTCATAGGGTTGTTGTGAGGGTTAAATGAATCCATACGTGTAAATGCCTAGGTCAATCCATGGCTTATTGCAACTGCTCAATAAATATTAGCCATTATTATCAATCATCATCATTGTAATCATGTGGTTCCCAAAGTGTGTCTCTTGGAAGAGTTGTTTTATGGGATGCTGTTAATTAAAGAGTTCCATGAAAAAGTGTTTGGAAACACTGCATTAAGCAAAGTTGAACAGGATCCTTACTGCAGGATTTCTCAGAGTCCATAACTTGCTAGTAACTTCATAACTTCCAAGAAGGCAGTGGTATATGCAAGACTTTTTAAACATATTGGACCTTCGAAATGAGTATCTTGTAGGATAGTATTTTTCAGTGCCAACTTCTAGAAGTAACGGCTAGATCTCTGTTTTGTCTGGATTGAGCAAATTGAAGCCACTGTCAACCATACTTCTAGCAGTCAGGCATAGGTAATTGAATTACTGTACCTATGTGCTTTAGACAACATGAAGCCAAATGGTTACAGATCTCCACCTGGCCATTCACTCACTCTGTGGCCTTAGTTTATCCTTCTGTAAAATAAGGACAATCATACTGCTGAACGGGATTGTTATAATGAATACACAAAATAATGTACGGCAAGTGCCTGGTTTACTGCACACAAAGTCCTTAAGAGACGGTTCTTCTAATTATCCAAGTAATGCATGGAATGGCTTTGCTTTCTCTTCAGCTGCTTCCATCTCCTCCCTGCCCCAGAGTAAGAGGGAGGCCAGAATGAGACCCACCCTTAGAGGACATGGACAGTTGTCTTTCACATTCACATTGAAGAAGAGACTGCATTTGAATTATAAGAAGATTCTAAGTCCACATTTCTTTCAATTGTATTAATGAAATCTCATTTATGCCAGGGGCATAAAAATATCCTGAATAAATCAGTTAATCCTTCCATAGCCTGGAGAGGGCCTTAGTCTTCCAAGCAGCTGATAAGGTTCTGGACTGGATGTAAAGGACCAAATAGTGAATACTTCAAGATTTACAGATCACTGGGTCTCTGTAGCACTACTCAACTCTTCTGTGACAGCACAAAAGCAGCAATATACAAGTGAATGGGGGTGGCTATGTGTCAGTGAAAATTTCTTTGCAAAAACAGGTGGCAGGATGGATTTGGCCCATGGGCTGTCGTTGGCTGACCCTGGTTCTGTACTCTGTAGTCTGCTTCTTAAACCCCACTGTTGATGGGAATGGAGTTGCAACCAAGGTAACCTCAGCACACTAGGCAAAGTGGATATGATACTTTCAGATGAAAGAATCTGACATGACAGGTGGTGAGGCAAGCTAGAGCTGCCGGGAAATCTGACCCCATCAGCGATCTGTTCACTAAGTCTAATGAGACCAAGTGACCATGACCACTGGCAGCACCTGCCTGTCCCTCCCCTGCCTCCTGAACACACCCCCTTTGGAAGGTATCATGGGGCCTCCTCGGAGCCTCAGCCCACTGAGAGCCAATGTTCTCTGGGTCATCAATGGCCCTTTTTCTCCATTGATGATCAAAGTGAGTGAAGTATTATTGTCCTTTCCCACGAGATCTGAGAGTTTCATGGTTGAACGGAAAAGAGTCCTGTATCCTAGTCATAGCTGTGCTCTGTGACTTCACACCCCCGTGGGCCTTGTGAGCTGCAAAGGGCATGGGAGCTGGTGGGAGTGATGCTGCATTAAATGACCTGTAATCCTCTGTCCAGCCTCCAACAGTCTACGAACTTTTTACTTTGGTCGAATATACTTATATCCCTTTGTTGTATGCCAGTCTGCCTTAAATCAGTTTGGAAGTCACACTTACAGGTTACTCATTACTACATAAAAACACTGAAAAACCTATTAGCTTAAAATAGTAATAACTATTACCTTTCACAATTTGATCTTGACCATTACAGACACCATAAAGGACAACATTACAGATATTTCAACATTACAGATAGGACAGTATGGAGGTTCCTCAAAAAACTAAAAATAGAACTACCATATGATCTATGAACTTCTTGAGACTAATTTCTAAGGTTTATTATTAGGATGATAATAATAGTCACAGTTTCTTCTGGGTTTACTATGTACTTGGCACAATGCAATGGGATTTCCATGGATTATAATGAAAGGTTTGGAGAAGCAAAAGCACTCACTCAGGATCACACAGCATGTGAGTAGAAGAGTCAGGAACTGAACCCAGCTTGCTTGATCCCAAAGCCCATGTGAGGAACCACCCTGCAAAACTGTCCAGTCTCATTGCTTACCATCTCCACCTCGGCACACAGAGTAAGGATGGAGGAGTGGGAGCATCTGAAGGGTAATCATACTGACCAAGGCTACTTGAGAGAGAATTACCATTTTATAGATGCTGAATCCTCCCTTTTAAAGCCCTCAAACTGACATGCAGAACAGCTATCAGCATTTCAGCAGAAATAGCTAACAGTTTACACTGATTAAAGTCACCTTACATGTAAGTCGGCTAGGAGTGAAAAGTACAAAGTACAGTGACTCAGTGACAAACGTGCTCTGGAAATACAAATGCCCGTGGCCACTGCATCCCACCGCTCTGCTTAATTGATTTAATCAAGCTGCTTGTGAAACTAGATCTAACTTCTTTATCATACATTTTAGAGGAACGATTATATGAGCCTTGCATCATTAGTTAGGGTGTGGCCTCTTACCATGGGACGTTTCCATTGTCACCCAATCCATGTGTAGAACAGAATATCCTGATGCCCCTAGTTTTAGTACTTCTTTTCTTTCCCCATCCATTACCATTGCTCTTCCACTCTCCATCGCCCAGGGCATAAGGGCCCCATGGAAGAAGAAAGCCCGACAAAAATAATTACAGACAGGTGTTAGGGCCTCTAATCCCATTTACAATTTTCAGTTTGAAAAAAAGATTTCAGGTATATGACAGTCCTTGGTACAAAGGAAGAGACTATCACCACCCATGGTTTGTCAGTTAATCAAATACATTTATGAAAGCTAAAAATAATAATGATGATACATACCTTTCTTTACTATTTTATTTAAATTTGTAAAAGAGAAAAAAACCTGAACTTTCATTTACCACGTTTTTCTTTTGACCTTGGATCTACTGTTCCTTTCTTAGGTAAACCACTGTAATCCATTGTTTATGATTTCCAATGCTGGTTTCTTTGAAGTGCAGCCAGAACTTAAAATGGAGCAATTTGACTCTAGAGCTACTTCCAGCTGGTGATCTTTGCTGCTCTGCCCAGGGCTCCATATTGGTGACATGAGGCAAACAGCCATATACTGACTAAAAGATGTCATTTTTTGAGGCTGACATTCACAAGTACATCAGAAACATAACCTACCTACAACCAATTGTACACATTATCTTAATAGCTGTACAGTACATTCTTGAAATCTGCTTTTCCCTGGATGACAAGACTATGGTTGAGTCACTCAGGAAATTATTGAAGAGAACAAAAAGTGTTGAGAGCAGACAGGGGAAAAAAACCTTTCAACATCATGAGTGAAGAACTGGGGCTGAGTGGGAGTTTCTCAAAATGGTATTGAGTGGGAAAGTTTTGTGTATTCTGAATCCATTTCACATTTCAAGAATCTCTACAGACAAAGAAGTTATGCGTTCCAGTGATATAGAATTTTATTTTAAAACGGGTTGAATATATTTTAGATGGTGTATGTATGTGTATGTGTGTGTGCGTGTGTGTGTGTGTGTGTGTCTGTCTGTCTGTCTGTCTTCCTAATTTGGGCTAATATATTAAATAAGAAATCTTAGTTTTTAGTTAGATATAGGTAAAACACATCTCTTTCTGAAAATCTTCTGTGAAGATGCTAGAAATCTCAAAATGCCATACCCTGCTCCATTCAGAGAAGGACTAGGATGTAAGAATAGGAAAGGGCAGGAAGAAATACTGTGAAATGCAACCCTGTAGGGGTTCTTCTACACGCAGGATGGGAGAAAGGCATGGGGGATGCTATAGATTCTGGCAGGAGCTGCTGGAAACTTCTGAAAATGAAAGATAGAACCCAAAGGGAGTCATCTAAAACAAATATGCAATGGGAGGAAACTCTCAAAGCCTGAACACTAAAAAGAGAGATGGAGCGGGGACCAAGAGGAGGGGGAGATCAGAGGACAATGGCTCTGGAAAGCAAAGTGGAGTGGGATTGTCAGTACTCAGTGGCTGGCAGCGATCAGAACCCAACCCAGTAGGTAAAGATGTCATTGCATTGTAAATCACACAGGAGTAGCTTTGGAGGGAATATTGTTTCCAGAATTCTTGGGCTCAAAGCCCAGAGCCAAGCAGGAGAACAATACAAATAATTAAGGGACTGGTGGAATTACCTTACAGGGAATTCTTTCAGCTTTTCTTCACCTGGTGAGATCAAGTGTAGTATTCATTTCACATCAGATAGGTCTATTATCAGGGAACTGTATCCTGTTCTGGCAAAAGATGATCTGGTAGATTTTTTCCATTCCCAACTTTGAGGATGTAACAAATTATGTATAGCTTGGGAAAGTGATGCAGTGGGTCTGCTGTGTCAGAGGCATATTTAAAAATATCTAAGATGAATGCATCTCAAGGATGGAAAAAATGCTAGAGAATGTGTTACAAAAGAAAAATAAAAGCCCACTTCCTTTACCTTTATGCAGAATCTATATAAAGAAGGAAGTCCAACCTTATATCAACCCAAGGTCATTGATTTCTGTGTTTATTTACTCTTTCATAAAAATGTAGCTCATATTCCAAACCCATTTTGAGTAGTGAATATGATGCTCAATTTGCAGATGGAAAAATCAAGTCATTGAGAAGGTATTTTATTTGTGTTCAAACAGAGCAGGACACGGAAAGAAACAAGAACATGACAATTCTCCCACCGATGGAATAAAAACAGAGCACTATAGGTCTATACATTTCTATGAGATTCAAATGATAAGGAATTTGCCTATGGCTCTAATTTAGTCTATAATTTGTCACTCAGATATCACCACCCTGCAATTATATTAGTGAATCATCTCTAATCATTTACAAAGCACTCTGCCGACATTCCCTTGGTGTGTATATTAATGGCTGGATACTTGACATGTTCATAGGCTGCTGTGGATCCTGTCAAAAAACCCATTTAGGTTCCTGGTTTTTTGAGTGATGCCTTAAAGACGAAAAAGCATCAAGCCAGTTAATTAATGGCTCATTTTTCAGTGTTCCTTTGACGCCCATTCTAGAATTATCCATTTGTGTGCCCCTTTTCCAGGACCATTCTCAAGGTGTGAGTTTGCAGTTTTAGAGCCGGTTTAGAGAATGTGAGAGTGGTTAGAGTTAACTTTGGTCCAGTGAAAAGAGCTCTTTGGAGAGAAGTTTGATAGAGTCTGTCCCTAAGGTCAGGGAATGTGGATCTGGAATCTTGGCTTTTTCTTGAACTGTTTGTGTGACTTTGAGTATGTCATCTAACCTCTGTGAGGCTCAGTTTCTTTGTGAATAAAATGAAGATGATGGCCTGAACCTCATAAGTTTGTGGTAAGGATGAAAGTGGCAACAACCTAGGCTGAATCTTGGGGTTTGGGGTGAACATAGCAGTTGGTGGGGGGAGAGGCAGTCACTGTTCCACAATACCACCACGAGGCTGAGGTGAAAGTTAGTCCCAACCCAACTTTGCCACTTTGTTAACACACATTTGTTAGCAAACAAGCAGAAACCATCTGCACAGTCTGTCTGTGAGCTGGATGAAGCCTCACCTCTTGCCCCTTTAAGTGCTCTGAGTGACTGCCAGTTTGCATAAAAGATTCCCGTGGGGATTCTGTCGCCCCAGGCTGGCAGCTGTAAGCTGGAATTCCTCATTATCAATGGCTGGAGACAGGCCCATTTAGGGATCACTCTTCTGAGCTTTGAATCTAAAGATGCAAGCTATAGGCATCAGATTCTGACACTCTGTTCAGCAATGAGGGAAAGTTCTCTCAAATATTTTAACCACTCTACATATCTTAACCTCCTCCACCTTCACCAAGAGAAGCCATTTCTAACACTCATTTCATTATCTCACCTATTTTTGACATGTCTACAAACATTAAAGTCTCAGGCATTGGTGGAGATGAGGCTAACAGAAAACACTTGAAGCAGCAGTCTGGAGAATGCAGTCTTAGTGATATTTTATTACCTAACCACCCCAGGAAGATGAATTGCCAGTTAGAGCAATGGAGTGCCCTACAACTGCAGTTTAAACCAATCTGTGTACATAAAATATCACAGTCTATGCTAAAGTGGTTAAAAGTAATTACAGACATCTTAATCATGGGCAGAGTGAACATTTTAAATGTACATCAATACTCATCCACTTAGGGATGATCCCTTTCAATGGCTGTCAGATTGGGCCCCAAGTTCCTTGGAACTGCTCATGGCCCAGGCCTTGGGGGAAGGAGGTGGGATCTGGGCACCCCATCACCTTGGCCAGAGCAGGTCCATCTCCACTGAGCCTGCATTTTAGATAGTCTCACCGTGCTTTACTTAAAAGAAAGGTTCCATGGACAAGAGGTTTGAAAACCACTAATGAAGCCTAATATTCATATTGAACAAATGGGGAAGATGTGACTCAGAGCAGTTGTCACTTTTCCAAGCAGAGAGTAGCTGTAGCCACTCCTAGCAGTGGGCTCTTTTTTACTACCATAGGCCACCCATGGACCATGGAGAGGCCACATGCATTGCTAAAATCAATCTTTGAGCAAGAAAAGGTGGTATTTCCTGACCATGCGCTTTACTAAATACATTGTCCTGATGATTTTTACATGTTCCATTACTGAAAACCACAACCTACCATAGAGCATACACACTTGATTAAATGGGTTAGCTTACTAATCTTATATTTCAGAAACAATGATGAACTTGAACTTCCTATTAGGAAGATGCCCTCTGTAAATGTGTAATAAATGGGTAAGGATGGTGGTGATCTAATTAAACTTTTAGCCAGTTAACTTTTTTCCAAATAATCCCTATATCAACTTTTCCCCTCTTTCACCGAAACTGTAGTAGTGGAAAGTTCAATATATATCATCCTCAGTGAGTCTTGTTTACATTGTTTTGATCTTATTTCAGAACCCTAATGATATTTCAACCAATCAAAGACACTGCCTATTGTAAAACACCAGTATTTTATGTCTTGCTAAGAAATAAAACCAATGCACCTATTAAAAATTAAGATACCATTGCCTGTAAGGCACTCTGATTTCAGAGATATTAAAAGAGGTGCATTTTGGAATTCATGAAGTATGCTACAGTATTTGCCACCATATAAGACATACTTTCCCCCTTGTCTTATGCTCCCTCTCCTCCCTCTTAAGGTCGCCTGATGCTTCCACTAAGCAGAGAAATAGCATAGAAGGCTCAGCCTTAGTATTTGCAAAATGCTTCCCTCTAAAATTGTGTTGTGATTATATTTGAACATATCTGATACATACTGACCCCAAATACTTCTTGGCATGTTTTTGCCCTAGGAAAGGTGATGGACCTCCCTGGATACGTACCACAAACACTTTTAATCTGTTTCTTTTCTGTGGGATCAGCCTTATTCTAGGAGGGAAGAAAGTTTTAAAGCCTCTATGTGGAAAAAGTCACACAGAACAGGACATAGATCCTCCATGTTGCATGAACATGGACACTGGATACTTTTTGTGTCTTGAGTTAAACATTCCCCTGGCAACAGAACTCATATCAGGCAGTTTCAAATACCATACCTCCTAATGATCCCATTTGCTGTGGTACCAAAATTGTCTAAATTGAGTCATAAGGTAACAAAATATTTTGCTCCCTTTGCTCAGGCATCATTTTCATTCATAACATCAAAGTGCAACTTCAATTTTTCAAGCCCACATATCCAATTACTCATAAGGCAACACTTTTATCTCAAGTGGAAAAAATACATTCTGCCTTAAAGAAAAGTCTTTATGCTTGTTTTATATGAGTGATACTCCTGGGTGAAGATGTTTTTGGTCTGCATTAAACATTCTTGCCTTTTGATAACAGATGAAATACGCACAAAATTCAAATTTACATATTCTCTTTCCCAAGTCTGAATTACTGTCATTTATTTTCCTTCCATAATTTAATGTTTAGCATATTTAGTGTGTTCTAGAAGGTATTTTATTTTTACTAATGGATGGAAATTAGTATGTCATCTTGAAGGAGAAGAATCCATGAACTGTGATACCAATGAACTTGACTTTCCAGCACTTTCCTCATGCACTGATCCACACAGTGGTGTGTCAGGGAGAAGGTAAAAGAGTGTCAATTACAGAGACCTAAGGAAAATGGCACCCCACTCCAGTACTCTCACCTGGAGAATCCCATGGAGGGAGGAGCCTGGTAGGCTACATTCCATGGGGTCGCAAAGAGTCGGACACGACTGAGCAACTTCACTTTCAGTTTCACTTAAGGAAGTGTGAGAATAGCCATAGAACATTATGGGAAGGAAGAGGTGGTTTAGGAGGTATCATTGCCCTCCTCCTGTGGTAAATCTGTAGGCAGCTGAAAGAGGACTAAGGTGTGGGATGGTTTGTGCAAATGCCATTGCCTCCTCTCCTAGAATTATGTGTTCCTTCTACATCCCAGAGAGCAGAAAATATTAAGCACCACAGGAGGGCAACAGCCAGAACAAACTGTCTTCCAATTCTTTCAGCCAGTAGGGAGCTGTGAAATCACTGCACAGACCTAAGGATGAGTACCACAAATGTGGAATAAATGGAAGTCAAATTATCCTTTGCATATTTTTGTACTGTCATTATAGCAATTTTCTTGAGGTGAAAAGCTTTAAAGATGTACTTTTCAGATTTGTTTTGCCTGACAATGATTACCGTCTCAGAATGTTATTGCCGTTTCTTACTTCTCTTAAGCTAAATCTTCCCTGCTTTCTGTTTTAGGCAAATATCAATATCCCAATGGGAGCCTTTCGGCCAGGAGCTGGGCAACCCCCCAGAAGAAAAGAATGTACTCCGGAGACGGAGGAGGTGAGGAAAACTGAGCTGGCAGAACTCAGCTCCATCTTTCTCCTCCAATATCCTGACTAGACAGGGCCCAGAGGCAAGGCGAGGGCCAGCTTTCCAGGACGAGGAGGCCACAGGTGGATGTGGGTCAAGGAGTCATCACACAGACTTTGGCTTTCTTGCTCAGTCAGCCATTGAAACACTGCCCCCCACTTCCCTTCAGCTGACTCTAAGTGCCTGGCCCAGGTACTTGAAGATGCTGAGTCTGGCATCTAGTTTATTTATTCATTGTGTATGTCAGCTTGTGTGTCTGCTTGTGTGTGTGTGCGTTTGTGTCTGTGTGTGTGTATATGTAGGGGGAAGTGGAACCTCTCAGATGCTCTTCGTTTAGTGTAGTCATGAGCTTGGTAAGTTTTCACTCCAAAGCTTTTATTGAATTGAGCAGGATACACTTAGTACAGCTTCTGATGAGCAATGAACCCTGGTGGGAACGCAGGTAATAAGCACATTAAATTACTTGCGGATTCAAACAGAAAGCCCCAATCCCTGGATATTTCCTTTGAAAAGAGAAACTTGCAAGGGAGTCTATCAATTTCTGGATTTTCCCCCTCCCTCTAATTCTTTACCTTTCCTCCAAATTCAAATACCCAGTCTTCTAAAATGGGATCTAAAATTCATCATGGGTACAAAAAAAATAAGAGAATAGTTCCCCATCCAAATGTTTATATTTTTTCTCAATTGTGAATTTACTGATGAAACTTGGAAGGTCTGAGTCTGAAAAAAAGTTTAAGGTCTTGGAACAAAAAATAAAGTCACAGGGCACTGCAAACTGTATTTTGTTTTTGTTTTTTAAAAGGTGAAAAGATTTCTTTAAACTTTGTAGGTGACCTTTTTGGTATTTGGTCCAAAAGAATCAGCATTTCAAAATTTCCTAATAAAACTTTGGTTGTCCTGCATCTAACCTTTTCCTTTCTCATAAATAATTACTGGATGTGGTCCTAAGTTAGTGGTTCCAGCCTTCTATAAAGAGAAAGGTAAGTTTTGAAAGGAGATAGAATCTTTGAGTGACATCACCAAGTTCTGGAATTTCAGTCACCCTTGATGAGTAACATTTTGAACATAAAAGCTGAAAAGATCCAGCCCCACTCTGATTTAACGGTAGATAATTTCAAGTTCTGCTGCTGCTAATCTGGCCACCAGTTAGCTCATGATCATGAACTCTCCTTTTGAACCTCTGTTTGCAAAATACGATCTCCCTCATTTCTCCAAGGGTCTCTGTAAGGAAAGAGTCAGTGATATAATGGACATGGCATAACCTAGCAGGTATTGAATAAATGACTGCTCACTGACTGACTGAATTATCCAATTTTTATGAAGGACTCCTGGGCCTATTATTTTGCATGTTGTAAGAAAATAGCCCAGGGAAGTGGAAGGGAGGGCAGAAAGGCATTTTTCCCACATCTCCATTCATCTGTTTTTCTTAATTTCTTTATTAATTCTGTTTTCTTCCTGTGCTTCCTCCTAAGCTGTGTCTGTCACTGTGTCTGGCAAACAGTTGCAAGGTAGCTTGACTCTCTTTTCTCACTAAACTGACTGATATGACGATTGTTTTGGAGGCTTGCCCCTCATCTTCCTCTGTGGTAGACATGGCCCTCACTTCTTTATAGCTGGTACTCTCTCCACATGAGTGTCCCAGTTAGGAAATCTGCTTTTACTCTTGCCTTGTTTCCAGTCTGACGGTTCCAGCACATTCCAAAATGGCTAAACCCTGATAACAGCCTGGGTTGTGAAAACCTATTTCATGACCAACCACATAAACAAATGGCCAGCCAACATGCTTTGTGGGATAGAGGGAACAAGGTATCCACAGAGATCCGGAGACCCCAGGAATGTTTCCTGAGTTGAGCTACATCTTTTTCGTGGGGCTCATGGATGCAGATGCTGGTGAAGGGTGGTATCCCTTATTGTAAGAGCTCGTGGGATCTTCTGGAGGGGCGGTATCTGGGCTGAACGTTGGAGTAAGGTTCTCATGAAAACAGTATTGCAGGCGAACAGTTAGGTGCGTGGCTTGGCTGCAAGGCCCGAGCCACCTCTTGCCACATAGTTTGAATGGGATAATGGAATCTGAATTCAACTAACCTGTACAGCCCTGCTTTTCTATTACTATCCAGTTTCAGTTCAGTTCAGTTCAGTTCAGTCCCTCAGTTGTGTCCGACTCTCTGCGACCCCATGAATTTCAGCACGCCAGGCCTCCCTGTCCATCACCATCTCCCGGAGTTCACTCAGACTCGCGTCCATCGAGTCAGTGATGCCATCCAGCCATCTCATCCTCTGTTGTCCCCTTCTCCTCCTGCCCCCAATCCCTCCCAGCATCAGTCTTTTCCAATGAGTCAACTCTTTGCATGAGGTGGCCAAAGTACTGGAGTTTCAGCTTTAGCATCATTCCTTCCAAAGAAATCCCAGGGTTGATCTTCTTCAGAATGGACTGGTTGGATCTCCTTGCAGTCCAAGGGACTCTCAAGAGTCTTCTCCAACACCACAGTTCAAAAGCATCAATTCTTTGGCGCTCAGCCTTCTTCACAGTCCGACTCTCACATCCATACATGACTACTGGAAAAACCATAGCCCTGACTAGACGGACCTTAGTCGGCAAAGTAATGTCTCTGCTTTTGAATATGCTAGCTAGGTTGGTCATAACTTTTCTTCCAAGGAGTAAGCGTCTTTTAATTTCATGGCTGCAATCACCATCTGCAGTGATTTTGGAGCCCCCAAAAATAAAGTCTGACACTGTTTCCACTGTTTCTCCATCTATTTCCCATGGAGTGATGGGACCGGATGCCATGATCTTTGTTTTCTGAATGTTGAGCTTTAAGCCAACTTTTTCACTCTCCTCTTTCACTTTCATCAAGAGGCTTTTTAGTTCCTCTTCACTTTCTGCCATAAGGGTGGTGTCATCTGCATATCTGAGGTTATTGATATTTCTCCTGGCAATCTTGATTCCAGCTTGTGTTTCTTCCAGTCCAGCATTTCTCATGATGTACTCTGCATATAAGTTAAATAAGCAGGGTGACAATATACAGCCTTGATGTACTCCTTTTCCTATTTGGAACCAGTCTGTTGTTCCATGTCCACTTCTAACTGTTGCTTCCTGGCCTGCATACAGATTTCTCAAGAGGCAGGTTAGGTGGTCTGGTATTCCTTGGAATTGCTCACTTTCTTAGATTTGGGATTCATTGCCTAGCTTTGCATTAAGATAACTACTGTCTAAAGTTGAGGACATAATATACTATCCCTGAACAGAACAGGCCACCTCTGTCACAGCCAGGAACTCCCCCATCTCAATCCTGCCACCACCTCAGATGTGAATAAGAGGAGGGACCCTAGCAGGAAGCCAGGAAGGCCTCCCACCCACCTACGGTCTCTGTGAGCCCTTGCTCTGCTCGCAGAGCTGGAGGGCGCTCTCCATCTGCTTTGCCCAGCCAGAACTTGGCTTGTGCCCAACACAGAAGCCTTACAACCAGATCTTGAGAAGCTGGGCTGGTCTTTTGCCTAAGATAATGCAGCTGCTTGATTAAAGTGATTTGAAGGATACTGACAAGCCCCTACTCTGTCTCCCAAATCTTACTTTTGACACAAATTCCATCATTATCGAGCCACAAAATAGCACATCGGGATTTTCTGTTCATTATTTCCCCCTCCGCCTGTTCCCTTTACACAATGCAAACACACTGTTGAATTCTGGTCTCACTACTTTCTAGCTGTGAGGCCATGGGCAAGTTTCTTACCCCTCCCCCCAGTCCTGTGCCTCAGTTTACTCAACTGCAGAGCAGGGATAACAATGGTTGTTGATTGAAGATTGCTGTGAGGATTGAATGTGTTAGCAGTGTGCTTGCTGTTATTATTCAGTCTTCAGTGGTTGAGCATAAAGAGCACATCAGGGTGTACTATTGTACAGAAGAGAATTTAGGGGGAAACTCAGGGCACCTGGCAGTAAAGAGGAAGAGGAAGGTGAGATAGCTGGGAGATGGTTCATCATTTTGCTCGATGTTACAAATACTCTGTCACCCCCAAAAGGGACATTTCTGTTTGACAATAGCCATTCCTGAAACTGGGACTGGCATGGGGGTTGATAAGCTGTCTCTCAAGTTTTATCTAAAACCAAAGAATGTCTTCCATGTTCTTTCTTAATTCACATATCTACTTACAAAAGAAAAGAAAGCATGCTCAGCCAAATGGCGCCATCTGGACCCTGCCTGTTCATGCCTTAATGTATTATAATTCTTATGATAACAAATTCATAGAAAAAAATGGAATCTGATTCACATTATTTTTTAAAAGATGAGAGAAGATTCAACTAAGAGCATGTACCACCACTAACCCCTTCCTGAGTCAATGTCTTAAAACCTACTTCTTAAATATATACACTTATAACTTTCCATTATTTGTGACCCTACCAAATCAAGAGCTAAAAGTTTTACCTCGATAAATAAAAATCACAGTGCACTGAGGTTTTAATAAATTTCCAGGAAAATGCCTAATGTCCAATATTATCATCCTTTAACTGTGTATGTTCACACAATAAATCTTTGCACACAGACACATAACTGCACACATGGGCTTTAGGTGTTAATTGTGGTAATAGAGCACATTTTGAAATTAGAAAGTGACTGTGACTCATCTAGGAACTTAACAGAAGGTATCAGAAATATTTTTCTCCTTCATGCTTCTGTATTAAGCTCTATCCACCTAACAACCATGGGAATGTTTATAAGTGAGGAAACATTTTTCATCTCACCACTACTCATATATTTTCTAAAAAGAACACCTTACAGCCTTGTTAAAAATTTCTTTTCAAAAGCCTAATGAAGAAGGTTTTGGAATACCTTGTCCTCCAGGTGGAGCTTTAACAGGTTTATCCACTGCTTCTAAACCTGCATTTATAAATGATGAATGTGCACAAAGGATGCAAAGAAGCTGAGCCTATGGCTCTGTACAGTGACTCAGGGAAACAACACTCTGCGGGTATTTACAAAGGTAGAGTTGACACTGCAGGACTATCATTTCGTGTGGATGACATGTTAGCTATTTCATTAGCACTGCGCCAGAATCTAAGAAAATGACAAGAGGAAAAACCACTAGCCTCTAGGAGAAGATAAGCACCTTACTATTTTATATTTCTACTCAGCCCTTGAAATAAACAATTTAAAAGCATTCCTGTACATGCACCAGAAGTCTGGGAAGCTTTCTTCCCTTTCCCTTTAGGGTTCAGACAATTTGAGAACTAGATGTAGGAGCTCGATGGGGGCTAAAGCACAGCATGGGCTTTACTACCCGAGTTACAGGACCGGCTGGCACGCCTACGGCACAGGGCTTGACCCTGAGATAAGCGTGCGCTTTCTTCTTTTTCCCATAACTGAACCGGTTCACTCAGTTGCTGGCCCAGCAGGTGGAGCTCTGCCAGTCTCACGGAGAGCCTATGTTAGTCTGGGCCTCCAAGAAGCAGACCCAAAGAGGAGATTCGACGGGCGAAGTATTTACTGGGAAAACACTTGTCAGGAAACATGAGCCGGTGATGCAGATGAAGGATCATGGGGCTGAAGTGACCTAGCCAACAGTGCTGTTCTCAGGAAAATTCTCGAGTCCTTCCCAGAGGAGGCCCAGGTCTCCCAGAAGCAAGCCCGCCTTCGGATCCTATGACGCTCAGCCATTGGCTACGAGCAGCCGTGGGAAGTGTGACCTCAGCTTGGTGATGGGCGGGTCTCAGGGCAAAGCAGCTGGGGCTGTCATTCAGTTATCCTCCCTGCAGGAAACTGATCCGAGAGGCGTGCTCCTGTGGCTGCCACAGAGATCAAATGTTCCTCCAACACCTCCAGTCCAGGGCCCTGGAGACTGGGCACCTCACCACTAGCAAATAGGAGGAAGGAGCTAACCAGCAACCATCTGCACTACTTAGTTGGGGTTCCAGGAGCCACAAACAGCAATGGATCTTACTGTTTTACAGCCCTCGTTAATCTGTGTGTTTGGTGTATGTACATAGAGGCATAGATTTGTCACTATGGGACATTTTCAGGATTAATCAGCTAAACAGCTATCCACAAGTGTGCCTGTGCGCTTCTGTACCAGTAACTGGTGAAAGTGAAAGTTGCTCTGTCGTGTCCGACTCTTCGGGATCCCATGGACTATATAGTCCATGGAATTCTCTAGGCCAGAATACTGGAGTGGGTAGCCTTTCCCTTCTCCAGGGGATTTCCCAACCCAGGGATAGAACCCAGGTCTCCCACATTGCAGGCTGATTCTTTACCAGCTGAGCCACAAGGGAAGCCCAAGAATCCTAGAATGGGTAGCCTATCCCTTCTCCAGCGGATCTTCCCGACCCAGGAATCGAACCGGGGTCTCCTGAGTTGCTGGCGGATTCTTTACTAACTGAGCTATCAAGGAAGCCCCTACCAATAGCTGGTGGAGCCACCAAAACAAGTATAGAATGTGCTCCAGCTCTAAAGCCACAACAGAAAAACAGAAAACGTAAAATGCTTTGCAAAGTAGGAGGGGAGAGCCCTCCTCTGCCGCTGCATCCTCTCCCACCCAGATTTAAAGAGGTTTTGCTTATGTCAGTTTGTTTGTTTCTGTACCCCAGAAACATCATTGGAACAAAGGCTGGCAGCCAATAGGCCCCAAACGAAAAAACAGAAAACTCCTGGACCAAGTCATTGTTAGAGGAGGCTGTGTACTAACGGTCTACAAACTCTGCCTTTAAGGCATCTTATGATATTATGATGTATGTGTGTGTATGTGTGTGTGTGTGTGCGCGTGCGCCTGCATGCTCAGTGGCTCAGTTGTATCTGACTCTTTGAGACCCTGTGGACTGTAGCCCACCAGGCTCCTCTGTCCATGAGATTCTCCAGGCAAGAATACTGGGTTGGGTTGCCATTTTCTCCTCCAGGGAATCTTCCTGACCCAGCGATTGAACCTGAGTCTATTGTGTCCCCTGCATTGGCAGGTGGACTCTTTGTTGCTCAGTTGCTCAGTCGTGTCTGACTCTTCGCGATCCCATGGACTGCAGCACACCCGGCTTCCCTGTCCCTCAGCATCTCCCAGAGTTTGCCCAAGTTCATGCACATTGAATTGGTGATGCCATCCAATCATCTCATCCTCTGTCACCCTCTTCTCTTTCTGCCTTCAGTTTTTCCCAGCAAGGTTTCTTTCCCACTAGATTAAATTTGGTTTTGTAAGATGCTCCTCTTGGAAACAGAAATCCTTTTCACTAGTGCTAATTTTTATGAGTTATCAGATACTGTATCAGACACAGTACTCTTGCGTTTTCTAAGTCATGGGGAAATTACTTGTGTTTTTCTTCCAGCTTTATTCCTCCATAAATTACATGAGATCTTCTTGAAACTCTGAGTGGATCACAACAGCACAAGAAAAAGTCAGTCTGCTAGAATTACACTGATGTTATTTTTGCTTTAATTTTTTTCGGCTTCATGTCCATGACCCATAGAGACCATATGTCTTTTTCAGTGAGCTAAATCTTTCTATTTTTTCTTTAGGGTGCTCCTCCCACTTCGGACGAGGAGAAGAAGCCAATTCCAGGAGCTAAGAAACTTCCAGCAGTCAACCTATCGGAGATCCAGAACATTAAAAGTGAACTGAAGTATGTCCCCAAAGCTGAACAGTAGTTGGAAGAAAAAAGGTGAGTGAAAAACTATTTCCTTTATCTCAAAAAGACCACTATAAAAATGGTTTATGAAACCCTTCCACAGAAGAAGTCTGGAATTCCAGAAGTGTTTACTAAGTATTGGCACTCTCACGTTAGACCAGAGCTTCTGGCACAAAGGTTTTCTGGTATGTAAACCAAGCTTTGAGGCCTGTCTTATTCCCGGAGCAGTCAGATGGCCACTGAGGATGTTGGGCTGCCTTCCCCTTCCTAGTCCCCTTCTTAGTGAGACAGCCCCACACAGGACGATGGTTGTGCTACATGTATCACGCTGATGCGGACTTACCACGGCATTTACAGGTAACTTCTGCTGATAAGCTTCCTTTATAGTGGAGAGAGGAGCTGTTTCAAGTCAAAAGGACAGAACAGTATCCAGTGTTTTCAGTATAGTTATATGAAAGAATAAAGGAATCAGAACAAAACACAGTAGATTCTATGACCATAGAGTGAGTCCAGGAACCTGGATGAGGAGAAAGTGACATAGCAGGAAGTGATCTGAAGCCATACACACTCGGTATTCATTACGACAGGGTGAAATGAACTGATGACTCTGTGTCATTTTACTCAGTACTGCTTGCGTTGCCAAGCTCAGATGAAATATTCCAATATGTCTGGGATGAGGCAACAGAAGTTTCTTGTGAGAAAGTCCCCAGGACTGAAACGAACTTTTGGTAATATTTATTATCATCACCCAACCAAGGCTGTTCAGTTAGACACATGAATTTTTAATGCAAACTTTAAAGGGATTTTTGCTTTTATGAAATTCTTGTTGACCTAAATTTAACCCCAGTTCCAGTTGCAGAAGAATTTAGTTTTAAAGATTCAAAGGAATGTGTTTTAAAATTAGTTCAGAGAGGATCCTGTGGTGTTATTCAGCAGTGAGACTGATTCTGTAGACTTGAATCTGTGGTTATGGTAATAGAGAACAATAGCAACTCAATAAAATATCAAAATGGTACCACAATAGCCAGAATATATTATTTGTTACTTCATTATCTCAGAGAAGACTTGAATGATTCTTCCCTCCTGAACAAATTCTAATAATGCAAAATCACTCAGAGAAGCCCATTTGTCCTTATTCTACAGGAATATAAAAACTTAAATTGTCCAGCTGGTTGACCTGAATTCCTGATGAAGACAGTCACTGTTTTGAGCCTAGGAGTGATCTTTATTTTTGTAGGAGAGGTAGTAAGCTGTTTTGATTTTGACGCATCAATGCTTCTGCAAATCTGTCGGATTTGGAGACCTCCATGGTCATGGTTTATGGTCACGGAGGGAGAGGATTTCTTAACATTGACTGATTAGCTGGAATCATAAGCAGTAAATACCCTGGACCAGCTATCATCTAGCTCCTCACTGGTTGGATTTGATTTCCTCCCTTTTGGGCCACCCCTTCATCACCTACCCTCACTGTGTATTATTGTTCAGTGATTTTTTAAAATTTAAATTTATTTATTTTAATTGGAGGCTAATTACTTTAGAATATTGTATTGGTTTTGCCATACATCAACAAGAATCCGCCACGAGTGTACACGTGTTCCCAATCCTGAACCCCCTCCCACCTTGTTCAGTGATTTAATCGAACAGGTCATTGTCTGAAAACTGAGTAAGTCCACAGTACCAAACTAGGAGGGCTTCCCAGGTGGCTCAGTGGTAAAGAATCTGCCTACCACTGCAGGAGATAAGGGTTTGTTCCTTGGGTCTGGAAGATCCCCTGGAGAAGGAAATGGCAGCCCACACCAGTAGTCTTGCCCGGGAAATCCCATGGACAGAGGAGCCTGGTGTGCTACAGTCCATGGGGTCGTAAAGAGTTGGACATGACTGAGTGACTAAAACAACAACACTCAAGCTATGAAAACCACAAGATTCAAAGTCTAGGGTATAACAATTATAATACTCTAGACATAAGACAGAGGAGCACCTCCTTCTAGCTAAGATCAGCACTTCTTTTAAGTGAGATTTCAAACTCTTTCCATGTCCTGTGTTATGGCTAGAATTATTCAGGAATATCAATAAAAAACACTTTGGATAAGAATCATAAAGGCCAGTGACTAGCCATTTAGAGATCTAATCATAGCTTATGGCAAAGGACTTAGGGCCTAAACCTCCTCAGAAACCAGAACCAGGCAACAAAGGGACAGTACATACTGACTCAAGACCAAGAAAGACAGGAGAATCCCCAGTGGGGCCCTAACCCACGCTGGGGCAGGGGAAGGCGGGTATTCATTCCCGTACCTCTCAGGAGTCTCCTGGCTGCTATTCAAGGTGGCCAGAGGGTGATTTAAGCAAGCCTGGGGGTTAGATGAAGAGAAAGGAGCAGCAGCAATGCCTGAAAACCAAGGGCCCTCTCATGCTCACATACCTACTTGTTTGTTGCATGATCAGTAATCTCCAACCCCACGTCCACTGTCAAAAGCCACTGTCAGCCTGTCTGTAGCTGAAGCAGAGGCCACCTCAGACTTCATGAATGGGGTCTGGGAACCTGGAGGATTGCTAAGGGCTGTTGTCCAATAGACTCTGTGTCCACTTCTGCTCCCTCCCAACCCTCAGATCAGACCACAGGAGCCCAGTAAAGAACCTCTGTAACTAGCTTCTGTACTGTGGGCACTTCATTCTGCTCTACAAGATCAATAGATGTCAAACTTGGTCACTGCTCTCAGGATACTTTTATCTTAATGGAAACATAAATACAAAATACTTCAAAAGATAGGTAACAATTCAAGAATTAGATAGCCTCTCAGTGATTCGAGATATCCCGTGGCTTTATGACGCCCTATGACTAGTAGTCAGTAGAATAAAGCAAGGTTATGACTCACTAGAGGGGGAGACTCACAATGATTTGGCATCAGGGACAACTGCAAGGAGGTGGTAGGAATGGAATGATTTAAACAGAGGCTCAGAGATAATTTCTGAGTGTAGGGGTTGTCCAGCGCATCATTAGTGGACCAGCCTGCTGAGACCAAAGAGTTCTTCTAGGGCAATACTTCTTAGACTTTCAGGGCAGAGCAAAACAAGATCCTACAGCCCACCCACATCATCTCTTCTCTTTTTCCAGCAATTAAAGAAATCAGTGATAACAAAGAATTAGAGAGGAACAAAATAAGTATCAAAGTAGTGGCAATGTAGCAATTAGGAGAAGAATGATTAACAAAGATAAACCCTAAGAAGAGTTCTACAATTATGTTAATGAACACGAAGATAGCAGCAATTGAAAGCCCTGGAAGCCATGAAGCACTAGAAAGAAATTGTCCTTCTGAAGTGGCAGGAACTCCTCCTCTCTGTGTTGGACATTGCAGCACGGCCATGTGCTGTGCGACAGTCAGATCTAATGACAGCAGACAAAACCAGGGTTTTAGAAAAATGCAAAATTTTAGTGATTCTTAATAACCCGCTTAGCTTTCGGCCATGTATATAGAAAGTCTATGAAATGAATCTCCATTTTCCTGTAAGAACTGAAGGAAAGAAAGAAAGAAAATTAAGTCACTCAGTCATATCCAACTCTTTGCGACCCCATGGACTGTAGCCTGCCAGGCTCCTCCATCCAGGGGATTCTCCAGGCAAGAATATTGGAGTGGGTTGCCATTCCCTTCTCCGGGGCATCTTCCTGACCCAGGGATTGAACCCTAGTCTCCCACACTGGAGGCAGACTCTTTACCATCTGAGCCACCAGGGGAGTTGGCCTGAACTGAGGGAAGCACTTGCATTTGGGAATCAGAGTCTTTTAAAGTCACCCAGTGGGCATTGGACCATACTTTAAGAAACATTGCTGTAGGGCAGTAAGTGAGAGTGAATTGGAACGATCTGTAACTCCTGCACACCCATATGCAGCCCCCTGGTGTCAAGTTAGTCTCTATCCTGTACCCAACATTAACCAACCAGCCTTGATTCTAGAGTTTGCAGTTTTGAAAAGAGCCATTATCATGTCCTGTTGGGGAGGCATGCCTTCTTCATCAAGCACTTTGTGGCAACTCTGGCATCACCTGTTTATGCTGTCACAATCATTATAAAACTATTCATTTTATTTTTTAAAATCTTCTTATCATGCTAGGATATAGCTTTTCAAAGGCCAGGGCACACTGGGTACATCTTGAGCACACATGCCTCATTACTGGTGCCCTGACCACAGCAAGTCTGTAGAAATGTGTTCTTACAGACTTTCCAGGTTCGTGCACTCTCTGGGAGATTACTACCTAAAAGCAAGACTAACTTTTCTGTCAAGGACTGAAGGTAACATTGTTGGCCACAATCAGTAAAGGTCTCAGAAATTTGACTTTAATTTATTGATTATAATTTTATTCCTCTGGGAAACTGAAAACAATTAGGAAAAATGTAAAGATTGGCTCATTTTCCTCAAAGGGGGAGAAACATATGTAAATCCAGAAGAAAATCATTGAATTTTCAAGAGTTCTTTGGATGTATTTTTCAAAGAACATCTATGTCCAGATAAGACATATTCACCAACCAGTCATCCGGAAAGATGCCATCTCTGCTCGAGGAGAACATAAGGCGTTCATTACTCCTAAATGTTAAGCATTACATATCACAGTTATTCTTGCTGATTCAAAGGCTCATTCTGAGAGTGTTGGCAGAAGGGCAAATTGATGTACTCAGACACTTGATGAAGTGTGTTTAGTACCTGACAACAGACCCACAAAATACGTGTAACAAAAACTAACAGAATTGAAGGGAGAAATAGACAACTGAAAATAACAGCAGGCAACTTCAGTACTCCACTTTCAACAATGGATAGAATAATTAGACAGAAGATCAACAAGGAAATTGTCTCAGTTTGTTTGGGCTGGTATATAAGAAGACCATAGACTGGGTGCTTTATAAACAACAGAAATTCATTTCTCACAGTTCTAGAGAGTGGGAAGTCCAAGATCAAGGCACTAGCAGATTTGGTATCTGGTGAGAACTTGCTTCCTGTTTCATAGACGGCCATATCCCTGTGTTCTCACACAGCTGAAGGGGCAAGGAAGCTTTCTGCAGTTTCCTTCATAAGGGCACTAATTCCATTCATGAGGGCTGCACCCTCATGACTTTTTCACCTCCCAAAGTCCCCACACCTCCTAATATCATACAGTGGATTACGCTTCAAAATATGAATTTGGGGCAAGAGGACACAGACATTCAGTCTATAGCAGAAACAGAAAATGTGAGTAATGCTATAAGCTAACTAGTGGAACATTCCCCTCAACAACATCGGAGTACATATTCTTTTTAGGCACACATATGGCATAATGTCCAAGACTTGTTTCATGTTAGGCCGTAAAACAACTCTTAATAAATTTGAAAGGACTGAGATCATGGGAAATATGTTCTCAGACTACAGTGGAATGAAATTAGAAGTCAATAACAGAAGGAAATTTGGGACATTCACAAGGTGTACAACTTAAACTACACACCCTTAAATAACCAATGAGTCAAAGAAGACATCACAAGAGAAATTAGAAAACACTTTGAGACAATTGAAAATGAAAATAATAGACACCGAACTGTGGCATGCAGCAAAAGCAGTGTTTAGAGGAAACTAATAGCTGTTCAAATCAGTTCAGTCGCTCAGTTGTGTCTGACTCTTTGTGACCCCATGGACTGCAGCACGCCAGGCCTCCCTGTCCATCACCAACTCCTGGAGTATACCCAAACTCATGTCCATTGAGTCGGTGATGCTATCTAACCATCTCATCCTCTGTCGTCCCCGTCTCCTCTTGCCTTCAATCTTTCCCAACATCAGGGTCTTTTCAAATGAGTCAGCTCTTTGCATCAGAGCTATTACATTTAATAGCTGAAAATGTCTATATTAAAAAAGAACAAAGATCTCAAATTAATGACCAGCCAGTCAAATCAATACCAGTAGCTCCATATTTGGGAACCATGACTTTTATCATCTTAGAGTAAGCTTACTCCATATCTACATAAATGGCAGATGATTCAACTGATGTCTGAATGGAAATATCAGCCATTTCGAATGATAAAATGTAATACGTTTAAAAAATCTATTTGTATAAACACTGTCACAACATAATAGAAGCTTGGAAATAAAAAGTACTAACCTATAAAATTATCATTCAGCATAGTACTCATGTTGATATCTTCCCTTCCAGTTTTCCCCCTGGGTTTACATAGGAGATACACTATAAGTAAAGCTGCTAACAATAAGGGATTTGCGGTAACTACCTTCTACCTTTGGAACTTTGAGCTCTGGGTCTCTATTTCCTGGTTTCATAAAAAGCAGAAAATGGTATCTTTCTCATAGGGTTTAGGATTAGGGAGACGTGAAGGATTTTAGGAAGATGTATTTTTAAAAAGCATATCCAGGCACAGCAACTGGGATGGGGTAATTATACACAAATGGGAACTAGTTTTCCTTCATTTTTTTCTCAAATAGCATCATTCATAGCACATGTATGGTTTTGAATCTTTTTCCACTTCACATTTTCTTATAAGAAAGTTTTTCCAGTTTTACTGAGAAAAAATCGACATACATCACTGGCCAAGTTTAAGGCATACAGCTTGATGGTTTGATTTACATATATTGCGAAATGACTATAGAAATAGGCTCAGCTCACATTATCTCATACAGATATAATGAAAAGAAAGAAGACAAGGAAAAAAACACTTTTTCTCCTTGTGATGAGACCTCACAATTTACTCTCTTAATAACTCTTAATTATTATCATCATGTTGTTCATTATATCTCTAGTATTTATTGGGTTGTCTGGGTTTTTTCATAGGATGTTACAGAAAAATCCGAACGAAAATTTTGGCCAGCCCAATATTTATCTTATAGCTGATAATTTGTACCTTTGGCCACCTTCCTCTAATTATTCCTCCCACCTTTTGCCTCTGGTAACAACATGTCTGACCTATTTTTCTATGAGAGTGTATGTTTTAGGTTCTACATATAAGTGAGATTGTATAGTATCTGTCTTTCTCTATCATAAAAATGTTTTATGCTGCTTGTAGCTTTTGGAATTAAGATGATTTATTTTTCATAGTCTGACTTAATCATGGTTTCATAACCTTTTCCCTCTGCCAGAAGACAGAGGACTGATTTATTGTTTTACATAGAACGAAACTTAAAAACAAAAACAAACCTAACAACTTCTCTAAATGTCTTCTCTGTGGTTTGCTGGAAATTTTTTGTCCTCAATTTTGAAATGTTCCCTGCTTTGACCCAATTATAGATGCTCTATTCACTTTGTTTGAAGGAAATGGTTTTATGCTGAGATTTTTCACTCTCTAGTAGAGCCACATTTCTTTTGATTTGTGATGCTCTTTTTTTCTTCTCCTGTTCCCCAATTGCTTAGGATAAAGATGAGTTTGCAATGGTTCTGAACTGCAAGGTTTTATTCATTTGTCAACCTGCCTGGTGAAGCTTTTGCTCTAGGCCCTGGTTACAGCCTGTGTGGGTGTAAAGTACTCTTGAAGGTGAACGTGAGGAGTCTTTGAGCTGATGGTGACAGTTGCCTTAAGAGGCTCTCTACAGCAAACACACAGAAGCTACCTGGATGGTCTCTATTAAAACAGAGATCTGGAAGGCCTAATGTGTGGATTCTCAGGAGGGATTTGGAACTGGTGAAAGCAGATCTGAGCCCCGAGAAGGGCACATCTGCTCTGGCCAGCTCGCTAGAAGGCAGAGGTGACTCAGGACCCAATTTTGTAGACCCTTGTAATCTGGCATGTAGATTTCCTTGGGCTAAAGGACAGTTACCACTGGCACTTGCCCTGCTCTCAGTGCAATGGAACTCATTACTCTATCTCCAGTGGTTCTGAGGATAGAGGGCAGCATCTAGAGATAGTCTGATTGGTCACAACTTCAGAGAGGTATGGGGTGCCACTGTCATCTAGTGGGGACATGCCAGGGATGTTGGTCAATGTCCGACAATGCTCAGGACAGTCCCGCTCCCCAACAAAGTATTATCCAATCTTCAACGTTAGTTGCGCTGAGTGTAAGTAACCCTGATTGATCTACTTCGAAGACTGACGTTAGGACCATCTTGCAAACATTCTTTCCCAAGAAGTCAATGCAATGCATTTTACAGAAATGAAAACATTAAGAAAAAGAGAATAGTAATTAATGGCCCAATATTTATAATCAACTCACATTAATCAGAGACTTAGGAATCGAGCACTCTTAAATATGATTCTTTTGTTAACTGATAAACTAAGCATATTTATGGTATACATGGCATACCTGAATTACAGTATTTGGCCTTAAACATGACCATTTTTGACAGGTTACTTTTTCCTCTCAGATGTATCAGAAAGCAGTAGGTTATCTCAGCAGCTCATCAAGTCTTTTAAAATATGAATGTTAGGCATGAAGCATTAACATCCATGTTAATGGATCAGCACTAACATCCATGTCATCATTTTTACTGTCATCATTACATTTATTATATACTCGTGATATGCCTGACATATGTACTTCACATACATTATTTCATTTACTCCTTGTGCTGACTATACAGACTATATGCTGTGATGCCCGTTTCATTTATGTTGGGGGAAGAAGGCTGTGATAGTTTGTGTAACTTGACTAAAGTCATACAGCTTGTAAGTCACAGAGGTCAGATATCACACTCCATAGCCAGTTCTTTTAATCACTAGCACCCACTGCATTCTTTAAAAATGTTCTTTTAGTTATAGTCTTCTGGGTTTTGCCAATATTTCACTGTGTTAGGTTGCAGGAAAAACCAGCAAAGGCTTAAAAAGGCTGCAGAAACTGTCATCTACACAAAGAGGTGACATCACAACTTTGACATGTTGGTTTATTTATTCATTCATTTGTTTGCTTGTTCATCCATCCATTCATGCATGAATTCACTCAGTCAACAAGCATTTATTGAGCATAAAGCCTGCACCAGGCGCTGAGGATACCAGCTTTGGGGATTCAAATACGGATCAGGGAGTCTAGCCGGGGTCAGGTGAATGGGCAGAATATTGCCTGGAAGCATGAATCATTTGCTCTCTTTAAGGGTCATGGAAAACAGGAAGGGTTCCTTACTGTCTGTAAATATCAGAGCAAGAATGAGAGAAAGGCCAAGGAGGTGAAAGGAAAGGAAGGAAGGAGGGGAGGAGGACGGAGAGGGGCAGTAGGGGCTGTGCCTGGGAGGCCGTGGCCCTGGCCTGCTGCTGACAAAGCTGCGGCCGGTCCGAGGAAGGCCAGGCCTCTGCAGAGCCCGCCTTTGCTCCTGGGCTGAGCGAGGGCTTGGCAGGCATCTGTGTGTCATCAAGAGGCAGTCTCCTACCCATGAGGCCTTTTCTCTCTCATTCCTTCTCACGCTGTGTGCAGCCCACGCAGAAAACTGGGGAAGTGAATTCCGGGCTGTCTCATCAGGCTTGGCTGCATTGTGACAACGCTGCTCGCTTTAACTCCCCCGACACATCGTGGCATTTGAGAAGGAGAAGGAGTCACGACGAGACCCGCACATTTAACTTGTGCTTAGCGCCACCTCTCCCTGTGGACCGATCAGTCCACACCCTCCGGTTTAGGGCTTTATGTGTAGGGCGAGGTGGTGGCTGCTTTAATCCCAGGCAGGACAGTCAATTGGCTTCTCACCGAGGGACATTTCTATTAAGCTGCAGACAGACTGGAGTCGCTTTTGACCAGGCAGGTGGCACAATGGCAGCTCAGAACAATTTCATCTTGACTGCTGGGAAAACAGCAGAAAGCAAGCTTGTCTTATCACCCAGAAGTCACTGGAAGCCTCTAGAAAGGACAGTGGCACTTCTTTCCACCCCAGAAGACCTGCCCTGAAGTGTCAGAGGCACAACTGAATTCCTGAACACATAATATACATTTTTCTGCCTTGCTTTTGCCTGACCCCTGATTTTAGATACAAATGATAGGAATCATGGCTGCCCTTTCGTTCCGGAGGCAACAGATCCTGAAACCTTACCAAACAGGGTTATTCAATTCTGCATGTTCAAACATCCATTTATTCAGAGTAGATTGAAGTTGATTTTCATTTCTGAATCATCTATATATGGGCTACCTGGAATTTACTTTAGCCAAATTAACCTTTTTCTTCATAAAGCAAGTTAGTACCATGAGCTGGATTTGAATGGGAGGGAAGGATTAAAGAACTGGAATGAATTCACTCCTTTAGTAAGTGAACATCTGGGCATCTACTATATGCCAGGCACTATGACACTAATGGTAGGTGATACAAGACAATGTCCCCTGAGGGACTCCCAGTCTAGTTGGGTACAATGTAAAAGTGGACTTTAGCACAAAATGGCTGCAGCAGGAAGAAAAAAACAAGTTGTGGCCTTTGAATACAAGTGACAGAGATTCCAGACAGGATGTTAGAAAACAGATATTCTATTGAAAGAGGGTTGAAGAGCAGATGCTTTAGAGGTGCTGCAGGCACAGGTTCATGCCTTGGCTTTGCTATTCTCTTGGTCTGTGATTTGGCTCATCACGGTTTCTTTTTCTGAAAAATGAGAGTAATACCTATCTCATGGGGGCAAGTTTTCTCACCACCCTAAAGGTCACTGAGCAATGTTTGGAGACTTTATGGATGTCACAATACAGGGTGGGTACCATTGCCATCTAGTGGGTGGGGACCAGGGATGCCACCAAACATCCCCCCACAAGAAACTTCAGGAGTGTTGAGGCTGAGAGACACCAAGTTACACATATAGTGTGTACACAGTAGCAGCTATTATTATGACAGTGTGCTACCACGAGAAGGAATTTAATTTAAGACATTGAGCACTGGACGTGCTAGATAGAGTGGGACACATTTGCGCTTCACTTCCCGCTGTGTCACGTAGTAAGTCTGTGACCTTGGGCAAGTTCCTGACCATTCCGAGCCATGTCTATAAATAGGAATGATTATCTCAATCATGAGAGGCAAATAGAAAGAGAGTGAGTTGACTCAGATGGGGCACCCGGCACAAATCAGCATCCAGAAAGCGTCATTCCCTTTTTAGTCCCCACAAATTGCCCATGCCCTTTGCTCCCCCTCCCTTTCTTCCAAGGCCAAGTGTCAGTTGGTTGGTTTTTACATGAAATACTCTCTAAAGAGGAGTTCTGCATATTTTACCAGGGAATATGAAAAAGCTCACTGAAAAAGAAACCCCAGTAATTGTGACTAATCTGAGCTCGCCGAGGCCCTTGTAAGCCCCTGGGAGGACTTGTGTCTCTGACCTCCTGAGATGATCTCTAATCTGCAAGTACCATGTTTCTCCAGAAGGAGGCACTGCAGTCCCATTTTTCAAAACCTGCAGCAGCTGCTGTTTCCAAAGCCAATAAAATTACACACATTTCACTTGAGCACTTTCATTTGATCTTTGGAGACTTCAAGGGATTTCCACACCTTCCTTGGCCACTTTTAACTACTAAATATGTCCAGTTTGCATTTCCGATCTTTCTCTGAAGAAAATCAGTTTAAGAAATATTTAGAGTCAAGCCGCCATTCTCTTACTATCAAGGGAAAGGGAAACAATGCATTTCAGACACCATTTTACTGAGCATTTTGAATGGGCTTAATGGCTAAAAACAGAGGCATCTCATATTTTTAGTAATCTTTTGTACACAGACTGTATACTATTGAAGTCTGGTCCAGAAACTAAAACAAGATCCATGTTGATCCAAACATCCAGAAGCGGCCCTGTGTCTTCTCTAAGACATCCTCTCCTGGCTTATGCCCCATTCACATCCAGTCCCCTCCTCTTAGTATTCTCCAGGGGCGTTTTCTCCCTCTTTCTGATGAAACTAAATTTGACAACTGAATCATTTCTGCTTTGCAACAAGAGTGAAACAGGTAGGCAGTCAGTACCAAATACAACTGCCACATAACATGGCAGTTTGGAGACTCTATGAAATGGCTACTTTAGGGGGTGTCAAGAACCAGGCAATGAGGAAATAAAGGCTCATTTGGAGTTTTATGGCAAGTTTTAAATCCCATCTTTTAACTGGAAGCTACTTGCAGTAGTAATATTAACAAGTTCTTGCACTTGATTTTAAAAAGTCCAGCCTACTTCTGTGTTTACTCTCTTCTGAGGCTCACAACAGTTCCATGAGACAGGCAGGGCAGGAGTTGAATTTGCAGTTCACTCTTACGTGACTTCCAGCTTCACTCAGGGTAGAAGACTGTGGGATGTGTATCATCAAGAGAGTTTGTTTTAAGACTAATTTTTGATTAAGTATAGTTAAGTTCATCTGTATCAATAGATATAAGTGGGTAACTTAATCCTAGCTCTCTTTCTCTGTCAGTGAGAAAAGTTCTGGGTATAGGCAGAACCATCATGTGTCCTGATTTGGTCCATTGCATAGGCTGAGATAGTACTTTTCATTTCAAATATATCAAAAAGGTAGGACCACCATTCAGGGTGCAGCAGGTGCTGAGGGTGGATGGGGTTAGTTACAACCCATGCAATGGGCCAGAACAGGACAGATGATGGCTCTGCCTATACCCAGAGGGACTTTTCTCACAGAGAAAGAGAGCTAGGATTAAGTTACCCACTTATATCTATAGATATATTTCAAAGGAAAAGTACTATCTCAATTTCCATTTCTGCTCACTGTTTTCTTGCTGCCTAACTCAAAAAAATACTGTATCATTTCCATGTATGTATATATATATATATATGTATATATATATATATACACACACACAATGCACACACACGTATTTGATTCTGGAATTTGAAAATCAGGTTGGGATGTCTTAATTTAAGAAAGACCAGGTGGCAGATAAATGGACCCGGGGAAAACTTCTCTTTAAGATACTCCCAGATCATCACCCTGAAGGTCAACTCTTCTGGAAAGCTCTCCATTGTCAGCAACAGCCAAGAAATGGCCTCCCAGATTCCTTACAGGATTCTATACAACATTCACTGCTGGTTATCTGTCAGGGGACAGACAGCCTGGGAGTCATTCTGAGCCAAATCCAATCCAATTAAGGGCCAATTATAGAGCTGCTTCCATTGCCAGGACTAGGCTCCACCACCAACTGAGCTGGTCTTAGAGCCCCTGGTTGGCAGGGAATCCCAGTGCATGGGAAGAGCACATGGCCTGGATAAGACAAAACAGCTGATAATGCCCAGAGAACAAAACAGATGGCATATGAAGCTGCATCAGAATGACCCCTGAACCACCTCACCATCTCACTGCAACTCCTTCATAACTAGCTGCAGACTCTGTTTTCTCCTGGGTGGTACCCTTCCTCACTAGGTGATGAAATCATAAAATGCCAAGAGGCGATGGGCAAGGCTTCAGTCCTGTACTCAGGGGCAACCTGCTGCAATCGTGCAGTCTTGGCCACGGTGCTAATTAGAAATACGGTGCCTGGATACCCACATCACTGCGGACAACCTCACTGAACATGCAGGAGTTCAAATGCCAAGAAACTTGAGTTAGACATTTGTGTTAGGTAAAAATAAAACTCTATTAAAAATCAAAACAACTGCGAATTTTGGTTGGCACCTCCAACCGACTGAGACCATTTCAGGCCCACATTCCAGCATCCACTAGTGTAGTTGTTTCTCCAGGCTGACGTTGTGTGTCTGATCTGCCAATCTGAGAAGCAAGCTCGTCCCTATATTTAACTGAGATCTTGAGGAGAGTGGGGACAAGGCAGCACCAAGGACAGCATCCTGTGGGCTATGGCAACAGAAACTCTTCAAACCGGCCTAGAGCAGCGGTTCTCAAACTTTCTCAAACAGCAGCACCATCTGGAGGGCTTCCTGAAACTTAGAATGCTGGGCCCTACCTCCAGACTTTCTGATTCTATAGGTCTGGGGTGGGCCCGAGAATTTGTATTTCTAACACGTTCCCATGGGCTGCTGCTGCTGGTGGTCTGGGGGCCACACTTTGAGAACCACTGACCTAGAGCCCTCAGTCTAGATTGTTTAGGTCTGGACATTCCAAATCCCCTAACTATTCCATTATCTGGCCCACAGTTTTATAGCTAGTATCCAAAGGTATAGAAAGCAACTTGGCCACATTTCCTTGCTGAAATTCAGACAACATGATGCTTTGATGAAGCAACAGTCAGTAGTCCTTACAATAGTGCTTCCAAGGGTCAGGCACTGTCCCAAGTACTCTACCTCGTAATTCTTAAATGAGTTACTATACATAAGAGCTGCATTTTACAGGTGAGAAAACTGAGGCACAGAGAAGCTACATAACTTGCCCAAGGTGGCACAGCATGTGCTGTGTAAAGTACGAGAGATAATCATAATATAATGCATGAAGAATTCTGCCAGTGGCATCAACTTACCTACCAGTCACTTAATCTCACTGTTACAATATTCATTTCTGTAACTGTTAAGTTCTAACCTTGCTACAGTCCAAGGGTTGGCAAACCAGGGTGCAGGGAACAAATAAAGCCCATTATCTGATTTTCAATTTAAACTTTTAATTTTGAGATAATTTTAGACTTGCATGCAGTTGTAACAAATAGTATAGAGATCTCTGGATGTGGTGATTGGCAAGAAATAAGAGGAGTCACTTTTCCAATCTCTATAGAAATATTTCTAAGGAAGGTTTTGCCAAATTTCAAGTATATGCAGAGACCAAAAAGCCAGGTATGATCGTCTTCATTCAAGCATACTGTTATGGATGTCCAGGCAGTGGGAATAAAACACAGAAGATGTTCTAAATTTGAACATCTTTCAAGTCCAATAAAAAACAGGCCCAGAATCCCAGCTACCTGGCTGATTGATGGGCAGTTGTATAGCTTTTCTCAAATATTATGACATAAGAACTGAAGCCAGTCTCTGAACAACTGACTTATTTTTATTCTAGTTCCTTTAGTTTTGGGGTCAGGCAGCAGCAAGTTTCTGGGTACGGTTAGACCATCCTCAGTGCTGACTTCATACTAGGATCACCTGGACTTGCCTAAGCCCCTCCCCAAACAATAAGGGAGGGGTATGCTTCACAAGACCCCCAGGTGAGTCCAATGTGCAACTTGCGTCAGAAGGACTGGGTTAGAGAATGTTTCTCAGATCCTCCATGGACAAACCAAACTGAAATATTTCTTGTTTGGAAAAGTATTTTTTTCGTTCAATGTGAAGATGGTTGCAATGAAAGTCTCTTAAATGTGAAAAACAGCCACACATTCTTTGAAAGCCATGCAGCATCTATATCCATTTATTCAGAGGGTGATCCGTGGTGAGCCACACCTCTGTTTGGGATAGGACATGGGGAAGAGACACTGAAGTATCCAGACTACCACATGAGTTCAGAACAATAGCCATGTTGGGTTTAGAAGGGGCTGAAGATACGGTGGTTCCCACCAGTGAAGGTGCTATATGCCTTGTTAGTGCTGGGTGTCTATTCCAAGATACACAGAGTCATATCCTCACAGGTAAGGGCGCCATCAATGTCTCTCAGTCTAACCAAGGTCCAGGCCAGTGCAAAGGGCCTGCTTTCCAGATATGTCCCACGCCCTGGAGAGTCACTTGAGTTTAACCATTTACTCAGCAACTTTGAACCCCTCTCCCAATTCATCTCAGACTGAAAACTGCTAGGGGTGCTGTTTCCTCCAGTTGCACCCTTTGGAATGACTCATTAAGAGCAGAGCCCAAGTAAGTCCCCATTCCACTGAAGTTTGCTTTAACAAGTTCAGCGTCTAGATGTAAGCACAATGTAAGTGGGGTATATTTTTTGTATGATATGCTAAGGACTAATTGCTGCTTGCTGAACTATGGCACTGTAAGCTTTGGTTCAAGGCCAGCTGGCTGTGTTGGCCCGCTTCCACAAAGGGAAATCCTTGAGTTCTTAGGATGGCAAGTCTCTAGAGACTGGCTCCTCACCTTTTTAGAAATGCCCAAAGCAATATGGTCTTATCCTGCAGCTAGGATCTGGTTTTTGAGATAAACAAAATGTCAACTTTGAGACTCCCATTAATAACCACTACTCACTGACATATAAAATATAAGAGCTGGACTTGGCCCAAGGCAACTGTATTAGTTATATATTGCTGTATAACATGGAGAAGGAAATGGCAACCCACTCCAGTATTCTTGCCTAGAGAATCCTGTGGATGGAGGAGCCTGGTAGGCTGCTGTCCTTAGGGTCGCAAAGAGTCGGACACGACTGAAGAGACTTAGCATGCATGCATGCATTGGAGAAGGAAATGGCAACCCACTCCAGTATTCTTGCCTGGAGAATCCCAGGGACAGAGAAGCCTGGTGGGCTGCCATCTATGGGGTTGCACAGAGTTGGACACGACTGAAGTGACTTAGCAGCAGCAGCAGCAGCAGCAGCAGCAGCAACAGCAGCTGTATAACAAATTACCCCAAACCCAGCAGCTTAAAGCAATAATACTATCTCAGAGTTTCTGTGGGTCAGGAGTTCACAAGTGGCTGAGCTGTGTGGTTCTGGCATCCCTGATGATGTTGCAGTCAAGATATTGGCTGGGACTGTAGTCATCTAAACCTTTGACTAAGATTAGAAGATCCTCTTTTAAGATGGTGTACTTCACCACTGGCTGATTGATGATGACAGTTATCAAGAGGTCTTGGTACACTGGGCTGCTTGAGTGCCTTCACAACATGGCAGCTGGCTTCCCTCAGACCCAGTGATCCAAAAGAGAGCAAGGTGGAAGCTGCAGTGATTTTTAAGACCCAGTCTTGGAAATCACACCCTGTCATTTCTGTAATATGCTACTCATTACACAAGTCAGCCCTACTCAGTGTTGGGCAAGGGTATATGAATACCAGGTGGCAAGACTCACTGGGGGTCACCTGGGAGATTGCCTATCCCAGCAACCTAACCCCTACCCCTCTTTTCTTTTTCTTTTTCACATTTGACAGAACTGAGGTCTGGAGAAGTGAGTTTTTGCCCAGCGTCACATAGCTTTAACATCTCAGTGTTTGCTTTTCTTTCAACCCTACTGATCCCCATCATTCACAATTTCTTATATTTATTTAAAACACCAAATGTTGTTTATCTTTGGGGAGATTAGAAAGATTACTTCCAAATGTGAAGCCAGTTTCCCTGATGTTTTTAACAGCAGACACTTTCATAAACCAGACAACATACAAGCAAAGCACAAACTCTGAGCACTAGGGAAAGGTCATTAGGCAGGAGGCACTCCAAATGGAGGGAGGAGAAAGCAGAAACTCTTAGGGAGGGCAAATTCAGAAGTAAGCTAAAAAGTCAAGGTTGAAGGGATAAATCAGCTTGTGTACTGCTCCCTCTCCTTGGTTTGTTCTCATATTGTGATCGTGTTCCTATTCTCTTTCGATTTGGGAGGATGAAGACAAAAACAGGACAAAAGCAGAGAGTAACAGCAGAAATCAGACCGATGGAAGCGTGATCCTCCTTAGGAGTTACTGTCTCATTAATCCAAGATGAAAGGCAGTGATCAACCAGAGAAGACTCCCTAGAAGAAACACAGAATTTTTCTTCTGTAAAAATTAGTTTCTGAAAACATACACACACACACACACACACACACACACACACACATTTTTAAGCACAAAACTCAGAACTGTGATAAATACTATCAGCTCCTTTGTTTTCAGGATCCTCTTTGAAACAGCCATCTTCTAAAAAGGACAGCAACCAGAAAGAAACTGCTTCTATAATCTCTCTCCCTTTTTGAACAGTTAAAAAACAACAAGGCCTGTCATCTCTGATCAACATAACTAGTCAGGAAACAGGACGACTTTCTCTCTGCCTGACCTGTTTTGTCTAATGGGGTCCACTCTTTCACCCTCTGACAAGCCACCTTTTCTTCTGTGGTGGCTTGTCATTTATAGCAGGGCTGTATTAATGGTTAAATCATTAGGAACAGGTCCGTTTCCCTCCCAAGGCTTATTTCCTGTTCAATAAATTAAGCCATGAGATCGGAAGACTGTCCGTTTTTGCTTTATTGAAGCTCAGATTCTTCCTAGCCCGCAAACTACTGGGGATTGACAGGTGGGAGCCTGCCGGCAGTCTGGTCATTTGTGATTTGTCTCATATTTTGTTCTCTGAGTAAAGTGGGAGGCCCTTGGGAACCTTCCTAAGCCCCTGCTGGAGTCTGAGACTGGAGCGGAGATGCTTCAGTGGGTAGCCCCTGGGCCTTCGCTGGGCCACCTTTCTAAATCCTCAGGCAAGAGTCCTTGGGCAAGTGCTGTGAGTTTCTTAGATGTCTGACCCTTGTTGTTACCTTGAAAGGTTTGCGAACTCCATTTACCCACCATGCTTGTTGCTGCCATGCACGTGGCCTCTCTGAGCAATCAGAGCATTAGTGGCCCACAGCTCTCAGAGTGACCTGTGCCTTTCATTCCCTAAAGCCTTTTCTCCCTGGTTTTTCATCACCAGAGCCCTGCAGCAAACAGCATTTTTTTAAAAAGTAAAAACACAAAAGTGATAAACAGGCCGTCCTGACAAACAGCCCTTAGTGGCTCCTCACCGCTCCCAGGGCCTGCACTAACTGACTCAGGCTCACCAGGTTCTCCCAACAGGCATTTCTGCCCCCGCTCCCCAGGGCATCCCTTGCTCCAAGCCAGCTCATGGAGGTGCCATGCTGAGTCTAGGCTTTTATATGTGCTCAGAGTATTATTTTCCAATTTCTCTCTCTTTCCCTTCGCATGAGCAGGCTAACTCTTACCCATCACTCAGGTCTCAGTTTAAATACGATTTGGGAAAAGCCTTTCCATTTTTGGGAAAAGCCTTTCCGTAGCCCCTTAAACTGATAAAGCATCCACAGTTTTCTGTGTTGGTCCTGTCATGGCTGCACCCGTCACCATGGAGGAATGGATCGCCATCACTTACGTTATTGTCTGATTTTCCCTCTGGATGATCAGTGCCACGAAGGGGTATAAGCCACCCATTGGTGTGTCCACAGTGCCAACCTAATACATTTTCTGGCATATAATGTAACCAAAATGAAACCAGGCATCTGGTTTCCAACTCTAAGACCGTTTAAGTACGGTCTCTTCCAAAAGACACGTCAATTGATCACAGAAAGTGGTCTCAAAAAGGAATGCAAACCTTCACCTAAGATTAACATTGTAAAGTGACCTAAAAATTCTTGACCCATTATTAGTCTATGATTCCTTCTCATTTATTCTTTCCTTAGAGTCCAGTTATCCACTGATTGCCCCGGTCCTTCTTTTTTCTGTAATTTCAACTCAGTTCACTGCTTCCAATACTCCTCTCCAACCATTTAGTCCCCCAGGGGCAAAATGCCATCCCTTTCGCTGAGAACTACTGCTTAAGACCTTTGATTTTCAAAGTGTGCTCCATGGACCAACAGCAACAGCATCCCCTGTGAGGTTGCTAGAAATGGACAGCCCTTGGCCCCCACCCCAGGTTTCCTGAGTCAGAATCTGCAGCTTAACAGGATACTCAAGTGCTTCCTCTGGACATTAAAGTCTGAGAAGTGCTTCTAGGCCAGCGGTTCTCAACCTTGGCTGCACATCAGAGGCCCAGGAGATCCCACCCCCAGAGATGCTGGTGTCATAGTTGTGGGGCAGCCTGGACCTCGGAATTTTTAATAACGCCCCAGGTGATTCCAATGTGCAGCCAAATTTGAGCTCCTGTTCTGGGGGATTTAAAGAAACTCACCCCTCCCCAACTTTGGGAGTGATTTACCAAAGCTTCTAAATAAGACCCCATATCTCCACGCTTTTCTTTTCATGAACATCCTTCTTTTTTTGACCTCTTGTCACTTTTAAGGTGATAAAATTAAGGACCTTTGATAATGGCTTCAAAAGGTAGGATTTGGCTATAACTTTAATGGTTGGAATGATTCAGGGTGGGGGGAGGGAATGAAGGCATTAATTTAAGCTTGCTTGGAAAGCTTTTTAAAGAAGAGTCACCAAAACATCCCTCAAAGTCTTGCTAATTATTTTATTATTTATTATTAATTTTAAAAAAGTCTTGCTAATTAAAAAACAATTCTGTACTTGAAAAAGAAAACCCAAATAAATGGCAAACGCTATCAAGAAAACTGTTTCCCCTGAAATGTACAATTGTATAAAGAGCCCATGCAAATTGGGAAGCAAAATATTAATACCTTAATAGATAAATAAAGGAACTGAACTCACAATTCACAAAAGCAGATGCAGAATTAATAGAGAAGCCATGAGAAAATGAGAACCTCATTAGTAATTAAAGGGATATTCAATGAAAAAAGTTACTTGTAATATTCACAAAAAGTAATGGGAAAATGACCATGAAACAGGGGCTTGTTCATTCCCTCAACAGATAGTCTTCTGCAGAGCAAGTGCTATGCCAGCCTAGATGATGAGGGTGTGGGCCTCAGTAAATGAAGAAAAGTTCCAGCCATTGTGGATTATTATGTCCTCCAACCCAATTAGACCCTGATGGAAGCCATCCTAAAGAGAATATGTGGCGAAAGTTTTGTTTACTTATGACAGCAAACTTCATTAAGAACCTAAGTGTCCAATAATAGGATTATGGTTAAGTCAGCTCTTGTATACCCACCTGATGGAATAGTACACATACTATCTGTGATGTGAAAGTGTCAGTCGCTCAGTCGTGTCAGACTCTTTGCGACCCCATGGACTGTAGCCTGCCAGGCTCCTCTGTCCATGGGATTCTCCAGGCAAGAATATTGGAGTGGGTTGCCATTCCCTTCTCCAGGGGATCTTCCCAACTCAGGGATCAAACCTGCGTTTCCTGCATTGCAGGCAGATTCTTTAGTGTCTAAGCCACAGGGAAGCCACCATCTGTGATACAATGAATGATAAATAAAAAAAGAATACAAACAGTAGAAAACTGGACAAATGATTCAGTAATCAAATTCTGAAATCCTACATGATCTCGTCTTCATACCCAATATACACAATATATATTTGTACATTTAAAGCTCCAAGGTGCCCTAACACTAAGAAAATGGTTTATCTGTGTTTGATCCAGTAATCTCAATTTTTCTGACCATGGAAAGTTTTTTTTCCCTTCCTTCCCTTTCTTTCAAAGGTGAAACTTGCTTTATTGTCTCTTGGAGCTAATATTTCTCAAACAAATGAACAAAACCTTAATGATATACTAGCATATATGGTAGTATTTAAGAGCTATACAAAAATAAAAGCCATACATGGGTATATACATATGGAAAAAATTCATTAAGTTGTTCACTTAAGATTTGTGCATTTTACTCGATGAAAATATTAACACTACTAAATTCAGAGAAGGCAAAAATATTTTCAAAAATGAAAATTAGGTATTCATTAGGACAAGTACTAGAATGTTAAGTCAAATTATTTTTACACCACAGGTACACTTATATATATCAGCTATTCATTTGTGGTGCCTCTAATACCATCAACATGTACAGACTGACTGTAGGGGCTAGGAGCTCCGGACAAGCATTTAATCTGGGACCAGCCATTAACTAGCTATGTGACCTTGGACAAGTGATTCAAGCCCTCTGGAGTTTAATTTCCTAATTTCTAAAATGAGGAGGGATAAGAAAACTCAAGTTTCATCCATCTTTGAAAATAGGTTTACTATTTTGGAAGATTGCAAAGCTTTATAGCTATATCTTTGCTTGATAGTGTACCAATCAATATCCAGGTTTTTAAATTTAATACTCAGACTATGGACCACTCACTACGATCGTTACTATAAAAACAAACAAAACAAACAAAATGTCAGTGAGCTCTAAGGGGATCTCCATGACAGTGTGCTTCCCAGGATGCTTTACTGGAGAGAGTGAGGGAGGCGTACATTCATTTCATATGTTCTATTAACTTTATGTCAAGAAATTGCTTTTCCATTTGGATGTCCCAGGACCTCTGCCTGCCAGAGACCATGCCAGACAGTTCAAAGAGGATATTGGGTATTTCTGATGAAAGTGCCATTGTCCCTAGGTCTCAAATGGTCAGGCCTTATCAACATAGAAGGTTTTGCCATCTTTGGAAACTTGAGAACCTCTTAAGACAGCAATCTATTCGACTTTTTCATCACTTTGTCTTCCTCTGTGCATTACTGATCCCTGCTTTACTTGGAAGTCTTGGGCCAGTGTTTTTCCAGTAAAATCTGTGGCCCCTTTAGAAACAGGGAGGTCTGTGCTCTGACACATGGAGACACTGACTGGTGGCCAGGAGCCACCAGTGGTAACTAGTCTTGGATTATGCCCCTGGTTCCACAGAGATCTCTACCAACAAGTTCAATATCATCTCAGCTGCCAGTTCCTGACTTGATATCGAAGCCAACAAACTCTCAGTACAATAGGATTAAAAAAAAAAACAACACAAACCTTTTTGAACTTATTTTTAATGAATTTGACCTGGACATGTAATTTGCCTTCTTAGCATCACTCAAATTCTTCACACCCAGCATGTAACACCGCTTGACTGGATTTTAGGTGTAGAATCATAACCCCCAAATCCCCAAATGTCCTGCTCTTTATGTCTTTCTCATCCCCCCCCCCCCTTTTTTTTTACTAGTAATTAGTAGAAACATTTCAGTTTTTACTTTAGCCACCAAAGGCTTCATGATGTACCAAAGCCAATTGGCGTGGCTATTTTGCAGTTTAAGGAAAAAGTTTTTACCTAGAGTTTTGTTTCTTTTACTTTATGAGTGGCTGGTGGAGATAAAGTTCTGGGTTTGGAGTGACCCTGGCGCAGTTTCACACAGTGTGCTTCCTTTGCCCCTGACCTTGGTGTGGAGCTGCACTAAGAGTTGTGTTTGTAGCTGGCACCGCTTCATCTCTGTGCGGTCATGATGGTCACGTGGGGCAACGCACATGACGTGCTTTGTAAACTCTAGAGGACTCCACCAATGCCCTCTAACAAACTCCAAAGCTCCAACCAGCGTGCTCTGGGAGCCTGGTCGGCCACTCCATACGGAACTGGATGGAACACGAGGCATGGCCTTTCTCTCGACGACATTTGAGTGTCGCTGTGTTTATGGCTCTATGATTTAGCACCACGCAGGAGGAAGTTATCATTGCACCGCCCCCAGGTGTCTGGGTAAAGGACCAAATGCAGAGTAGTGTTGAGTGGACTCCATTTCCTAAATGATGTATGTGGGGCCGTGGCAAGTATGAGTAACACAGCTATAAATGGGTCATGGCAAGGCGTAAACATCACATGCCCTCAGCCTGGACTTAGGCTGACACATGGGAGCTGTCTGGGGTATCACCCTGCCACAGCCGAGGTGTGCCTTTCTCAGTGTGAACTTTTTTTGCTTAGGGTAGAAAAGGGATGCCGGGTAGCTGGAGAGTGACATTTCCCACAGGGTGCCTTGCATTCCCCATTGTTCTCACCCATGTCCCTGACAGGAGAACGGGACACAGGAGAATAGCTGACAGCTGTCGTCTAGGCGGCAAAGCAGTGTGGCCCGGGATACCGCCCAACACCCTTGCATTCCAGCACCCCGACAAACAAGTGTGCTTTACAGGAGGGGCAATTTTAGCTCTGGATCCCTTCCCATTGTTCTCAATTTTAAATGTGAGCCCTGACCCAGGTCTCTGAATTCTTGGATTCTGGTCACATAAAGGCATTCTGAGAACACTCAGAGTCTCACCAGGCCAAGGATGGAGACACTGGTCCTCTGGGGGCCCTGCACTCCTGGAAGGACCGTTGTGACCTTGGCCATCAGCAGTGTCCTGTGTCCAGGGCCGCTGGGCCCTCTCAGATTCTACTGGGGCCAGGGAAGGAGAGCAGAAGCTGAGGGAGGGCAGGGTGGTCTGCAGAATAACTCCGGTGACTCTTCTGCTCCATCCGCTGCCTCCTGCCAGCTCCTTCTACAGGGAAGATCCGGGCTCACTTTGTAGATGAGATGAGGTGACTGTCAAGTCAGTGATTCCTGCATTCTCTTATGAAGCAGTTTGCTTTTCTTAAATCTCAGTGGCCACGGTGGTCTGGGCAAACTGCGTCAAGGTTTCCTTATGTTTCCAAAACTGTCTTAAAGTCAGAGATGTCCATAAGCTGAACCCAGTCATGAGGGGCATCTTAGGGTTTTTAAGACAACAGGTGCTGAAGGGTCGCTGCAAATGGCTCATCCTCTATTTCTCAGGATAGCTATAATTCTAGCCCCGTGAGACAGATGTGTGGGGGTCAAAGTCCATCTTAAGCCTGTCACAGAAATGGCTGCAGATGAGGCTTTATAGTCTGGACACTTGTTGGAGAGAAATGTCACCTCATAGAACAAGCTTCAGTGACAATTTGCTATGAATCATCACCCTTTCCATGCTGCTCAGAGAAGCTCAAGGGATGAATGCCTCGGTTTCAAGGGCAGCTTGTGATGGGCCTCTCCCTTGGCCAGAGAGACTGGCCATATGTCACCGAGCACAGTGGCCGCAGCAGCAACGTGGCTTGGGCACACACTGGCCCTGATGGAGCTGTGACTGGGGCCCAGGACAGATGTGCCAGCACAGTGGGGGCACAGTGCAGCCCATCAGCACTGCTGGCGTCCTGCCTCTGCGGCCCCTCGCCCACTCCTGTGGCCTCACAAGCATTCCAGTGCCGCTTCTTCTCCTGCTCCCAGCCCTCCAGCACGCCAACTTGCTGGTCCCTAGGCTTCTGCTTTGTGTCAGGTGCCAGGAAAGGCAGGGGTGTGGAAAGACTTGTCCTTCAGAAGGTCACAGCCTACAGGACGGCTATGGCAGGAATGAGACAAGGGGAGAGAGAGGATGTATAGGCAGCTCATTGCAATGCAGCCTATGACGTGGAGAGCCATTCAGGAGTGGGGGGACTTCAGTTAAGAGTTATTAGCCACTTAACTTCAGTTAAGAGGGAGAGGCCTGAAGGCTTGAATCATGTTGTGTGAGCAGTAAGTGGCAACAAACCCATGCAGGGTGTGCAAGGGAGACCCAGACTGGCATGGGGGACCCCACGTGACCCTGGGAAGCTGATGGTCAACAAAGTGCATTTCAGCCAGGAAATCATGGACTGGGAAAGAGGAAGCATTTTGCTTTTTCCTGGTGAGTGACCTACACTGAAAACTGAGTTTATATGAAAAGGAAATAAACGCTATAATAAAAAATACAGGAGACAGTGGGAGTACCATTTTCAGTTCTGTAGTCAATGACGTGTTCCTACCTTCCCCTCCAGTTCAAGAACCATCCAAACCTTCCCTTTAAGGGAGTGAAAGGGGCCCAGAGCCAGGACATTGGAATTCAAATCCCAGCTTTTCTCTTTAACAGCTATGAAACTTTGAGCTACTCATTTGGCACTTTGAACTTCTAGGTGTTTCATCCCAACAATGAGTATAATACAACCTGCATCACGGCCACACTACATAAATGTTAAAATGATGCCACGGGCTCTGTCATCTCTACAGAAATACACAAGAAAGCAAAGCTTTCTAAAAGACCTCTGCTGCAGAATTCACCTTGGGGTTCACTGGCCACAGCTGGGTGCCACAGCTGCCCCAAGCTATAAGAGAGACCGAGAAAGGGAGTATTTGGCCACCAGTCTTTGTAGCAGGGAAAAGCAAAGGAGAAGGGGATTGTGAATGGACACGGAGAGAGCCAAGCCATAGTGACTGCCACAGCAGGTGTAGTAGGGGCGGGGTGACTCTCCTACAGCCACTGGCAAAAACAAACAAACAAACAAACAGAATAAAACTATAAAGATTCTATTTCTTAGAAAAGATTCAGCCTATCCACATAAGTGAAACATGCAAGAAATGGCAGCAAAGAATAATGGAAAACAAAGGGGTGAATAATGTTCAACCATCCTGGCACTGCAAGTGCCTTTAAGAGAAAGGGCATTGTATCAGTTAGCTATGGCTGCATCACCAACCATCTCCGAATCTAATGGCTTAAACCAGAGGTCCCCCCACCTTTCTGGCACCAAGGACCAGTTTCGTGGAAGAGAGTTTTTCCACAGATCAGGGGTGCAGGGAAGGTTTGGGGATGATTCACGTGCATTACATTGATTGTGCACTTTATTTCAATTATTACATCAGCTCCACCTCAGGCTCATCCGGCATTAAATCCTGGGGGTTGGGGACCCCTGGCCTAAAACAAAAGCATTTATTACTCTGGCTCATGTGTCTGTGGCTCAGCTGACCTAGGCTGGGTATCGGTGTGAGCTGAGGGCTGTGCTCATGTTGCCCATCCTTCACTGGGGACCAGCAGGGGGCCTGGGCACACCCTCCTGGTGGCAATGGCAGATGTGCAAGAGAGCAAATCAAAACATGTGATCCCTCTCAAGAAGTAGGCTCAGAACCAGCGCACTTCTGTGTCATTCTCTTGACTGAAGCAAGTCACGTGGCTAAGCTCAGGCATGAGGAATCCCATCCTCCTCATGATGATAGGAAACTAAAAAGTTATAGGACAATGAGGATGGATCTAATGTCGACTTTATACTCTAGAGCTTCAGAAGGAAGTCATCTTCATTTAGTTTGGAATCACTCAGATCCCTAGAGCCAGAAATGATGGTCACAGCTTCTATTCATAGTTCACTTTACCTTCATGGACTCAAGAGGTAAAGTTTTCAAGTGAAAATGAGGTTTTCAATTTTGACCTGTCCCTATCATATTGATTTACAAGCTGTCCCTAAAAATATCTCACGGGCATTAATAGGTCCTTTGCTTTTTCCTTTGCAGGCTTGATGTGAAGAATTGAGTAAGAGAATGGATTCAAACAAAAATGGCTCACTAAAAAGTTTTATATATTTGTATGAAGATTCTGTACCTCCTGAATGCCTAAGACTCTAGCAGAAATGTCCTGTTTGTACATTTATATCTCTTCCTTCTAGTTGGCTGCACTACTTACTTTATTTTCACGTTTGGCAACTTGCAGAGCAAATCAGCTCCAGAATTCACCACTTGGAGGGTGTGGTTTTGAGAAGGGATATGATTTTATGGAGAAGGATACAGTGATATGCATAACAATGATTTTGATGGAAAGTTCTCTAAGCTACTTCCCACACTATTTTGGTCAATATTTGGAATGTATTTGAGTTCTTCACCTTCTAAATTATGTCAATAAACTTTTTATGAGTTCAAATAAATATTTGAGTAAATGTAAAATGTGACACTAGACTACATTAATTTTCCTGTGTTCAGATAGCTACATATTCCCCAACATGGAGAGAAACCAGATGTGAGCACCAATCAAATCCCACACCGCCTAAATGGGAGCTTCTTATTCTGAATTACTGGGTACCACAGGTAAAACTATGGCTGACTGATCATTGCAAAAGAAGTTAAATATTGCCTGAGGAACTGGGCATCGCTGACATTCCTGCTTCAAGGACAACTTTTATGGTGAGTGTATTTTACCTCCATAGAAGCTAAGAAATTCTCTTTGCCCAGATGGAGTAGAGTCCATTATAAGGCACAATAAAGTAAAGCTGAGAGATGAGAATGAAAGCGAGAGCCTGCTCATAACTTAGCTGTCCAAAGAAGATGAAATGAGTCTCCTGCTGCTAAGATGGAGTCTCTACGAAACAATCACAAACCAAGAAGAATCAGTCACGCCCTGCTAGCATCTGCTGAGCCTCTCAGCTATCCCTGTAACTTCACAGTACAAATGAGGACCACAGGGACCACGTCCTTGAGCTCACACTGATTCAGAGATAAGTATGTCATCTACTCGGTATGCAGACACCCCAACACCATGACATTTTTCCTCGCTTCACTTCCTGCTCTTTAAAAAATGTTGGATGTCTTTTTAAACATTCCAACCGTAAATTGGTCCTTAGCTTTTCTGTCTCATCAAGATTGGTTTCCAAAAGCAGGACTGCCATTGCACCCATGTGACTGGCTGCAGATGAAGGCGGTGCATGATGAGTTTAGGTTCTCCTGAAGGGGCGCCCATCTATCTGGTTGTAGGTCCCAGATATCTCACTGGTCTGTGGCTTAGTCTGATGATCTAAATTTACTGTAGTCATACAGGGCGGGGAATATCAAGCAGAACAAAATACACCAGCTCATCATCTGCAGAGCATTTCACACCTTCCTAATCAGGATAGTTGGGTAGAGTTACAAACTGTACCTCAGTTTTCCCTTTGTTTATCAGTTAGTTCAGTCGCTCAGTCATGTCTGACTTTTTGCAACCCCATGGGCTGCAGCACACTAGGCTTCCCTGTCCATCACCAACTCCCGGAGCCTGCTCAAATTCGTGTCCATCGAGTCGGTGATGTCATCCAACCATCTCATCCTCTGTTGTCCCCTTCTCCTCCTGCCTTCAATCTTTCCCAGCATCAGGGTCTTTTCCAATGAGTCAGTTCTTCTCATCAGGTGGCTGAAGTATTGAAGTTTCAGCTTCAGCATCAGTCCTTCCAATGAATATTCAGGACTGATTTCCTTTAGGATGGACTGGTTAAATCTCCTTGCAGTCCAAAGGACTCTCAAGAGTCTTCTTCAACACCACAGTTCAAAAGCATCAATTCTTCGGTGCTCAGCTTACTTTATAGTCCAACTCTCACATCCATACATGACTATTGGAAAAACCATAGCTTTGACTAGACAGACCTTTGTTGGCAAAGTAATGTCTCTGCTTTTTAATATGTTGTCTAGGTTGGTCATAACTTTTCTTCCAAGGAGCAAGCATCTTTTAATTTCATGGCTGCAGTCACCATCTGCAGTGATTTTGGAGCCCAAGGAAATAAAGTGTGTCACTGTTTCCATTGTTATCCCATCTATTTGCCATGAAGCGATGGGACCAGATGCCATGATCTTAATTTTTTGAATGTTGAGTTTTAAGCCCACTTTTTCACTCTCCTCTTTCACTTTCATCAAAAGGCTCTTTAGTTCTTCTTTGCTTTCTGCCATAAGGGTGGTGTCATCTGCATATCTGAGGTTATTGATATTTCTCCCAGCAATCTTGATTCCAGCTTATGCTTCATCCAGCCCAGCATTTCTCATGATGTACTCCGCATAGAAGTTAAATAAGCAGAATGACAATATACAGCCTTGACATACTCCTTTCCCAATTTGGAACCAGTCTGCTGTTCCATGTTTGGTTTTAACTGTTGCTTTTTGACTTGCATGTAGATTTCTCAGGAGGCAGGTAAGGTGGTCTGGTATTCCCATCTCTTGCAGAATATTCCACGGTTTATTGTGATCCACACAAAGACTTTGGCATACTCAATAAAGCAGAAATAGATGTTTTTATGGAACTCTCTTGCTTTTTCTATGATCCAACAGATGTTGGCAATTTGATCTCTGGTTCCTCTGCCTTTTCTAAATCCAGCTTAAACATCTGGAAGTTTTCAGTTCACATACTGTTGAAGACTGGCTTGGAGAATTTTGAGCATTACTTTACTAGCGTGTGAGATGAGTACAATTGTGAGGAGTTTGAACATTCTTTGGCATTGCTTTTCTTTGGGATTGGAATGAAAACTGACCTTTTCCAGTCCTGTGGCCACTGCTGAGTTTTCCAAATTTGCTGGCATATTGAGTGCAGCATTTTCACAACATCATCTTTTAGGATTTGAAATAGTTTGTTTATATATATGAATAAATGATCCATGTTCAGTTTCAAAATTAAATTCAGGTTTAATGTGATAAAAGCCATCTTCATATTTTAATGAGGTTTCCCAACTCAAATCTGCAGCATAACACAGACTGGAGTCATTAGGCATATTCAATGTATTTGTTTAGTTTTTCACTTAATGGGTATTTTATTTTGTTAAGACTCAAATTCACTCTATGGGATCTAGCAAGTTCCACAGTCTATCAGTCATTGGACAGTACATATAATCTAGGGAAAGACAGATTTTATTTTCAGTGAAGTTATAATTTAAAAAACTCACATGTATCATGCTAAATGGCTCTTTAAAAATGCATACATCACATTGAAACAGTGTGATTATTTATCTTACAGGTTCGTAAACAACTGCTTATTATGCAACTTATCCACGGGGGTGGAACAAGGTATTGATACAAGCAGTTGAAGAGTTATTAGAAGAGAGAGAAACAATACTGTTTCGAGGAATTAAAAGCAAGCATAGGGGTTTCCCTGGTGGCTCAGAAGCTAGAAAAATCTGTCTGCCATGCAGGAGACCCAGGTTTAATTCCTGGGTCAGGAAGATCCCCAGGAGAAGGAAATGGCAACACACTCCACTGTTCTTGCCTGGAAAATTTCATGGACACAGGAGCCTGGCGGGTTACAGTCCATGGGGTTGCACAGAGTTGGACATGACTGAGTAACTGACACGTTCACTTTCTTTCGTAGGGGCAATGGCGATTTTAGTGCCTGTGCTCTAAATGGTCCAACAGTGAGCGATTCTGTTGACAGGTGAGGATGTCTGAGGGGAAAATACAGTCCCTTCATCCATCTCAGCTGGCTGCCCACTGTGGGTGAGGTGGGGGGACACACATCTGCACCTAGAACATCCCCTTGCGTCTCCCCCCACTGCCCCTCCCCTCCCCAGTGGGATATCTGTGTTCTGTGCTCAAGGCTGAGTGAGAGAAGAAGGCCCCTGCAGGGTCTGGGACCACGTGGGACACCTGAAAAGCTCCTCTCTCTGGAGCGGAAGCCATCTGGATCAAGTGAGGCTCTCTGGAATCATCTTAAGCCCTCACTTTTTATGATTTCTACATTTTGAGAGAACAGATTGGAGGGTAATTAGCTTAGCTTCCAAGGTTACTTCCTGAGTAGCTGAACGACACAGCAGAATTTTTAAAGTGAGGTCCAGGGCATGGAGAAGGAAATGGCAACCCACTCCAGTGTTCTTGCCTGGAGAATCCCAGGGATGGCAGAGCCTGGTGGGCTGCCATCTATGGGGTCGCACAGAGTCAGACACGACTGACGCGACTTAGCAGCAGCAGCAGCCAGGGCATGGGGCATGATAATTACCCAAACAAATCCCTCATTTTGAACTAGAGTAGTTAGAGGATTTACACAAAGCCTCTTGTTAGGATTAGGTCCCTAGAAGGAGTGCCACTGATGTGGCCTTGCCATCCTATGACATGCCCTCTCTTACATTCTTGGGCTGATGTAGAATTAGGTTCCCCACTGCAAGATAAGACGTGGAAAAGTTCAGGCAGAATGGGAACAGAGCTTATTTGGTTTCAAGGACCACAGGTTGATCAATTAACACTAGTTTCCTTCGAAGGCATGTGGCATTATCCCACTGCTTTGCAATCTTCAGCTTGAAAAAGAAACTTCATTTAACTTGGTAACTGATGCTCCCTTGGGATTTTAATCTGCTGCTGAATATATGCATCAATGTGGCCCACTGCTAGTTCCTTGCCTCACACAACATCACTGAAATTGCTGTGCTCCTCCAAAGGAGATGATATATTGCCCCAATGTTTGGATGCGATTGTGTATTCAGTCAACAAGCTATGCATGGTGCGACCTACTCAGGGTAACACCAGTTGCCAGCACATTGCTGAGCAAAGAAAACCTTTTGAGGTCATATACTGAGTTCATTTTTTTTCCTCTAAGCAAATGACCAAACTTGTCAAAAAAATGTATGTGCTGATTACAAAAGATGGGATTCAGTTGCAAAATAAGATCACAGCCATAACAACACCTTCACCTAAAAGGTGTTTTTCAAAGAAAGAAAAACAACCTCGATTAACTAATCGTTTTCAGATTCTGGGCTGCACTTGGCCTCATATCCCTCAACCCTATGCCTCTTTATTGCAGGAGAAAAGAACTTTTGTAACATCTGACTTTGGTGCAAAATAATTCAGTGCCACACCAGATTAGGAGCGCGCACACTAGGAGATAACAGGGCTCTTTTTTTATGACCTGCTTTTCCCCTCGTTCAGTGAGGATACCGTCAAGAAGCAGATTCCAGGGGGAATGGGGACTCTCCCCTTGGGCTTCAGATGCCTGCAGCTGAGCTGCAAAGCAAAAGGTGGTCTGTGCTCTAAAAATGTCATTTTGAAAACCTGATCATGAGTTAGGCAGAGGGATGGGGAGAGGAGGCACAAGTGGAATCTCACCCCAGTGGGCAAGCTGCTCTCAACAAACAGAAGAAGCTCTAGGCTTCTCTGCAAACCTTTCCTGCTCCTTAATATTGCTTAGGACTCTATGATGCACTAGATGAGGAAGGGTCCTGGAGGAATTTCACATACGACATTCAATCCACCAGCCCACACAAGTCCTGCTGCCTCACAGCTGATGGCAGGCTTTAGGCAAAAACAAAACAAAACCCCACAAAAACAACCAAAAAAACAAAAACAGGGAAGGTTTTGAGGTTTATTTATAGCTTTGTTTTGCTCTGCTTTCTACTGTGTCTTCTGGCTCCAGCCACACACACACAAAGATCTTGGGGCTCAGCAGTTCTCACCCTTCTTGACCCACTTCTACGGGGCTGGACACCCACCAGGGACATTTCTGCTCGGTATTGGAAATTAGGCCTTTGCCTAGTGTTCTAAAATCATCTGGGGGAATCCAACTTTATTATAATTTCTTGAAAATGGTGTGTTGCATTTATTTAAACTTGCAGGCAAGGAAACAGGCATAGCCGTCTCTAGTGATTAATAAAAATTGTGCATAGACTATGATTCTTTAAATCTCAAAACACTCCCCAAGCACCCCATCCCCAATCTAGTATTTTCCAAATCTCAAAGTCATTGCCAGGCAGGCATCATGGTTGATGATAATGGTTGAGGAGGGAGAGGCAAGGTGCTCCACTTGGAATCCAGGCAAACCACACCCACACCCACACCCACAGTGGGGAATTCGCAAGGAGGAAATAAGAGATGTCCCTAAATGACAGACCCAGTTCATACGTGGATACTTAGTCTCTCAGTTGTGTCTGATTCTTTGCAACCCCATAGACTGTAGCCCACCAGGCTCCTCTCTCCACGGGATTTCCAAGGCAAGGATCCTGGAGTGGGTTATTTCGTTTTCTAGGGGATCTTCCCGACCCAAGGGTCAAACCTGCATCTCCTGCATTAGCAGGCGGATTCTTTACCTCTGAGCCACCTGGGAAGCCTGACAGACCCAGTGGTAGACTCCAAACTCTGTAGTTAGATCCAGGTGAGCTTCCAGGACCACCAACCTACAGATTCAACATTGTGACTCTACTTCACTCCTTGCTTGTTTCCCTAGACTTCTCCCAACATATTTTCTTCACCAGTTTGGGAAAGGAACTCTCCCCTTTCTGTGGCTCTGGAATCTTCCCATCTGGATAACTGGACTCCAGCTGCAGATTCTAAACCAAAATGACTGTGGCATTAATTTCCTTGGAGAGCATGCTTCCACCAGAGGCTTTACAGTATCTGCCACCCTGGAGTCTTTCATTCCATTTAGCTCTGGATCTAAACAATAATGCCTATTGCTGGCTGGAAAATAAACCGTGGGAACTGGCATGTTTTTTTATGAGAGGTCACTGGGCACAGCACTGGCAGTGGCCTGGTATCCCCCAGACCTTTCGTTTAGCAGCCGCGTGGAGGCGATGGTCTCTAATAGATGCACCATTAGGCCAGACCTACATCTGAAAGCTTTGTTGATTCAGACATTCAGTAATTAAGCTGTGGGCCAGCGAGCACATTATCTGCAATCAAACATGTCCCTGATCAGTGATTAGATGGGCGAACATGTGACCTCATTGTCTCCGCCAAAGGATGGTTATGTAACAGTCTCTCATCCTCGGAACCATGGTTATGTGCCAACTTTTCATCCCAGTCAATAAGCAGAAATCACTAGCTGTGGTTCTGGGATTCAGATTTTCAGAATGACTGCCTTCTCTTTTGGAAGCTTGATTGCCTTTGACCTGATTGTTGATGTACTAGGAACTCAACAGAGACCCAGACCCAAGGTCAGTGGGTCCAAGAAAGGTGGGAGCTGGGAAGAATGACTGGGAGGCCGGGGGGCATGGCCCTGGTATCATGACCTCACTCAAACAAAGACAGAGCACCTCTGCTTTTAAACTTCAAACTTATCTTGCTGCATAAGAGGCAGTAAAGAGAAAGGTGTGTAGGAGGTTAAGGGGGAGAGAGAGAGAAAAAACATGAGAAAGGGAGAGAGGGGAAAGGAGGGGAGATTGAGTGTACTCGCTTTAGAGCCAAGGTCATGGAATAAGATTCCATGGCTTCTCTGTGGTCTGGCTGAGCAGCAGAAGCCGATCTCTTTCATGCACAATCGAACACTCATCATCTATTTTCTTCTGAAGGGTATTAAGGAGGATGTGTGAGACCTTCCAAGTGTATGTGGCAAAGCCAAGCAAGGACTAAAAGATAATCTGGCTTGAGGTGACCTGAGACATCTAAATGTCACATAGTCTCAAATGCACATGTGACCTGGAACTGCCCTGAGGTGACTCAGGCCCCAGTCCTTTCTTAATCCCTTATTTGCTCTCCTTACTCTAGCAAGATTAACTCAGCCCTAGCCCGCTGAGTGGTTCCCAAGCAGGCTTTTCTCCTGCTTTTAGCTTTCAGGGGCAAGTATCAAGGCTTTTGCACCGTTAAGAGCTTAGTCTCTGAACCCAGGCTGATTGGCATTTCAATCCTGGATGCTCTATCAGAAAGAGAAACAGTCACTTAAAATGCTGCATATGTTTTCAAAATAAAACCTACAACCCAATTAATAAGCAACAAGCCTCCATCCAGTACAGGGCCAGGCCCTGTGGGAGGAAACAATACTGCAGTGTGGAGTCCCTTCCTTCACTCAGACGCTTCCACAGTTTTGATGAATATGGTTTAAGGATGACATTGACAAGGGCCATATTTGATGAGTATACGGAGAGAAAAAGTATAGGGAAAAAATTACCAACAATGACTTAAAATGAATCTACCTATCTAGTGATTTAAGTCATGCTTCATTTTGATTTAATTTAAATCCCCCACAATCCAGATTCCTCAAGGGCAATAAGCACAGCAAGAAACATATCTTTTTTGTTTGCTTCTGTGTGTGTGTGTGTGTGTGTGTGTGTGTGTGTTTTAATTTTCCCAGAAGCAGACTCTGGGACAAGGATTTAAGTAAAGGGAGCTTTTTTTGGTGGGCTTCCCTTATGGCTCAGTGGTAAAGAATCCACCTGCCAACAAAAGAGATGCAGGTTCAGTCCCTGAGTGGGGAAGATCCCCAGGAGAAGGAAATGGCAACCCACTCCAGTATTCTTGTCTGGGAAATCCCATAGACAGAGGAGCCTGAGGGGTTATGGTCCCTGGGGTCACAAAAGAGTTGCATGCGACTAAATAACAACAACAACAAGCTCATTTGGGTAGGGAAGGAAATCAGCAGGGGCTGGGAAGATGAAATAAATAAGGCAGGAGAGGCAGCTGAAGAAGTGGTGAAGCTAGTCTAACGATGGGTAACTGGAGCTTACCCAGCGATGGGGAAGCTCTGGGAGTCTGAATAGAACACATGCTCCAGAGTGGTCTGAGCTCGAGTGAGAGAGCTGGGATATTTATACGTCACTTCCCATCCATCACTGATGGAGAGCTGCCTGTTGGTGGTTGGATGGCATCATAGACACAAAGGATGTGAGTTAGAGCAAACTCCAGGTGATAGTGAAAGACAGAGAAACCTGATGTACTGCAGCCCATGGGGTCATAAAGAGCTGGACATGACTTATGACTGAACAACAAAGAACAACTAACCACCATCTGGCAAAGTACCGTATGCAGATGGGGGAAGCACTCTCCCCACTAGCAAGGAACGTGGTGACTGGCAGGCTGGAAGCTGGGTCATGTAATGAAATGTGGGAGCCAGTAGGATACGGGTGAGGCACGGGTCCTGTTAGAGCTTCTATGTACAAAAGGACAAAAATGAAATTCTTACTGTAGACCATAAACATTTTCTATTGAAGATGTGACCAGCTAAATATACAACATTGATTCAGGAAGTGAATTATTCCTGGTATTTTCTCTTAACAAATGAAGGGGAAAACATCTTCTGGATAGGTAAGTTGCATCCTTGTTTCTTTTCCTACAAGGGTAACCATTTTGAAACATTACTGATGATGAAAATAAATTAAAAACTAGAAATTCTACAGGGCATCTTATATCAATTTCACAAATACCCCCACCCCCTTATATTTTTCAAACTACATTTTCATCATAATGTTACAGCCATAAAGCCAGGGAAGTATCTATCTATAGTGATATCAGTTCAGTCACTAAGTCGAGTCCAACTCTTTGTGACCCCATGAACCGCAGCACGCCAGGCCTCCCTGTCCATCACCAACTCCCGGAGTTCACCCAAACTCATGCCCATCTAGTCAGTGATGCCATCCAGCCATCTCATCCTCTGTTGTCCCCTTCTCCTCCTGCCCCCAATCCCTCCCAGCATCAGAGTCTTTTCCAATGAGTCAACTCTTTGCATGAGGTGGCCAAAGTATTGGAGTTTCAGCTTCAGCATCATTCCCTCCAAAGAACACCCAGGACTGATCTCCTTTAGAATGGACTGGTTGGATCTCCTTGCAGTCCAAGGGACTCTCAAGAGTCTTCTCTAACACCACAGTTCAAAAGCATCAATTCTTCGGCGCTCAGCTTTCTTTATAGTCCAACTCTCACACCCATACATGACTACTGGAAAAACCATAGCCTTGACTAGATGGACCTTTGTAGGCAAAGTAATGTCTCTGCTTTTGAATATGCTATATAGGTTGGTCATAACTCTCCTTCCAAGGAGTGACCATCTTTTAATTTCATGGCTGCAATCACCATCTGCAGTGATTTTGGAGCCCCCCAAAATAAGGTCTGACACGGTTTCCACTGTTTCCCCATCTATTACCCATGAAGTGATGGGACCAGATGCCATGATCTTAGTTTTCTGAATGCTGAGCTTTAAGCCAACTTTGTCACTCTCCTCTTTCACTTTCATCAAGAGGCTGGCTTGGAGCATTTTGAGCATTACTTTCATCCAAGCCTGGCTTGGAGAACTTTGAGCATTACTTTACTAGCGTGTGAGATGAGTGCAATTGTGAGGAGTTTGAACATTCTTTGGCATTGCCTTTCTTTGGGATTGGAATGAAGACTGACCTTTTCCAGTCCTGTGGCCACTGCTGAGTTTTCCTAATTTGCTGGCATATTGAGTGCAGCGCTTTCACAGCATCATCTTTCAGGATTTGAAATAGCTCAACTGGAATTCCATCACCTCCACTAACTTTGTTCGTAGTGATGCTTTCTAAGCCCCACTTGACTTCACATTCCAGGATGTCTGGCTCTAGGCGAGTGATCACACCATCGTGATTATCTTGGTCATGAAGATCTTTTTTGTACAGTTCTTCTTGTATTCTTGTCACCTCTTCTTAATATCTTCTGCTCCTATTAGGTCCGTACCATTTCTGTCCTTATTGAGCCCATCTTTGCATGAAATGTTCGCTTGGTATCTCTAATTTTCTTGAAGAGATCTCTAGTCTTTCCCACTCTATTGTTTTCCTCTATTTCTTTGCATTGATCGCTGAGGAAGGCTTTCTTATCTCTCCTTGCTATTCTTTGGAACTCTGCATTCAGATGCCTATATCTTTCCTTTTCTCCTTTGGTTTTCACTTCTCTTTTCACAGCTATTTGTAAGACCTCCCCAGACAGACATTTTGCTTTTTTGCATTTCTTTTCCATGGGGATGGTCTTGATCCCTATCTCCTGTACAATGTCACGAAACTCCATCCATAGTTCATCAGGCTCTCTATCAGATCTAGTCCCTTAAATCTATTTCTCACTTCCACTGTATAATCATAAGGGATTTGATTTAGGTCATACCTGAATGGTCTAGTGGTTTTCCCTACTTTCTTCAATTTAAGTCTGAATTTGGCAATAAGGAGTTCAGAGCCACAGTCAGCTCCCAGTCTTGTTTTTGCTGACTGTATAAGCTTCTCCGTCTTGGCTGCAAAGAATATAATCAATCTGATTTTGGTGTTGACCATCTGGTGATGTCCATGTGTAGAGTCTTCTCTTGTGTTGTTGGAAGACGGTGTTTGCTATGACCAGTGCGTTCTCTTGGCAAAACTCTGTTAGCCTTTGCCCTGCTTCATTCTGTATTCCAGGGCCAAATTTGCCTGTTACCCCAGGTATTTCCTGACTTCCTACTTTTGCATTCCAGTCCCCTATAATGAAAAGGACATCTTTTTTTGGGTGTTAGTTCTAAAAGGTCTTGTAGGTCTTCATAGAACTGTTCAACTTCAGCTTCTTCAGTGTTACTGGTTGGGGCATAGGCTTGGATTACCATGATATTGAATGGTTTGCCTTGGAAATGAACAGAGATCATTCTGTCATTTTTGAGATTGCATCCAAGTACTGCATTTCAGACTCTTTTGTTGACCATGATGGCTACTCCATTTCTTCTAAAGGATTCCTGCCCACAGTAGTACACATAATGGTCATCTGAGTTAAATTCACCCATTCCAGTCCATTTTAGTTCGCTGATTCCTAGAATGTCGACGTTCATTCTTGCCGTCTCCTGTTTGAAGGTGAAGGTGAAGGTGAAGTCACTCAGTCGTGTCCGACTCTTTGTGACCCCATGGACTGTAACCTACTAGGCTTCTCCGTCCATGGGATTCTCCAGGAAAGAATACTGGATTGGATTGCCATTTCCTTCTCCAAGGGATCTTCCTGACTCAGGGATCGAACCCGGGTCTCCCGCATTGGAGGCAGACGCTTTAACCTCTGAGCCACCAGGGCCTTGATTCATGGACCTGCCATTCCAGGTTCCTATGCAATATTGCTCTTTACAGCATTGGACCTTGCTTCCATCACCAGTCACATCCACAGCTGGGTATTGTTTTTGCTTTGGCTCCATCCCTTCATTCTTTCCGGAGTTATTTCTCCACTGACCTCCAGTAGCATATTGGGCACTTATCGACCTGGGGAGTTCCTCTTTCAGTATCCTATCATTTTGCCTTTTCATACTGTTCATGGGGTTCTCAAGGCAAGAATACTGAAGTGGTTTGCCATTCCCTTCTCCAGTGGACCACATTCTGTCAGACCTCTCCACCACGACCCGCCCGTCTTGGGTGGCCCCACACGGCATGGTTTAGTTTCATTGAGTTAGACAAGGCTGTGGTCCTAGTGTGATTAGATTGACTAGTTTTCTGTGATTATGGTTTCAGTGTGTCTGCACTCTGGTGCCCTCTCGCCACACCTATTGTCTTACTTGGGTTTCTCTTACCTTGGACGTGGGGTATCTCTTCAGGGCTGCTCCAGCAAAGCACAGCCGCTGCTCCTTACGTTGGACGAGGGGTATGTCCTCACAGCTGCCCCTCCTGACCTTGAACGTGGAGTAGCTCCTCTCGGCCCTCCTGTGCCCGCTCAGCCACCGCTCCTTGGATGTGGGGTTGCTCCTCTAGGCCGCCACCCCTGACCTTAGACGTGGTAGCTCCTCTCAGCCACGCTTTTGCGTGGTCCATTGCAGCCGGACCTATTTATATAGTTCTATATAAATAAATATAGCTATATAAATATAAATATTACATGATTAATGGTACTTGCTCTCCATATACAATTAATATACAAGATAGCTATCACTATGAGGGCTTGTTTTTATTTCTAAAATAGATATGTCCCTAGAAAAAACTGTTGATCAGACCCAGATTTCCCTTTTCTATAAAAGCAGCATGTTTTCATCTATTAGGAATTTTTGAAAGCTCCAATAAAATATCCTCATGGTTAAACTCCATGGCTCCAGAGCACCCGAGACTGTCAGTCTTGTTTATGTAAGTCATTGCAAACTGCACACAACTTGAGGCTTAAGTATCAGTTCAATAAGAAAGCACTCTTGAGTGAATTGATAAAAAGAGCAAAAGAGAAAGAGAACTTGAGCATAACGTGTAATCGATACCAATGATTTGGGAGCCTGCTAGGCTCTGCAGTGAAAATGGCAAATAAGGTAACAGCATCAAGAAGGAAGAGGAAATGAAAGCACCAGCAACAGAAACGCGGCTGAGTAAGTCACTACATGATGTTCTGAGATGCCCTGAGGTCGAAGGGTGGCAAACAAGTCTCTCCCATTGGGTGAATTCCCTGCCATGGTGAGTTGGGGGTGATTGGAGCATAGAAAAGGGCAAAAGTAGTTTCACCACTATAAATGTAAAAATGTTTTGAAAGTGGCAGAGAGATCTAGGTGTCCACTGATATTCACTTTCCCTCCTCTTCCTCAGTAATAAAAGCTCTGAATTATAACTAGCTGCACAACTACTCTTCTTTCAGCTCACAGTAGCCCTGTGACTAAATTCTGGCTAAAGGTCATTAAGCAAAACAGTGTATATAATTTGTGGTGAGCGACCCTGAAGGGAGACATCAGCTACTTCTTTCTTTCCCTTTTCCTCTTTCTTCTAGCTGCAATGCAGATGTAATGGATGGAGCAGGAGTGGCCACCTTGGACCATGAAGTGGAAGCTGTGTGTTATTAGGAACCTAGGTCCACAGAGCCACCACAGTGGACTTGGGTTGCTGACATTTCGAGGGGAGAAAACAAAACCACTTTCTTGTCCTTTGGGGGTTTTGTTACCCATCAGTTCAGTTCAGTTCAGTCGCTCAGTCATGTCTGACTCTTTGCGACCCCATGAATTGCAGCACGCCAGGCCTCCCTGTCCATCACCAACTCCCGGAGTTCACCCAAACCAATGTCCATTGAGTCGGTGATGCCATCCAGCCATCTCATCCTCTGTCGTCCCCTTCTCTTCCCGCCCTCAATCTTTCCCAGCATCAGGGTCTTTTCAAATGAGTCAGCTCTTCGCATCAGGTGGCCAAAGTATTGGAGTTTCAGCTTCAACATCAGTCCTTCCAATGAACACCCAGGACTGATCTTCTTTATGATGGACAGGTTAGATCTCCTTGTAGTCCAAGGGACTCTCAAGAGTCTTCTCCAACACCACAGTTCAAAATCATCAATCCTTCAGCGCTCAGCTCTCTTTTTAGTCCAACTCTGACATCCACACATGACTACTGGAAAAGCCATAGCCTTGACTAGACAGACCTTTGTTGGCAAAATAATGTCTCTGCTTTTTAGTATGCTATCTAGGTTGGTCATAACTTTCCTTCCAAGGAGTAAGCGTCTTTTAATTTCATGGCTGCAATCACCATCCACAGAGATTTTGGATCCCAGAAAAATAAAGTCAGCCACTGTTTCCACTGTTTCCCAATCTATTTGCCATGAAGTGATGGGACTGGATGCCATGATCTTTGTTTTCTGAATGTTGAGCTTTAAGTCAACTTTTTCACTCTTCTCTTTCACTTTCATCAAGAGGCTCTTTAGTTCTTCTTCACTTTCTGCCATAAGGGTGGTGTCATCTGCATATCTGAGGTTATTGATATTTCTCCTGGCAATCTTGATTCCAGCTTGTGCTTCATCCAGCCCAGCATTTCTCATGATGTACTCTGCATATAAGTTAAATAAGCAGGGTGACAATATACAGCCTTGACATACTCCTTTTCCTATTTGGATCCAGTCTGTTGTTCCATGTCCAGTTCTAACTGTTGCTTCCTGACCTGCATACAGGTTTCTCAAGAGGCAGATCAGGTGGTTGGTATTCCCATCTCTTGAAGAATTTCCCACAGTTTATTGTGATCCACACTGTCAAAGGCTTTTGCATAGTCAATAAAGCAGAAATAGATGTTTTTCTGGAACTCTCTTGCTTTTTTGATAATCCAGCGGATGTTGGCAATTTGGTCTCTTGTTCCTCTGCCTTTTCTAAAACCAGCTTGAATATCTGGAAGTTCATGGTTCACATATTGCTGAAGCCTGGCTTGGAGAATTTTTAGCATTACTTTACTAGCATGTGAGATGAGTGCAATTGTGCAGTAATTTGAGCATTCTTTGGTATTGCCTTTCTTTGGGATGGGAATGAAAACTGACATTTTCCAGTCCTGGGGCCAATGCTGAGTTTTCTAAATTTGCTTGCATATTGAGTGCAGCACTTTCACAGCATCATCTTTCAGGATTTGAAAGCTGAAGTTTAGATCTGCGAGTTATTTACTGGAAAGAGATTTTCCTTTTTGATCAACAACCATATCCAGTTCTGTTTAGAACTGCAGTCATTCTCAATCTCTCCCTGCCTACCTGCACAGAAAGGATGGATACTTGCTTCCATGGTGAGCTAGAGCATGGACACATTATGTGAAGGCAGGTCATTTGAGTATGGAAAAGAGAGCAGTGAACAATTTAGAATTTATTTAGAAATCATTCTAGATTAACAGTAGTAGCTCATCCAGTCTAATGGTGGCAGTGGCTGAGGCAAGGTTCAGGAGAGGACAGTGGTACACTGGTGTCCTGACCAAACTTTTTTATGGCGTGTTTTTCTGTCATGCTCACCTACTTTTCTCTTACTGTTTCTCAAAGCCAGTTTCTCCAGCCTTCCAATTGAATATGTGAAATATCCAGCATTCTTCCAGTGATGGGTCAGTATCTACTGCTTAGAATCGTAAACTAGACTCACACAGAAATTGGTATTTGGGCATGAGTTTTAACAAATAGCCTTAGGGAAATGGAGGCTCTCTGAAGGGAGTTATTTGTCCTAGTTGGGTCTGAAACTGGCAAACTATTCATCTAGGGTCACCAGGAATAACGTCCTCATTAAAGACACGCTCCTCCTTGGACTGCCACAGCTCTACTTGGCAGCATCAAGAGTGAAACCCTCCCTCGCAAAGGGGAATCATTTCTCTCCTGGTAGGAGAGACAAGGCAAGCAGCTCTAAGTGCCCATCTCTCCTACTCTCTCCTCATTCACACCCCCTACTATTATCTGCCTTAGGATCACCAGGACTCATCTCATTATGTCCAAAACATATTCATCCATCACAAGAAGCCCAGGCCACCACACACTCTTATCCGTGCTTCAACCCCCTTGTAGCTTTGCGTATCTCCTATTCAGGCCCCACCGCCAAGCCCTCCCCAACTCTCTGAGGTGCCCTCCATAACCCTAGCTGGTCATCAACAGAACCCCTTCGGCTCAAGTCTCTTTTCTAAATGACCCCTCAGTTCAGGGTTCCCCAATAGAGGACAAGGCATGTTCTAACAGAAACTGTTAGAAAGCCTCAGGGCTTTCACACGAGGACATCACTTTCTCTACAACCCTTTCAAATGGTGGCTGTTTTTAGTTTTCAGTCCCATCTTTCATACAGTGTGGGGCATGGTGATTCTGGATCCAGCAGGCTAGCTCAAGAAGCTGATAGTCATTATTATAGTTTACTTGATTGGTTGACTAAATTCTGGATTCAGTTGGGACTCACCTTGAATGAGGTTGAGATGTAAGGATCTGCAAGGATTCTAAAGACTTATGGACATAGTAAAGCTCAAGTTCATTCTTTCGTGTGTTTTCCACTAATATCACTTGAGAACCACTCAGAAGAGTCTTCCCCATGGCCTTAAGAAATCAGTTGGTGAGGAGTGTGCTCCTCACCAGAGGAGAGATTGACTGACATGAGATCACATGTAGAAACAGGCTAGCTGATATCAATGTGTCCTAAAATCAAGAGGTCAAGGGACACTACTTAACAAGCAGCAAGATGACCATGGTTATTATGGGATTGATAGATCTGACTGGGATTGACCTTGGGATCGCCAGATCTGAAGATCATGGGTAGTCTACGGAGTCCCCCTTTGACTTTGAAAACAACAAACTCTGGTTTCCCCATTTGACTTTGACAACAACAAACTCTGGTTAACAGAGGTTAGACATGTGCCCCTAAATATAATGACTGAGTTGAGACCTCTTACCGAGGTCTAAAATCTGAGTCACCCAGCTCCCAGACCAGAGCTCCCTGAACTGCATGCACCAAAAAGGAACCCTGCAAAGACTTTCCCAGTATCTCCTGGATCTTTCTAGCCCACTTTAGACAGACCTCATTGTTTACCACAGTAAATACACTCTGGGGAAAGGAAATAATGTACATCTTTGGGGGTATTACCGGATGCTGAATCTAAGATAACACTAATTTCTGAGAACCTGGAAAGTTACTGTGGCTCATCAGTTCGTCTTGTGGGAAGATAAAGGATTTTGGACAGGAGTCCAGCTCATGGTGATGCCTGTGGGACCCTGAACCCACCTCCAGGTTGTTTATTCAATTCCTGAATATTGACAAAATATATTCTCAGAAACTGTGGCAGATTTTATTTTCCAAAGAGAGCTGCAATGCTATTTCCTATCCCAATGTTGTTCTCAAATGTGATCCTGCAACTACCCCAATAAGAGGTAGAGTCTGTTTCTCCACTGCCTTGAATCTGGGTGGGCCCAGTGACTACTCTGATCAATAGAATAGGGAAGAAGTGATGCCATACCAGTTCTATGTGTACCTCTTAACTGGTTGGGCACTTCCTGCCTCTTGGAAGGCAGCTGCCCTGTCAGAAGAGCAACTACCTTGAGACCACCACACTGGGAGAAGCCCAAGTCAACATAAGGTGTCATGTGGGAAAACACAGGCACAAGACTGATTTGACTAACTGATTTGACAATGAGGATGGGCTTTCCCACTTACATGGTATGGCAGACACTTTAACTTGAATGGGCTAAAGCTGCAGTTTCAAGCTTTAAATAAAAAGATAATTAAAGCATGTGCCAATATAAAAGTACTTTATAGTATGGCGACAAATAGAACTATATGCTAAAGTTTTCTAAGTTTAAAGGCTAAATGAGATTCCTGGTGGAGAAATAACACAACTATTAATTTTACTTGTTGTTCTAAGTCATAATAATATATTTTTAGTATACTTTCAGAAATGGAGACAGTAAATGACGCAAAGTGTAGACAACAATTTCTCAAGTCATATAGCTTTAAGCTTTTGCTTTTAACAAAATTGAAAATCCTATGAGCTGGGTGCTCATACATTATCAAAAATAATTCTTGTTGATAGATCACCACATAACATTTAGCACATACTTGGAAAGAGTTCAACAAATTGAGTGTCACTGGGATAGCAAAACTCCTACATTCCTATATACTTATATCAGCAAGATTCAGAACTCTTATCTTTAACAATGAAAAAATAGGAACAAATTGTTTCATTGTTGCTGAACCCTGATTCTTTCTAGCAGTAAGTCATGTTCATCTATGGATGTATGAACTAATTTTAAAAAATCAGCCACTTCCATATTACCAAGAAATTAAATTATAATTAAATTTTGTTTTTGTATCTTATTATTGACTTACATTTACGCTGTTTTGCACTAGTCAAGATTCGCTGTTTTGCACTAGTCAAGATTATCCATACACACACACAGAAAGTTGAGGAAATAATCTGCCAGTATTTCAAAACTTATCTGATCTAGTAAAGCAGTTGTTAATGTCATTGATTAATGAGTGAAGCTTTGTTATGTATCTTCATTCTTCACTTCCATCTCACTTATTAATGTGAACAGAATGATAAACCAACATCCATGTCAGAACTACATTCATTAGTTAACTACTCAAGCAACTTCCTGACTGAATCAGACAATACCCAAGCCTTTATTTCTAGTCTGGTTTTGTCAAATCATGGTTGATTTGTGACCATAGGTTGGTAAAAACAACAACGGAAGACAAACAACTGCTCCACCACAAAACCCTCAGTTCAGTCGCTCAGTCATGTCCGACTCTTCACGATCCCATGGACCACAGCACGCGAGGTCTCCCTGTCCATCACCAACTCCCAAAGTCTACTCAAACTCATCTCCATTGAGTCGGTGATGCCATCCAATAATCTCATCCTCTGTTGTCCCCTTCTCCTCCTGCCTTCAATCTTTCCCAGCATCAGGGTCTTTTCAAATGAGTCAGCTCTCCACATCTGGTGGCCAAAGTACTGGAGTTTCAGCTTCAACATCAGTCCTTCCAATGAACACTCAGGACTGATCTCCTTTATGATGGACTGGTTGGATCTCCTTGCAGTCCAAGGGACTCTCAAGAGTCTTCTCCAACACCACAGTTCAAAAGCATCAATCCTTTGGTGCTCAGCTCTCTTTATAGCCCAACTCTCACATCCACACATGACTACTGGAAAACCATAGCCTTGACTAGATGGACCTTTGTAGGTAAAGTAACATCTCTGCTTTTTAATATGCTGTCTAGGTTGGTCATAACCTTCCTACCAAGGAGCAAGCATCTTTTAATTTCATGGCTGCAGTCACCATCTGCAGTGATTCTGGAGCCCAAAAATATAAAGTCAACCCCTATTTCCCCATCTATTTGCCACGAAGTGATGGGACCAGATGCCATGATCTTAGTTTTTTGAATGTAGAGTTTTTTTCACTCTCCTCTTTCACTTTCATCAAGAGGCTCTTTAGTTCTTCACTTTCTGCGATAAGGGAGATGTCATCTGCATATCTGAGGTTATTGATATTTCTCCTGGCAATCTTAATTCCAGCTTGTGCTTTGTCCAGCCCAGCATTTCTCATGATGTACTCTACATATAAGTTAAATAAGCAGGGTGACAATATACAGCCTTGACATACTCCTTTCCCAATTTGGAACCAGTCTGCTGTTCCATGTCCATTTCTTTCTTTCTTTTTTTTTTTTTTAGTTTTTTTATTTTTTAAATTTTAAAATCTTTAATTCGTACATGCATTCCCAAACATGAACCCCCCTCCCACCTCCCTCCCCATAACATCTTTCTGGGTCATCCCCATGCACCAGCCCCAAGCATGCTGCATCCTGCGTCAGTCCATGTCCATTTCTAACTGTTGCTCCCTGACCTGCATACAGATTTCTCAAGAGTCAGGTCAGGTGGTCTGGTATTCCCATCTCTTTCAGAATTTTCCACAGTCTGTGATCTACACAGTCAAAGGCTTTTGCATAGTTAATAATAGACATTTTATTATTAAAAATAAATAAAATTCTATTTTCTAAATTTATTCTATAAATAAATTTCTATAAAGAAATAAATACATTTCTATTTATTAATAGAAATAGACGTTTTCCTGGAACTCTCTTGCTTTTTTGACGATCCAGCAGATGTTGGAAATTTGAACTGATTCCTCTGCCTTTTCTAAAACCAGCTTGAACATCTGGAAGTTCACGGTTCATGTATTGCTGAATCCTGGCTTGGAGAATTTTAAGCATTACTTTACTAGCGTGTGAGATGAGTGCAATTGTGTGGTAGTTTGAGCATTCTTTGGCATTGCCTTTCTTTGGGATTGGAATAAAAACTGACCTTTTCCAGTCCTGTGGCCATGGCTGAGTTTTTCAAATCTGCTGGCATATTGAGTGCAGCACTTTCACAGCATCATGTTTTAGGATTTAAAATAGCTCAACTGGAATTCCATCACCTCCTCTAGCTTTGTTCGTAGTGATGCTTCCAAAACCTTCAACCTTTGACAATCAATTAGCTATATGGAATTTATAATAAAGGGCATTGTAGATTTCATTATTAAAGTATGTGCTAAATATCCTTTACATCAGTAAAATTTGTAATGAATATCTTTCTTTTCATAGATCTAGTTAAACCTTACCAGCACACCACTGCAGTCAGCCCAGGTGGGGCAGAAGATAATGGGACCATGAAGGAGGAATGGCCAAAGGTAGTCATAAATACTGCCTCATCAGGTGCACAAACAAGGACCATAGATTCTCTACAAAGATTCTCTTCCTCACTGTGCCACATGTTTATTTACACATCTTATTTTATTATTATTTATTTACTTTTTGGCTGAACCCCATGGCATGTGGGATCTTAGTTCCCCAAGCAGGGATAGAACCTGTACCCCTCCACCCTGCCACCTCCACCCACAGTGGAAGGTGGAGTCCCTATTTACATATTTTAAACTGATCGCCTTTTGTTTCCTTTTCCTTTACTTCACCATTGCACAGAGTGTGATGGTGGTTGAGAAGGGATTATGAGAGAAACAGATATCCCTCAGATGCCCTGGGTGAGGGCTAGAAGAAGTGACTGATGAAATAGCAGGATATTTTCTTTGGGAATAGAGTATGTTGGATTATTTGAAGTGGCAACACTTAAAAAAACAGATGTATGAGAAGATGAGTCTTCTGAGATATTGGACAGCCAGAGGGGTAGATAGCTCCATCTACTTGGCACCCTTTTCTATGTTGAGGAAACTGCCCATAGTGTAAGTCTTGGAGGGAAGAACAGTCCTACCTCCTACTGAGGAAACTCTATTATGTGCTTTTTCTGACCCTTGGTGGCTGGAATTTTTTGCATGTTATCTGAGCTGAGAAAAATGAAATTCCTCTACTTGGGATTTTGGATCTGGAGATAATAGGGAATAGTTCAGAAGTCTTGACATCTGCAACCATAGTAACTGGCCTCCACAGGTGATAGTCAGGGGGTGGGTGGGCAACATCAGTGGTTCAGAGGTGACTTCTTTAATCAATTCTTCCTGTGATGTCTTAGCAGTGGATCCAACTGCTTGGCTTCCCTAGTTGAATACCCATTGTCAGAGCTGATTCTCCAGTCGTTGTTGTTTAGTTGCTAAGTTGTGTCTGACTCTTGTGATCCCATAGACTGTGTAGCCTGCCAGGCTCCTCTGTCCATGGGATTTCCCAGGCAAGAATACTGGAGCAGGTTGCTGTTTCTTTCTCCAGGGGATCTTCCCAACCCAGGGATTGAACCTGGGTCCCCTGCATTGGCAGGTGGATCTGAGCCATCAGAGAAGATCCAGTTCTCCAAACCTTCCTGTTAAATCTGTGAGCTATTCAATAAATAACTGCAATTAGTATTTAGGGTGAACACAGTTGGTTTCTGTTGTTGGAGTTAATAAAATATGCCCAGAGGGGAGCCTTTTAAAGGATGTTGCCATGATTCTAAAAAGCAGGCATTTCCTAATGAGAATCCTGGCTAGAAGCCTGTTGCTCGGAAATTGGAAGAGCATCAAGACTGTGGATATGCCTGGCTGTTTAGCCTAACATACACGGGAAATGACTAAGATAAATTGCTCAAAAGTCCCAGCTGCCCTCATACATCTATGATAGGAGAAAATGTCTTGATGATTGTCTTGATGATAGTTAAATTTCTCTTTTCCAAAATATGCATTTCATTTTGAACATTTTGGCAACAGTCATAGCTCTGTGTTATTTTTTTTACAACAGGGTGGGCCAGGCATAATAATTTTTGATGGCCATTGGGATTCCCTTTATTATGTTTAGGAACTTTGTAGAAAGGGACATCATCTAAGTTGTCACCATCACAACTCATTTTTGGCAAGTCAACAGTCAGGCTAAATCTTCCACAAGTAAATTGACCACCTAATTTGATAGGTTTCTCATCTTTCAACTTGCGGTTTGTGTTAAGCAATTTTAGTGACACTGACTTTGATTGTTGCCGTGCCTGAGTTCTCTTCCAGAGGTTCTGGAGGAGAAACCACTTCTAGTCGTATTTAAGTTATTGGCAGAAGCCAGTTTATTACAGTTATAAAGTTGAGGTCTCCATGTCCTCGCTGACTGTCAATCAGTAGCCTCTCTCAGCTTCTTAAGGCCATTTGCTTCCCTTACCATGCTGTTTTCTCCACCTTCATTCTGGTGATGGTGCAGCATCTTTTCTGCCTCAAGTCCAAGAAGCTTCTTTGTTTTTAAGGATTCATGTGATTAGACTGGAACCATCAAGAAAAGGGAAAGCTCCTACACTGTTGGTGTGAATGTAAGTTGGTACAGTCACTAAGGAAAAAAAAAAAACAAGTTTCTTAAAAAACTAAAAACAGAGCTATGATATGACCCTGCAATCCCATTCCTGAGCATATATCTGAAAAAAAAAAACCATGGTCTGAAAGGACACATGCACCCCAAGTTTCTTTGCAGCACTGTTTATCATAGTGAAGACATGGAAGCAACCTAAATGTCCATCATCAGAGAAATGGATAAGGAAGATATGAGATACACACACACACACACACACACACACACACACAGTGGGATACTACTCAGTCATTGAAAAGAATGAAATAATGTCATTTGCAGCAACATGGATGGACCTATAGACTGTCATACTGAATGAAGTATAAGTTAGACTGAAAAGGAGCAATATCATATGACATCCCTTATATGCAGAATCTAAAAAGAAATGATACAAATGGACTTACAAAACAGAGACTCACAGATTTAGAGAATGAATTTTTGATCACCAGGGGGAAGGACCAGGGGAAGGGATAGTTAGGGAGTTTGGGATGGAAATATACATATTGCTATATTTTAAATGGATAACCAACAAGGATCTACTGTATAGCACATGGAACTCTGCTCAATGTTATATGCAGCCTGGATGGGAGGGGAGTTTGGGGGAGAATGGATACATGTATATGTATGGCTGAGTCCCTCTGCTGTTCACCTGAAACGATCACAACACTGTTAAATGGCTATACCTCAATACAAAATATAAAATTTTAAAAAAATATTAAAAAGTAAACAAATGGGTCCTAATCAAACTTAAAGTCTTTTGTAGAGGAAAGGAAACCATCAATGAAAGGAAAAGACAGCATATGGAATGGGAGAAAATATTTGCAAATGACACAGCTGACAAGAAGTTAATATCTGAAATATACAAACAGCTCATACAACTCAACATCAGAAAACCAAACAACCAAATCAGAAAATGGGCAGAAATAGACACCCAAATAGACACTTCTCCAAAGAAGACATACAGATGGCCAACAGGCATGTGAAAAAAATGCTCACTGTTACTTATTAGAGAAATGCAGTTCAAAATCATGATGAGGTATTATCTCACACCAGTCAAAATGGTCATCATCACAAAGTCTACATATACTAAATGCTGGAGAGGATGTGGAGAAAAGGGAACCCTCCTACACTGTTGGTAGGAATGTAAATTGATAAAGCCACTATGGAAAAAAGTGTGCTCAGTTCAGTTCAGTCACTCAGTCATGTCTGACTCTTTGTGACCCCATGGACTTTGTGACCCCCCAGGCATGCCAGGCCTCCCTGTCCGTCACCAACTCCTGGAGCTTACTCAAACTCATGTCCATTGAGTCGGTAATGTCATCCAACCATCTCATTCTCTGTTGTCCCCTTCTCCTTCCACCTTCAATCTTTCCCAGCATCAGGGTCTTTTCCAATGAGTCAATTTTTTGCATCAGGTGGCCAAAGTATTAGAGCTTCTTAAAAACTAAACATACAGCTACCATATGATCCAGCAATTCCACTTCTGGGTATCCCATTTCAGAAAAAGTGAAAACTCTATTTTGAAAATGTACATGCATCCCAATGTTCATAGTAGTACTATTTACAATAGCCAAGACATGGAAACAACCCAAGTACCCATCAACAAACAGCTGGCTTAAGAAGATGTAATGTATATATACACAATGAAATATTACTCAGCCATAAAAAGGATGAAATATTGTCATTTGTAACAACATAGCTGGACCCAGAGAATATTATACCTAGTGAAGTCAGGCAGAGAAAGACAAAATACATCACTTATATGTGGAATCCAAGAAATACAAAAGAATCTGTGTACAGAACAGAAGCAGATTCATAAACATAGAAAATAAACTTATGGCTACCAAAGGGGAGTGGGAAGGTGACACAGACATATTAGGAGGATGGAATTAACAGATGCAAATTACTTATACATAAAATAGATAAGCAACAAGCATTTACTGTACAGCAAAGGGAATTACACTCAGTATCTTGTAATAACTGAATCACTTTGCTGTATACCTGAAACTAACACAATATTGTAAATCAACTATACTTCAATAAAAAATCTTTAGTTATTTGGGTTCCTCGGGGTATTCATAGGACAATGATCAATTTACAGAGTCCCAGAAAGTTGTATGGTGCTATGGACTAAATGTGTTCCTCACAGTTCACGTGTTGAAGTCGCTAGGCGCCAGTGCGACGGTATTTGGAGGGGATTAGGTTTAGATGATGTCATAAGAGTAGAGCCCCCATGATGAGATTAGTGCCCCCATAAGAAGAGACCTCAGAGCTTCCTTTCTTAGCCACCTGAAAATCCAGCAAGACAACCGTCTATAAGCTAGGAAGAGAGTTCTCATCAGGAACCACATTGGCTGGCACCTTGATCTTGGACCTTCCAGTCTCCAGAACTGTGAAAAATTAATGTCTATAGTTTAAGCTACCTGGTCCACGCTATTTTGTTACAGTAACTCCAGCTGACTAAGATAGCTGGGTAGCATTCTGTGTGCTACATTGTGAGGAGACAGTCAATGGTGTTTTCTTGCTTAGCTAAAACAATGAGCATCCTGAATAAAGCTTATGAAAGAAAGAATGAAATGTCTTTGCCTTACCAACTGCAGCCCCTTCCTGTCTCTCAGATGACCCAGAGCACAGAATCACCACTGAAGGTGGCTGCGGGGAAGACCGTCCCCACTTAGAGATGTTTGGATGTCTCTTCCCACATGTCTATGGCAGTGCTTTGCACTGTGGACTCTCTGTCCATTAGCTCTGCAGGGCTCAGACTTAAATAGACGTCCCTCCGGGTACAAAAGGGGGCCTCCTCCACCCTCAGCCATGAAAGGCAAAGTGCCCCAAGGCAGTGTTTCTCCAGCATCACCTCACTTTGGAATCATCCAGAGCACTTTTGAAAAGTGTCCATGCCCAAGCCCCATACTCAGAAGTCCAGGTTCAAATGATCAGAAGGGGACCTTGACTATCAGTAGTTTTATAAAAATCTTCCCAGCTGCTTTTAATGTGCAGCCTGGTTTGTGAAGCACTGCTGTGAAGCAAAGGGCTGCAGGTTATCCCTGGGTGGCTCCGTCTAACAGATGAGTGAATCCCAGCTGTCAGGAATGATGACATTACCCATGTGGGGAGAACAGTGAGAAAGCAATAGTTGTCAAAGCCTGACATTTAGGCAGGGAGCACAAAATGTCTCAACATTTCCATTACTCTGCATGCAACTCCTCTCTGAAGAGGTGGCATTAGCCGGAGATAGGAACTCTCACGATGGTGTAAGGATGGCCTAGACATGAGTGATGTAATGAGACAGCAGCACACCATCACTCAGATGGCATCCTTGAGCCATCAGCTGGGAACTGGGTCACCTGATTAATTAAAACAGGCTGACGTCATGGAAGAGGCATTGACCACTGCCTCTGACACGGTCTGCTATGGGTAGTTTGGTTAACTTTGTAAGGATTCACCCAAGTCACAAATGAGAGAAGCAATTCTCTTCTTACCTACTGAAAGGGAATCATCACCTTCATGTTTCAAAAAAGGATAGCAATAATAGCTGATATTTCTTAAGGACTGACTGCCATAACAATTTACTACAAACCATGAGGCTTAAAACAAGAAAATGTGTTAACTTACAGTTTTGTAGGTCAGGAGTCTACCACAGGTCTCAGCAGGCTAAAAAATCAAGGCGCTAGCAGGGCTCAGTTCCTTTCCAGAAGCTTTCAGGATAAATCTGCTTGGAGCTCATTGAAGCCAGAGGCAGAATTCAGTTCCTGATGCTAGTAGGACTGAGGGTTCCATTTTCTCACTGGCTGTCAGTGGAGGGCTGTTGCCAGTGACTAGAGGCTGCCTGCATTCCTTGGCTGATGGGTCTCTTCCTCCGTCTTCAAAGCCAGCCATGTTGGATCAAGTCCCTCGACATGAGGGGTCCCCAACCTTCAGGATCTAATGCCTGATGATCTGAGGTGGAGCTGATGTAATAATAATACAAATAAAGGGCACAATCAATGTAATGTGCTTGAATCATCCCCAAACCATCCCCTCACCCCCAGTCAGTGTAAAAAATTGTCTTCCATGAAACCAGTCCCTGGTGCCAAAAAGGTTGGGGACTGCTGCCCTACACTCTCTCTCTCTCGTGCCTTTTTTCCCATCAGTATCTCTCTTTGACCTTCACTTCTGCCCCCGTTCCACTTTTAAGGACCCACGTGACTACATCAGGCCCACTTGGGAATCTTTAATTCCATCTGCAAAGTTCCTTTGGCCACTATAGGTAATGGGGTTGGGCAGGCTGCAGGGACTATGTTAAGATAGTCTGGGGCCACTGTTCTGCCCACCACACACCTCACTAGGGTCTTCTCCTACCCCTGTGGTAAGTTCAGTTCAGTTGCTCAGTCGTGTCCAACTCTTTGTGACTCCATGGACTGCAGCACACCAGGCCTCCCTGTCCATCACCAACTCCAGGAGTTTACCCAAACTCACGTCCATTGAGTTGGCGATGCCATCCAACCATCTCATCCTCTGTTGTCCCCTTCTCCTCCTGCCTTCAATCTTTCCCAGCATCAGGGTCTTTTCCAATGAGTCAGCTCTTCGCATCAGGTGGCCAAAGTATTGGAGTTTCAGCTTCAACATCAGTTCTTCCAATGAACACTCAGGACTGATCTCCTTTATGATGGACTGGTTGGATCTCCTTGCAGTCCAAGGGACTCTCAAGAGTCTTCTCCAACACCACAGTTCAAAAGCGTCAGTCCTTTGGTGCTCAACTTTCTTTATAGTCCAACTCTCACACCCATACATGACTACTGGAAAAACCATAGCCTTGACTAGATGGACCTTTGTAGGCACAGTAATGTCTCTACTTTTTAATATGCTGTCTAGGTTGGTCATAACCTTCCTACCAAAAGCAAGCATCTTTTAATTTCATGGCTGCAATCACCATCTGCAGTGATTTTGGAGCCCCAAAATATAGAGTCAGCCACTGTTTCCACTGTTTCCCCATCTATTTGCCATGAAGTGATGGAACTGGATGCCATGATCTTCGTTTTCTGAATGCTGAGCTTTAAGCCAACTTTTTCACTCTCCTCTTTCACTTTCATCAAGAGGCTTTTTAGTTCCTCTTCACTTTCTGCCTTAAGGGTGGTGTCATCTGCATATCTGAGGTTATTGATATTTCTCCCAGCAATCTTGATTCCAGCTTGTGCTTCATCCAATCCAGCGTTTCTCATGCTGTACTCTACATATAAGTTAAATAAGCGGGGTGACAATATACAGCCTTGACGTACTCCTTTTCACTATTTGGAACCAGTCTGTTGTTCCATGTCCAGTTCTAACTGTTGCTTCCTGACCTGCATACAGATTTCACAAGAGGCATGTTAGGCGGTCTGGTACTCCCATCTTTTGAAGAATTTTCCAGTTTATTGTGATCCACACAGTCAAAGCCTTGGCAAAGTCAATAAAGCAGAAATAGACGTTTTTCTGGAACTGTCTTGCTTTTTTTAATGATCCAGTGGATGTGGGCAATTTGATCTGTGGTGAGAGGTCAGTTTTACTCATTCAGCCCAGTTGCTCTTCCTTTAATTCATTTTCATGTTAACTGTATTTGTGTCTTAGCCCTGGCCCCCTTTCTTCTCTCTCTAAACATCCTCTGCAGGTGATCTCTTCCAGGTCCCTGGTTTTAAACAGTATTTGTATGCAACATTTCAAATTAATATCCTCTATCTTCTGTGCCCCAGAATCTTTTCTCCAATGGCCTACTTGACAGGTAGGTGTTTCACATGAATCTTCAGAATTACCAAATTTTTGTTCTCCTGTCCCCACCTCCAACCTGTTTCACATACCCCTTCCTGTCTCCCTTATGACATTATTGCCTATTTGATCATGCCAAACACTTGGGATTCATCCTATTTTCTTCCTTCTCCTTTGGCCACTTGCTCAATCATCCCCAAACCCTGTTGTATACCAGATCCTTTCTGTCACTTACCCTTTACTCCACAGCACAGTTACTACTGAGCCAGGCAACCCTGATTTTGCCATTAAACCTGCAGCTCCCTGCAGCAGCAAAATAGATCTTTTACAAGCTTTAATTGGAAGTAACAAAGCCAAAATACTAAGAGGTTATTTCTGGAGGGTGGATATATGGGTGGATGTTATTTTCTTTCTGGTACTTTTTTTGCACTTTAAACACTTTCATAGAAAACTCAAAACAAAATGTTCTGTAAAAAGAAAAACAAAAATAAGACGATACCTTCTCAGAAGTGTTCCCCTCCCTTTTCCCATCCCTACATTATTATCTCTAATAGCATCCTATTATTTCCTCTCTTGGTCTTTATCACACTTGGCAGTGGTTTACATTTTGTTTTCTGGTCTTATTGTCTCTCTCTCTCTCACTAGCTGTAAGGCCATGAGGGTAGTACCATATTTACAGTGTTGATTACTCTAAACCTAGCACCCAGGCCTGTGCCTGCCACACAGTAAAGGTTTAATTCACCCAAGTGTCCTTCGTTATCTGAATTCTCACTATCCAGTTATCCACTAAAATGACTTGCAAAAATTCCAGATTTATTACAAACCAGCCAACTAACACCAGAAAGCCTGTTTAAGGTGTATGTGAGCCCAGGTAAGAGAATGTCGATTGTGTTGTAGTCCTACCTCAACGGCTGCATGATACAGGTTATTGTTAAGTTGCAAGGTTGTGTCCGACTCTTTGTGACCCCATGGACTGCAGCCTGCCAGGCTCCTCTATCCATGGGATTCTCCAGGCAAGAATACTGAAGTGGGTTGCCATTTCCTTCTCCAGGGGCTCTTCCTGACCCAGGGATCGAACCCTCGTCTCCTGCGTCTCCTGCACTGCAGGCGCATTCTTTACCACTAAGCCATCTGGGAAGCCCCCTGATACGGATACTTGTTTAAGTGTGTACCAATGTCCAGATGTCTAGATGATCAGCATTCCCAGTTATTTAGTGAAAAAGTCTTCTAAGAAAGTAGTACTCATTCACTTCATGTTCATCATCATTTGGAAGAACGGAAAGAAGAGGATCCGTGTACTGAATCTTTACAAGAAACCCCAGATCACATGCAGAAAACCATTGCTGCAGCCAAGAGAATGTGATTGTGATATCAAAGAAAGCACTGCACCCCAGAAATGTAGTGACACACCCTGTCTCATGCCTCTGGGAGCTGTATAACCTTCAACAAAAACAATACAAACATGTTCATTTGAGAGCTTTCCCCACTACATGTTATCTCATCTATAGCTCCAAATGACGGCTCAGAGTCACGACCACTTCCAGAGGCTTTCATGCTAATCAGACAGCCACCCCCCATTTCCTTGTTTGGATGTGTAGGACGTGATACATCTACCATTCCACTCAGTCTTTCCCTCAACCCCAATCCCCAAAGGAGACTGAAGCTTCCACCTCCTTCCTCTGGCCTACCAGACTCTGCTCGGGCAACTCTTACGTTGATCAGTAACCAGAACCTGAAAACTGCTCTATTATTTCATTTTATTTTTCTAAGCATAACTTTCATTTCCTATTTAAAGTATCTTGAACATATTATTTCCACTACATTTATTTATTACATTATTTGAAAAGACTCTGATGTGGAAAAAGATTGATGGCAGAAGGAGATGACAGAGGGTGAGATGGTAGGATGGTGTCACTGACTTAATGGACATGAGTTTGAGCAAATTCTGGGAGACAGAGAAGCCTGGTGTGCTGCAGTTCATGGAGTCACAAAGAATCGGACATGACTTAGCCAATGAACAACAATAGTTATTTATGTTTCAGTTATACTCACTGAGTGTGGGAAAGATGAACTTCGTCTACTCCATAGTATTCCTCCTGTCAGCGTTGCCCTGGACCAGCTATGTCAGTATCACCAGGAAGCTTGTTAGAAATACTAGTTCTGGGATGTCTCTGGTGGTTCGGTGGCTAAGACTCCACGCTCCCAACACAGGGGGCCTGGGTTCAATCCCTGGTCATATAACTAGATCCCCCATGCCACAGAGAAGACTGAAGATCCTATGTGCTGCAGGTAAGACCTGGCACAGTCAAATAAATAAATAAAAAGAAATATTGAGAAATAAATGCTAGTTCTTGGATCCTAACCCAGACCTACTGAATCTGAAACTCTAGGTCCAAGGATCCCATGTTTCATCTCCTTAGATGATTCTGATGAGTGCCAAAGTTTGAAAAGCCTTGCTATACACTGGAGTATTACACACAAAAAAAATCAGATAGTCAATGTTTTGATGTTTTTACATTATGTAGGAATCCCTGGTGGATGCTTATAGAGGGCTTTAAGAGTATTTTAGTGATATTTAGGAAAATTGGTTGTGGATTTTGGATTGCCTGGGAATACATTTTTTTTTCATTTACAATAACAGACTATCAGCTTCCTTTATCTGAAAATTTGCTATCCAACATGCTTTCAGAGATGGATTAGATACAGATAGCAAGGGAGGTCTGCATTCAGAAAAGGAATGTTGAGAGTTTGAAAGGCATATGCCAAGAATTCCTTCACAGTGTTTAGAGCCTGTCTGGGTGAAAGGCTGCCCCTTTCTTGCCTCCGCTAGTAAGTGCCTCGGGATAGAACATACACATGGGCCAAAGTAGGGAAAGTATAAGGCAGTGGTAATAAATACTTTGCGAAATATGTGACAATTGTTTTAGGATTTTAGGGGAAAAAAAGTTCAAGAAAACACTGAGGGAAAACTCAAGGCTATATGGAATGCCAGCTTGAATTCTCACTCCAAAAAGTAATGATGGAGAGAGAAAGGCAGTTTGTAACCAGAAACGATGAGAACCAGATTCTTCAAATAACTCATTTCTGCCAGTCACTGTCAACCATAGCTAGTCAAGGTCAGGTCTAAGAGAAAACTCTCTTCCTAGTGGAGCACCACTGGTCAATTTTCCAATGGCAGATGACCTTAACCAAATCTACACTCAAGCCTTGCTATTTCTCCCAACAGACATATAGCCATTTACTGATTATGTAAAGTTCAAAAGGAGCCAAACAGCAGAGTCTGATCCAAGAAGAGAGTTTTTTTTTTTTGTTTTTGTTTTTTGTGGAGACAGGTGATCCAGAAAGTCAGCTTTACCCTTCTGTTGCAAAGATACATAGTTCAACACATACAAATATTTCTCTTAACTCTGGGAAAATCTCTGTCAGAAAAACTTAAAAATGCCTATCCAGTCTAGGTAAATTACATCTGGTCTGAATACTCACAAAAGGACCCAGGAAATGAAACACTGAATGGAGGTATACAGAGAATTTCAGCAAGAATAATGCTTTCAATTGGGCATTTATAAACCATGGTCAGGGCATTTATTTCATGACCAAATGTGTGGCCTTAAATGGTTTTAGAATTCACTCAGCATAGACTGAGTTATTGGAGGAAATCAATAGTAACTTTAAAGCAAAGACTGTACTATTCAGCAAAGCTTGACTGCATCAATGCCTGTGAAGAATGAAGTACAACACGCTTTGTTTATCTCTACCTGAAAAGTCTGTCTGTTCTAGGGATTTGGGAAGTGGGTCGAGGTTAGTCCTGCCATAACAACTGAGATCATATGTCTTGATACTGACACCTTGCGATATTTCCACCAGATATTTACTATGGAGGCAACTGATTCTACAAAATTAATATGAAACTATATATTCTATAAAGCGGGCTTCCTTGGTGATTTAATGGTAAAGAATCCTCCTGCCCATGCAGAAGACCCAGGTTTGAACCCTGGGTTGGGAAGATCCCCTGGAGAAGGAAATGGCAACCCACTCCAATATTCTTGCCTGGAGAATCCCACAGACAGAGGAGCCTGGCAGGCTACAGTTCATAGAGTTGCAACTGAGTTGGACACAATTTAGCAACTAAACAACAACAATTCTATTAAGCAACTTGTCCTTTCTTGACATAGTATACAATCATCATTTTGTTGTATTTAAACAAACAACTCTATTCATAGGCACAGAATTTTTCTATTAGCACATTTACCCCTCAAATTATCACCCTTATTTGGATTATCTTCCATTTTCTTTCTGAAAACAGGTACATCTTCTCTTTCAAATTCCTTTAAAACTTTTTCTTAAAACCTTCCCACACTAAAGTTAGCTGGCCCGGTCTTGTCAGAAAATACTTATTGAATATAAGGGGAAGTTAGTCTCCGCAGCATGGAGGAAGGGAATGTGTATAAAGAGACTGTACTACTTTCTACTCCAAGCCTGACTTGGGAGTAGAGGAATCAGATGAATTTTAAATTGACCTTGAGATGGAAATTTGAGAGTGAAGAGCACTGAGTATTTAAGCTGAATGGACACTGTTTTGATAATTAAAAATGACTGGTCAAGATGTTTTAAAGGATCTGCTACCTAGTAGAGAAGGGGGAGGTAGTCATTGAACAAAACAAACAAACAGAGACTCCTCAACAAATCAGTGCCATCTATTTACAGGGTAAGGGAAGGCTTCTTGTGGAAAGTGGTACCTTAGTGGAGCTTACTGATACTTCTGGTGGGGTTGGGTTTAGTGTCATTGTTGAGGCACCAGAAACCATAAATGACTTTGTCAGCCATATTTAAGAGTATGGGCAGTTTTTAGATCATGATTTCTGTAAGGGCTAGGCTACAGTTTATCCTCCTCAATGAACCCATTGTGGAGTTAAGTGCAGGACAAGCAAGTAGCAAATGTTAGAGATGTCTTTGCTCCCAAATTGAATCCTAATATTCAGTTTTTTCATGGGTGAAATTTTACTCCCCTTACTATTTTTTTTTTTAGGGTTCAAGGAAGGCTATCTGAGATCTTTGCAAACTGGACATTAATTTGAAAAATAAAGTGGATGGCTCACTAACAGAGACTTCATAAACATTTATCATATGAATGAAAGCATGAATAAATAGAAGGCTGTTTTAATAGTGCCACTAAGCCGAATCCATCTCTTGGTTTTACAAACATGAGTGGAGAAATCTCCATTATTTTGATTTTGATTTATGCCTGCAACACTGTGCTTATTAAAGCATGGCTCGCATGCTCCAATAATTCACGCAGTTCATAAGAGATTAATAAACTATATCATATCAATGTCACTGTAAGTTTGCATAATTGTATTGAATTTCTTCTTCTCACTAGGCCTGATATTCATAATTTCATCAGATTTGATACACTATTGATCTTCACAGCCTGGTTTGTGAAATTACCTCATCCTCTAAACAAATATTAATGAGCAATCTTTATCCCTTGAACCTGGAAGCATTGCTCAAACCCACAAAACTAAAAATAGACATCTGGCCTTTTAAGTACCATGAGCACCAGATGCAAGAAGGGAAGAAAACATTAGGCCCACGGCTGAGAAATTTTATATACATTTAAAAATAAAAACTGGAAAGGAGAAAATGTCAAAAGAGTGATTATTACACAAAGTTCCAGTATGCGAGTTATTTATGGTGCTACCTCTAAAACTCCTGACCCTGGAATCAATTTCTAAATCAACTGCAAACCAATCTCATCCCAGAGTGCAGCCCATACATTCTCATTCAGAACCAGCTGGTATCTTTCCACTGTTCTCCCATCATCGTCCTATAGATTATATTTCTGGATGTGGAAAAGGGAAGAAGGGAATTGTCCTTTCTCATTTGCCTTCTGCTCAGGACAGTTTTTAAGAGACACTTATCAACCCCTTGGTTCAAACCAGTCACCCATATCAATTATTTGTGATTTTTTTTCTTTTTAAAAACTTTCTACTATGGAAACATTTAAATTATGTACCAGGCAGACACTATAATAAACTCCTATGTACCCAGCCACTTAGTGTACCACTCCCAACTTGCGGCTGATCTTATTTTATGTATATATCTATCAGATCTCCCCTCCCATAAGAATTTGAAGTAAACGCCACTTCCTTTATAAATATTTCAGAATGTAAAGGGCTCTTATCCTTGGATACAAAATTCACCACCCTTTTTTTCAATTCTCTCAGATGGTGATAACAGAAAGTTACCTGGTGGTGCTATTTAGGGAGTCTTCTCTTTGCAAGCTGCTTTGAAGGCACATATCTTGTCGGGCTACCCATGTATCCCATTTCAGGAGCTCTACTCTGACTTGCAGGCAGGAAAAATGATGACCCACATGCATCATTCAACCAGCTTCCCCTCTTCTGGTGTGTGACACAAGCATAAAGGACCCAAATGTTTTTCATTAACTGTAAGTTTTTGCTTATTTTTCCCCCTAGGTATATTATTTCTATTATTGATTTCTGGTTTAAGCCACTGTAGTCAGAGAGTTTATGCTGTATGATTTCCACCCTTGATTTATTAAGACTTGTTTATGCTCTAGAATATAGATATATTTTGGTGAACATTCCATGAGATTTCCACAGATGTTCTGCAAATGTCAATTGGGTCATGTTGGTTAATGGTGTGTTTAAATTATTTATATCTCTATTATTTTTTCCTACTTGTTCTAGCAATTAATGTGAGAGAATTTTAAATTTATGCAACTAAGATTGTCGATCTATCTCTACTTTTAGTTGTGTTAAGTTTTCCTTTATATATTTTGGAGCTATGTTATTAGAAGTTCATTCACTTTTAAGACCATTACGCTTTTCTGTTGAGTCGATTCTTATTAATATCATTATGGACCATCCTCTTTACTTCTGGTTATACTTTTTCCTTAGAGTCTACTTTGTCTGGAATTAATATAGCCAGAGATTTTTCTTTTCAGTTATCTTTCTCATCCTTTTATTTTCAATTTTGCTGTTCCCTGATATTTAAAGTTTATCTTGTATAAAGAACATATAATTGGGTGTTGGATTTTTTATCTGGGCTGCCCTTGTCTTTTCATTGTAGTGTTTAGTCCATTTACATTTAATGTAATTACAATACAGTTGGGTTTATGTCTACCAAGTTGATTCCATTCCCCAGCCTCCTTCACTGCCCCTCAACTCAGCAAAAGGCCTGTTGGAGAAAACTGGATATATGTTTTGGGCTCCTTTTGATTCCAGTCAGTTGTCTCAGCCCACACAACTGTTAAAAGCTTCCCTCATTTATTTTTATCCATACACTGTCTCTCTGCATACAGTAGGCCTGATTCTCAGTCCTTGTCCACACTTGGAGAATGACCCCTGGGAAGAAAGCAGGTGCTGATTTCTGCTCATTTAGGAATAGTTCTTCCCTTTTTGGAATTTTATTAAATGAAAAAATGAAGGAACAGAGAATAAATGAAATGTGGGGCAATGTAAAATAGTCTAAATTTCCATATATCCTATACCTATATTCACTAATTGTTTGACATCCTGCCACATGTGCTTAATTTTTATCCCATCCCTTCTCAACATACAGAAGTTTCACTTTGTTTTCTTTTTGCAAACAATGAAATAGTGTTCATATATCATGGCATGTTACCTCTAAATGCTTCAGAATGTATCTGCTAAAAATAGACATTCTCTTACATATCCACAAGACCACTGTCACATCCAAGAAATGTAATGTTGCTACAGGAATATTATCTAATATACATTTCATATTCAAACTTCTCCAATTGTCCTTGAAACATAGTTGTATCTTTTTAAGAAAATCTAGGAACAAGTCTGCTGCTACTGCTGCTAAGTCACTTCAGTCATGTCCGACTCTTTTGCAACCCTATGGACCACAGCCCGCCAGGCCTCTCTGTCCATGGGATTCTCCAGGCAAGAATACTAGAGTGGGTAGCCATTCCCTTCTCCAGGGAAACTTCCAAACCCAGAGACCAAACCTGTGTCTCTTAGGTCTCCTGCATTGTCAGGTAGGTTCTTAACACTAGTGCCATGTGGGAAGCCCCAGGATCAAGTCTAGAATCACAAGTTACCTGTGGCTATCATGTTTTTTTTAGTCTCCTTTAATCAAGAACAATCTCTCCATCTTTATTTTTCATGACTATTGAAATTTTGGATTTGTCTAAATATTTCCTCACTATTAGATATTGGTTAAACATTTTTGACAAGAATTCTACATATTTCTACTGTGTCCTTCCACTGAATCATATCAGGAGGAACATGGTATCAGTTTGTCCCATTACTGGAGATGCTAAGTTTGATCATTTGTCTAAGGGGGTGGAGTCCACCATATCTCTCTAGGGTAAAGATATCTTTTTCCCCTTTGAAATTAATAAGTAATCTGGGAGGTGATACTTTGAGATTATATGAATATTCTGTTGCCCACTAACCTTTCACCCATTGGTTTTAGTATTCATTGTTGTTGTTGTTTTTTTCCTGAACCAGTCATTATGTTGTTGGTTGTGAAATGGTGATTTTCAAATTCTATCATTCCTTCTATATGTCTAAACTGACATTATTTTGTAAAGAAGTTTTCCTCATCCCACCTTTATCCTTGACTGTGGACTCACTGATTTCCTTTTGTTGTAATTCATTACTATCATTACTCATTGTGATTCTCAAGTTATCCCAAATTCAGCCAGTGGGAGTCCCTTCCAGCCAGCCCCATTGTCCTTTGGAGGTGTCTCCATTGCTTGATCAGTTCCCTGCTTTCTGAATGAGAAGATGCTCCAGGCTCACTTTATCCCTGCCCCATGCCTGGAATCAGTCATTTCTCCAAAGAGAGCAGTAGTCTTCATAGTGGTGTCCAGCAGTCTGCAGTACACAGGGTATCAAAGCCCAGGGGAAGCACTAATGGTGTCTATGTGGTTCCAGCTCTGAGGTGTGATATGAAGCATTTTCCTGGCTGCACAGCCTCCCAAACCTTATTTTCTGGCCCTAAGGAGGATTTTATGAGCCACCCTACACCAGTTAATCATTCCTTGTGCAGTTAAGTAAGCCAGAGTGTCTGCTGCTTGCAGCCAAAAACTTTGATTGATATAAGCACCAAATGATTCACATAATAAGCCTGAACTCCCTGTTCTCTGGGTGGCAGTAGATAATCCAGAGCCTGTGTAGAAGTGTGATGCGATAATGGCTCATAAGAGCAGACTCGATAAAAATGAATTTAATAGCACTTTCAGTTTCATGGTACTTTAAGCATCATCTTTAATACCCTTGACATGTTTGAGAGATGTATTATTTTACTCACTTGAAAGATGGGAATTTGAAATAAATGTTATAAGAATATGTATTATAACTGAACTATGTGAAGACAAAGATGTACTGAAAACAAGTTAAAAAAATATACCAAATAATTTTTTTGGAAATCATTTCAAAAAGTCAAATCAATGAGAGAGAGCATCCAAACGTTAGTATCTAAAGCCAGAATTATCTTAAATTTAAGACAAACATTCTATCTCAGTAATTTACAGTCATTTATCTCTGGAGTTTTACACTGAATTCATGAAGAAACTCCAATAATAATTAAAAGTGTTGTACTGAAAATACAGTAAGAAGAGTCAGTAGTAAAAAGCAACTGTGTAAATTACTGAGACAGAATGTTAATTTTAAATAGCAGCAGTTTGTCATAGCCAATTGAACTAAGAATGTGATCCACATTAACTTCACTCTTGTTTTGTAACCTCCCCATGACTACTCTTGACATTCTCACATGTTTGTTTTGGCTCAGTAATTCTCCATCAGGCTGAACTGCCCGGAGGTGGTATATATTAGCATACGTGAATTTAAGTGTACTAGTTATACTTGTGCTGTTACATTGCTTCAGTCATGCCTGACTCTGTGGCCCTATGGACTGTAGCCCTCCAGGCTCCTTTGTCCACAGGATTCTCCAGCAAAGAATACTGGAGTGGGTTGCCATGTCCTCCTCCAGGGGATCTTCCCAACCCAGGGATCAAACCTGCATCTCTCTCATGTCTCCTGCATTGGCAGGTGGATTCTTCACCTCCAGCGCCACCTGGAAAGCCCCATACTTGTTGTGTAACAAATTATTGCATGTCTTAGTGACTTCCCTGGTGGCTCAGATGGTAAAGCGTCTGTCTACAATGTGGGAGACCCGGGTTCGATCCCTGGGTCGAGAAGATCCCCTGGAGAAGGACATGGCAATTCACTCCAGTACTATTGCCTGGAAAAATCCCATGGACAGAGGAGCCTGGTAGGCTACAGTCCATGGGGTTGCAAAGAGTTGGACACGACTGAGTGACTTCACTTCACTTTTAGTGGCTTAAGACAACACACACTTCAGAGTGCGTGACCCTGTTTCTGTGGGTCAGGAGCCCAGGATCTCTGCTTTAGGGATTTTCATGAAGCTGTAATCGAGGTGTTGGTAGTCCGGGGTCTCAGTCTCATTTGAATGTTCAGCAGGGGAAGAACCTGGTTACAAGCTCACTCTGTGGTCATCAGAAGCATTCTGTTCCCTGCTGGCTGTTGGCTGGGACCTTTCTCAGCTTCTCCCACATGGTCACTTGCTACTTCAAAACATCCAAACTGAGATGTCAACAGAGTCTGTTAATAAGACAGAAGTCATAATCATTTGTCACCTAACCATGAAAGTGACATCCCATCACTTTTGTCATATTTTTCTGGTTGGAAACAATTTAGAGGCCCCACCCACATTCCAAGGGAGAGGACTGCACAAAGATATAAACACTAGGAGGTGGGGATCACTGACAGCCATCTCAGAAAGCAGCCTAACAAACCAAAGACACAGTTCTGAACAGAGTGTCACAGTTCTTCAAAAGAGGCTATTCTTAGTTAGATGGGCTTGATGGTTTAGTTGCTAAGTCATATCCAACTCTTGTGACCCCATGGATTGTAGCCCACCAGGCTCCTCTGTCCATGGAATTTCCCAGGCAAGAATACTGGAATGTGTTGCCATTTTCTTCTCTAGGAGATCTTCCCGACCCAGGGATTGAACCTGCATCCACTGCGTTTCCTGCATCGCAGGCGGATTCTTTACCAACTGAGCCACCAGGGCTTACTGTGATCCAAAGTTTCTCTGAGTCATTCTTTCTTGACTTTCTAAAAAGTGTGTGTTGTTGGACTGTGATTGATGGACATTTCTGTTGTTTATTTTTGAGGGAAAATATTCTTAAAGCACATTTTAATAAGGTAATCATCATCATTAGTTTAGGGACTAAATTTTATTCATCCCAGGACCATGTGTGCAGGGAGGCAGGGGGGAAAGATGTCCTCTATTTAGCTTGTGCTGCATGTAAATATAAAATGTTCCTCAGTATTGTCACTGATGCCTCTGAGATTCCTTTCCACCAACCCACCACCCCTGCTGTGCTTTTTATTTCCATATTTTTCTGTTACCTAGCACTTACTATAATTTATCCTGATGAAGGGCTTCGAACTTCATCAGAAACCTCCTTTATTAGGTAAACTGCTTGTAAACCGATTCATTGGAAAAGACCTGATGCTGGGAAAGATTGAAGGCAGGAGGAGAAGGGGACGACAGAGGATAAGATGGTTGGATGGCATCACCGACTCAATGGACATGGATTTGAGTGGACTCTGGGAGTTGGTGATGGACAGGGAGGCCTGGTGTGCTGTGGTTCATGGGGTCGCAAAGAGTCGGACATGACTGAGTGATTGAACTGAACTGAACTGATACTGTATTGGTGTTTTTTTTTTTTTCTGACTCACTTCACTCTGTATAATAGGCTGCAGTTTCATCCACCTCAAATGCCTTCTTTTTAATAGCTGTGTAATATTCCATTGCATATATGTACCACCGCTTTCTTATCCATTCATCTGCCAATGGACATCTAAGTTGCTTCCATGTCCTAGCTATTGTAAACAGTGCTGCAATGAACATTGGGGTACATGTGTTTCTTTCAATTTGGTTTCCTCAGTTTATATGCCCAGCAGTGGGTTTGCTGTGTCATAAGGCAGTTCTATTTCCAGTTTTTAAAGGAATCTCCACACTGTTCTCCATAGTGGCTGTACTAGTTTGAATTTCCACCAACAGTGTATGAGGGTTCCCTTTTCTCCACATTCTCTCCTGCATTTATCGTTTGTAGACTTTTGGATAGCAGCCATTCTGACCAGCGTGAGATGGTACCTCACTGTGGTTTTGATTTGCATTTCTCTGATAATGAGTGATGTTGAGCATCTTTTCATGTGTTTGTTAGCCTTCTGTATGTCTTCTTTGGAGAAATGTCTGTTCTTTGGCCCTTTTCTTGATTGATTGGGTCGTTTATTTTCCTAGTATTGAGCTGCATGAGCTGCTTGTATATTTTTGAGATTAATTTTTTGTCATTTGCTTCATTTGCTATTATTTTCTCCCATTCTAAAGGCTATCTTTTCACCCTGCTTATAGTTTCCTTCGTTTTTAAGTTTAATTAGGTCCCATTTGTTTATTTTTGCTTTTATTTCCATTACTCTGGGAGGTGGGTCATAGAGGATTTTGCTGTGCTTTATGTCAGAGAGTGTTTTGCCTATGTTTTCCTCTAGGAGTTTTATAGTTTCTGGTCTTACATTAAGATCTTTAATCCATTTTGAATTTATTTTTGTGTATGGTGTTAGAAAGTGTTCTAGTTTCATTCTTTTACAGGTGTTGAACTGTTTTCCCAACACCACTTGTTAAAGAGATTGTCTTTTCTCCATTGTATATTTTTGCCTCCTTTGTCAAAGATAAGGTGTTCATAGGTGCATGGATTTATCTCTGGGCTTTCTATTTTGTTCCATTGATCTATATTTCTGTCTTTGTGCCAGTACTACACTGTCTGGATGACTGTAGCTTTGTAGTATAGTCTGAAGTCAGGCAAGTTGATTACTCCAGTTCCATTCTTCTTTCTCAAAATGGCTTTGGGTATTCGAGGTTTTTTTTTTTTGTATTTGCATAGTTCAGTTCAGTTCACTCACTCAGTCGTGTCTGACTCTTTACGACCCCATGAATCACAGCACACCAGGCCTGCCTGTCCATCACTAACTCCCAGAGTCTACACAAACTCATGTCCATTGTATCGGTGATGCCATCCAACCATCTCATCCTCTGTTGTCCCCTTCTCCTCCTGCCCTCAAACTTTCCCAGCATCAGGGTCTTCTCAAATGAGTCAGTTCTTTGCATCAGGTGGCCAAAGTATTGGAGTTTCAGCTTCAATAGCAGTCCCTCCAATGAACACCCAGGACTAATCTCCTTTACGATGGACTGGTTGGATCTCCTTGCTGTCCAAGGGACTCTCAAGAGTCTTCTCCAACATCACAGTTCAAAAGCATCAGTTCTTCTGTGCTCAGCTTTCTTTATAGTCCAACTCTCACATCCATATATTACTACTGGAAAAACAATAGCCTTGACTAAATGGACCTTTTTTGGCAAAGTAATGTCTCTGCTTTTTGATATGCTATCTAGGTTGGTCATAACTTTCCTTCCAAGGAGTAAGCGTCTTTTAATTTCATGGCTGCAATCACCATCTGCAGTGATTTTTGGATCCCAGAAAAATAGTCAGCCACTGTTTCCACTGTTTCCCCATTTATTTCCCATGAAGTGATGGGACCAGATGCCATGATCTTAGTTTTCTGAATGTTGAGCTTTAATCCAAAATTTTCACTCTCTTCTTTCACTTTCATCAAGAGGCTCTTTAGATCTTCTTCACTTTCTGCCATAAGCGTGGTGTCATCTGCATATCTGAGGTTATTGATATTTCTCCTGGCAATCTTGATTCCAGATTGTGCTTCCTCCAGCCCAGCATTTCTCATGATGTACTCTGCATCATACAGACTGTGAAATTATTTGTTCTAGTTCTGTGAAAAATACCATCGGTAGCTTGATAGGGATTGCACTGAATCTATAGATTGCTTTGGGTAGTTTACTCATTTTTTACTCTACTGATTCTTCCAATCCATGAATATGGTATATTTCTCCATCTATTTGTGTCATCTTTGATTTCTTTCATCAGTGCTTTATAGTTTTCTATATATAGGTCTTTTGTTTCTTTAGGTAGATTTATTCCTAAGTATTTTATTCTTTTTATCTCAGTGGTGAATGGGATTGTTTCTTTAATTTCTTTCTGTTTTCTCATTGTTAGTGTATAGGAATGCAAGGGATTTC